>NC_050610.1:10000000-10625000 GCF_014743375.2 Drosophila subpulchrella | reverse complement strand
CTCCCACTAACCGATTCTTCGCGGCTTTTCTTCGGCTTAACAAATGGCTTACTTTGTGTGCAAATAGCAATGGAGCAGAGGCAATTTTTCTAACGGTAATTTCTAACATTTACCTAGTTACCGTTAATAGACAAGTTGGCCAAGTTGGCGAGAGAGCCATGCAAGACATGGAAAAATGTCTAGAAAACTGCAGTCAATGGCGGCCATTTCACAGCTTTCTTTCTTTCTTTTCTTACCTTACTTTGTGCACTCAAGTGCGTCGTGTCTGGAAAATTCTCTTGAGGGGGAGCAATGAAAATGGGAGGGGGGAGGCGGTCGGAAAATGGAAAATGCCTTAGTGCGTTCTATGTCGTGGCACATTTTTCTCTGGCCAAGCTCAATGACTGGTTATCGGTTCCGTTTAGAATGGTTTCTGGTTCAAAAAACCCCCATTCAGGCCAGCCAACAACCGGCAAAATGCCACATGCCACCTGCCACATGCAACATGTCTCAGCACCACCACTTAATTGCATAAGTCTCCCAAATACCTCAATAATTACACCAAAAAAAAAAATAAGGAGCCCCAAAAAAAAAAAACAAATTACACGAGACAACATTTTTCCATATGCAACAAATTGGCAACTAACAACCAACGACCAACAACCTGTTGTATTGGCCAGCTTCTTCGCTTAATTACAGCCACATACTATGTTAATGATTTGGACTTTTTTTTTGGTATTTCTGGTTATTGTTTGCATTTTTCGCTGTTGTACTTTTGGTTTTATCTTCGGTTGCATAAGGCGGCATAATAAAAACAATGCAACTACAATTTATGGCAGCGTTGGCGGCTAATTACTGCTATTGCATAAAGACCACCTTTTTTTTCCTGCTCTGTGTGAGCATGTTGATGACTCAGGTTTTGGTAGAGATGCAAATTTTTCCAGTGTTGCATAACAGCAAACTGGATTTCCTTAGAAAATTCCCAAAAATTTGTAAGAAAATTAAACCACATACCAAAACATCCCATGGCTTTGGCCATTTTCAATCCCATTTGTTAAGCTGCAGCAGGTTAATGACTCAGGTTTCAAAAGAAATGCAGATTTGTACAGTGTTGCAGACCATCAATCTTAATTTCACTACAAAAATCCCTACATTTTAAGGAACTTTAAAGTCAAATACCCAAACAACTCATAGCTTTGACCATTTTTCGATCCAATTTCTTAAACTGACTCAGATTATGATAGAGATGTATGTATTTTTTTCAGTGTTGCATAGCACGAAAATTGCATTTCCCTCGAAAATTCCCTAAATTTGTAAGAAACTTTAAAACCACATACCAAAACATCCCATGATGGCTTTGGCCATTTTCTGATCCACATACATTCCCACATGTCCATTAGTCAGGGTTGAAGGACCCCACTAATTAAAATGTTCTCGGAGTGCCAAGGATATCTGTTCGCATCTACAATGGTATATCAGAATATGCATGTTTAACACGCCCAGTGGCATGCAAAAATAATCCGAAAACAAAGTGCGACGGGGAAAACCCCGGGGTGTGTGTGTGTGTGTGGGAAATATCTACGGGGGGAGATAGATAGACACACATGCAATGCGGTTTTTCAATTTCCCCGATAACTAACTAACACAGAGGGGGGCGTGGCGCGGCCTGGTGGTGTTGAAAGTGGCATGTTGAACCACACAAATGACTAAATGAACGCCCTTGGAACCGCCACCCAAATTAAATGCGGGTGCTGGCATCGCATTATGACAATGCCCGAAATGCCAATAACAAATATTTTACCCGCCAATGCGGGTGGGATAAATAGTTTTGACCCTAATGATAATCAATTTGTTATGAAAATTTACGATAGAAAAAAATATAGCTCACGAAATTATGAAAATAACACAGCGGAGATAAGAATTTATAATTTAAATGCCTGATGGAATTTGCAAAAGCATCAGAAGTTGCAATTATAAAATATATAATTGGGTTAAAAAAATAAACTGGGCAAAAATGTTTGAAAAATTCTATAATGTATTCTTGTATTTCGCATGAATATCAGTGGAAATTATTTGAAAATAGTTAACCATATCCAAGCAAAATTTTGAAATTTTAAACAGAATTTTCAAAAAATAAAAGTGTGTGTTACTATTTAATATATGGCTTTATCTGCCTTAACTTAAATTTTAAATAAATATGCTACCTAAAAATAAAATTAAAAACTTATTTTACCGCGTACAAATAATTAAATACATTATGCAACATAGTCCATACTACATAGTCCATTTCGACAGAAGAAAAGCCACTTTTTTATGGCCTCATTGTCTGTGTGCTCCCAAATTTTTTGGCATTCCATACATTTTAAATGCAGCAGAAATTACACACACAGTCACTTTGGTAATGAAATAAATTATTAGAATTTATTGAAGTTTGGCGACAGAAGCGACTCGGCAACGAAGGCCATAAACTCTAAAATGTAATTTAATTGTTGTCGACAGTAAAAACTTATCTCATAAATGCAGCAATCATTGTGCCGCACACTGTGCGAGAGCGAGATGGAGCGACAGAGGGGCAGAAAGAGACAGGACAACAGAGGGCACATTTGCATTTTTGGGTGATTCTCTGGGACTATCCTCTCATTTTCTGATATGGCCCTGTTCTGCTGCCGGTTTTGGCCTTTTTGATAATTGCATTCCTTAACTGCAACAGCTTTTCCTTTTTCTCTTCTCCTCACTAATTGGTAGAAATTTCCATTTCGCCTTCCTTTTTTTTTATGGTACATATATAATTTTTGTAATTTTGCAATTGTAGTTTGTTGGAGTGAAAAAATTAAAAGTGCAAACAAAAAAGCCAAATTAATTGTGGGCAAGCAGTGAGGCATGTAATTAGCCGCATGTGGAATGAGCAAATAATAAAAAGTGAAGTTTTTTAAATGAAATATTTTGGCAGGAAGAAAAAATACATGAATGGCAGCTATGAAATGGTTGGGCAGAGCGGGAAAATAAGGAAATAAGAAGTAATGTCTAACGGCATAGAAAACAATGCCAAATTATGTGCAAGCTGGTGGAAATCTTTTTATAGATACACAAAATAAATCCCATGATATTACCCACACAATTTAAAAATTCCTAATTTATTTCCGCATTAAACACAGATTTTCCCCGTAGCTTAACACCCTAAATCCCCTTGTTGCCATAACTGGTTTCGCTTCTATTTCATCAACAACTTAATCAATATGCAATCTGCTTGAAAATCTGCAACGACAACAAATGCCTTGAGGTGCATCTACATGAACGTCTGGGTCTGTGTGATTTTAGGAGATTGGGCAAAATATCCGAAATTGCTGGTTGCATATGGCTAACGACAATCGTTGCAATGCAGCAATAAAAAAAAAACGAAAAAAAAATAACATGGGGGACCCCAAAAAATGTTCGAGAAATATTTATGGAGCACACAAAAATTTCTGCAGCAATTTTCCGATTGTTGAGCTAAGGGGGAAACAGCAGTGCAGTTCAAAAAAAAAGTGCGGCAAAAAATACCTAAACAAAAATTTAATCGAAACTCAGTGAGTGAAAGGCGGGTAAAATGGGGCGGCCACTTGCATTCGACGCTTGAGTTTATTAGTTTATAAAGTTCGGTTTTTGTTTGTGTGCACCAGTTTGGTGCATGTGAGCAAATTGCTTTGGCCAAACACATAGACGATATATTAAAAAAAAAAAACAGCCACACAAACACTGGCAAAATATGTAGGTATATAAAATAACTAAAACCAAAACTGGGAAAACTTCAAACTTGGGTTTTTTACCGACTAGCGTCAACGACAATAAAATATAAAAAATAAAAATCATAAAATTGTTGCTCCGCTCGCTCTCTAATTGGAAACTTTGCTTGGCGTGAGGATTTTTCCCCCAATTATAACCGAGATATACTTTTTGTCAAGGGGATTTACCGCACAGACCCTTTACCACCTCTGTTTTTCCTACTTTCCCCAGCAAACTTGTTCACCGTTTTTTGTGCTTAGTCTATATGTATTTTTTTTTGATGATAATATAAACTTTTTGTTTCTGTCTTAATTTGGTTTAAAATTGTTTTGTTTGTAAGTTTTTAGTAGCTTTTTTAGCTGATATGAATAAGTTGTTGTATTGTGGTAAATTGAAACTCTTGGGAGCTGCAATTGTTTTTTTAGAATCATGAAAATTGAGTTATTTTTAACTGCAGTTGACATAGTAAAAAGTTGATGGAAACTTTTAATGCAGAAAATAATTGGAAAATGTATGTCAAACAAAAAAAATCAAATAAAATTTTTACCTTTTCTGGTTGTGAAATTTACAAACCAGGAAACCAAAGGAAATACAAAAATAACTTGTTTCGTGAAAAAGTTTAGGCGAACTTTATTAAATTTAAAATGTTTTTATATAATTATATTATGCTATAGTTTCTGGAGAGTTCAAAATCTCTCTATGAAAATCTCTCACCCGAAAAAAAGTGCTCAACTTGTGGTAACACATAATTATATTATGATTAGCTACGATTATTGTTAATCTTTGTTCGAGTATTTCTTTATTTTCACAGACATTGTAAAATCTCGGCACGCAATGTCTATAAAAGGAGCATTTACGAGTGCGTGATTTTTGTATTAATGCAGGCTTTTCGGCAAGTTTCATATACTGTATATATATAAAAAAGAGGAGGCTCAAGTGATAACTGCCATGTGAGGCAACCGCAAAATTGGCCAGACAAAAGACGAATCAGCGGAATGAAAAGATTTCCATGACAAATGTCATAAAATTCCTACAGAGCTTCTTTATTTTGTATTATTATAATTTGTCATATTTTGTCATTTAGCATTATAGTTTTGAGCAGGGCACACATATATCTCGTTTGGGTCTTCTTCGAGGGGTACATATGCCCAAATGCCGGCGCCTATAAACTCACGATAGTGTGTGTTAGCTGCTTGACAACAGCGGAAAAGAACGGAAATGCTGCTGCTGCCTAACCGAACCACCCAAAAAAAGAAAATAGAGAGGAAAATCGAACCAAATGGGCTAAGGGGTTCCCCCAAACAATGAGTTTGGGCCAAGTCCATGCCAAAACGGACATGCCAGCGGCAACAACAACAACAATAATGCTGAGCACAATTTCGTTGGCCGTTGCGACGCCAAGAAAAAAAAAGGCTAACACACATACACGGAGAGAAACAAACAGTGTGTTTCTGTGAGCGGAAGAGACTTGACAACATACGCAACATGGGCGAAAAATGAGTGGCGACGACGCTGGAGACGCCGCACATGGCGTATGAGTGACGAAGCTCCGGCTTCAGAATCGCCGTCCCAGGGGGGTTACGTAGTAAAAGAGCCCCCGAAAAAAAAAATATATAGAACCGACAACTAAGGCACACGCCCCGCACAGATTTGATAGTTTTTATCGATTTAAGTGGATTTTGGCCTCACACAAAACGAGCTTGCACTGAGCCGAAAGAGATGGCCATAATGGGGGCAGAAAGAGAGGGAAGCTGATGGCAGAAGAGGGCGCCCAAAGTGGCGAAAAAGGGGCGGCGGGACATCAGAGATATATAGACAGACAGCCTTGGTTTTTGGCAAACGTCGCGGCCCCAAACAAATAAACATAAAACAAGCAAAAATGTGAGAGCAGTTAATTTGGTTAGGACGAGCAGCGAATTACCCTTACTTATAAGAGTATTTTAATAAAAAAAATATATTATTTTAAAATTAATAATTAGGCAACAAATAATTTTAAATTTTTTATATTTTTTTTTCTTAAATCATGTTAATTAATATGTATATATTAAAATATATAACTTATTTCATCATGTTCTTTAAAATATATATTATAAAATATATATATTTTCCTTAGCCGCATTCTTTAAAATATTTATAACATTATAAAATATTTATAAATATGTAAACCAAAATAAATGTATACATTTTAATCACATTCTTCAGAATTTTTATTTTCCATAACCAAGCTTTTTAAGTTAAACTAGATTTGGTTTTTGGTCCTAAATACTTTACCTTACTATAATGTAAAAACAATTTCCTGATTTCTTTAACATAGTCGTGTTTTTAGTCACTAGAACTTTTATAATGATGATTTTAATCTACGATTTATGATTTGTTTTATAATTTTTATTAACATGTAAAGCTGAACCTAATATATTATTATAGATAATGTTTTCAAATTTTTTTTATTAAGTATAAGTTATTAGCCAAGGCGAACCACCATTGCCAATAGACCCCTTTGAGCCACAAGGGCATCGCGTACCAAAATCATTGTAGTTCGGTGATGTGCGTCTTGGCAGCCGGCAGAGATAAGCGCTCTTCCGAGCACAAAGACGACCGAAAAGAGTGGAGATGCCTTGACATCCGAAATCAAAGACCAAAGTTTTGCGTATAAAGCATAAAGCTTCGACCATGAATTGTTTAACTTTTCGCCCGGCTCCACCATTTTTCTTTATTATTTATATTATATTTTTTTTTGTTTAGTAGTTCAAGCAGGAAGTATGTGCGTGTGCCGCCACGCCCACCCTGCTCTATCGCCCCCAGTTCGCATTTTTTTTTTCTTTCTATCAACACTTTTGCCTGGGGGTCCAAGCAAATGCGTAAAAATTATGCCACAGCTTGAACGACTCGACACGAGCAAAAGGAAAAATTCATATATATATAAGGGGGAAAAGAAAAGAGAGGAAAAAATGGGAAAACAAAATGCTGGGGATACGGATGTTGGGGAAACCCAGGCCGGACAACCAATTTACTTTTATTTTATAGAGGCCCGCTTGAGGTTTCTGCTGGATTTTTCTCGAATATATATGCGGCATTCTGGGTCTCGAATATTCTTCCCTTTTTTCCTTGCGCTTGAAAGGCGTTAAATATTTCTCCTTGTATGTGCATAATTTATGCCTACCAGCGCAGAGCCAAAAATAATAAAATGGAGATAAAAAATGTATTTATTTTACTCATATTTACGCATGGGCCAACAGAAACTATTGCCCAACAACTATAGCGATTCCGCATGGAAAAAGTGCCCGGCTAAATGCGCATAAATATTAAATGAGCTGGTGGAGAGTGTATCAATTGTTCTGGGACCCCTCCCCAAACCCATCTGGATAACCCTCGTACTGGGGGACTGGATAGTGGATAGTGGATCTGGTTGGAAGATGATGATTTAGTTTTCAGCACTCCATTGCAATAAATTCCGTTTGCCAGGCCATTTCCAACTGGTTTTGTCAGGGCGACTCTGGTCTGTCTACTCTCCGTACTCCCAATATATATATAGGAGCATTTATAGAGTAATGTACAAACGTATATATGTATATGGAGGATCCCTCCTAACTGCTTGGCACTCAACATTATAAATTGCCGCATGAGGGGCAACCGGGGATTCGGATTCTGTAACTGGGCAAAGTCATTGCAGCCAAACAAAAACTTATTATTTATATACACATATTTGTATGTTTGCAGCAGCAGTGCTCACAAAGTACTAGTGGGATTGCAGAAGGGTCTCCACTCTAATAAATAATTATCGTATTGTTTAAGTCTCGAATGGAATGCCATAAATCATGACTTGGCCACTAGACGTCGCGAGATATTTGACTCTGAATTATTATCATCACAGTCACATCAGACTGATAAGCACTATGGCGACAGTGCGAGCAAGGGGAGGGATGGAGAAGGGAGTGCGGGAAAAGTGGACAGCGTAAAAGGATGCTGGTCGGAGATACTAAGGGTGGTGTAACCTCAAGTAACTTGGCTTCTGAGGGTGCTAGAATTCTGAAATTTGGTATCCAAGCTAGTTTGATTTAGTAGTTTAACACAAAAAGAAATCATAGGTCTACAAATTATAAAAGACAGATGTTTGCCTATCATTCATTGCCCATAACTGAATCTAAATAAATATTAATATTCTTTTGAGATAAAAGTTAATACATACAAATCAAAAAGGATCAACAAACTACATCATACCATATTCCAAACTGAGTTACTCACTCTGTAAACCATTTTCCAGCTGCTAATTTTCCACAATTTATTCAAAATTTATACAGAAAACTTGGGGTGCCCCGTTACTTGAGTCCCGTATGAATATCTAATCTGTTTCCTCTTCAGACCAGGCCTCTCAACCGACCAGAGTTGATAGGCCCACCCAGGGGCCAGCAAAGTGAGAGGCACTTGTTACCAATACGCTGCTCGGCTTTAGCGGGAAAATTGCGTTTTGGCCACAAAACGTTTGCCTTTTGGCTTACGGTCTCCAGTTCAAACATATACATACACATAGCTCAGTTTTCATGAGGAGGGTTACATTATGGGCCCCCAAAGCACAGTAAACGCGGCAAAATGAGCCAAAATCCAGCCTCAAACACACGAAAATATTCAAATAAACTGGCTGAAAAGGGAAAATTTAAGCTAACTCAACTCGGGGGAAACACGGTAAAATACGGCTAGTAGAAAGGTTTAAAGGAAAAGCTTTTAAGCAGAGGCCCGCAACATCAGCCGCATCATCATTATCATTATCGGCATTCTGGGCCCAAATGAAATGCGGAAAAGCGCAGCCAACTTCACCGCAACTATGTTGCAATGTTGCGGCTTTCAATCAGCGCAGGTTTATACCCATTTTCTCTCAAATTGGATGAGTTGGAATATTTCTAGCCAAACAAGTACACACTTCAAACGTAATTTTAATAGGCGGTCAGGCCCCGGAATTGTTTACAATTGATAGTTTTGAATAATAACAATAATTCACTGCGTAGCTCATATTGATTCACTGTATAGATTAAATGAACATAGCTTTTATAACATGTAACCCAATGACTTTCTTCTCTTCCGTCTGTTACTAAGTTCTCCCACATCTGTAGTTTCCCCTCTTGAATGGGATATTTTAGTTCGGATATTGCAGCTTTTGTCCAGGAATTTATTGGTTTTCATCTTGGAATTTTCATAATATATCTTTAAAGGACTAGGAACTGCGCCGTGTGACTTGTGTCTTTTAATTCGCTCTGGAGAATCCAACTTAGCTCTTTTACTATTGCTAGGTGGTTCTGTAAAACCATTTGCCTGAAATCTAATTTTTCTTATAGTTCTTTCCGGCGACTTTGCTACCCTTGGTTTAAATATTATTTTGGTATTATCTTTTCCTTTGAAAAGCCCCATAGGTTTGGGTATTTCTTCTTGGAGCTTAATATTCTGCTTTGGTATCTGATCTCCACCTCCAGGAGGAAAGAATCTTTTAGGTGATGTACTTCTAAGTTTGATTTTCTCGTTTGGACCTTCGGCTGGAATATTAACATGCTTTTGTTTTATACTTTCTACGGGCTTTATAAGCATAAGACATTCTCCGGCAGTTTTTCTTTGATACCGTCGATTTCTAGACATTTCTCTTCTGTAATCCTCGGGATCAGGATAGGTATGTTTACTATTCTTTCTTACCTTTGCCGATCCCAAAACATAATCAACAGATTTGTTATTGGTATCTCTAGGTTTTGCCAGCTTTATTGGAACCTTTACTAGCTGATCATCTTGTCCACTGTAAATTGGCTTAATTCTATCCCCGTTATTTAGTTTGCGATATGCTCTCTTTGGAGTTGCTCCTTTTTTATTTTCTGAAGAATTCTTTTGCTTTTTCGATGTTGCTCTCAGGGAGTTATTACTTCTATCCTTTATCATTCTAGAAATCTCTTTTCCCGCTGGAGAATAGCTTCTCTCCCTTCTTATAGGGAATATGGGATTGCGTATGGTCAACATATCCTTTGCTCCTTGATCGAAGGTCTTTCTCAATTGATTTCTCTCCATCATCTCCCTCCAATAATCAAAGGCACCTTTGGCTTTTCTAGCCTCATTTACTCTCCTTAATAAGAGCTCTTCCCACTCCAATTTCCGTTTTTCTTTAAAAGGAAGCTTTATGGGCAGTTTTTCCAGATCCATGTTATTTTTCTCCCAACTAATGGGTTGAAGTCTTTTTTGTGGAAAACTCTCAATGGGCAATAGACTGCTTTCTTTGAAAGGGCTAACCTGTCTGTTTAGATTCTCATATTTGTATTGTATTGCATCCAAGGGTTGTCTTCTATAACGAGGGATTTCCAATGGGAGACCTCCACTTGGTAATCGTACCATTCTCTGAGGATCTCTGTGTAGCCAACTCCAGGGCATTCCATTAAAATAGGGTTCGGGCATCATGAAACCACCGGAGAATCTGCGTCGGTTCTCAGTGCAGGGTCTTACCCTTGGTTTTGGTGGCTTTCCGTCTCCAAGTAATCTCCTTGAATGTTGGTTTTGTACCACTGCAGCATATAGATCCGAGATGTGAGTGATGTGGTACAGTTGAGCTGCTTTGGGTGATAGGTTTGCCACTGGAGAACTGGGGATGCAATCTGGTGCCAACATGGGACTTTGCAGTTCCTCTTCACAGGCCAAAGTTTTCATCTCCGTCGACATATTAGCATATGGATTCGTAAGCACCCGTCCGGGCCTCTGATCATTATAATAGCCAGACTGGCAAGGACATCGCGCAGGTGCATAGCCATATGGTATAGACTCATCCGAGGGATAGCTCTCTAGATCGCCACGTCTTTCGTATCCCAATCGCCTGAGTCCTGCCCACACTTCGCTTGCCGGCGATTTAGCTTTTCCTGCGATCACATTATGTTCTGAGAACGGTATCATGGCATCCTTGCCACAATAACCAGGATTGTGAATATTCTTGAGATCATCTTCCTTATTCCGGCATCCTGGACACTTGTTACATCGCCTGCCTCCCTTGGGTAGGTTTAAAAAGTACTGCATCATGGAGATGAGGATGACCAAAGTCCTCGTGGGGATGGGCTTCCTCAAATTCCCACATTCGTCGAATATCCCGTAGTAAAGCTCACACGTATCGGGCAGGACGAATGGTATCTTGAGGGTATTCCAACCCAACATCAAGGGATAAAGGATTTTCGCGAAGAGTTGCAAGGTCAGCTGATGAAGGAACTGGCAGACGGTGCTGGTCGATTTGCCCACCATATTGGCCAGCAAGTTGATCATTCCCCCGTTCCTCTGACCCCATCGCCTCTCGCTCGAGATACAACAGCTGGCGGCCTTACGACCCTCCAAAAAGGGCCTACAACTTTGGACACGCTGGAGACGAGGAAACTGCGGAAGACAGGACATCGGATCCGTGCGATCGCTGTGCGATCTGCAGCAGCAGGAATTCATTTTGGCCTGACCGTCTTGAGGATCCGAAAAAAGGTGTTTTGAACAATTTTGAAGCTACCTGGTTGAGGCAGTAATTTAGAATGGCATTTTATATAGAAAATAAAATGTATTCCGTAGCATACTGCAAATACTCCAAGTCACATTATCAAAATAAAATATTTAACCCTTGGTTACATTTTATTTAGAGGCTAAAACATTTAAGCAAGGTTTTCCCAACTGGGGATAGCAAAAAATCAAGGGATACTACTGTTAAAAATAAAAAATACTATTAAAAAAAAATACTATATCACTATTACGAATTTATTGCATCACAAAATATAATTTACAACCTTTGCTTAAATTTTGACTATACTTTTGGACCTCCAAACAAGGGTTCCATCGACTCTCGTTCCCCGGATCTACCTTTGTCACTGATTGTCGAGTGAATTGAATACCGATCTGACGCCTCATCTATTTGATCCTTCAAGGAACTACGTACATATCGTTTGATCCTTGTTGTTGAGAACTTGTATTTGGCATTTAGCCGAGTTTGTTTTGGATGTCGGCGTTGCCAGGTCCAAGGTTTTTGTGAATCAAAGGGCTCATGAAACAGTATGGGGACTTGATTGCCCAAGTATTTTCTGGGAAGCTTCGCAGCTTTTGGAACCTTTGGGTAATTGCCTCTTACTTTTCCCAGAACAGGCGGTATTGGACGCCCTGACGATCTTTGAACAATGGCGTTGTAAAGCCTCGAAATCTCATCGGCTGTTTTCTTCTCACGTTTATAATCCGCCCTCGCAGTCTTTTTCCACTCAAGATCCACCTTCTTAAGGGCCTTGTTCAAATCCTCTTCAGTTATATTAGTTCCCTTCTGTTCAACTAGTTTTTGAAGTAGAAGACGAAGACGTAATGTTCTTAACTGTCCCACAGGCCCCACGTAGCTACCCCTAATGCGATGTCGACCCAGGGTTTTCATAAGGTACTCGACATAATCATCAGGCTTGGTATAAGCTAAGGCAAGTTCATCGTTAAGGAACACAGACTGTCGTCCAAAGGTTTTCTTTTTCTTTTCTTGACGCAAATCCTCCTCAGATTCCAATTCTGGCAGCTTCCACATCAAGGGCTGTATTTCTACAGGTGTAATGCTATTTTTTAGACTCCTTGTAATCTTGGTATGCCAATTTAAAGATCTGAGACTTTGGATATCACTGTATTCCGAACCCAGGATTGAATGGTCATCTCTCATGGAATAAGTTTTCGAATGTAATTTCGCTAGACGACTGTAAGGATATAACTGGAAATCCTTTCGGCCACCGGGCGAATCTTCATTCAAAAAATCCAAAATTAACGAAAGTAAGCCATTAAGACTCTTCGGACGGATGGAGCTCCTCAAGTTGCCACGATGATCGAAAATGGCCATGTAGCGATCACAGACACAAGGATAACAAAGTGGCACATTGCAGGAATTCCATCCACAGCCCTTGGGACTCAAGAGATGATTGTAGTTCTCCAGGCTGAGTTTGTAAAGGAAGCCATCTATTTCCTCTGGATAGCAGCCAAGCAGCTTGGCCAATTGCTGAACTTCCACTTGGTTTCTCTGCCGCCAAAGACAATGCTCCTGGGATAGACATGTGTTTCTAGGAGGTTGTCTCTTGCAGATCGAACCTATCTTGGAACTCCTCGGAAATTGAGCAACTAAGTCGCAATTCATGTTACGCATGCTCATCTTGTGGCAGATTCCTTAAATTTTGATTCCTTAAATTTAGAATTTCTAGAAGAGCCAAAAGATTATTGTAAGGCCTCGACCACAAGGGCATTGTGGATCAGTAAATTGGATTTGAAAAAATTGGCAAATAAGTAAAAGCTAGCCGATATTTACAAATTAAATGGTAAATTCAGTTTTACATTGTTTCAGTAGTTGGCTTATGATTTATATAAAATATTTCATTAGTATCATTTTTTTTTTTAATAAAAAAAATCTTGAAGCTTCTTCAATCCAATAAATACAGAGCAAGTGAAATGGACAGAAAAAATAAATTGTATGAAGTCAAAATCACTTTGAATCCTTAATAGGTAAACATTTTTCCTTTATCAACCTATAGGCAAAATATAAGATGTAAACCAATCATGACCAATGTATGTATGTTAAGTTTAAAAATAAAACTCACAACCTTAATCAAATCTGTTGATTTGAATTAAAATAAAAATTCACTATATGATGGGCTGTAAATTAAGATTGATATATCTATGAAAAACCTATCCCAAGATTTTGAACATTAAATACGACCTTCTCAATCATAAAACCCAGACAAATACTGGCTGTAAAGCGTAGAACAAGCCCTTTTCAACTGGCACTCGTGGCATAATCTGTTTATAGACCACTATAGAGCTCACCCTGTCAAACCAATTGGCAGGTGAAAATAACCCTCAGCTTGTCAATTCTTCAATGCCGTTCGCTGGAGCATTGCGCCGACTGACACGAAAATTAAATAATGGTCTTCACTTTTTCTTATTTCGGCCACGAAACGTGTTCGCGATGTAAAAAAAAAAATAAATTTGATTATGTTAATTTTTGTTTCTGTATTTTCTGAATTTTTTGTATTGATGTGGCGAACACACCCAGAAAAAAAAAACTGAAAAGGAAATTAGGCCCAGAACGCTGAGATGGACAAGTGTGTGTGCGTGTGGGCCAAAACAGATAAAAGAGATGAAGACCAAGAAGCGGAATGAGTTGAGAAAGTCAATAACCGCAATAAAGCGACGGTGGGATTTTCGGGCCTAAACAAACACGCAACTTGGGCCGGTAAAAAAATAAGTTCACCGACCTCCGACACAGTTGGACAGTTTTTTTTGGCCAAAACCGAGCGGAAATGATCAACAGTTAGGCGCTGCACTTTTGCAGGGAACTCTTTCCATCGTTTTGCCCGAAACAAACTCTTCAAATTCACACGTATAGTGTGGTGTAGTCAAACTCAAACAGACCGTAAAATTAATAATTACAAAATTGCATGTTCTTTTTTTTTTTGCTATCAAGGGGCATAAACAATAAATTTGTATGTCAAAAATCTAAGTGCAGATAAAAGTTTACACGTAAGCCTCAACAAAAACAACAACAGAAAAAATAACGACATCATCATCATCAACAATCTACAATCAACGCTCAGCCATTGGGGAATGTTTGGGCAATTGAGTTAAATTTATTTGATGGGGATTTTGTTTGTCTAGTAAGCCTCTTATGTGAAAAGCACTCAGATAACAAGGGGTTTTACTATAAAAATGTATATATAAATAACTCTCTTTTTCTTCTAATAAAAAGTTTAATCTCCTTGGTAAACAAGTGAAAATTTGATGACCCACTTCAAAACAAAACCTGGTAAGACAGTAAACTATTTTCCGTTTAATAAACCATAAAATGGGTCAACAATTTGCATAAGTCGGTTTAAGCTTCATTCGATTTAAATTAAAATCCTTCTAGCAGAAAAAACTCCCAGGCACAGCAAAGATATAACGTTTTTGGTTTATTCAAGTATTTATAGGCTTTAAATATTTTTTTATTTTTTTACTCATACTTACAATGTTGAAAAATCTGCAGCTAGTATTTTAAACGTAATCCGTCTCAGCAATATGCATTTAAAGTTGTTGTTATATTTTTTTAGCAATATAATAATATTTTCAAAAACCTTTTCGCTTTTTAAAATGTATTGTGTTTTTTTAATTTTTGTAATTCTATAAATTTTATTTTATAACAATTTAGCTAATTGTAGTTTATAAAGTGTTTAGTTTTATATTTGATTTAGCGCAAAAGTATTTAGCAAAAATGTGTAAAACCTTTTGAAGGCTTTTAATTTTTGTATACGATTATAATTATTTAATTAAATTGCACAAAATTGTTATTGTTATTTTAAATGCTTATTAGGTTGATTCGTAGTTGTTGTTATATATATTTAATGGTCTGGCTGACAAAATAGTTAATTCGATTTGCTTTTATTGGTTTGTCTTGCGTTGTTTGGGCAAATCTATTTATGAACACAGCTTCTGTAAATATTCTCGTCGATTTTTAGCTGGATTTATTTGTATTGCACTTTGATTGTTAGTTTAATTGGAATGCCTTAGTGTTCGATTTGGGTATTGCACTTTAGCCCACACACAGACTGAAAAATAAAATGATGCATTAGGTATATGTTTTTCCATTCCTGACCCAAATTGAGGTTACGAGGCAATTGCTTGTTTATAATTCGATAGCAGCAAGTAACTAATTTTCAATTGTTTATTATACCCCCTTCGGGAGTGCTGTTTGTTTGCGGCTGCTTCTTTGTATCTACAAGTACTTGTATCTGTTTCTCGCTCGCCATATTTATCTATCGATAGAAAGCTTTCGACTCTATAAATTCTGGAAACTTATGGCGCCGCCCCCACCCAAAAGGAATCCAAAAAGTTCGCCACGAGCAAACGATATATTCTGGCGAAATTTTCCATGTTAATTAGCTGACAGGTTAAGGAGTGGAAAACTCTCCTTCTCCGTCTGTCTTTGACCTTTTTGCACTTTATTTTCCTTCGAATTGGCTTATGTTTAATCAAAGTTTTGCGGCCTTGAAGTTTCTGGACGGTGGAAAGTTTGCTTTTCAAAATTGATGGGCAGCTTAGTTAAAGTATCTGCAAGATAACATAGTTAAAGTTCTGCAGTCACAGGCAAATATTTGCCTGCAGTCAACTTGAGATTGGGTTAGGTCAGTTTGGGTTTATAATTCTTGTACGCAAACTTTGATAAGCCAATTACAGTTGAAGTTTGTTACGGATTATTGGCAGTCCTATCGGTAATTGGATGTTACTGAGAAGCTTAGCAGGTAATCAAAGTTGAAAATGGAAGAAATAAATTAAAAAAGGGGCAGAAATATAGATTTAAATGATTTTCTGCTTCTACAGAAAAATATCAAGAGCAAGCATCAAAAAGAAAACTATTGAGCGTTTAAACATTTCTGAGAATTCCCTTGAAATATTTGTTTTTTGCTGAGCTAGAATTCTCAGAAAACATTGAGTAATGCAGCTGACTAGAAACTGCAATGTATTAATTACCAAACACTAGGTAGCTAACTAAAGTTTTAAGTACATATTTTAGCATTTTAAATGGTCCATTAAGTTTTTGCACACTATTTTAGAAATTGTTTAGACTGCCAAGCAAAAAAGTAGCTGCAAATAAACAGACAAAGCATAAACAATGCTAGACAAAGTTGTTTAGATAATAATATTTCTAAACATTTTTTATGATGACCCCAAAATGAGGGACCGAATATATATGTTTAGTTTCCTTTTTGCGGATCTTTATGTAAGCTCAATGTGGGCCAAAAAAGAGACAAAAGATGACTATAAATTCAATAAACCAAAGGCCATTTTTGCACTTTTCTTAGGACTGTTTTCTTTTTATTATTTTATAGGGCTCAGTTTTCTTATTCACACACACACAACGAGCACGTTGTTCTGGCTGTTTATGTTTTTTTCTGATTTTCTTTCTTTTCCTTCTTGATTCTCTCTCCCACACTCGCTTACACACACGCACACACAGTCCCACACAATGCACAGTGAAATTCCGCTACACCGGAAATTACAATTGAAAAAGTGGTTGGTTTTTGTTTGTTGTTTATTTTCCTTTTTCATTCTTTTTTTATGAACATTAACTAAAAGTCACACGAAATTGTTGTTATTATTTATGATTATGGCGATTGTTATGTTTTTTTGATTATTATGAAGTATCTTTTTTTTTGCACAAAAGAACAGGATGCCAGGCGAAATAGCTATAAAGCTGTCTTATTTTCAGTTAATAATATTAAGTTTATTGTTTTGAGTTTTTTTTTGGTTTGGTTTTTAAAATGATTGACTTTTTACATAGCAGTTTTAATAAAATTAAATTTGTAGGATGCGGTTCGAACTCGTTTTTTTTTTTAAATATTTTCTATTTTTGCAGCACCTTTTTCCACACTCACTTTTAATTGTTTAAACTTGTAGAAACAACAATTGTTTATTGCAGAAGGAGGATAAAAACACACGACGCGCTGCCCTTCCTCGATCCCCTCTTCGCCGCTTTTCCACTTCAGTTTTCCGCTTCTCAGCTGCGCTGCCAAACCGTACAGTTTGAGAGTTAATATCGGACTGCCAGCAGCCGCCGATACGAATCGGCGCACGACTCGCGCGAAGCCCGAAGTCCGTTCTCATTGGAACCCGAATAGTATCTCAAAACTGGAAGGCGGTACTGGAAGATACTTTTCGCTCAGGGGCCCCGCATATGTCATTTGTTGTTGGGCGAGTAAGTACGATAGGGGGGAAAAAAGAAAAACAAAAAAAACCATATAGACCCGCAGCACAGCTGAGCGGAATATTTACTACACACAGGCGGGTAAGAGCGATTTATCTGAGAGATACAAAAGCGAACGAACGACCGTCACCGCAGCGTAGTAAGCACACAGATACGACTCGGGCACGCACACATCCTCACCCAAAAACCGGCATTCCTCTCAGTGCATTTTTTGTTTGTTTTTCTTTTTTTTGTTTTATAAATAAAAGAAGAGAGTTTACAAGCCAAAGAGCGCGCTCTCTCTTAAGAAATATCTCAAAAGCTATTATTTGAGTTGGCAAAATTTGTGTGATTTCCCGGTTTTGCATAGCATTTGCATTCCTAGTTTCAACCATTTTCAAATTGATTTTCTGAACTAGTTATCCCTGTGCAATTATTTTTAATTGCATTATGTTGCCCAAAATTTGAAAACTTCTGCAACAGTTGTTCATTATATATTTGTTTTCTTTGATTTTTGTTCGAAAAATCACGATTTGCTGAATTTTACTGCGAAAATTTGCATTTCTGGTGAAAAATTAATGAAATTTGGGATTTTAACTAGAAACTGGCAATCGAATAATCCCATTTTCGGGGAAAATCGAATTATTGAATCAATGACTATTTTTTTAAGAGCCCTCACTCATTTAAAACTATTTAAATTTATATGACTCATTTAAAATACACTTATAAGTATACTACACATACTCAGAACTTAAAAAATTGGATTGAAATTCATATGATATTGGTTTGTTCATAATATTGACTTCTTCAAAAATAAAGAACATTTATTCACTGCACATACTGTGAAAAATGGAAATATAAAAAATGAACCAAACAAAAAACAACCTTTGGATGACCACAAAAATCTAAATTTAAAGCTGAGGTCCCGTTCTGAAAAACTCAGCCGCAGCATAAATGCTTATTGATAACCCCCAAGGAGACCCAAGACAAAAGCCCATAAACGAGATTTTCGGTTTCTTGAGTGATAACATTTTGAACTTTGACAAAGCGAAAACCAAAAATGAAAAGTAATTGGACACTTTGGGCACAGGCATTTATGTTCAGGCAATAACTCAGAGCGCCAAGTCAGAGTCGTATCAGTTTTCCACACAAAAATAAATTGAAAACTTTTGAGAAATACCCCAAAGTAATAGCTGAAAATAATAATAATGTGCGGCCTTTGAAATGCGAAACGTTTTATGGTTGTATGTATTTTTTTCGCTTCTTTTTTTTCGGAGCGAGTAAAACACAAAAGCCATAAGCTAAAATGCAAACTAAGTAAGAATTGTGTTAGGTCGCATCATCATGAACACGATGATGATGATGAGGATGATCATAATGACGATGCTACACTACACTCTAATAAAATTTACGACAATGCGAATGACTACGGCGACGACTCAGTCTTAGTCTGAGAACCAGATAGAGATACGGAGTGGGGTGTCTTGTAAGCCCTGCAGTCAACTAACCAAAACTAGCAGAGACCAAAGGCCCGAAAAGTATCTATATAGCGCCCCCAAACCCACCGAAATCCACCTCTACATATATACATAGATATATGTATGTATCTCTGCTCTTTTGTCTGGCTCTGGTGTGGGAAAGAATGCAGTGAAGGGAATTTCCAAGTCAAGACTTGGCAAGCCATGGCAGTAATGTGTAATGTATCTCTTGGATACATTTTTAAATTGTATGCCATACGCTGCTGGGGCTGTTTTGGAACGTTGACAATGCAACTGTATCTGTGGCTGTGTATATCTGCATCTGTATCTGTGCCCCAGCCAAAAGGCCAACAGCATTTGCATTGGCCATTGCCAATTAATCAAAAAAAAAAACGAAGGAAAGAAGGCAGTAAAGCGCTTAAAAAACCCGAAAAATAAACCTGCAATTGATTTCAATATTTCAGCAGCATTGTATCTTTCACACAAAAAGCTCCATATATCGTTGCGTAAATCAATATGTATATACATACATATGTAGAAATAGTATTGCCTTTTTTTTTGATTACTCCACCCGCCTCCAACAGCCTCTCGAGTGCCACGCCAAAAATGGCCCAAATGTATCTGAGATATATAGATGGGGTCAAGATATGTATAGTAGTAGTGCTTAAAGTAGTGCCTTTGTTTTAAAGTCATATGACTTACAAATACAAATAAGTAATTAACTAGTATCTTTACCTACTAGACATTTTTTATATTTTTTAGAATTTAGAAAATGGTAAATATATTTTTGGAATATTTTTAAGAATTGGTTTTATGTTGAAAGAGTGTCTATATTTTCTTTAAAAATGTAATAGCTTTTAGTTTGTTTAATAAGAAAAAACTTTTGTTTATTTGTTTGTTTACTATTATTTTGTCCACCATTGTAACTTTGAATCTTTTCGCTCGTGTGTTTACCTTTCCCTTGTTGCATGCCTCTTGTTGCACTTTTCGTGCACCGTTTTCAATTCGATTCGATTCGTTTCCCTTTTCTCGACTTCTCGCCGCACTTCCACCGTTTTCTCTCTGGCTTTTTGTGGGCTAGGTCAGTTCAAAGTTCACGTGTTTCGCCTCTATTGATTGAATCACCATCGGAATTTGGGCATTTTTGGTCCAGCGCCAAAGCAACCTGTTCCCTGGCAACTAATAGCTCGAAATTGGAGGAGTCTTTGTCTTTGCCCTGCATTGTTTACTTCCTTTGAGTTGGCTGTATTGTGTACCTCATTAATTTCGGGTTGTAATGCAGTGAGCATTGCCAGGTTCATAGATGTGCAATTAAGCAGCTAGTTATTCGAATGGAGATTCAGTAGAATTGATTAGACAAAATGATGGAATGAAAAGCAATCAGACAAGATTGTAAAAGGGAATTTAACAGCCATTTACTGGCATTTTGTGGTATTTGTGAGTAGATGCAAGTTAAAGTGAAATAAATACCCTTATAAATCTATATGTAAGCTCTGATTTTTCATGAAGAACCTGAAACATTTGCATTATTTCTATATTTACATGCACATCATACAAGCTAAGAAGAACACTGCATAAAAACTTTTTGTAAAGCCAACTAGAACCGTAGAACCACATCACTCCAAAATTCAGGTCACTCCGACAACAGATGGCGCTGCATGCGAAATATTTTTGCACCAGGGCATACGCATAATTTCAATTGCTAGCATCAAATGTTATTTTTAACCAAAACAATTTCACTCCAGGCGAGGAGGCCAGTTTGTTTTTTGGGGGAGCAGATTTCTGGGTGGGTGGGTGCGTTCACTGCAGCTTGCACACAAAACTCTTGAATTGTTGTTCTGGGGCAATAAATTGAAATGCACAAAAGAGCCGGGGCAAAATAAAGAAAACCCGTGCAGGAAAAACTGAGCAAAAGGAAGCCGGGTCTTCTTGGCCTGCGTCTTTCTACCAAAGCTCGTTTTACAGCTGCTGCTGGCCTACACTCTAGATAAAAAATTGTTTTTACAAGAGTGAGATCAAAGAAAAAATCAATTGGGAAAAATCTGTAATCTTCTCATATGTGCATTGAATGTACTACATTCACGCTTATTTTATTCTATTTTAAGATACCCATTCTGTAATTTAAAGAAGAGATGATCTGAATTGGATTTTAAAAAAATGTATCGTTAAAAAAAATAAAGCAATACATTTGTAATAATATTGTAAAACAATTTTAAATAAAAATGTAAATTATATATTTATCTAATATTTGTTTTTTTTTAAAAACTTTGAAAGTAAACTTTAAATTGTACTTAATTCTAAGAATACTGTAACTTAACGCGGGGATAATTTGATTGGATTAAGAATATGTTTTTACTATCTTAGTTTTTTAAAAAAATTAACATGATGTTTAATAAAGCTTTAATTATTTTGTAAAATATTAAATAAATCTTATCGGACACGAGAAAAGTTTTTATTAGAGATGCTGAAAATGAACTTTAGCTTTGTTTAAAAAGGTTGGCTAACCAATTTACGGACTTAGCAATCTTAAACCTTTTAAAAATATTTTTTTGTAGTGTGCTTGTTGCTGTTGCAACGATTTAGTTGCGGGCCACTTGTCATGCGAGAAGGCAGCATTCGACATTCGGCATCCAGCATCAGAAGCAGTTCTGCAACTGGTCGCCTTGCCCGAGTCTTCAAATTGCCAGTTAGCCAATCTGCAGCTCTCTCTTCTGCAGCAGCATCACCACCACCAGCGACCCCTCCCCCCAATAAAAACAGAAACCCCCTTCGGAAAAAAAGAGGGAAAACCCCCCTTCCATCATCAACACTTCGACTGGCCACATTTTTGCAGTTGTCGAGTGGCTTTGTTAGCGATGCGGCGGCGACTTGCAACTTGTTCTGAATTGCCGGCCAGGGGGTGGCGATTTAAGGGGGTGGTAAAGGTGTGCACAGGGAAAAAAATTAATTCAATATTAAATTTTTTGGTTTATTCAAAAACAAACAATAGTTGGTGAGACTGAAGTAATGTATCTCCAAGATAGATTAATGGTGATGCTCTTGGGACTAAAACACATATATTCTTATAGTTTTAATTAATTAACTCACTTTAATTAGTTCGAAACAAACAGTTAAAGGTATCCCCTTGAAAAAAATATTGGTTTTTATTACTTTAAGTGATAATTAATAATTTAAAAAATATTTTTTTGATGTGAATTTTATTTTATAAACTAGGCAATTCTATGTTTAAATCATTTTGCTTAAAGTTGAGACATATTTTTCTTAGTGTATCTGCGGAATAAATCCGAAACTGGCCACTTTAGTCAGGGAAAGAGATGGAAAGACAAAAAGAGGGAGAGGGAGATGCTGCGTGTAACCAGAGAAAAAGAAGAAATGGCAATGTGAATTGCAATTTGAGGCGCAGCATCTGTGTGTGTGGGATTTTCCAGTTGCTGTTTTTATTTATTTTTTTTTGCTCTGTGGCATTTGAAATAATTTGAGCTAATTTCTGTAAATGTAGATCTTATCAAAGGGATTGTGTTGTGCAATGAATCCCAGGGATCAGCATGGAGTTCAAAACGGAAACAGTTAGCAAGGAAAGTAACTTAAATACTCTGAACCATGGAGCTATTTTAGGATTTGTGGTTTAAAAGTAGATAGTATCTACTAGATACAACAAATTGGATTTTAAGGGAAACGAAAAATGTTTTTTACTTTGTATTATGTTGGCTTATATTTCCTTTTCAAGTTAATAATTTTATTAGTAAATATTTTTTTAATAGCTCAATTTTGCATGTATATATCTTCAGATTATAGAAGGTTAAAATAATTAGTCTTAAACCAGCAATTATCTTAAAGCAGACATAATAAATATTTTTCTTAGATTTAATATAGGCACTTAATATATTTTTTATAAGCATCTTAAATTTAAACATTTACTTCAAGGTAACTATTACACATGTCAGTACAGGTAAACCCATGACATCTTACCCATAAAATAAATCAGTTTCAGTCAATCAATTTCTAATTGCATCTGACATTATCACCATCTTTAGTGTATGTAATGGGGGGAACCGAACCATATGCACTCACCTGAAAAGATATGCAAAGTGAATAGCATTAGTATAAATAAATAAATTCCGCAAAGATCAAGGTCAGGATAAATACGATACGCTCAAACGGAAATCAAAGTAATCGCATCCTTTTCCGAGCCAATCTCTCATCGTCTCTTTCGAGAGGGGGAGAAAAACGTTTGCCCCAAAGGCAGGAAAACCGAAAATAAAAATAGAAATAAAAACAGCCCGTGACGATGAAGAAGAAAGAAGGGGAAGAAAGTTAACCCAATTCAATGAACGTATCTATGTCAACGTTGTTGTTGTTCTGTGGCTCTTATCAGGCCATAAATGTTTTGAGTGCAAAAAAATAGGAAAGAAAGAGCCAAGGGGAGTTAGAATCTTTGCAAATGCAATGCAGACTATCTATATAAAAACGGCATTTGAAACTAGTCTGGCCAGATATTAAAGTATCTGTGTGGCCAAGCGGGTGGCTCTGCATTTGTATCTGTAAGTGCATTTGTATCCGTGCTGGACCCATTTCGAGTTCAAGATTCTTTTGTGACTGCTGCGTTTGCCTTTCGGGGCGACATCGAATCGCTGGCTCTCTGTCTCTTCTAGTTCTCTTAGGATTGGGTTTCTTAAATCCTTAAATTGTATAGAGGTATAAAAGGTGTACCATGAGATCAATATATTTACTTCACATTTTTTTCCAATTTGTACACTTAAGTTAGTTAATATAAACCCTATATGTTTTATAAAAACAATTAAACTAATTTTATACCTAGTATTAAAATAATATACTGCATTAAAAAATTGTTCCCTAAAAGTATGTTTCTTTTGCTATTTTACGAACCCTTCATTACCCGATATTCTCGATTAAGAGTACCTAAATTGAAAAACTGTTTCCTTTTTCATCTGCCACTGCACAAGAAAAAGACAGAAAATCCCCGAAAATGCTACTACTGTATCCATTGTAAGGATTTCAATTTGAATTGCATTTGATGTTTGCAGCTTAGTTGGATTTCTAAAAGTGGGTTGTTCTGGTAGGTTGGGGGCTTGGGCACCCACCACCTCCTCTAACTAGTTCTAGTTGAAGAAAATCCAAAGCAAATGCTGCCATTCATGTCGCTCGCCTGTCCTCGTTCGCTGTGTTTGAGATATTGCAATGAAACTGCTCACAGAAATACACCAACTCACACATGCACTGGAGAAAAGTGTCAACTGTCATCAAGATTACTTAGCTTTACTTGGGATATTTTAAGAATTTGAATATATATTAAAAAGGAGACATGCTACCCGCTTTCTGATTTCAAGTAACTTGTTAAAGTGTTTAAAAGAATGCTGTAAAAAAGTATTTGAGTTTTTTACGAATGCTATATTTTTAAATAACTAAATTAGATAAATATTTAAAAACACACATTTAAACGATTGCATATATTTATATTTTAGTACTAATTTAATGTTCATTTTTATTTTTGGTTAAGCTTAAGTTTTTAAACTGTAGAAAAAGTTCAAATAAATATTGCTTGCCTTGGGATCATTTCAGACACATTTATAATCTTGTTAAATTTATTTCTATAATTTACTACAATTTAATTGCAGTGTAAGCTCCGCATCTAACCGAAACCAAACCAAACCGAACAAAACTGCACCATCCATCGCCTTGACTTGAGTCGAGTTGAGTTGGAGATGGTTCGTTGAATCGACTTGTGCCACATATTTTGATGGAATGTTGGTGGTCTAACCATTCTCCTCCTTCTCCTTCTCATCGTCAATTCCCCCCAGCAATTCGAAGTTTTTAAAGTTTTAGCACACATCGAATGTTCTTGTTGTTATACTAGTTCTTCGACTTGTCCTGTCTCATCCAACTAAGCCGTAAAGTGTTTTTGGGGGGATTTTATTGCGGGTTTGTTGGTGAGGAAATGCTTTTATTTGGAGAAGACAAATATAAGGGGTTAGAATTTGTGGTTTAGATATTATATGGTTTTCCCAAAAGTTCAAGCTTTGATAGTTGAAATTTATTTATTGACTTGTGGGCTCTAACTTTAAAGTTTGCCTGTTAAGACATTTTATTTTTGGAGACTTCATGTTTTACCTTTTTGTATTCAATTATAATTAATAAAAAAAAAAATATTTAAAAGGTATTTAAAAATGCACATATTTTTTAAACACATTTTCTAGTATTTAAGTAAGTAAGTAAATGTGTACAATTTTATGTTTATTCTCCAAGAGATTATCTAGTAATTTTAGTTTTTAAGAAACCTTGACCATAAATCCATAATCTTTCGAGTCCATTTCAGCTTCTTTATTTTTAAGTCCATCAGTGCCACATTTTTAAATTAAAACCTGTCCAGTCCGACACCACAAAAGGAGGTCTCCTAGACAACCAGAGGAATTCGAATCAGTGTCACTTCTTGGGTTCTTCCCTAAGCTTCTGAACTCGTTTTTTTATTACGAGTACCCGTATATTTATTCGCTATATGATGCGTTGGAAGGGCATGAACACTTTTCAAGGTCCAAGCTTCAGTCAGTGTAAGCCAGTAAAAAGTGGGACAATTAAAACGTTGCAAAAATCATCGGGAGACGAAGATCGGGTTTTTTCCACAGCCCTTGCATATCGGTTACAGATCCGTCTTCATCCGTCTTTTTTTTTTAATTAAAGTTGAGTTGAGGCTGCCCGGGGAGAAGTCCTGAAAGAGTGTCAATTGGTTATCACTCAAAATAAGATAGATCTAAGAGTTCCTATATCTGCCTCAGTCGTTTATCTGGTTATTAGTTATTATTGGTGGTCAATGAACTGCATCTTGAGTGTCACTTTGGAATACGCGGAATTCCAGCCTTTGATTCGGTTAGGTGTACTCGCTGTTGTATCTGCCAGATGCATCTTGGGTATTTTTAGCTGCCGTTTCTGCCTCGCCGTCTCCACTCTCTTTTTTTACAGTCCCGAGGCGGATTTTACCTCATTTAAACATGTTCCTCCTCCTTCTTTGGCTACTCCTCTTGTGGCCGCTCATCTTGTTCCACCTTTTGACCAACGTAAGTCGACTGTCTTCCTCGTCTACTGCCTTAATTCGTAATGATAGTGGACCTTACTCACAGGTTTACTAGTCTTGAAAAATACCCTTAAAAAGTTGAAATTTCTTAAATTTTTAAAGAATTTTTCCCACTTAAATAGTTTTTTTATTTTCCAAATAGTTACCAAAATATTTTTTAATAATAAAAAAAAATTTAAGGTTTATTTTTATTTTTTTAACTGATTATATTACACTCCAATAATAATTAAAGTCTGTAATTAAAAATGAAAAACAGAGCAGGTTTATTATTTTTTTTGGTTAAGGTCTTCAAGTTATACAGTTGGAAATTCGTGCCAATAAAACATCTAACTAATAAATTATAGACCACGAGGAACAACGTTTTAAGCGTGAAGATCGAAAAGATACCATAGAGAAAATTAATAATATGAATGTGGTACCTTAACAATTAGCAATTATCTTTAGACAAACAATGTATACATAAGCACGCTTTATGAGAATTAAAAAAAAAACGCTTGATGAAGGTAATAGAATTTAACTATATCAGATATTATATTTCAAAATAATGTCATAAAATAAAAATAAAATATTTCTTAAAAGCACTGCACACTTAATAAACAACTATATATTAAATACAAATGTTTTAATAACTTATCAGGAAGTTTTTCAAAAAATGTAACTGAGATAATCTCCCAGGTAATTCCCTGCTCCCAAAAATGTTAACCACTTCCCCATAGAGTATCTCTGCATCTCTGGAGGCCTTTCTTTCTGGTTTTTCCCCACAATCTTCATCATCATCTTGATCATCATCGTTGGCATGAGCGTCATCATGCTGTAATTGTTAGACTGTAAAACTTTGGCTTTTGGTATGCGCACTTTCTCCTTAAATGCTATTTTTCGTTAACATTGTTTTCGCCGTCAGTCGACAAGTTCCCCTCGGTTTTTCTTTTTTTTTTGGTTTTTCATTTTTTTTTCTCAGTTTTTCCCTCACCAAAAGATTAGGTGCAATTGGAGGAGTTTCGTGTATATCTTTCAACATCTAATTTGTGGCTTTCCTCGACTCGGTTCCGTCTTCTTTGGTTTCTCCCTCGCTTTTCCGCGGCTTGTTGATTTTTTTGACATTTTTCGCGTAATCTGTAATTTCTCGTGTCTTGTTTGGGCACTGCAAAAATTCCCAATGGTGTTTAATTGGCATTTTTTAGTGTCGCAATTTTAATGATTTAATTTTCACTGCTCGCTCCCCGAGTGATGTTGTGCAAATTGCATTTTGCAGGTTGCAGTTTGCAGTTTGCAGTTGGCTGTTGCACTTTTTCATGGGTGTGTTGACATGCGTCAGCCACTGAAAATCGGACAATGGAAATGGGAATGGCAGGGAAATGCTAATGGTAATGGAAATCGAAATGAAAATCAGCTATTTCAGCTCCGGATTCCGATTGTGCGAAGTGTCTGAGCACAATTGGCATTGCTAACGACTTGGGTTTTTGGCTCTGGCTTTCGAGTGAGCGTGATTAGCAATTGGAGCAATTTGGCTAGAAGGAGAACAAAACAGGGAAGTGGGGGGGGGGGGGGGTTTCTGGTCTGGTTTCCTTTGGGGCTTCGGTTTTTGGGGGCCAAAACAGTGTCGGAATATGGAAATGAGAGCTTCGGCACTCGAAAGGTGAAATTGCAAAAGCTGCAGATTCGCATATCGTATGTCTCGGCTATGGAGACATTCATTAGACCAAGTTCGAATTATCAAATGATTGGCATTTTATATTGAATGGAAGTTGTTGTCTGCGGAAAATTATTTAAGGAATGCCATTAAAATATAATTATATTACTACTAGACATCGGTTTATATGCAAAACAGTACTCTTAATATTAACTAAAGAGTTAGTTTTAAAGAAATCATTATTTTTTCAGGCTTGAATATCATTTTACATTCAGAAGAAAAATGTATTTTTATCCGAAGTTTACTTAGAATCATCTGTTTAAAATATGCAATAACGCCCAGTGAAATAAAGCCCATACCGTTTATATTTTAAAATCTGTGATTTTTTTGTGTTTAAATACAACACTAAACAAAATGGGCATTATTTCACTGGGCGTTATCGCATGCACCCAGATTCTTGCATCTAATCCGATATTAAGTTATTACCAAATTTCCAAAATAAAAACGCTTAACACAGTTATACACATCTGTATTATCAGTTCATAAATAATGGTATCAGTTTATAAAACGTAAACAACCTTTAATTGGTGCGGAAGGAAAAGAGTTTTCCCCTTAAATGCAATTGGGATATCAGTAACCCAATTTAGCCGCCTCTCGAAACCCTTCAACTGATTGCAAGTGGAGCGTGCTCCAATTTGTAATCGATTTCCCCTCAATGTATCGCATCCGTATCAGACAACAAAATTTCAATCAAAATACTCGACACTCCAGCCACAAGTTGCACTAACCGCAAATCGCTCTGAGGAGTCCAAGCGAAATAAAGGATGGGAGGAAAGATACGTTGGGAAAAGGCGGAAAAGTCGGGAAAACGGGGCGTGCCAGGTGGTGGGAAAGGGGGCTGGGTATATGGCAACACCTAAGGAAAGACCTTGAAAAGCATGCGCTGCGATTGCAGCTCACAACTTTCACCATGTTGCGTTAATTTTTCATGTCACAGTCAGACAAACGAAACGAAACGAGGCGAAATGAAGCCAAGTTGGCCCAATCTGCTACACAGGAAAAAATACAATCAATCCCTAATCCTAAAATGATATAAAAAAATTTAATTGTTATTACTATAAAGTAAAATATGTAAAACAGCACTAAAAAAGTTTGTATAAGTTTTAAACTTTTATTTTTAAAGTAATTTGTTATGAAACTATATTTAAGCACCACTTTTTTTTTGCAGTGGTCACAAATTCCAACTCGAAAAGGAAAAAAGAAGGGGCTATATAATAAAAGAGAGACAGACAGGTAGATATCCAGATAGAGTGAAGTCTCCTCCACAAGTCGGCATCATCATTACGGGTCTTATCATCGTCGTCACGAAATGCAACCGCAAGGCCTACCCACTCAGCCCCCTCCTCGGAAAACATACTCGGATTGTCTTGCCATATGCAATTAATGTTTTGTTTTGTCTTTCACCTTAGCATCACTGAGCAAATCTGGGACAGTCTTAATTAAATTATACACATATTATGTACAAATACAATCTCTTCCTGAAAAACGAAAAATATATTTTTTACTGAAAAATTGCATCCCCTTCCTCAATATATTTTTATATGAATTTAAGAAATTTTAATAATTTTCAATTTTAACGTAACCTGAAAAATTTGATAAAATATTTTTCACAGCATACTTTTTGGCTGGCTTTAAAGTCGTTTGAAATCTGCACAGTTGTAAAATTTTAGACTATTTAAATACGTGAGATTTTTGTAGAATTGTTAAAAAAACAACAATATATATTTGTTTGAAGTGTACTAACTGAAGCCAAGGCGAAAAAGGGAAAGAACTCAAAAGGGGGTCGCGTTCTAGCAGCATCTTCTTCAAGGCAGCGCCGCAATATGGCCAACCCATTCCCAACCCATCCAATCCGTCCATCTGAAGCTGTTGCATCTTGCACTTTGTAGGTAGAAGTTGGTGACCCACACACACACGTGCACACGGATGGCACACACGGGTGCAGTGGTGTGCGAAGTGCTGTCTATGTGGTAGTCGAAGCCGCTGCAAATTGCATATTTTTCCTCGGCTTAGCTCACGTTTCTCGCTCGTTTCGCAAGCTGTTGAAAAGTTCCCTTTGTCTCGCAATAACATCCCCCCCCCCCCACGGATCTCAATGTCTAGTGGAAGCACTCGATCTATATGTATATATGCGATACATAGCCCGCTCCCTCCCTTTGAAGTTTCGTTCATTTTTATTGCAATCCGCGGTGCATCTTCTTTTTGCGCCAGCCGACAAAGCATTTGCAGTAGAGCTTAAGGTTTATTGGTACAAAATCTGAGTTGCTGCTTAGTCAAAGAAAAATCGTTCAAAAGTGTTTGTGAAAAGTATTACAGAAAATATATATAATTTTGTATCACCATGTTAAACGATTTCTTGAGCCTATCTTGCATGTAACATTTTTTATTGCATACTTTCAGTGACCAACACAAACTGAAACATTTCTCATCATTATTTTAACATTATTAATATAGTACGAAATTATACATTTTTTACCACACTCCCTATAATATTAGGTAAACAATTTTAAAATTAACTTCATAAAAAACTTGTATTCTTTTTATCCAAAGTTGTTGTAATAAAGGCCTCAGAAAATCAAACAGCTTAATATTCTTTAAACTAATAATTTATAATATATTAAAAATTGTTTTCAATTTTAAATTAAGATAAGATATTGGTGTTACATACATTTTGTAGTTCAACTTTGTTAAACTACAATTAAAACCTTTTCCGATATATAAAAAAAAAAGAATGCAATTCTTTCCCTTTGTTCCTTTTCTTTTACAGGAAAATTTTGTTAATATACTTTCCAGTACTTAAAAAAGAGTATACTATTTTTTCTTTAGTTCCTCCTTTTATTATACCCGTTACTCGTAGAGTAAAAGGGTATACTAGATTCGTCGGAAAGTATGTAACAGGCAGAAGGAAGCGTTTCCGACCCCATAAAGTATATATATTCTTGATCAGGATCACTAGCCGAGTCGATCTAGCCATGTCCGTCTGTCCGTCTGTCCGTCTGTCCGTCTGTCTGTCCGTCCGGATGAACGCTGAGATCTTGGAAACTATAAGAGCTAGGCTATTGAGATTAGGCGTGCAGATTCCTGAGCTTCTTACGCAGCGCAAGTTTGTTTCAGCAGAGTGCCACGCCCACTCTAACGCCCACAAACCGCCCAAAACTGAGGCTCCTACAGTTTTCATGCTAGAATAAAAATTTTAACTGAAATGTATTGTTCTCATCAATACCTATCGATTGACCCAAAAAAAAGTTTGCCACGCCCACTTGAACGCCCACAAACCGCCCACAAACTTCAAAAAATCGTAAATATGAACGCAGTTATCTCGGAAAATATCAAAGATAGAGAAATGGGAATTCAGATTTAGATTCCGTAGGCTTGAGCGCAGCGCAGGTTTGTTACGCGAATATGCCACGCCCACTCTAACGCCCACAAACCGCCCAAGCCTGTGGCGCCCACAATATTCATGCTAGATACAAAATTTTAACTGAAATGTATTGGTCTTGTCAATACCTATCGATTGATCCAAAATAAACTTTGCCACGCCCACTCTAACGCCCACAACGCTTAAATCTGTCTACCGCCGGTAGGTGGCGCATTTCAACCTCGCTTTGCTGCATATCTCCATTTTCCTTTGGTCCTTTTAGCTGAGTAACGGGTATCTGATAGTCGAGGTACTCGACTATAGCGTTCTTCCTTGTTTTAATATTTAAAATAACAAATTATTAGAAATAAGTTGTTTTTCTAGGGTAATTCAAGCAGCCGTCTGCAAAGGTTACCTTCCTCGACGATTTTCAATAAAGGTGGCTAGTGATGTTGCGTATTTTTTTTATTTTTGCCAGCTGTTTGGTTACTAAACCCACCGATTCCCCCTCCACAAGAAACTCCAACGAAACTCACAACTTAACCCCCTGTTGCCCGTGCCCCCTGGCTGAAGTAAATCTGTGCTGGGGGATTGTCGTAGGACCTTGGGGCGCGATGAGCTCAGAACCGAACAAGGTGTGCAACAGTTGCAGCTAAATTCTTGCCGATTTTCCCCCCTTATTTTCGCGTTCTTCATTCTTATCGCCTTGTTTGTTTTATTTTTATTTTGCAGCTTTTGCTGGCGAACTTGCTGTTGTTGTTGCTGTTGTGTTTTGGGGGATTTCCCAGTTGTCTATCGTAAGCGATTTATTTTTATTGTTATGGCCCAGAGAGACTGGGCCAGAGATTTATGCGCTTACCATACCGATTTTTATACATTTTTTACGAATATCCATAATATAGGCGGGGAGGGGGGAGAATGCGATTTTTATGACAAAATTTATTAAAAGTGATTTTTTATGGATTGCGTTTTTAATAATATACGAGAGCAAGGCGCTAAACTTACTGGTCAGATCAGGCTGTGGTTTATTTCCCCGCAAAAACCCGTCGAATACAGGATGCACTCGAATGTTGCACAAACTTCAGGCATACACATACACTGGGAAATGGATATATACAGATGTATCTTTTTGTCGGGAAGCCTGTTTTCCATCTTCGCCCCATTGACGTTTGTTTGATGTTTGCAACTCGATTGGATGGCCAGAAATGCAAAGTTTGGGGATTACAATTTATTGCCACAAAACTGCAAACATCGGATTGGCGGACAAGTCAATGCACCATTTAAACACTTTAAAAATTTCAAAAAGTTTGAAAAAAAAAAACAATTATAACAACTATTCACAACAAATTGAAAAACTTTTAAGATGCTTGTTGTGATAATAGATACATCAGAATCAAGCAGCTCAATATTTTTAAACTAAATATTTTTGTATTATATAATATACTTTTTTAAATAATTTTCGAATTTTATATATAAAAAATAGATCAAAGTTTGAACTTATTTTAATTTATTTTCCAGTATTTAGATTATTATTAAATATTATCAAAATAGATAACTACAATTTATGTTCTTTTTTTTAATCCAATGCTTTTTCTTGAGGAACATCGACTGATGGGTTTTCCATTAATTTTTCCCTTGTAACATTAATGCAAGCCATCAAACTTTTGGTATGCAGTTCCAACTTACAGACACCACACTCACACACTCTCGTTTGGTTGTGAGTGGGCTTGAAAAAAAAGGAAACTGCATTGAAACTCATAAATCGAGTTTTTCCAATTTTATCCCACTGCTTCTTTCCCACTTCTACTTCTTCTTCTTCTCAAACACACACAAACACCCGACAAGGCGACGTGTTTTTCTTTTCCAAGCAGATTTTTCCTCATCGACTAATTTTTCTTTTCCAAGCACACACACACACACATGCACACACTCACATTTTCCGAGACTTAATCATTATTTTTCCAGTGCTTTGCTTTCATTACTTGCTTACATACACCAGTGTATTTTTTTGTAGGTTGTTGTTTGTTTTCTTTTGTTGTTGGATTTTTTTTTTGGTGGGTGGGGGGTTTTTCTTTGGTGTTTTCCATCTGCCTCTTCGTGTTTCAATGTACTTGCCTTTTAGCACTCTTCTGTGTGCATTGATTTCTTTGTTTGCCAACAACAACAAATAACAAATGCATCCAAAGTATGTTGGTATCGGCATATGTATTGGTGAAACACATAAGTGTGTATCTGTGAGCTGACTTGTTGACTGCTCAGTTTGTTAGATTCAATAGCAAGAACAACCACTGTGGAATTATTTACCCAAGCCACAGGTTATAGTTACCCATCTCAATCACTCTCCTTCTTTTCGCGAAAAATTTGTTAAGATCGTGTTTTTACTTTTAAAAATTGTAAGCCCTTTAAAGATCTCATAAGAATTTATTTCAAATTTCAAATGATCAAACTTTTTCTATAGTTTCAAAATTTCTAAATTATTTTATAGATAAGAAACACATCTATAGCTCTTTTCTGATCGCCAGAAGTAACATTAAGACCGAAAATGTTTGTGTTAAATTTTTTTTTAACTATTTCCTTAACGAATATTTTAATTTATTATCTCTAGAATATTAAATTATTTTTAATAGTATTGAAACGATTTCCAAACAATTGAAAATTAAACTAATTTTGATTTCAGTTCATTTTTAATTTTCGATATTATCTCTTTGTGCCTCTCTTTTGGTCTCTGCCTCTCTTTGTATGCCTCTCTTTCTTCCTGCTGATCAAGTGCTCAATTATTATTACTTGTTGTTGTACTTCTTGGCTTCCATTGACCATTCCGTGAGTCCAAAAATCGCATACCAAAGCTTCCAGTGAAACCAATTCCAGTTTTCAATTGGAACAGCAAAAGAAGAAGAAAAACCATCGAAGATTTAAGTCTCTCTCTCTCCCTCTCTCTTTCTCTCTCTGTCTTTCTCTGTTGCCTTCTCTATCGCGGGTTCAGGCACCCGTAAAGCAGCGCTGCCAGCGTCATCGCACTTGCCGTGCACTTGTATCTGTGTATCTGTGAGATCGCATTGGAGAGGAATTTCCAATTAGAAGCTGCAGACCTGTATAAGAGCGAGTGGGAGGGTATAAGAGCGGCGGCTTAGAAGAGAACCTCACTGTTGTGGGTGGCTGAATTAAGTCAGAAATTTTCGGTCACTAACAATCTTTGATACCCTTTACAAAAAAAGTTTTCTAAAAAACAGATTTATTAAACAACGATTCGTAAAATATATCAATTCATTTATTATATACTAATTATATTTTCATTGCAATTTTTTTACGACTTAAGTCCAATCAATAAATTTAATTTTTAAATTTAAGAAAAGCTTTATTAATATAAAAAATAAATATAATTTGTAAATTAAGAAAAGCTATATCTATCTATCTTTAGCATTTTCTGTTTTTAAAAGGTAAGTAAACCATTAATGAAAATTTTATATTTATCCTGTTAGAATTTTAAATTTCTCAATCCCATTGTTATTCAATACAAGCTCCTATTTTCCTGTTCAACATTAAAAAATATTAATTCTCAAGCCTGCATTTTGACCTCCAGAATGAAATGAAAGTGCAATAACTTTTACCAACATTAAATACGGAACCGAAATTGCACATTCTTTTCAAACTGCCATAACATTAAATCGAAAGTGAATTTTAATTTTGTTTTTGTCTGCGCTAATGAATTACTACAAATTTGATTACCCCTTAATGTCCAGCTTGGCGAGAAGCTGTCGTAAAAAGTTGAAAAATCGCTCGCCATAAAGCCGAACCCTTTTTTCGCGCGAAACTGACGTAAAATTTAAAAGAGTTTTTAAAGTCTCATTTTTGTGGTCGGTTGCGAAATGTTTGTATATGTAAATAAATTATTCGAGCTACCGCAATCAATTTGCCTGCTAATGAAAACTCATTAAATGAAGTGCCGAGGCTGTTGGCAATCAGCAGTGATGCAGCCTTCGCCAGTATCTTTATCATAAATAAAAATAAAGGAAAAACCTAGCAAAGACTCAGAGAACCCAGAGAGCCGGAAAACCTGAAAAGCCGAAACAAAAACCATAATAAACCAAAGGCGTGGGCGGCATCCATTCCAAAAAGGCCGAGACCTTTGACTTTTTCTGTGGGGAGGGCGGATTGCGGCCAGTATTATTCTACGTTGGTTCAACTCTAGTTGAACTCTCTTGTCTGATCACTGCCTTGACACATTTTCAAAACAAAACAGATGGAAAAAAAAGCACCAGAGGTACAAGATAAAACGAAAAGACATAAACTGCAATTGAAGAAACTGCACAAAAGGCTTGAAGTTTGTCAGCACTTTGACATGTTAATTACATTTACGTTTGCCCATGATCATAATCAACATCTTGATGATGATGACGATGACAAGGTGACAGTTCTTTATTGGAGTGCCAGGCAACCTACAGATTTGACAAACTGACTAAGTGACAAACTGACTACGCGACTGACAATAAATTTTCCTGCACACCTACTGATCAAAACGCCTGGCATTTGCAGCATCTTTTCAGTTGAGTAGGCTACTTGTTGAAGATGATAAATTTATGTTGGCATTATCGGTACAAATCGATAGACTTAAGAACCTAATGAACCATTTCCAGGAGCTTAAAGTATGAAACAATTTTTTTTTCAAATCAGAAGTCCAGTAAATTCGTTCAGAAAAACGACTACCATTTATTCAGTGCATACTTTTAGACACCTAAATTTACTTTTTAATAGATTTGAAACAATTATTGTTGATAATTTATTATGGGCCAGATTAGTTACTACATTCAGTAAGCAAAAAAGTATTACTAAATAATAATACAGATTTAAAATAATAATAAGAAAACATAAGTATTTGTTAGTGACTTTTAGAAGTGGTGTTCTGAAATGATTTTTTGTGAAAATGACCAACAATATTTTTCAGTTACGATTCCATCTCCAAAATTCGTCACCTCCTTCCAGTGACAAATTCACCCAAGATCGACTGACTGTTGGAATCTTCTGGGTTAGCAAAACCAAATCTTGATGGATGTTCCGGCAGCGGTGGAGGATGAGAGGCAAGACTCTCGATGTCACCGTATGATATGCAATTTTAGCAACAATTTATAATAGCTGCCTAAGCACGACTGCCACAACGATGACAGGGGAGAGTTGGCGGGACCGCAGAAAGTCTGCGAAACGCAAAAGGTTGTCACACGAGGAGGCGGCTGATTGAAAGAGATAACCCGTAAGATTCAAATCCATCCCGTTCGGCTCTTTCCGCATTTTAATGCACTCCAATGTGGGCCGAGGCAGTTGACAATTGTTGTGACATCCAGGGGACCCAAGTTGGCCAAGTGCACTAGAAGAATTATGGAAAATCAAGATGGGGAAATTGTAAAAGCACTTTTAATGGCCATGGCTTCTACTCGAATCTAGTCAAGAAAACAAAATCATTAAATTGAGCTCTCAGGAAAATCCGTCTGTAGCAGACATGACTTCCGAGCTGCGTTTCATCATCAACAAACTGCATTTTTCTAGACGGCAAAAAACACAACCCAAGCTGTCAAACGAAAGAAACCAATATATGCTATACACTATTGGGGTCAAGAAAATGTAACTACAAGATACAGTGACGATATAAAATGTAAATACCTAAATATATAAAAAAGGAAACAAATTCTAGACAACTTATAAGATTAATATTTTGTTCTATTTACTTTTAAATGTGAAAATCATATTTTTGTTAATACTTATACTTTAAGCACAGGTGTATACCCTTCTATATAAATTTTTGTAAGACCCAGCATGTGAACGGGGATATATTAAACTAAATAAGTGTGCGTCACGTACAGGGCATGTCTACGTCTTCGGATGCGTTTCTTCACGCTCAGGAGGACTCCTTTTCTTCGCTTTCCCCTACAAGAAGGGTCCTTGTTGGCTCGTTAACAGTGGCGGGGTAAAAGAGGGGTGAAATGGGACCTAAGGACAGCGATGGCATCCATACATGTCAATGCCAGATGCCATTTCGTGCCACTTATCAGCTTAGTGACAGCTTCAGGGATACTCTGCCTGGGGCCTCAAGAACTTTACTAAAGCCATTCGGTTGACTATTTTTATAAAGTTTTTAAGTGCAAGCCAAATTAAATTTTTTTCATATTATTTAATATCAATATTATGTCTCTTGATGAAGAAAATCACATAAATAGACGAGTTCAAAATCAATATTATTACAATCCTTATATTTAAGTAGCCGAATTCCACCCTATACTATACCAAACTGAAACATCTGTTACCAAAATATGATATATTATTCTCGCTGAGATGTCAAAGTCTGTGCCAACTCTCAATTAGTTGCATCGAAGCTCGTTTTGGCTAGATTAACTTAAAGCTGACAAGGGCGAACTTTATTTTTAGCTCGGCTTAACTTTAGAGCTCGCCATTTTTTTATTGTCGTTGGCGAAAATACCTTGAGCAGGAATGAGCTTCTTTTCGAACCAACCACAGTCATCAACTAGGCTGGTGAAAAAGGTTTTTATAACTTTTTCAACACAGAAAAAAATTTAACCTCTCCTAATCATCATAAAAATGATTATAGATAATATCTTTAATTGGAAACAAAAAAGGTGAACAAAAAGGTACATTGATAGGAAACTGATCCACCAAATTTTTAAAGGTATAATTTAATTGTATATATCTTGAGATCATAAAAATATAGGTCTTCGAAATTGAATTTAAAGTTGTGAACTGTTAAACAACTGTCTACAATTAAAAATGTATAAACACGATTTCCTGCGTTAATAAAATCATTTTTCTAATAAAAATAAATTGATAAATAATTTAAAAACATTTTTTTCGTGGTTCTAATTTTTTGGGCACTGTAATAGATTGTGCATGGGGACAGTGGGAAAGTTTTTACCACTTCAGAGACTTTTCACAGCCCCCTTGGCAACTTTTTTCCAGTGACCTGACCAAAAGCCTCCAGGAGGAAGCGCAGTGACAAGAGATTTAGTTGACTTTTGTTTTGCTACGGAAATGGCAAAATGGCATGACAAAACGAGGAATGCACAAAAGGCATGGGTGGGTGGAGCAGATGGGCGTGGCAGGTGGGTGGTGGCAGGTGGCAGGTGGGCGTGGCAGGTGGGTGTGAAGTAAAACGGACGTGCAGTTCCCTCTTCCTTTTGTCTAGTGCATTTTTCTGTCGCATGTCCCTTGCAAATTGCATGCAGGCACGCCACGAGGATGACGACTACGACGTTGATGCAGAATCTTCATTGCCCCCAAACCACCCAAAGAAGCACCCATCATGCACCCTTCATCCACCCATCAAGCCCACCCTTCATCCACCCACCTGAAGGACAGCCAAGGACTTGGACGTGGGAGTGAAATTTCTGACTAGGTGTTTCCATTGGTGGTGGGTTATCTTCAGCTCAGCAGTATTAGAATTTCCTTGACATTAGACATATGCCAGGGAAATGGAATGGAATGGAGTGGTGTTGGAAAACAATGGCTGTAAACAATTTACATCAAGGTTTTATACCTCAACAGCTATACAACAAAACAAAAATCTATAACATTGGAAACTCAAAATAAAATATTGTTGCTTACGATATATCCTATATTATTTTTCTAAAAATAAATCCTTCACTTCCTTTAAATCTCCATATTAATTTCTGATGTTAAATCAAATATGGCGTTTACCACGATTTGACATGATCATGATCACCTTTAAAGAAGAACACCTTTAAAAAAAATATAATCACATTTAACTCACGTTATGTAATTTAATGTTTTTGAGAACAAATGTTTAAAAATAATAAATGGTATTTGTTTATTTATTTAGAGTTTACCAATTAAGAGGATAAATACAGTTTGTAAATATTTTTTTAAGGACTTTGTTTACAACTATATATAAAATGAATTGAAAAAATATATAATGTAATATTTTTAAATCACGCTTTTTAACTCAAAAAAAACAAATTAATTAAACTTTAGTTACGTAAGAGAAACACTAAACAATATTACTGTACTTAAGTGCAAGTTAAGCTTTGTGTCTGGGACCAGCAATTAATTATCAGACTGTTGTGTGGAAAATTTAAGTCGGGTCTTTATAGTTAAAATTACTTCCACTGCCGGGCATCATAATTTTAATTAAAGCGTCTAATTGAGACGCAAACACGTAAAAATGTCGTTATTAATGCAATTAAATGTTTTTGTTGGCCAACTCGGCAGCCCGAAAACGTCTTTAAGCGTAGAGCAATTAATTGCGCATTAAATTTATTAAATATATATGTGTATACGGAAAAACGTCGAATAACTTCATTGGCGAAGCCATTTTGCCATATAATTAATTTTAATTACTTTCTTCTTTTTTTTGTGAGCCAACTTTGACGCACTTTGCTCGCCAGGTATGGCAAACACTTTGACACATTGCCAGGAAAATTGAGGGGAGGTTGGGGGAAATCTAATTATCATTTGCCAGCGCCGGAGAATTTTTCCCGGGCCACCTTGACACACTTCTCACGGGAAAACTGTATTGAAGAAACTTCTACTTTTCACAGATGAAGTTCATCATCTCAATACCTTATCTAAAAAAAAAAAAAAAACTTTACCGACATTTATTATAATAATTTAAGAACTTAAATTTAATTGATTGTTAAATAGATTTAAAATCATTTAAATCCTCTTATTATTTTTGAAAGTCTTTTCTTTCCAAATACTCTGAAATTGAAAAAAAGATAATATGGTTAGGTAAAAAATCTTAGAAATCTCTATCAGTAAGAATTGTATTTCGGAGTATATTTCCCACTAGGTTTATTTCCAATTAAAAAGGCACTGTTTTTATTATTAGAAAACATAATAAAATTTTATCGCACTGTCACAATTTTTATTAATTAATTGCCATCACCTGCCTGACATATGACATAGCATGCTGATGAACATGCAATATTATACATTTTTGAATTGTCAAGGTTAATGCAAGAACTGGCTGTATTTGATGTCGGATATCCTGATAGCCACGGTAAGTACGGTGCTCGATTACCGGTTGCCAAAGATACATACTCGCCCTTTTTCGCCAGATCATTAATATCGATCCAGTAGCAGTATCCCGTATCCACTGCTGTATTGACGGCATTTAAATCTTGTAAGCTATTTATGCTGGCCATATGACCTCCCATTTTTCGACATTCATTTACCGCATCAAACCAATTTCTATTTACGTTCTGTTTGTAATAGAACTTGGAGCCGTACTGTTTGAAATTGGTCGGGATGGGTTTTTTAGAAGGCTCGATAACTGGTTCAACTGGAGCCTGGGTTTCCGGCTTGGCCTTCGTCGCATCTACTGCCTCTTGGATTTCTTCATTGGCGGCTTCACAGGGACAGTTACGATGTTGGTTGACAGGCGACTGATCCAGTATTATATTTAAAGCTTTTGTGCAGACTCCCGCCAGTTGGTCAAATTGACTCCGCGTCAATAGTATGGATCCGGTTCCAGAACTCGCCAAATCCGAGACAACGACTCCAGACGTTAGGTGAATAACGATTATTGCATAAAGCAAAAATAACCGAATCTTCAGCATGGCAATTTTATAGAGCCAATGAAGGCGAGTGCTCTGAGTGTACTGAATCCGGGATTAATCGTTGTCTTTCCAAGAGCCCTGCCTTTTTGTTGATAAGCGTAATTTCTATATTATATAATGCGGAGATAGCTGCCTTAGAAACGACGTCCAAAATGATTTTCGATGAACATTTTTACTTATATGTGTCGTTCCTCGACCGTATATTTGTAAATCAAAAATCCCCAAATTCTTATCTCTTGACCATGAAAACAAAATAATATTATTGTTGCAGCCGCTGGTCTTTATTTGATTTTTATCAGTGCTGGTTGGTTCGGCTCGAAGTTCGAACCTAAATTAATGATAAGGTTCCGGTTTGTGAACCGGTTTGTCGATATGTTTAAATAGGTTTAAGCCTCAAGACAGATTTAAAAAAATTTTCTTTTTGTTAACATAAAAAACCTAGATAAGAATTTTTATATTCCTTAGTAAGTAAGCTCTATATTAATAGAAATAAGCAACACCAAAAATATTGCATGTTTGTCAGTTATCAGAAGAAAACACGAAAAAAGGATATCTTTATCAAGCAGAAAATAATTTTTTTAAGTAATAATTTTCCCGATTTAGTTCCGGTTCACTTCGGTTTGTTTTCTAATCCCTGATCTGAATGTACATATAGTATTTTCTCTGGAGGGCTTTATTAGTGTGCTAAAACATATATGTAAGGACACTAATTATATTTGCCTAATGGTAACTATCGAACTATCTTCACATTGTTCAATTTAGCTAAATATTTTATTTTCAGATTTCAAATATTATCTCCATTTTGAACAATTAATTTACAAATTCCAGAAGGAGTGCATCGCAAACTGTAATCATGGAGGGCTTATAACACAATTACATGAGTCAAAACTGTAGGTTCCAGTGTCACTCAAACTGTAATCAACGTTTGGCCACGTCAAAGCCGTAAATTGGCCTCTTTAAACAGCCTCTAGCTGTTTTGGCCAACCGAAACTGGCTATAAAATGAGCGAATTTAAATCCCACAGAATACGAAATGCAGCACAAAATTAAAGTCAATTAAATAAAGGCTGGCAATAATTAAGACAAGCAAACAACAACCGCAGGAGAACAGTGTTAATACTCTTAATACCGCCCACCCCCAAAGGCGATAAAATGCAACAATTATGCAGGCCCACCACGCCCACCAAAATAAGTGGATTGAATGGGAGGATTAACCAAAGCTGTCGATGTGTTTTTGCAGTGAAGGGAAAAGTACTATTTAATTTTTAGGAGGTATATAGTATATTTTATAAGTAATGTGTAATGTATTTATTTGTTAAATTCAGAGAGGGTTAATACGTATTCTAAAATATAATTGACTCATATGTTCCATAAAGTTTTGTGTTGAACATTTGATTTAAACATAGTATAGAATACTATACTTCTTAATTTATGACAATAATAAGTATTGGACCTAAACATAAAATGTATCTTTCCATATTTCTTTTGAACGTTTGGATTAAATACGATTATTTGATTATAGGACATAGTTATAAACAAATTTTAATTTCTGGAGAATCGACAAAAACCAATAGCAACAAGGGTTACCTAAATCTTTAAATAAGTATTAGATTTAATTCAAAAACAAGAGAATCTGCCGGCCTTATTTAGTACCTAGATACTTCCAATGGACACTGGCCATTACTGAGTGTGTGGGTTAGTGGAGATCCCGTGATAAGGATGCGGAAAGGGAAAAGCTTTTAGCGATTTATGGCACACAGAGTTCGTTAACCAACACTGCCACACACTCACATGCACACAAAATTCTCCTATACTTGTGCAATTTCATAAAAAGACACACACACATACACAAGCCGGGGTCAGATTACCAGCAAATTAGCGGTTTATTAAAGCGTCATTAACACTTTATAATTTAAAGCCCCCAAAAAGAGCACACACAACGCCAAAAGGCTAAAAAGCAACGATGAAAAAATTGGGGGGGGGGGGGGGCGATGGGCGTGTCCGTAATGGGGATGGGTTTTTCAAAAGGGGATGATCTAAAATGCAGGCGGCCGAAAAAATGTTTAAGCCAGGGGGCGTGGCCACCAGCTAATGAAGTGGAGTTAAAAACTGAGCCATTCACAGTTGGAAAATTCAGTGCAGGAAGGGAGGGGAAAATGGAAAGATAAGCGGTCGCAAAAATCCGGTAGTTACACTGAAAAAAATTAATTGGCTTAAAAAATAATACACATATTCATTTTTTTTTTTTATGTTATACTTAAAGATTTTGACTACTTTACTAATACTCTATTAATATTAAACATTAAAATAACTTTGAAAAAATACATACGTATATAACAAAAAAATAAATTTTGCTGCAAAAAAACATTTGGGTACCACAGAACGGAGTAAGATTTGTTGTATTCATATTTGAAAAACAGTTTTAATTAAATATAATATTCTTTTTCGTTATTTCAAAAACTGTAAAGTAAAAACAATTTTTTTTTCATAAAAAATATGAACATAAAATTAAAAGTATCTTAACTTTTTATTTGTGTATAGGTCGTAGAGCAGAGCCAGTTACTTATTTATGATGTATATGCACTGGTTCTAAAAGAGATGAAGGAAGCAGCGGCTGAAATCCGAGGAGATGATGGGTCTGACCTCAGATTTGGTGTGAATGGGATGAGCTATGTGGGACCGCTTTGTAATATATATGCTTGTGTTCGGGCCAGTGAGGTGTGAATTGTGGGGGTTAAAGGGCAAACGAGGCTTGTCTGCGGCTAAAAGCAGCCTTGAACCTTTGGGCAAAGACTTTTGAAGGTGCTATTTGAAAAGATTAAAGTTGAAACATGTTAAGCCATACGGCAAAAGATTTAATTCCCATACTATCACCATAAATGCCACTCATTTTCAGCACTCAACTCCGCTCAATTGGAAATTCATTTGATTGTGATTAATTTCATATAATTTTAGCACATAAAACAGGCAACTTCTGTTGCCTCACCGCAACCGATAATTTGCCCACATTTATATGGCCAGCATAAAAAGCAAAATCATTATAATGAACATTAATATTTGGTAGGCAGTAATAATCAATACAACAAAAAACAAAAATAAGATGGCAAATTACATGGTGGTGCTGTGGCTCAAAAAGGCCAAAAGTCCGAGAGCAACAGGCAAAATGCTGTAGAAATCGAGAAACGTATTTAATTTGTTGGCGCTTGTGATTTATGTGCAATATAAATGCAAAGGTCAGATATCGAAATCTGTGAGACACATAGACTAACTCATATTTTATATAAATTTCATTAAAATTAAGCCAATTTGCTCATTAAATAATAAAACAAAGCTAATTGTCTTTGAAATACCATTACTCAAATTTATTTCACAAATTATCACCATCAAATAGCTGCTCTATTTTCACAGCTTAAATGAAAATTCATTAAGCTGAATATCCAATTAGTCAAGCAAACTGGGGAGCAATTTTAGTGCGACCCACATATCGTATACGCAATATTCCTCCAATAAATATGAAGCGCCTGAAAGTAGGCCAGGATGTTCAAAATACTGCTGAAATATTTCCCAAAATTGATGGCTTTGTTTTGTTCCAAAAATGATCAATTTAACTCATCCATTATTTCGACTCTTAAAATGTACCGCCAAATTGTTCATTTCTAATGCCATTATGGAAAAAATGCAAATGGAAAACACTCAATTCAAAAGCAACACCAATAAGACCATTAAATCGGCTTAAAAAATACTGAATAAAAATGGAAAAAATATAATGCCAACAAAATTCAATAAGTCAAGAATCTCAACAGAATCGTAAGCGACTTAAATGTCCCAAGGTGAACCAAAAAAAAAGAAGAGAAACAACCAAATAACGACCTTGGCCCAATTCTGGGAAAAAGTTTCCATCGGAATGAAAAACTTTTTAAATCTTCAAATTGCAGGCACGCAATAGCGTAAATACCTATAAATATGCGCATTACAGAATTCATTTCAACTAGTTCCCTGGAATACATTTCCATGCAAACTCCCATCAAAGTTTTCCGCTGATATTTCCATATTCGCTTTCCTTTTCCAGCGATTGTTGTTAACTAGCCATAAGTACTTAAGTGGGCAATTTACGATGCCAAGGGACGCAATTCAAAATTATTGTCAAAGTGCGAAAGTTTTTCCGGCAGATATAGAGCGAAAAAGGATTTATTGCAGAGTGCTTTTCATGGATTCATAGTTCCTTAATTAAGTGATAATTGAAATCGGTAGCTACAAAAAAAAAATTAACAAAAAACTAACCATTTAAAAAATAATAGCTTGAAACTCATTAGTTGTGTGAATTGTTGGTCGGTCAATTTAAATTAAATTTTTTGTTGGACACTTTGGTTAATTGAACATGAAATGCTTTAATTTGCTACAAATTAAAACTGCTGTTTTACATATCCACTAAACAATAGGCATTTTTTAAACCATTTAATTACATTTGCAATGTTTCATTTAAGTTAAAGAATTAATTTTAAAATGCAAGCAACCCAATATGCATTTTTCTGACTGCCTTAGTAGTTATTTAATTTAAAAATGTGTAAACCAAAACTATATTTCGTTACATTTTTGCTAAAATGTTCCTCAAACTGATGTACGATTTCCATTAAAGGGGTGGCAATTTCCACTCCTAAATTGACCGCAATTTTCCGGCTCTCTTCTTGCCATTTGAAGCTCACAGCCAAGTCCTTACATGCAATGAAAATTAAACTGAAATTTGTGCTTGCCCACTTTACCAACGTTTCTTTTTTATTTTTGTTGTACTCCCCCTGCAATTTTCCAGTATTTTCTCGGACGCTTTTCGCTTTTCCCACTGTGACAAACGTGCTGACATTTTTCGCTCGACGCTTCGCATCAAATTAATGCTCGGAAAATATGCATATGCATGTCGGGTAAACGAGTATATTGTAAGCAAAATATTTGCACACGAGTGGGCGTGGCAGCGTTTCTGGTGGGCGGCGAGGGCGGCGGGGGCGTGGTGGCAACATGCTAACGAGTGTCACTAATAGCAGCAGTAGCATAAAATGTTTGCTTAACAATGAAAATGCATCGGAAAACTGCGTGCCTTAGTTTCCATCCATACCCCCTTGCTTTTCTCTCGCTTTTCCCTCGCCTTTCTACCGCTTTTCCCATTCTGCAGCCCTAAGCTGAAATGCATGTACAAGCTGATGGGCGTGGCAGCCAGGGGCGGCTGGATTTTAAGGGTGGCGGGGGGTATTACTCTAACTGACATTTAGTTGGCAGTCGGAGCGGCCAAGGCATCACGATGGATGGCAAGCCGTGGCTCCCGCTTTTGGCGCCAGCTGCAGGCAGCTTTTAGCCAGAATATCAGAGACCCAAAGCCTGCTTTCCTTTCCACTTTCTAGGAAATTTAACCCCCACACCCCACAAAGTGCGTGCTTAAATTCACAAGAATTTACGTGATTTTAAATGAAAATGCCTTCAAGTTGACCATTAAATTAGGTAAATGAATAAAGAAGGAATAAAGAAATGGATGAGATTGATTTCTAAGGATCCACACTCTACACACATATATAAACGTATAAAACTTAAACATTTAAAATTAAATTAAAGGAAACTAATGCAAGCATTATTAAATTCTCAAGAATTTACGTAATTTTTAATAAAAAGGACTAGTCCTTAAAATAAAAGGAATAAGCTGAAATAAATAAACGAAATAGCAAAAATAACTTAGTGGTAAAAATGTAATAAATATATATACATATAATTAAAGCATTTTAAATTAAATTAAAGGAAATACACCCCCATAATAATAATGGATAAAGAAGGAATAAAGATACGAAAAAAATGTATTCCACAAAATCACATATCAACATGCATATGTACATATAAAATTTAAACATTTCAAATTAAAAAGTCAAGGCAGTACCAAAACCAAATTTTAATTAAAGCTTTTAAGGTGGATGTTCAATATCCTTTTATGGTTTCATTTCGAAAACATATAAAATGTAGCAAACAAAACCTTTTTCTTTACTTTATATGCATTTTATGTAAACATTTTATGACAGTTACATTTTGTATGAAATCCCAACCAATTTAACCCAAGAAATTATTTTTCTCATTTTTCACCCATTTGATTCCCAAAGAAAATAAAACATAACTTAATTTTAATAACTTTTTACCCGACTGTAAAGTATTTTCCCGAATATGGCACATTATTTATTTAATGGCAAATTGATCAAAACCCGTCCGATAAACACACAAAAAAATGAAAGGAAAAACACACAGTTGAATGAGCAAAACTTATTTATTCCCGTAACGAAATGAGATATCAAGCAAAGTGAAAACAAGAACACAATTTGCCATATAATTTTGCCTTTTTCGCTTGACCTTTAACCATAGAAAAATATGATTGGGTAAAGCAAATCAATGTTTTTCGTTGGGACTGTTTATTTTAATCAAATAGAACTCCCCAAAGTCAATTGGATCTATGTTAAAAGGCGAACTTTAAATTAAACAGTTAGCTATATTGAGCAATTAGTATAATTTGTTAGAGGTCAAAATGTTTAGCGTCACGCAAAGCTGGAAAATGCATTTTCAATTAAAAATGAAAATTGCTGCATACTTTCGTGAACAAAGAAATTACTTAATAACTTTTATTAACCACACGTCAAAGTCTGTTGTTTTTTTAAAACAAGAATCTGATTTTTAAAAAAGTTGCACTATAAAAATGAAATTACAGTAGCATATTAATTATTTAGAACCATTTTAATTAACAGCTTTAAAAGTTTTATGCGTTAAGAAAAAATAGGAACCCGGTCACTTTAAAAATTTAAAAAGAAAAAATAATTATCAGCCTAAACAGTTTTGTGCATTGATTCCTTATATTTAAAGTGTGTATTTTTCTCTTCGAAATATAAAAAAATTAGAATTTCACTTTGTCATTATCTAATTAAATTTTCCTGCGTGTGTGCCAAGTGCATGAATTATTCGTTGCTTAAGAGCCAGGCTTTTCCAGAGATTTTCCGTTTGTTTACTTTTTTGCTTCCTTTCCCATGACTGCTCACATAATGAGCTCGAAGCCTGAAGCCTTTTGCCGCGTTGGCGTGACTGAAAGAGTTTTTCTTTTTCAATTTTCTTTTTTTTTTTGTTTTTTTGCGCTAATTGTTTAACTATGAGGGTGGTTATTAAGTTGGCCGAGGAACTGGTGGCATGTTAAAAACAGGAAGCGCTGACAGCGGTTGCCTTCTGAAGGAGTCTTGATTAAGACGGAAAGAAAGAGTGGTGCACTTAATTTAATGGGCGATTTTCTTGATTACAAAATAACAATGCAGTTTCAGTTATCAACATAACATAAAACATATTACATAAAACACGTTTAAATCAAAAACGACTCACTTCTAGAAATAGACCCAATAAAAATAAAAATACTTGCTTTATATTTGTGCTAATCATAGCAAAATTTTATAATTGCTTTAGGCCTCTGCTATCTATTTACAGACAACAAACAAACCTAGTATATTGTGCAACACCTGAAAAAGCCAAGATAATATAAACAATCCCTGACTTGACTTCATTTCATCCTGAAAACAAATTCTGGGGAAAAATTGAATTTAACACCAATTTGGTTTTAAAACGGAGCTAAATCAACCAAGTCAATCAAAGTAAAGATGTAGTAAGGACTTGAATATACCATAGGCTAACAAATATTTTATTTTTCATTTAAATTAAATTTTTTTTAATGAATTCGCTCTTATATAAATCGAACATAGACTTGTAACAAACTTTATTATAATATTATACAACATAATACAATTTTGACTCTAATTTTTTTAAATTATTTTACACCTTATTAAAATATTGTAATATATATTCTATATTAACAAATTTATGTACTTTGATCTAGGAAATATTTTAAAAAATATAGGTAAATGAATAATAGAATCACATAGACAGTTAATTATTTATGCAAATAGCAGGGTATTTACAAACCGGAACCTCTGGGTACATTTCTCCAAAGAAAGGCGAGATTGTGGCCTTATTGAATGGAGCTAATCAAATAGTTGAACCAGATTCGCAGCTGAACGCTTCATTGGTTTTGACGCAAGTTGGGCCGCATCCCGAGTGCCGTGGACAGGCGACAGCTTTCGCAGCATAAGAATTGAAATAAATGCGCACTTTCAAAGTCATTTGCAGGCAAATAGTCGCTGCGGGAATTTCCGCACCCAAGCACACACACATTGGGAAAACTTATCCCAGCTCGCTTGGTATTTTTCAGATTTTTCTTAATTTTTCCCACCCCAACCGCTGCAGCCCCTTTTTTTTGTGCTTTGCTGAGTGGATTTTCCGCACTGTTATTTTTGTCAGGAGGTTTTCACGTTCCCCTCGCCGCCCTTAAGCAATTGTTGCTTCGCCTTTCCTTAAACTTCATTCGTGACATTTATTTGCGGGTTTTTTTTTCTACATTTTTTTTTTCAACCTAACCGGGCTTCTTTCTCTGGCTTTCCATTCAAGTGAGTTTTTCTCGTGGCGCAGACTTTTCCCTTTCGCAGCGCACTCAAGTACATGCAACTTGTTTTGGGGTACTCCCTCGGTTTGCCACTTCACGTCGTAGTCCCCTAGTTTTTTACCTTATTTTAGCCATTATAATAGGCGAGGAAACGAGGCACCTTTCGTTGTTGGGCTGCTCTAAACGAGGGTATTATGGTTTTAAATTACATAAAAACAAGCTATTAAAAAATTAAATATAATTAATTAGATAATTGCAAAAAGTATACATCATTAAATTTCCTTTGGACCAGCAGCTCTAGCAACAACAAATATTTTATATTAAACTATTTTTCAAGATTGTATTGTTGAACACTGGAAAAAAATCTCAAAGGAGGGCGGATTGAACTTATAAAGAACATATGCGAATATGGAACTCTTGTATTAATAAAATTATAGTCAATTTCCTTTTTTCATCGTTTTTGAAAATATTATATGATATAATTTTTTTTTTATTGAAAATTTTGAGCTAACAAAATATATACCATTAAAAATTATTTTTTTATTGAAAAGTGATTAAAAAAAATCGAAAAAAAATTATCATTATTATTTAATTAGTAAAAATATATATATGATTTGATTTAAATATTTGAAAAGTTACGATTAGAGGGTATCTAAGAATCGATTCCCTTGAAAATGCTTTGTTTTTCCCCTTAGTCTTTAGCAAATCTTGGGCGGTTCAATGCACGAGGCAGGCTTTGAGGTAACTTCCAATAAATAAATGGGGGAAGAAGGTGCGGCGCTCTTGTCCAAAAGGGGTATGCGTTTTTTGCATTCGAGAAAGTAAATCCATAGCCCAGCAATGATTTGGCAAAAAGCTAAATACGAATTTTACTTTTAATATGCACTCAAAGGCTCTCGCTCCCGACAACTTCATACTTGGATGATGAATGGCTTTTCTCGTTCGTATAATTTCTGTGCGCTCCATTGCAGTTTTATGTAATAGTCTTTTGGTAAGTGCTCGGCTCTGAAAATTCAGAGAGTGAATTTGCTTTTGTCTTTTTTCGTTGGTCACTCGAGACTGTCGTTAGGTTGTCACAATAGTTGGGATCCTATGAAATTTACATAAGCTGGATAGAGACAAATTTATAAGCCTTATGGGCATTTTTAAATAACAAAGAATATGTAATGGAAAATTTGAATTTAAGTTAGAGTTTAATTTTTTTTGTCACTACTTAGAACATTTTATTTATTTTTAAATTTATTATTTATTATCAAATTTTGGAATGAGTTTTACCTAATTTTTGCCATATGTAAAAGCTGTAAAAAGTTTAAAAATTGTATATAAAGATACTATCTTAACGATAGACATTTCAAGTGTATTTTTATATTCTTTTTTATATATATACATATGTTTTTTTTAATGATTTTATAAAAAATATATTATTTCAAGAGAAAATCCCTGCAAGCAATATCTTAAACTACTTTTCGGTGCATTTTCAACCAGCAATCTGTTTATCTACTGCCATTTATTAGCCCACACTCGAGCACTTCATCATGCTTCTATCTAATCTCCATCATTATTCCATATCCCAGAGCATTTTCGATATTTCACTTGGTTTTCCCCGAGGACAAGCTCCATTTCTTTTTTTTTTGGAAGACTACCAAGCAAATGGAAAAGCATTTCGATTACCGTTCACCTTAACAAAGGTGCGTCAGGGATATCAATTTATTATCAAAGTCAGTTTTTGGGGTCGCAAGGGAGTCAGTCGTTTTGCAGCTTGGTGAAAAGAACTTGCCACAAAATGAAAGTGCTGTAGCCTTTTACGCAGTGGCAATCTGCTTTCAAATGAGTTGCCTCAAGCTCCCCTTTTTCCTCCTTTTTTTGCCAACTCAATTACAGTTTCAATTGCAATTTTAAACATTCTCCTATTCATTTGCATTCATTCGGCGGCAAACTCTGCAAAAAGCCAACGAGCAAACAAAAGTCAAAAAGCTCATCATGTGGCACCCACACACAAGCACACGCAGCTGTTTTGGGCACACACAGATACTCCGGAAAAGCCACAGATACACAAACACACTCATCGGCTGAGCTCCATTGAAGCAGAAGCTTAAGCTGATAAGGCATTTGAATTTTTTACAGTTGATTTAGCCCCCCAAACTGAAATGAGAATTTTCACCTGTTGCCAGCTGAAAAGCTGTTGCAAATTCTGTGGGAAAAACGCCAGCCCACAAAGGCCAACGATAGGCGCCAAATGAAGCATACGCCGTGTGGGCCTGGCCAAAAACTATATGTATAGGTAGCAGAAAAAAAGAGCACCACTGAAAGGGGATAGAAAGATAAGCCACTCAAGCTTAATGCCAAAATGTAATTAGGAAAACTTTTGCATTAAGATCGCATTAATGTTGCAGTTACAAAAAAAAAAAAGAAAGAAAATATGGAGGAAGCTAAAAAATCCCCAATTAAAGTTGCACTTAGCCACTTGGGCTTTCAGTCGCTCCTTTCTGGACTCCCCATTATGTAATCAACTTTTGGGCAAATCGCTTGGACATTGTCAGTGTTGACGCTGTAGCTTTTTTAGAACAAATAGGAATAAGTTAAAATTTGAAACCATTTTTTTTAATATTTATATATTAGGTATAAGGAAAGTTTCCCTTACAATTAAGTTAAATATTATAAATATTTTTTTAGAAATTATTTTAACTAAGTTGACGTAAATTTGCTTATCCTAATTACAATATTTTGAAAAAAGATTCATTTCTGACATTATGCGACTAATAAAAATATTATTATTTAGTAATTTCAGAATGTGGTAAATTTAAATTGTAGAAAATATATCTCACTGCTGCTTTTAAGAATAGATTACTTACTATAAGTATAATCTTTTAGTAACACATAATTATTTTTAAATTATTTTTTAAACCAAGTTTTTAAAAACTCCTTTTAGGTTTTATTCGCCAACACTATTTAGGTTCCATCGCGAATCCACTTCGCTGTTGTTGCAGTCAAGTTTGTGCAGTTTTGAAAAATTGATTGCATAATGCGACACAACAACTGAAGTTGATGAGCAGCGACAGCAGATGAAACAAGGGTATGATGGTGTAAAGGGAAGGAGGTAGGATGGAGGTCGGAAGGAGGTTGGAAGGACATAGGAAGGAGGTGATGCAGAAGAGCCGGGAACAGAATACGCGATAGATGAACTGACAACCATGAGGGACCAAAAGGCGGCATATATTTCACAGAGCGATTATGCGAGTGGAAAATTCACGAAATTCGGTCACTTAAGATATAACATTTAAAAGAAATATAACAAAATATATATGTATAACTAAACTTCTGACAATACTTTCGAAACTATGGGTAAACAAAATAATGCTTTCATATGTTTTAAAAAAATAATATTTATAATTGTATAAAAAAAATGCCTAAATTGTTTTGGAAAATTATAGAGCTATATAAGAAAATGTGGCAAGCAAAAGCTAAATTCGTATTTAAGACACATAGATTTGATACAATTATATACTTTAAATATATATTTATGTTTATATATTTTCAAGACTAAAGCTTTTAAATTTAAGAGAAAATTAACTTGGGTTTGAAAAAAAAGCTGCGCTGTCATTCCCATTATATTATGTCAAAACTAACCGCATAAACCTCATCACTACTGCGACTTTTGCGTATATACGACCTCGTAGCGCTGGGTAAAAAAAAAGTATCGCCACCTCATCATCAGGCAGCGTCATCTTCTGTCATGTTCGCCCAGACTTTGGCCGCGGTCGATGTTGCTGCTGCTGCTGCTGGTGATGTTGCTGCTGTCGCTTACAGCAACAACGTGACAGCTGTTGTTGCAACAACTGCAAACTGATGCACAACAGCAACATGCAACAACATCGCGGATGGCAAGTGGTAGTCATAACAACAATGCAGCCAACACCAAGCGCCATTCGCAGCCTCTCAACTTCATCCAGCCCTTGGTACTTATTATAGTTGCCGTTGCTGTTGCTGTTGCACTTGGTGTTGCTGCTGTTGTGAGCAACAAATTGCAACAGTCTGTCTGCAAATTGCCACAGAGACTGGGAAATTAGATGGCAGGGAAGTCAACATGAAGAAAACTCTTGTTTGCCAATAATGAAATGCAATATATTTGCATTTCAGCGAAATCATTCATTGGGCAACAGGAATTACTTATACTTTCAGATGAACTCAGGGCAAGCCAAATTGATTGGAAAAGTGGAAGATATTAATAAGGCCTTTAAAAAATACGCATCATTTCAGAACCGGAATTTTTGCAACAGGAATTGACTATACTTTTAGATGAATTCAAAGCAAGCCAAATTAAATGAAAAAAATAAATAAAGAATTTAAGAATTGGAACTCAAATGGCAAACTTTGCGGGAATAATATATTTAAAATGATATATTACAATATATTTTTATGCCAGCGATATCACTCATTGGAGCATTAGGAGTTACTTATACTTTCAGATTAACTCAAAGTAAAACCACATTAATTGGAAAATAAGCGTGAATACTTTATCTTTCTGTGGCAATTTAAAGATATTAAAATATTATGTAATACCAACTGTGGATTACTTGGAGAAAAGGTAAAAGCCATCTTTTCTAAAGCACTTTAACATGATTTTGGTGAACCATTTTCCCACTCCTCCCGCGAAAAAATCACTTCCTTCAATCGCTTGGCTAACAAAAAACCATCAGCCAGCAATTTTGGTATCTGAAGCACTATCAAATTTAGCCATTCAACCCACAATTGCGATTCGGGCAGCCAAAAGATAAAGGCATCAATAACCTTTCACTCGCCGTAGGAAACGCCATCAACTTTTCATTTTTTGGCCATCCAAGTAATTGCCAACCGAAAAGCCTTCATCAGTCATTTTTTACCCCGTAGTTTGTGAACTCTTTTTGCGGCCTTTGTCTTTTCCTTCAAGCAATTTGTAATGCAACACTTGCCGACCGAAAGTCATAAAATCGGAAATCCATGCAAACCCTAAACCAATAATTTCCATCATGATGATGCAATAACAACGGCGATGACTTTCCGAATAATTGCTGTCCAGATATACAAAAATGAAAAAAAAATAAACAGGAACATTTCCCAGCATACAAATTGTTTGCTTAGCAACCGAAAACAAGAACCTGCAGGCTGAATCATCCATCAGATTTTGAAGATTTCTATTTTCCGAGTTTTCCTCTCAGGGCACAAATAACCATTCCGGATATCCAAGGCAATTACATACTCATCGATAGGCAGGATTGGTCAGCCACTGAGAAAAGTGGGACCTTACCTACAAAGGTTTTTAAAATTATTCGTAAGGAGTTTTAATATCTATAATAAACTTTAAATATTAGCTCAGAGATTAGAAAAAAACATTCAAACCTAAGAATATTTTATTAAGACGTATCATAACTTAATTCTTTAAATTATTAAAATTGTATACTTAAAAAATATTGAGACTATTATTTTTTCTCTCAAGCAATTTATTTTTTAAGGAAAGGACTTTCTTATAAAACGTGTTAAATATGAAAAACGTATAATTTATATCCCGCTTAATAAAATCACTTACAAAGATGTCTAAAAGTATGCAGTAAAATAAAAATCGTCGTTTTCCATTACTAAAACTATATTGTTGCATACTTCTAGGTACCTTTGTAGGTGTTTTTAAAACGCCATTGATATCTGAAGCACTATCTCCTATATTATTCCCAATTTTTGGTATTATTTCCCCGAGTGTCATGATGATAGCCATGAGATAGCCACCCAAACGGCACAGCTCCAATGATGATGAGGATAATTCAATACCCTCAAGATGGCCGCAAGTGTTGCACTTGACGACACCAGACGCACAGACAAGGATATTTCGTGGTTATGGGGATGGGTTTGTAGGTGCTGGAGGGGCACAAAAATCGGGTTGTAAACATGGCATAAAGCATGACAGGGATAACAATGCCGATGACATAGACACGAACAATGGGCGGGAGCTGGGGGTTTCGCCTTTCAGGGATTGCGATTCGGTTTGTGTCCGATTCATCTGCCTGAATGGAGCAATTGTCTGCCTCCTGTCCCGGTCCATATTTCTGTCCGATATTCCATTTCCCCCAGCCGCTCCCCAGTTTGTCGGATGAAACACTTTCCCATTGAAGCTAATGAATGTCATGAACAGGACCGTACAATTGGACAGGCCAACGTGGGTCGCTCCGGGGGTTTTGTACTTGTGGAACGGTAGGAAATCCTGGCAAATAAAATATGGCCAGTCAAGGTGGCTTATAATGGTCGTGTCGTTTTAAATCAGTTTAATAAATCTGACAAAGGAAATACATTTAAGTTTAAGACCACTGTTTGATTTCGTTTTTGGTCTCTAAATCTTAATGAAATTAGTTAAGACTCAAGAAGATCAATAACACTTCTTCATAATGTACTTTAACATCAGCTTTTTTGGTTCACATTCCACATATAAATCAGAGATACCTAATAGTCTGTTAAATTATATAATACCCAAACATTCTCTAGAAACTGCCCTCGTTTTTACGCTTTGCTAAACATTACTCTGTTGACGATTATTATATGATAATCATGGCATACGTATTTATGGCTCATTGATGTCGAAGAGGCTTTCTGTCACATGACAATGGAATTATTTTTGTGAACCTTAGTATATCTCTATATAGAAAGGTGTTGTCAAATTAGGAAGGTAGAAAATTGCAGTTACACAGAAGTAATTTCAAAAATTTAATTTAAGGTCCATAAGGATATTCTAAGCCAAGCAGAACAAAAACATAAAATATTTTTCAGTTACAATGGAAGATATATTCAAAGGTGGCTATACAAAATCGATAACATTTTTTTTTATTAAAAAAGTGATGATTATTTATTAATTTTTTGACTGGGAAAGTTAAACTTAAGAATTTGCCATTAAGCTAAACAATTGCTTCTGTTGTATTTTAAAACATTTTTTGGGTTATGAAAATTTTAAAGTTTGCCCAAACCTAAAGCTGTGATTAAAAACACTTAATTTAAACTGTTTTGTTACAGTATTATAATGAAATATTTATGTCTTAACCTGGTTAATAATAAATTATATGATAAGTGATAAATTAAATGATTTACTTCTGAGTATTTAATGCACTCTATGAACAATGGCAAATGGACAGGGCTAAGCCGATGGGACATTGAACATTGCTCACCGCACGATTCAATGAGATGGGGTGTAACCAATATATCCCCCAAAATGTCAGACTTGTCCCACTCGGTGTCTGGCATTGGTATTTGTGGGCCATTGTGGGTGTCCTTGTGTGTGTGAGTGGGCCAAAAGTGTTGGCCATGTCAGAGAAGCTGTCAGAAAAGCAAAAAGGAGGTTCAGGCCATGAAGGTGGCTTCCACGCGTCACGGGCATAATTGAAAATTGACAGTTTATTGCCATAGGCACGCCCACTTTTGGCCTGCTGGCCTTGTTGGCCATGATTAAAATAACAAAAGCACGCAAGCACACACAACACACACAACAAGACACACACACACCTCATTTGGGGACGAAAATGTCAGTGAATGAGCTTTAATTTCGACATAATAGCTGGCAAATTTGGCATTGTTCGTTGTTGTGGAGTTGCTGGAAATTCGGGTGGCTTAGTGGCCAACATAGTGGGTGGCTACGGATCAGCTATACACACATACATATATGTGCACTACAAGCCGCTCTATTATTTGGCCGTAATTGGTTTAGTTTTCGCAATTTCAATTGTTGTTGCTGCTGGCGATGGTATGTTGCTGCTGTTGATATTGCTGTTAATGTCTATGGATATTACCGATATTGTTTGTTGGCGTGGCTTGTTTCCTTTATCCCAACTAATTTTACCAATGTTTTTGATGTTGGCTATCGCGTTGGCTACTCTGTTGCACTTAATGCTCACAATGTTGCTGCTGTCGTTTTGATGCAACATTTGCTGCAGGCTTGCATTTTGATATACATATGCTGTAAATAATACTTATTTTATTGTAAGATGGCTCAGGATATTATTTGTAAATTAGTTGCGGCTATCAAATTACTCGCTCTTTTTAATTAATTATTATTTCTTATTTTATTTAATCTATCAGATTACGCTTGTCAGGTTAAAACTAGAGCTCGAGTTTAGTATTTCTTCTTTTATTTACTTTGATTGGTACATATCTATCTATATATTAAAAATTCGTTTTTAATAATTATAGGGAATATTTTCAAAGAAAAGAGAAAGAAGATTTTTATGCCTTACAGTTTTTGAGGCTTTGGTATTATACCTTATACCAACGACTGGTAAAGTTAGATTCGGTTGTAAAAGATTCTTTAGGTTCTGCTAAATATTATATTCTTTAAAACGTACTTTTTTGTAAATATGTTGTAAAGATTGGATAAGATCATAGATTCTTTGTTTAATATTATTAAGAGTTTTCGGGCCTTATTCATTAAATTACTCCTAAAATATTCATTCAAAATTAGTTTCAACCCTTTGATTAAAGTCAAGTTCCAGTAAAAGTACCTAATTGAAAAGCTCCTTCACCTTTAATCCATTTTCCAGTTGCACAACGTTTTTTCTTTTTTTTTACGTTGCAACGCTGTGGGTTTTACAAACATTGTTTCGCCAGAATTCCCCCATTGTTATCCCAGGGGTGGCAACTGTTGAGCCGCTTTTGTACCGACCACAGGCAAACGCCCACCTTTTGAATATTTGATGTTCTACTTAACCACACCGGCAAACACACACAGGCCCCAAAATCAACGCCCAAAAATTTATTTGCGGACAGGTGTCGTGTTTATGGTTAAACATTCGCCAGGGAATTTCAATTGTAATTGGGGGTCTTTTGTTTGGCACTTGTTTGTAGCCACTGTTTGGGGTAATTACTGGGCGTATAACATACGGGGGAAATTGAATTAGGGCCAAAAACAGACGTTACCCGAATCGAAAGTTAAAGGATTAGCCTGATCAAGGACTTCAAGTGGTGGTGGTCAACTTTTCGTTGCCTTTAATTTGCAACTTTTGAGTTGCCCTGTAATCATTGCCGGCGAAAAGAAACTGAAACTCTCTGAGGAAAAACTTAAAGTGGTGGGGGGGGGTCGACTAAGGAAAACTTTGGCGCCAAGACGACATTTTAGGCCAGAGCAAGGAAAAAGTTTTCCAAAAGAGAAAACAGACAGGCCATCAAGGGGTGTGTTGGGGTTGAGTGGGTGTGGGAAAACTAGGGGAAAAGCCAGGGGGATGCCCCCAGAAACTGTAACATATTTGCATAAATTTTAGGTTTTCCCCCAGCGTATTCAACTTGAAGCCTGTCACAAAACAAAAAAAAATAGGCGACGTGGAAAAAGCCAGAGGAAAATGGCAAGGCTCGATGGAAAATGTCCTATCTAACAAGTTTGAAGTTTCCCTCCTTCTTCTTTTATTTTATTTGTATTTGAAGGTGGGTACGAAAAATTAGCAAAGACGCGACTTGAACAAGTGACAGCAGTTCAGAGTTGAAATCATCAAAATTACTTGGCGGCAAAGTTTTGTTTTGTATTTTTCACAACTTTTATTTTGCTTGGCGAAAGGTGCGAGATGAGTTTGCCACACAAATTATTTGTCATTATGCATTTCTATAAATGTGCTTTCATTTTACATGTGTCGCCGCAATTTATTTATTCCTCGTGTTCGCTTTTGTTTACCTTTTTTTTTAAATTTTTCGTCGGCTTTGATTTATGCATTATGTAAAAGATTTTTATTGTTGTTCCACGAACATAATTTGTCATAGCAACAAGCCGAATTAACAATGCAAATTGATTGATGATTCGTCTCCAACATCTGGATGTTTCAGATTAAGGGTAGGTTTTTTGGGGTTTAATTGGATAGTCAGAGTATACAAAGCACAAAATTACTATATTAAAGGTGCCACGCAAGTCACTAGGGATTTTCAGACACTTTAAAGTGTCTAAATATGTATGCAACATTATATTTTCAACTCAGAAGTACAACAAATTCATCCAGAAATATGACTATCCTTTATTCACTGCATATTTTTAAGCAGCTAAGAAACCTATAGGCTTTGATCCAATTAATAAAGTTACAGAAAGGGCTACTTAATCCATTTTAAGTCATTATTTTTGAATACAGACATATATATATACCCACAGCTTGACCAGTCAGTATAAAAACCAAATTCAATCAATTTTGTTATTTTATCAAAAACCAATCCGTGAAATCTAACCAATCTAAAGGATATATTTCTAGCTTCCAAAGTGGTAGACCACAACTTCATCTTAACCCCCTGAACAATTTTAGCCCCACACAGCCAATTGACCCAAAAACTGTGTGACAAGTGCCGACTTAGGACAAATCAAAGTCAGCTCAGCTCGTCTCATCTCATGGAGCATTTCAAATTGCAATTAGCCACAACAAGTCAGAGCGATTAAGCCATGATTTTGATGGCTTAAAGGGGAGAAAGAGACGGAGATTAAGGAACAGAGAGAATTGGAGACAATGGGGGAAACTATATCCAAATGGAGGTAATAAACGTGCTATTACAAAACTCCCTGCAAATGTCGACGTTGAGAAATTTTCGCATTGACAAACTCAGCCGGAGTCAAGCACGCACATAAACTGAGAAAAAATATGAAAAAATTAAGAAACAACATAAAAATAATAGCATTAAGTACCAAAAAAAATTGATAACCAGAAAAGGGTACTTTTCTTTAAAAAGAAATCACCATTAGTTTTCCAATAACTGGTCATAAATTAATTTCCCAATATCTATAATTGAATATGAATTATGATTAAAAGTAAAAGTAATAATATCATACAATTAAAAAAATTATTATTATGGATAACATACTCAAGGGATTAAAAATAGCTTAAAATTAGCCACTGAAAAGTATGCAATGTTTTATTTTATTCCGGATTAGGGCTAACATTTTTTCACAGTATACTATTTGACACCTTTGCAAGCCAATTTAAAATAAACGCACCTTCCAAAGTGTTTTTCCGGGTGTACAGAGAGATATAAGGAGTAAAAGACAGTGGAAACTGTGACAGTAAGGGAGATAGAACATTAAACAATTTGTTTCACATTTGTGGAACCTTTCCCTCGCCATTTTCCCTTGGCCAAACTTGGAAAACTTTTGCCAGACTTCGTCTTCTTTTGTATGTGTGTGTGTGTGTGTGGAGTATCTGTGTTTTAATATCTGTGTGAGCGGTGTAGCCAAATGCATGTAAGGGTATGTGTTACTTGTATAACATTACAAAACGGTACACATGTGCAATCTGTCTACGGTTAAATTTGTTACGTTGCACGCTATACGAACATAAAAAGTGCATTTCCAACTTGGCACCATTCGACACTAAAGATTGCATGGAGAAAATAGTCGCTCCGCTTTTTCCTTTCCCCCAGCCCCTTTTCCCCCAACCAGTCTTCTGGCTTTCCCACACCCTTTAACCTTTCCTCGTTTCGTATGCAAATTGTCGTTTAAGCTAAAACACGTGACCCTTGTGCGACAATCGCTTCATAGAATATTTAAGAACAGGGATTTCATTTACAGCTAGCAAGCTGAAAATTAGATTTTTGCCAGTGGGGCTTAAGCATGCAAATAATATTTAATAATGGAACTATGAAAATAAGCATGTAAATTATATTTATTTTTGAATTTTAAATTTCTCAATTCCTGCACACATTTTTTTAGGAAATACGTAATTTTAAGTTTTAAAAAACCAAATTTAGGACTAAAATTTAATCCAAAATGCTAAAATATGTTTCTTTTGCTTAGACACAACAGTATTCAAAAAGTTGACATGAATAATTTTAGTAATTTCTAGAAATGCAATTTAAATAAAATTTAGGAAAAATGTTAACTAAGATTGATGGCTTATGCAATTTCAAGAACCAATTACTAAATATTTTCGTACCTAGAACTGCAGACACAATTTAATTTACAACCCAGTGGCAGCTGTGATAGTTGCATCTTTAAATTGAATATAAATTCTGGAAAATTGCACAACGGAAACAGCGGTAAACGAGCCAAGGAATGAATCCGAAAGTTAAAGTTACATATGCATTTCCTCGGCACTGTTTCTGTCTCTTTCCCTGTCCCTATTGCCCTCTCTTTCCAATCCCGCAAGTTGTCGTCGTGTCAAACTGCCAACAGCTAAAAGACTTTGGCTAACTGGGGGAAAAAAATCACGAAAAAAACAAGAGGCAAAAAGATTTGAGATTCGAAAACGAATTTCAAATACCCAGTAGAGTTTTTGAAATTAAATTTAATTCAACTTCAACTCAAAAAATTCTAAATAAGAAAAAACTTTAGCATACAATTAACTTATACCATTTTAAATTGATGATTTAAATTTGCTTTAAAAATATTATGTATATATACAAAAAATAAACATAATGATTCAAAATTATTTAAGAAAGCGTTAAATATATTAAATCCGAAATTTATTTTGCTTATATTTTGTTATGAGAACCAAATTAATAAAATATAAATAAATACTTAACATTCAGTAGTAAGAATTATACATTTTAATTATAGCTTAAAAGGGTACAAACCCCATCGAGAGATGAACTTCCCACTGCTGCCGTATTGAAAATCCAACAAAAGCTGGGAACTACAAAAAAATATGTGAAAAAAATGGGGGGAAAAAAGGAGAAAACTACTGCAACTGTCAAATGCATTATCATGGCATCTTTTAGCCAAAAGTTCAGAAGGTAAAAACGAAGAGGAAATGCAGTCAAGTGCTTAGGAATGAAGTACCACTCTGATCTGAGAGAACTTATTTAAGATTAAAGGTGTGTCACACCAAACCACTTACTTGATGTAAGTCACTTGGTGAAAAGCCCTTGTAAAATTAAATACGAACTTAAATTCGCTGGCTGGCATTAAAATTCAATATTATTAAGAGAATTACTGATGGGCATATAAGAGCTACAATAACAAAACCACTCAATTGAATTACCATAATAATGGTCTCTGTTTTACTTTCACGCCTTTTAATTGTTTCAAAATTATTTCAATCACACAGGGCTTTCAACGCAAACAGGATTAATAGGTATAATTAAATTAGTTATTCATTTCCAATTGATTGCACAATATTGTTTTCTTCTCAAAATAATTTACTTTGTTGTTAGCTTAACGGGAATTTAATGTAGCAATTTAAAGCGACATAAAGCCATAGGAAAATAAGTCGAAAATATATTAACTTGTTTATGACCACATCTATTATTTAAAACCAAATAAGCCAAAGGAGTAGTTAAGCCCTTAGCCTTTATAATAGTTTCACTTCCTGCTGCTTGAGCTTAAACAAATTAAATCAATCCCCATCACGCATACGCCACGTAGACCATAAATTCCTATCTCTACCTTATATGGAAATATATATATATATATAGATAGATTTATCTAGAGATATGTGCAGCATCAAGTTGTAAAACACGTCGTGGACAAAGTAAAGCATAGTTAGTAGTCTGCAGCATTTTTTTCCTGGGGTTTTGTTTGGGGGTTAAGCTTACACGGTTGTGGCGTTTAACAAAGTTGAAGGCAACCGCAGGTTTTCTAACATTCTTACATATGTGTGTGCGAAGAAGAGGAGGGGGTTGGGGATTCCACTACAAACTGCACTTTTCCTTGGCAGCTTCAGAAACTTTTTGGCCATGACTAAGAAACTTTTGGGTGCCACCCCAAAAACCCCAGCAGCCGAATTTTCAATTGTTGCACTTGCCAGTGTCTTGAAGTCTTCCTATATCTCTGGTTTCTTTTTCTTTTTGCCCCTCAGGGCTTACAATTAAATCTGCGGCCAGACTGTGCGGCAATTATAAGAGCACATAATTTTCGTTCAAGTGTTTTTGGTTCTACAATTTTTTTGTTGTTGTTGTTCCCTTCATCATTATTATCCGGAAAAGCTTTTAAAGGGTGAGATAAATTTCACGCTTAAATCTCCAACATTTTGAGCCACATCCTGGGCCACAAATTCAAACAAAGCACAGGGAACTTTGCTTGTTTGTCGTGTTTGGTTTTTGGTCTACAACTCTCCAATTTGTGAAACAATCCAACCGTAAATGTCGGCCTCGCTCTCTGACAACTGCAGACCTTAAAGCGCTTTAATTAAGTTCGACTTGAGCCGGATTGTTTCAGGAAGTTCCTGGCCACAAGAACCCTTCCCCGGAAAGCCGATTGAAAGTTGCGAAAATTGGTGTCAACACTTGGCCAACATGACTGGCAAGCCAGCACCAACTATCCCAATTCGATTCTCTGATTTTACTCCTCCCAAAAGTTTTTAGTACGAGTATTTCATTAAGAACTTTTACGACTGTTTGCATTTGCCGTGTATGTCAGCTGCACAAAGTCGTCTTGATTGCAAACATCTTTAAAATATTAAATATTTTCCTTGTTTTAAAATGAGTTACCATTTATTTGTTGGCATGGTTTTATTACCATTAACAACTACCTTTATTACATTTTTTATAAATTTAAATAAGATGCCTTATATCAAATTAACATTTCTTTGTTACCATGCCTTTATTATCATTAGGTTAACCTTCAATAATATATTTTTACTGCATTGCTCTTAAGTTTAATTCCTCAAAAATCAGTAGTCATGGGAATTTTTTTAGAAATTAAAAAGACGACTATTAAGAAATTCCAAATATATAAGCTTTAGTTCCACGAAATTAGGGGCTATAATGACTAATCGCATTTATTTGTAAACAATGCTTATCAAATTGATTGCTTTTTTTAAATCTGAGGGAGCTATAAAGACCCCATACGAGTGTTTGGGTAATCAAAAGCTTGATATACAATAAATAATATATTGAGTTCTCAGAAATCGTCTATCTTGAAACTGATATGCAAGCTTTAAGAGTGAGAGAAGAAATTGCCGAAGAGCATACTGTCAAGCGAATTCTGCCTACCAAGCATCAAATATTGCTTATCAGCTATACTGAAATTAATAGAAATCGGGAATCAATCATCTGAGAATATTCGTCATATATGCATACAAATATCAACACATCAGTTGAGCTTATAAAAAATACCCTCTCAAAGTCGGATTAAAACAGTTGCATCTTAAACTCGATCGAGTGAGCATTTTCCACCTAAATAAAATGCAAAAGCTGGAAATTGTTTTGGTTTTTGTCATAATTTCTGCAAGTAATTATGGCTCTGTGTTGGGTTCCCTAAAAATCGAATGCGATGATGCCTGCGAGGAGACACTCCGACCCATGATTGATCTCATAAGAACCCAGCAGGATCGATTGAAGGCCTGCGCAAGGAGCGATACGAATGCGGGCCAAACAAGGATTAATGGCCAGTTGGAAGATCTGCACAATAAGCTCGAGAAATTCACATCTGTATACGAGACAATCGGATCGCGATCCTTCTACATTGAGAAGAGAAATAAACTAAATTGGTATGGAGCTGCCAACTTTTGTCGCCAAAAGGGCGGTTACCTCGTCAACATCCGAGACGCCGAGGAACTTACCCAAATCTCGGCCAGGCTCAATGAGGACTTTGAGTTTTGGCTGGATATCAACGATTTGTCCAACCCTGGAGAGTACATTTCTTCGACCACCGGCGAGGCTGCCACCTTTTTCGACTGGCACGCCGACGAACCACAACCAGTTGAAAAGACTCAGCGCTGCGTTTCACTTCGCAACGGGAAAATGAAAGTTAACTCATGTGGCTACAAAAATTATTTTATATGTCAAGCAGTTTCGGAAAATTAATAAAGAGGAAAAAATATATAAAAATAACTTTTTTAATCCTTAAAAAACCCTTCCAAGTAAAAGAAAAAAGACAGTTATTACTATTAAAAAATATCTCATCTTTAACAGTTATTTTTATAAAATATAAATAATATATCAGTTGGAAATAATTGTCAAAGCCATGACATTGTCATAAAATAAGTGTTATTAAAAGGCTTTTACTTACTACACAGAAAATAACTGGTATAGAAAAGACCTTTTAAAATAAAAGTAAAATATGAAAATCAGTCCAAGACGTTTATTATGCTGTTCTGTTAACCTTTAAAAAAAATTTTTACCTTATTAGAAAACAGCAATATTTTTTGTTCCCTTTTTCTACCAAACATTAAATTTTTTGTAAAAAATCCAAATTAATTTTGCCCTAAAGTTTAATGATTCTCTGTTTCATAAAATTAATTTAAGAATTTAATGTGGCATAAATAGAGAGATCTTTTCATTTCTAAAAAGCAGATTTTGAACTTAGAAAATATATGAAAGTGTAAAAAATAAAGAAAAATGTTTTTTATCATGTTAATAAAAATTGTTGATCCGATTTTATTAGAGAATACACATTTTTAATTGGCCTGGCAAATGAAAAAGCATTTTGTGTCGCAATGGCTGTCGTAGTACCATCCGTTGTACAGGAAAATACAGTGTTGGTAATTGTCATAGTTATCGGGTTCGCCGTAACCCCAGTTCAAAAAACTTGCCGGCTGGCCGGTGCTCGTGTGAACAAACTGACCCTCGGTGGCCAGATCAGTGGTATCCAGCCAGTAGACTTCGCGATGCTGGAGATGATCCTCGAGGGCAGACTGCTCATTGGCATTCTCGATTCTCACCAAATTAGCACCCATTTGGCGGCACATACTTGCAGCCCCAAACCAATCCTGCTTGTTGTCTTTCTGTTTCTCGATATAGTAGTATTTCGAACCAATCTTCTGAAAGTTTGCTGGGATGGTAACGTTCGTTTTGGGCTTCGGTTCCGGAAAACGTTCAGTTTTTACTAGTTTGGCCTGCAGATCCCCCAGCTGGGCTTCTATCGTTTTTTGTCCCTTGTGAGCGTTATTTAATTGGGTCCTCTCGCAAATATCCCACTCTATTTGATGGGCAGCCACGTGATTTAGCATGGCTTGTAGAGCCGTAAAACAGCATCCATCTAATTGCGTTGGCGCCTTCCTTAAGGAACGTGCCAAATTCGGACCCTCAGTGGACACTGGCGATGATTCACAGGTGTCAGTCACTAACGCGAAACACAAAACTGCTGCGAGCAAAAGCATTTTTAATCGTGTTGGGAATGCAACTGATTTGTTTCGACTTTGTCGTATTGTTTTTAAATGCTCATACAATGTGTTGGTATTGGTCAGTAAAATTGCAGATAAGCCGACTGTTCTAAGATGATTTCGTGTTGCAAAATTCTTGATAAGCTCGGGTAGAATTCCCTTAAAATTGTTATACATATATTTTATTGGGAATCTTCCACAATTAAGAGAGCTCCTGAGAACTACGCTATTTTTGCAAAAGCTTTTCTCCCAGAATCTATCAAAAAATTGATGAGTCAATACCAGGTTATATTTCAAAAAACGGTATTCTATAATTGTTTAGGAGTAATTTAATCCGTTATAAGCAAAATAAAAATGTTTTTTGTGACTAAGCTATAAAAACTAAATAAACTGTTTCTATAGGACATAGTATATAAATATTTTAATTAGCTATTAATTTTGTCTATAGAGTATATACAGTCTCAGGAACTTTAGTCTATTAGGTGTTTATATTCTATCCCCACAAACTTTAGAGCGCAAAACAAACTTTAACGAGCTTGGGTAATTTTAATTTTGGGTATTTTCTAATGACTATATAATATTTTGGATCGTCTTGAATATGTCAAAGATTTATTATGCTTTTGCTATGTTCTTTATTCTAGTATTTTTGCTTCTTCTTTATTTTCATTTCATAATTTGGAAAATTAACTGATTCATTTCGATCTTATAAATAATTCTTGAGAAATTTATTAAATTTATCAATGCTCTTTTCTTAGAACCGATCACTATATGTAATATATTTAATTTTATCAAAATAAAAAATTCAGCGGAGACCTTTCGAAATCCCAGAAATGGTTTCAGTTACAGATAGATAAATGTTTATAGAGATACATAACGTAGACACTGCATGACTAATGCGAATAATACATACATAAGTGCTGCTAATGCACAAGAACATGCAGCTCGGCTTGAAAATGGGAGCGGGCAGAATTTTGGAATCTGGAATTGCGGAGACTATGGGAATAAAACTGGGGAGGGGTCCGGAGGGAACCGAGCATTGTCGCAATATGACGCATACGCGTATATTTTATGGCCAACAGATATGGTAAAAAGCGGGGGGCGGGGCAGATAACTATGACTTCATTATGAGCTCATGCCCGTAAAGTGCAATCCAAACCAACCCAAACCGAACCGAACTGAACCCAAAAACCAACCCAGCGGAGGCCCGACAACTGCCAGCATAAGCCAAACATTAATAATAAACAACTTACAAGCCATAAACCAATGGGATGCCGACTACCAACTACCAACAGCGGCAACGAGCCTCAAATAAATTACACCATGAAAAATAAACAAATTCAACGGAGAGGCAGTGCAACAAAAAAAATCACCCAGAGGAAATGGCATTAAAAGCGTGTTGGAAGGGGTTGAAAACGCATTTCCAGTTTAAAAAAAAAAAAAAACCGAATAGTGAGTGCTAAAATTATGACAACAGGCGGCTGATCCTGCACTGGCTATAGCCCAAAAAAAAAGAAGAAAAAAACAAAGAGTGAGCAAAATGGAAAAAGAAATCCGCTCAACTGGCAGCCAAAAGGCAATGGAGATGGTACAAATTGACACTGGACATGGGCACATCGAAATGGACATGGGTGCGGACGAGGTTGAGTTTCAGTTTGAGTTTGAGGATGTGCATCGCCCTGGGATGTGGACACTGGCGACAGTCGACTGACGGAGAAGAACGGAGGACAGTCGGCAAGAATGATGCATGCCACATGCTACGCACTTTACACTCACCAAAGAGCCAACAAGCCAAGAGATTTTCAGATTCCAGGAAACAAATTCCCGCAGGATTCGAGCTAGCCTTCTAAAAACGCTTTAGTCACAACGAATTTAAAATAACTTATAGTGCTGTCTAAAAGTATGCAAACATTTATTTTGAATCTGTAAGTTATTTTCTTTCTTTTACTGCAGACTTTTACTCACCTTGTAAATAAATTGAAAGTTGAGTGCTTTTTGTATTACAAATAAAACGATAAAAAGATACAATTTTAAATCAAAATAAAGTATAAAATAACTAAATAAAAAAATGCCTTAAATTAGATTATTTTCTGAATAATGATTGTTATAATTTAACTTTATAGTTTCAAAAACCTATTTATGATCTATAATAAATTTTCCTGGACTGTTTCAAAAACCGTACAAGTAGGACATTTCAGATATTAGATCCTGAATATTTAAAACCTAAATTTTTAAGCAAAAAACTCTTCTTGAAAATAAAATCAAAAAATTTCTAGCATATTAAAAAATTAACTTTCCAGAACACCCTCACTCAAATAAAGACAGTATGTTAAAAAAATTAATTTTCCAACTGAAATACTTTATAATTCTTTGATCTATAAAAATTAATTCCTAAATTTTCAACCATTTAAAAAATGACTTTTCCAGAACGCCCTCAAAAAGAAATCACCCAAATAGCGACAATAAGCAAATGAAACCCATCACAAAAAAAAGGAACAAACACAGAGAGAGAGGGAGAGCGAAAAAGGTTGTGAAGCGAGACAGATAGCTAAACGGAGATAAAAAATGTTTTTGGCAAAAAGCCTGGCTTGCTAAAAAAAAAGGCAATAGTTAAAAACTGAAAAATTCGTATGTGTAAGTGAAAACTTGCGAAAAAGCGGCACAGCAACAAAGGGAAATGGACACCATTGTCTCTGTGCGTGCGAAAGAGTAGACCCGGGAAATTGCAGACAGAGATGCAAGATTGCATGGAGAACAAGGCAACAAAGTTGCATGGGGCCAAACATAACGAAAAAATCGAGGAGTCCATAAGACCACAGCGTGTGGCGGACCATTGGAACGAAAAAAAAAAGATATATCTACATACAGAATGAGCGAAGGGCTAAGGGGAGGACCACTTCCCCGGCAAACTTGGCAGTGGAACAAAAACAAAAACAACAAAAAAAAACGAGGAAAAATCCGGGGACTCTGGTGACACAGTGTCATCTGCATACACACAGCTGGATATGGTCAAGTTGGCGCACAAAATTGCCTGGGAGTGTCGCCAACTGTGATGACTTCAATATGCACTATCCCTATCCTCCGATCCGAAGGACCCCCAGTAGATAGGTACACGATGGTCCAGGTCTCATGGAAACGGCAAATGCAAATTGAAACACAGCTGAAAATGGCAAAAATGAATCGGATTAGATGTCGCCGGTTAAAGTCAACAGAAGACGCAGTCATCACTGGAGGCCAATTGCCAGGTGTCGAACCCAAAGGACGCCGTTGATAGCCGTCAATGAAAAGGGACAAATAGAGCCGGATTTCAGTTTTTCAGAATTGTGAATTGATATGGGTAGGGTGGAGAAAATGTTTGAATTGGAGATGCCGAGAAGCAAGGATTAGATTTGCAAATATGTACAGTGTACACTCTACGAAACAAACTTAAATTTATAGAAAATACTATACGACACAATAAGAAAATAGAGTGAAATAAAAAATAATGTCTAAACATCATTGACCTTATCATTAATAAGTTATTAAAACATTTCGATTTCACATTAGTGTTGGTTTTGATTTTAGCAGACATCGAAAGTATACATGTATGTTATGGTATTTCAAAATGAACAAGAGATATTGTAATATTTGGGATATTTTAATTGTTCAGGATCAACATTGTTTCATTTTACTTGTATTAAATTAGTAATAATAATACTATTAATACTATTAATGATGTAGATAGATTACTTTTTGAAGTACAATTATAATCACATGTGCGCTATTAACTTTTCGTCGATAATTTTTCGATTTTATCGATACAACCGATGCTGGCCACATCGATAGCCCAAACTACCGATATATTCCCAACCCTTTTAGACAGATCTCCTCCACTTTATGAATTCTAAAACGCTTTAGCTTTGTGACTAAAACAATCACCTCTTAATTTGCATTCACCTTTGGCTCTTTCTGTTTAATCCTCTGTTGTCGATGGCCCAACAACACAGTCCAACCTGCCTATGTCAACTGGTGCCTGGGCCAGAACTACTTATTGCATGGCCAAACAAACAGATTATTTGGCAAATAAGCCGGGCAAACAAGTCAGGAACTTGCCCAATGCCTTCGCTACCTCAGATGGGGCCAGTCGAAAGGCAAACAATCCGAACACAAAGGGAGCGCCCCAACGGTTTTGAAATTAATTTTAACCCTGACCAGGGCAGCATACATACTAAAGGGCCAACTTGGCTAGCTAGCTGGCTCAGTTAGCTTTGCTTAACTGATTAGGTCCCTGGTCGGTTGCAGACGGCCCAAAAGGAGCCGACGGGGGGAGATGGGGTCCGGAAATAGGGTCTCGGGTTGCCCGTGTAACTCTCATCCTACATGTGGCCGCCATGAATCAAAGCGGAAAGTAATGGCCAAAGTTACAGGAAAGACACTTTAGATCGTCCAGACTCTATATATGGTCAGTGCACAGAGAGAAATGTTTAAGTGTAAAGGGATTGAAAAAAATTGAATTGCTTTAGTCCACTAAAAATATTTTAAATTTACTTGTATGGTTTAGCAAAAATATAAAAAATATTCCACAAATCCTTTTTTTAAAAAACAAGAAACACCTATAATTTTTTTCTTCCTATGAAAGCTAGTTGTAAATTAGCTTCTATGATCCATTAAAATTTAAGAAAATATTCAAAACTTACAGTATAAAAATATATAATATTTTGCATCCTATAAAAAAAGGATCACAAATAAACTTCTATGGTCCAAAAATCAAACATTTTAAAATTAAATATTTTTTACATCCTTTAAAAAAAGATAGTAAATAAGCGTCCATCGTTAACAAAATGTTAGAAAAGTTTAAAAACAAAATAAATTTTTTACATCCCATAATAAAGGAGTATAAATTAACCTATACTTATATACTTCACCTATAAAAATTTTAAGAGAAGGAATTAGTTTTACGTCCCACAAAAGATTGTAATAATTTGAAAAGACCGCACAATATAAAAATATTAAAATAGGGCTTGACATATTCGTTTAGGTACATGTTGCACAATGATTTAAATATTTATTAATTATATTACTACCATACACTTGTTCATATCTTTTTGGGTTTAAGCACTTTGACTTTCAAGATGAAGTCTAGTTTTCCTTAGAAAGGCTGGAATATTATTAAAAAGGTATTTTTTTATGTATTTGGGGGACTCTTTTTTTAACAGTGCATGGGCCATTCTTTGGTCAAACTATATGGACCCAAATAGCCCCAGGCATCATGGACAGGAATAAAAACTGTACAACAAATGTCATAAAACGGCCACTCACCTCGATAAACTTTGCTACGCTTGCCAGCGGCCACGATTTGTTGCTGTTGCTGCTGCTGTTGCTGTTGCTGCTGCTGCTGTTGCTGTTGCTGCTGAGCAGTGGCTGCGTCCAGTTGCAGTAGCAATCTAGGCGCTGCTGCTGCTGCTACTGCTGCCTGTGCTATGTTTCCATTAACATTTGTCACAGCCGTTGGCGTTAAATGTGGCTGAAGCTGCCCATGTTGCTGATGGTGATGATGAAGCTGCTGCTGTTGCTGCTGTTGCTGTTGCTGCTGTGCGTGATGTGGATGGGTATGGGTATGGGTATGTGGATGGCCAAGCGAATGGGTATGTACATGTGGATGGGGATGAGTGTGAATGTGGGGATGATGGGCGATGGCGCCATTTGGGGCTGTCACCGCCGGCGGTCCATGTGCCGGGCAATAGCTGCGATATTCACCATTGATGTCGATGTAAATTGGCGCCTCCACAAGTGGCCAAGCGGCGCCAGTCAAAGATGTTGCTGCGGCACCACCCGCTGATGTTGCTGCGGGAGTGGCTGCTGTCACAGTGGCTCCTGCTGCTGCTGCTGCAGCAGCAACTGCTGCTGTTGCTGCTGCTGCTGCTGTAACTCCATTTGGTTGCAAGGTGATCAACTGCACGGGCAGCAGTTGGGCGCCATGAATATGCGGCAGGCCGCCATGGTGAGCACAGTGTTGCTGATGTTGCTGCTGTTGCTGCTTGGGTGACAACTGTTGCTGATGTGGGTGTTGCTGCTGCTGTTGCTGCTGCTGTTGCTGCTGTTGTTGCTGCTGCTGCTGTTGAATTTGCTGCTGATAATAGACCGTTGTCTGCTCGTAGGCGGTATAGCCCAAAGCAGTGGTTGTTGTTGTCGTAACCGACGACATGTTGCCGCTGGGCAGCGACGATTGTTGCAGCTGCTTGGCCTTCAAGGCGGCGGGCTGAAAGGGTGGTGCCAATGGGGTAAGGTTCGATTTGTAAGCCTTTATCAAAGCACTGCTTGTAGATGTTGCTGCTGTGATGTTGCTGGGGTTGCTGTTACTACTGTTGCTAGTTGCAGATGCACTTGTAGATGCCTTTTGATTTGCCTGCTGTCCGTTTTGCACTTTCCGACCGGCCTTTGATCTTTCATTGATGGGGCCACGACCATTTGTGGATATTTCGCTGCTGCGATTGTTATTATTGTTGTCCACCACCGACAATATGGCCGGTGGTTCACGATTGTGACCTGACCTTTCGATTACCTGATAGCTTTCACCGATGAAAGTCACCAAATCCTGGCAGGCCTGCTGCAATTCGGCCGATGTTGCTGCTGTACCAGCTGCAGCACCATCGTTCTCGTCCTCATCGTCGCTTTCGATAACATGTTCGATAATGCGCAAGTTATCGTAGTCAATGATGCGGGCATAGCCCATTCCGAAAGCTAGGCCCGTCAGTCTGGCCACATCGTCGATCTCCTCTTCATCATCGGACTCAGCTGGTACCTCCTCTTCAATTGGAGCTTCTTCAAAGACATCATCATCTTCATCGTCATCAGCTTCTTTTGCTTCCCCACCATTTATCGTAGCTTTCCCATCGCTATCATTACTGTTATCGTTATCGATTCGTATACCATTTGTCTCCACCTGCATTTCCTCCTCCTCTTTGACACCTCCTTCCGTTTCCAAATCTTCTTCAATAATTTGACTCAATCTGGGTTTCAGAGGCTTTAGCTCCGTTTCTTCATCATCATCGTAGTTATCGGTTTGGGTACTATTATCGATAAATATCGTGTCGTTTGACCCATAGAAGTCGCACTCATCGCAAACCATCTCCAATTTGCTTTCATTAATCTCCAAGACAGCAGCTGCCATTTTGTTAAATATTTGTATTTCAAGTGGAACTTTTGATGATTGGTAATTACTGGTTATTAGTAATTACATGGTTATTAATCAGAGATTGCAAATTGAGATTCTGTTGTGACAAGAGAGGCAATTTTTTGGAATTGCCTCGGCACATTGTGGCCGAAAGTGGCATGCTGCTGCTAATCAAACAAAGTCACTAAAGCCGAGCTTCGATACGCATAAGGGCCAAGTTTTTGGCCTCAATTATTTACACCTTTTGGATTGGCAATGCCTGAAACGAAACGGAAAACAGAAAGAAAATTGTTTAAGTCGAGGAGTTTTTCACTTTCAATCAACTTTGCCCTCTCAAGTTCGAGGCAAAAGTTTGACTTGTGTTGTTTTTTCCCCTCTGCCACCGAAGATTGTTTATTGAAAGCCATACAATATTTATTTTAATTAAAAGCAAATCATAAATGCAAGTAGAAAAGGAGAGCGATGACTGAAAATGTTTGCTCAACTTGAGGAAGGAGTTCGAGTTCCTTTCACTTAGTTATAAAAGCATAGTTTCATTGGTAAAATTTTTTCGAGTCAAAAAGCAAAGTTACTAAGTTCAATCTAAAAATTAAATTTCATTGCCTATGATTAAACTAAAATTAAGTTGACCAATTATGAATAAATCTAGATGAGTGGCATGCAAAGTGAAATATAAACCAGTTAATAAATATTTAATGCCGGTGAATAATTTGGTTTAATCTTAAGCCCCCCCATTTAAATTCATTTTACCTTAAATTTATTGTGCCACAACGACAATCAAATAAAACCAAACACACGAAATAAAGTGCAAAAAATAACATCAAATGCTATGGCAGGCAAAATCAGCTAAATCTGCACAAATGCAAATGAAAATCTATTCAACTTTTGCCACATGCCAGTACGCACACACACACAGATTGGTCAATATGCAAAATGTAGGTGTGTGTAAATTGCGTTTCGGTCAACAATTTCAATATTTTATGCGGCCAACCTGGCGTATGAGCAATGTGTCCTGCCGGCAGACACCAGAAAATGCTGTGCGAGTTCTTGCGGCCAGCCGAATCGATGAATAATACATATAATATACCGGAAGTTATTTTCTATTCAATTTACACTACTTAAATATGTCGGAATATTTCGAGAGACTACGAACTAAGCTTGGGCATCAAAGGTTCAATGGCAAAATAATGAAAATTCTGATTGGATTTCAATGCAAATATTTTCTGCTTGTTGAAAAATGCGTTATTTTCTTTTAATATATTATGTAAGCTAGATACCATTTAAGTATTTGATTTGATTCTAAACATGGTTGACTTTAATATTTAATACTATTTTTTACAATGTCTATTAAATATAAAGTCATTTATATTTGATATATCAAACACTATAAATTGCGTAAAATATGTTTTATAAAATGTTTAACCTGACTTTGACGGTACCAACATTTTACAATGTCTATTAAACATAAAATAATTGTTATTTAAAATAACTTACTTCATGTATCAATCGCCTAAAACTGAATAAATTATTTTTTTAAGAATTTGTATCCTGACTTTTAAGGTTCCAACATTTTAGTTGCGCCTTTATTTCTTTCACTTATTTAGTAATAATCTATATTTAATATACTATTTATTGCTAATTGGTGAAAGGTCAACAAAATGAAAATAAAATATTTGTTCTTCATAAATTTCTTATCACCCTAATACAATTTCCCAATTAATGACCAATACATTGGCACCATTAGAAACATTTTATATGATTAAACAGTGCTCATTAAAACAAATTAAATAAAATTACGCTAATTGGTTAAAGTGGCTAAAATTGCAATGCAGTGCAAACAATAAAAAGATTTGTAATTACATAGAACTAAATTTACGCTCGCTTAAAAGCCAGCCACAAAACAAATATCAAAAACCAAAATGAAAACAATTGGAAAAAATTATCTAAAATGTATTTGATAATATTTCAGTGCATTTCCTTTGCCACGGATGGACGGGAAAATAGGGGAAACTGTTTACAAAATAGCCGCAAAATATTTGTGAGCTCATTTCCATTATCGAACGCGCGATTTCATAATTGAAATGCAGAAACATTTTCAAATAAAACAAATATTTGCATTGTCCAATAATTACACAATCAGAAAAAGGGGAACAAATCAAAAAAAAAAGGGGAATTCATAATTAAAGATTTGCAATTTAACTATGCGTGACCATAAATTAATTTGAGGAAATTATATAATAAGCACCTCTTGCCACAGTCATAAATATAAGTCTAAGTCATTCGACTGGGCGTTACTGGGTGGGCGTGGCATTATCAATAAAGCCAAGTTGCGGGGGTAAAAAAATTGTAAAACGATGCGCTCTCCGCAAACTTGGAAAAATGCAATTAAGTTGGCAACGCCAAAGGAATGATGTGGAAAGGGTTTTGTGGCACGGGGGCCTGAGATACTTTTAGTATCTGTGTGGCGGTGGCCGTGTCCTTGTGTGCCGGCGCTTCTGTGTGTGGGTAAGCCAACAAATTTAATTAGCGCCGCAAGATGGTAACAAAAAATAAATAAAGCAACAGCATAAGTAAGGATATTGCTGCGCTTAAGTCCCGCCAAGCCAAATCAACAAGGAGTTCGGTAGGTAAGATAGGTACGTATTTCAAAGCACTATGCATTATTAAATGAATTCCTGTTTAGGGCAGCTACAAAAATTACACTTTCTTAAAATAACTTGTTTATAAGTAAGCTATACAATCATTTTCCTTAATTTGACTATTAGTTTGGTCTGAAAGTCAAATTGGATACGTAGCAAATCCAATAAAAATGAAAGTTAAAATTAAAAAGTTTAACCTTTTTGTTTTCTGTGTTTAAAACCGCATTTAAAATAATATTTATTATTTTTGGATATATTTTTAAGTTGAAATATGAATACCTATTTAACGCAATATAATTTGTTTTAGATTTTTCCAATGTTGGGAGATCTTTATAGTTACAATTTGTATGCAATAAAAAATGAACTTTTATATTGGGTGACCATATCCGCTGATCTTTTTACTGAGAACTTCAATTCTGATAGGCAATATATTTTTGTGATTCAAAGATAACAGTTATTCAGAAAATCGCCTCGAGTTCAGTGCATTTCACCTCTGCTGACCTTTAAAAAATATATTTTGTTTTGAGTTTTCTAACGAATCAGAGTTAAATATGTATACAAAGAAATTAATTTTTAAAATATTAACAAATTAAAAAATATATATACGAGTGTATTGATAAGAAAACAAAATGCTTTACATATTAGTGGTTCTCGTAGTCCTTTGAGCACTTCTCATTCTTTATTAAAAATATTTCAATTTTATTATTTTCTTACAACGTATTTACAAATCTGCCTGCTACAATTTAAGCTCAGGATTGCAGATATGCACTCAGATTAGCACTCAATCCGGCCATATCCTCTCTGAAAAGAGTTACTTCCCGAAAGTACTCTCGGCTTTTCTAGGAATCCCTCTCTTTTCCCTCTCTCTGAGTACTATCCACTCTCACGACGCATAAGTGAGCTATTGGCCGCAGGAACTATCGAGAAACCGAAACCAATTTCGAGCTTTCAGCGCTACAAACGCAACAAGTTAGACTTGAATTTTATGACCAGGAGAAAAAACAACATCAAGAAAATAAAATGACAATAGAAAACAAAATAAGGCTTTAAGATACCCTATAATTCAGTTTTATTTTGAAAGTGAAAAATGCTAAACGATAAGTTGCAATGGATTGTGTTAAAAATATTTCCATTTTGTGTATTATATGATAAGAATCTAAAATGAATAGTAAATTTATCTTATTCCTACCAACATTTCCCCAAAACTAAGATACCCCTGAGAAACGGGTGCAAAACCAAAAGTAAACCCAAATAGTAATAACTAGAAAACCATTTACGTCTTCCATTTCCATTTCATAGTTACATGCCTTTTAGATTGGAATTCGGAAATGAGAGATGTTTGAATTTTGCGCTTAGCTGACCCTTTTCATGCTTACTCTGCTTGCCTACCACCTCTTGATCTTTGGCATTTCGGTCCCACGCGACGTATGATTAATATTTGTATTAATTTGTTTTATTGCTCATACGCCGCGTGGTCCGGGCATATCTTAGATGCGGCTCAAATGATAAATTCGCTGCACGCTCATCACGCCCCATTCATATGACATGACGTTTGACTAATGATAGACCACCGCCTCCACAACCAGTTTAACAGTTTTTTGTTCCCATTCTTGAAAACTTTAACGGCTTACCTTTAAGCTAATCAGGAAAAAGAAGCATAAAATATAACAAAAAGGGAGCTAGAGTATAAGAATGGAGCAGAAAAGTAGGCAAGACATAATAACATAGATAAAATGTTGACAACTTGCTAACAAATGAAATGCAAACATGTTGCAGCAGGTCCTTGAGAAGGATGCTGATGGAGGAGCCGCACAAAAGGGAAATTTATATGTAGCCCCACGTATACTAAGACCCTCGACTGATAAGCCCGCAATGGAGGCACTTTATAAGCCGAAGAGGAAATGCTGTCATAAGATCAGAGAGATATGATGTTATTATCATAAGTTACAATGAATCGTAGTGTTAGGCATGTGTTTTGTTGAAAGCAAATTAACTAAATGTATGATCAGATCAGATATAGAAATTACATGTTCTTAATGTATAATGTAAATATTGAATGTAGAAATAAAACAGAAAAATGAATATAATTCTTATGACTCAAAGACTTTTTATCAGTTAAGTTAAAGCAGAAAGTTAATTGTATTTTAAAGTGTTTTTTTAACAATAAAATGAAAATAAATACATACAAAAAACTTTAAGTAATTGTTAAGTCTTTGGGGCTCACACCACACCCATTATTTAAAGTTCCTCCTGAAAGGCAAATATCTTTTTTTGGCCAGAGTACACATATCAAAAGGGAACTCCAACCAAATCAGCGAGGCCTGCTTAGCCCACATTCTTCTGGCTGTGTGGGCGACACAAAAGCGAAATCCTGATAAAAAGTTTTAGTTTGGAAACTTAACGAAAACCATAATACACTTACAAAAACTAATCTTAGAACAATCTAAATCAATAATTAATATATTTATTAAATATATGTACTTGCTATGGAGAAATGGAAACTATTTAAGTAATTGCTAAAGCGAAGATGTTTTATTTATTAAAGTATTAATCATTACTTTGGAATTATTTTGTTTATAAATTATAAACATTTAAAATGCCGTACATATTTATCGTTAATTTCGTTTGGAAACTGTTAATGATCGTCTATGAAATATTTTAAATTATAATTATCTACACATAATCTTTCGCAAGTGTTACAATATATTAATATATTATATTTCTCGCCTTAATGGCTATAAAGCCATTATAAAACCGTAAGCGAAATACCCCCCAGAAAGAGGAAGAAAACCACTGTAGAAAGCGGCTCGCAGACAGGCAAACTGTGAAAGGAGCTTAAGGATTTAAGAAAGGCAGGCAGCCCGGAAAAGCCGGGTGAAAATGGGGAAAAACGATGGCGGGCCAAATGCGGTGTGAGTAATTAAGACGCAAGTGCGTAAAAGTTGCCCGCATGAAAATGACGCAAATGCTCGGCGTCAGAAGAGAAGATGTGCCGCTGAAAAATGGTGGGAAGACCCCGAAAGAAGGCAGAAGAAATGGCTTCAATTAATTGACTTAGAAGAGAGAGAAAGTTGTTGTTGCTGCTGGGAAGCATTTAAAAGAAAACATTTCGGTGTAGCATACTTTCGGGCATCCCTGTGCTGGGGCTCAGCTAATGCTGGTTAAGCAAGAAAAGAGGCTTAAGTCCCAATCAAAATGTCTTAAATAGCGTGTCTTTTGTTGATATTTAGACAGCTCCGTTCGGGCCTGGCTTTAATTCTTGCGAATCTGTGAATCAACAAAATGCAAATCACATTTCGCAACAACAGCTGGCCCGTCTGTTTTTGCAAATGGGCAAGCAAAGTCAATTAAAATTGACAATCTATGGGTATAAAATTTCCAATTGGCCAAGGAGGCACGTCCCAGACATAAAACAAAATTACAAAGCCCACAAAACAAGGCTGGCGCATACACACACACATGGTCAATAAACAAAGTGCAATTAGTTGATATACGAGATATCAAAAGGGTGTATATGGCATGCATGCCTAGGTGGAGCAGGTCAAAGTTTATTGCCTTTGCTCTGCCGGTAGCTGCAAACTGCAACTCATATTTTACCAAGGCCAAAAATGTCTCGCTGGCTGCACATAAAGCATTTTACTTGGAAAAACCCAAACTGACACTGATGCTGACACTTCCACACAACTCATCTGTCTCCCCAGTCGCCCTGCCCCACCATGTTGCATATAATTTGTCACTTGCATGGTCTTTATACACCGAAAAACATGTCCAGCAGACAGTCAGCCAGATAGCCCGGAACACGAAAAGAAACTACAGTTAGTATAGGGAACAGTTTTCTTATAAACCCTACTATTCTCAACCTTGAAAAATTGTTTACTACCTCTTTTTAAGTGTAATTATATTTTCAAATATAAATTGTAAGCTTGAAAATCAGTAAACACTGAACACGAAAAGAAACTACAGTTTGTGTATGGCATAATTTTCTTAAAAGCGCTATTATTCTAAACATTGAAAAGTATTTAATATTCCTTATTAAGTGGAATTACATTTTAAAAATGAAATTTGTCAACTTAGAAAACCAGATAGCACTGAACAGGAAAATAAACTGCAGATAGTAAAGTACATAATTTAGTATACCACTTACTTTTCTTAACTTTGAATAAATATTTAAAATATATTTTAAATATGATTTAAATTTTTAAATAACAATAACAAGTACATTTTATAAACGAACTTTAAAACAGTTTAAAACATTAATTATATTTTATGTTATTTATTGAAAATCAATATTTTATATAGTTTTTAATAAAAAATTTTATGTACATATCTTCATAAGGATAAAATCCTATAAAGTTTTCACTGAAAATAAATTTTATAGGACTTTAATTTTTTTTTAAAAGGTCGGTGGAGATAGCATTGGCAGAATTTAAATTGCACTGGTAAAATTATAAATTATACATCAATTCCTATTGAATACATTTCATTGTAGTTATAGAAGCCGGCATTTCTATTTACTTTCTTGATTTAATTCCTGACAGACTGTGTATAAAAGTTGTAAGTACAAAAACTTGTATAAAGAAAATAGTATTTTCAGAACAAGCTTACAAGCTTATTTAATGGTAATCCTTCGTATAATCCCTGATTTTCTATGGTGTATGGGCACAATGGAGGAAAGTGAGGGAAAGGGTTGCCGGACAGGTCATCCTTTCGAATAAAACACAGCAAGTATAACTGTCAGGCTGCAGAAGCTGTCGTTTATCACGCATGTACGTATACTTCTCGCACGTACACACACCTTTGGAGCTCACTGTGTGCATGTAGGTTTACTGTGCATAAATGTCACGGATGTTGTGATATTTTACCCGTTTGATAAAGAGGATTCCCGTTCAATCGAGCATATTTCATTAACCAATTAAACTTAAACCAATCCGATGATTTTAGAGGAAGTATTTATTGAAAAGTGAATATACAATCTAGTTATATATATTCCGGGGCATATTTAAAGATCGTAATTTAACTGGCCTTTGTATTTGTTTTTATAATTTCATCAAAAATTAGAATGGAAATTTTATTACCTGTAAGTTAATTGAATTTTATACAAACTTTACTTATTCCAGTAAAATTTCTTATATAGTTTACCTAACTTTAACCCCATTAAATGTGCATTACTTACATAAACTCTGGTAACCATCCTTTTTAAAGTCATAAATATACCTGAATTTCCTGTCCAATACATGCCATGCTGACATCGCCATTGTTCACAATAAAACTTTTCTCACTTGCCATAAATAATAAGAGGAAAACGTGTCATTCTAAATATGCCTTATGCTTTCGCCTCCCGCCTCCATGAAAAAAAACCCTATTCATGTTTTGTTTCTGTGCACACTGACAAGTGTTAAAATAACATTTGTACTGCATTTTAAATGGCATTTTCAGACAAGAATTTCCGTGCGAGAGTGTCCTTCGTTTTCTTTTTTGGGAAATTCTTCTTTTATTTCTACTGTGCAGAAGCGTTGAAACCAAACAATCAACAAACGAATTTCCTAGTAGTCCGACCTTTGATTGTTTTGGGTTGAAGTCGAAATGCTACATTTAGCCGAGGAAAACATCAAACATTTAAAAATAAATGTTCGCTTTGGGCGGAGAGCTGGTTGTCGTCCCTGATTTTTGAACGCTTCTATTTTTAGGTGCCTATCCGAAGCGGAAATCAAATAGAATTTAACCCACCTACAAAAGCCATTTTTGCATACACAAACAAAAATGTAAAAACTAGATCCTAGGGCAAAAATAGTAGCCTACATTAAAGCGTTGCCCTCGAGCTTTAAGAAAAATGGCTTGTAATAGATTCCTAAGAAGTAACTATAAAATGGCAGGATTTATTTATTTATTTTTGTACATCACAGGTTTTCTAATTTTTTTGAATTTCGAATAAACTTTTTTTATACGGTATTAATTTTTTTATTTTAGTTTAATATTTGATAGGAATTTTTATATATTTATCGAAACTGTTTTCTTGTTTCAGACATTTTTCTATAGTCACAAAAAAACTGATTAAATTTCTAATTTTTTGTTCACATAATGACATGTTTTCTTTTAACGTTTTTCCTTAAGTTTAATATATTTAGTAATCAAAATTATTTTAACAGTAATTTTTTACTCTTACACACACGTATTAAATTATTATTTTATTTTAAAGGTTTTTGAGTAAAATATTGCATTTTTCTGTTACATTTCTCGCAGACAATTTTTTGTGGACGCCCAAACGAACGCTTCAATGACTGCCATATGGCCACTTTTTGATTAAATTACCATCGGCTGTCAATAACAAAGATAAACAAAGGCGTTGCATTTTCCCAACTGTCCTTTGCATCCAACTGCCATCATTTTGTTGAGCTTCAAATTAAATAATATTATTTTTACTTTATTAAAAGCTTTTTCGTTTGACTTTTCCATCAGTTTATCTAAAGTTGACGACGATGATGCATCAGCATTGACATCTTGGCTCGTCAGTTGAGTTGGACAGCTGTTAAAGCTTTAATTGCCACTATAAACATGATTGATACCGAAAACTTTGTCCTTGTTTGTTTTGTGTGCAAACATCTTTCTTTGTTTTCTTCTATATTTTTTTTTCCTTTTTTTTTTGGCTTGCTGTTTTTTGTGCAGGACCGAGTTTAATTAAACCTCCATATGGTATATTTTCTGGGGGCGATTACCAAAGAGTTTTGCGAGTGGGCGGTCAGGGATTCTATATTTAGACCACGTTGATTAGGAACAGCGAAAAGCGTCAGCACAAAGGCGTCCCTGATGTAAATATCAGAAGCCAATATTGGACAACTGTGTGTGGCAAAGTTTGCTGAATTCTTTTACCACTCCTGTTGTTGTGGGTCGTGGATTATTGATAGATATGGCTAACTCCCCTTATATATTGGCCAGCCTCTGCAAGGGTGATAGATAGATAAACGCTTGACGTCGGCCAATCGACGTAAATCTTGTTACCAACTGGATGACGAATTAAGCTGGGCCAAGGTTTCCCATTCTATCTGATATTTAAGGAACAAAAGGCATTTTTTTCAGTCAATCGAGTATTGTATTCATGTATTTTTGTTGTTGGTATATTTATAAAGATATTAAATAAACAAACTTTCGTTTATTATTGGTCTCGAAAATGAAAAGTATATTTTAAATAGATTTTCCTTTGAATAAATTTATATTCTTGTAAACAGCATTTTTACAATTCCCAACATAGCAAGCGTTAAACTTTCTTGTCACTAAAATCCAACACCTAGCTATCCAGTTTGATTTTGTGTTTTGCCCGTAGCTCTCACTTCCACGTAGCTCCCAGTTCTTAGAAACGAATTTAGTGATAGCACACATTAACACAATAGAAATATAACCAACAACAAATCGAAAATATGCCCAACTTTAATGGAGCCATTATAGTGCACACACTTCAGTTGCTGAACTCGCCGGCTACACTGCGAGAAATCGTGGTGACCATAGCTAAGAACACAGAATTGCCGCAGGATGAGTTGAAAGCGCCGGTGAAACAAACCCTTGAGATGGGCCATCGTTTGGGATTCCTGCAGAAACTCGACGGTGAGATGTGGTAATACAATGTTTGTCATATATCTTAAAGGTTTTCCCTTCGAAAGGTCGCTACTTTCTGGTGAAAATGACTTTCGACGCTCTTATCAATGAGATGCATGCTCTGGACAAGGAAGAGATCTTAGAAAAGCCAAAGATAGCCAAAAACAAAAAGAAGTTAGTGCAGAAGAGTCCCTTACTAACGGGTATGGATAAAAAAGCCAGTAAGAAGCCGGTCAAAAACCCCGAACCGGTGGTTAATGTAACAAAAAAAGCTGGAGTGCAGGACATTGCCAGTTCATCCAATATCGTAAAACAATCGTCACCTATGCTGATAAAGCCAAAGCGTTTCAAGTAGCCAATATCACAGAACAGTATAACTCCCCAGACAAACAGCGTAGTAACCCCAGATAGTATACATATCTTTGTCCAGAGGATCTTCACCTTTGGGCTTCAGGATGTGAAAAAAATTACCTGTTCTGTTATATAAAGATTTGGCCGTAATAACCAAAAGTATGAAATTAATTATATTATACAACAGTCTATTCTTCAGATAGATATAATGTAGTATTATACTTATTAAAGTAATCAATACAGAATTGTTTGAAAATAAAAGTTTCTTCAAGAACCCAATATTTATATTCAAAAATATTTTTAATAATTCCCCCTGGGAACCAATTGATTAAATTACCCAGTTGCAATGGGGAATGCGCTGTTTGTGTCTCCTAATTCCCTTGGCCAATGAGAGGATGCATTTGAGAAATGTATGCTCATTTACGCAAGTTGACAAATGTCTCAATTAGCGTAGGACAATCCTCAAATGCAAGGGAGGCGAGGAACATCTATTTATTCGGGAAAGTTGGGTGGCAATGAGACGCCCGACAATGTCGCGACGCTTCCTATTCAATTTGAAAACCAAATGAAGCGTCCCCTCCGCCAAGTGGCAATTTTCTCTGTGCATTGAGTTGACCATATGGTTGGACACCCACCGAAGACGCCCCACGCAATCACCACCCTACAAGTCCTCGCTTTTTGCCAACCTACATTGCAAGACCCCCTGAACTTTCCAAATAAAAAAAAAGCTTTAGTACACTCAACAAATTATATAATTTTGAATTACCTAACTTTTATAAGCTATTTTTTCAAAAAGAAGTTTCAATTTTTTTTTAACCTTTTCTTTTTATTTCATTTTTTATATACGAGTAACTTTTTTTTTTTTAGATATAAATATAATTTAGACATAAAATATGTTTAATTTCTCTAGTAAATTACACAAGATACATTTTTTTTTCAAAAATAGTAATATTAAAAACTCCCAAATATTATTCCAATTTTAATAGTTTTTAGGTTTTAAGTATGGTTTTCTCTCTCTGCTTTTATTTGACCTTTGCGATGACGTCGGACCGGCGTCGGTTACCTCAAAGAGAGAGCAATGTAAACAGAGAAAGAGAAAGGCGTAGAAAGGCTGACAAAGAGAGAGAGAGAGGTAGAAGGAGAAATGGAGAGAGCGGGGCCGTGAAAAGCCTGGTGAATTTCGGCAGCATGGTGAGAAACGAACGAATTCTACACGAAGAGTGCAACAAATGTTTGGTAGACAACTTCGGGCCAACAAGGTAAATGTTAAGGCACCCACGGTGGTTGAGTGGGTGAGCTCTCGCCAGTGGGTGGTTTAGTAGCGGGCGGTTTTAGTGGGCGGCTGGGTGGGCTTAGTGGGTGGCGGCTTTTCGGCCCCGCAAAGCGTGGGCAGCGTCAAAAGCGAGTGAAGTTATGTCTTGCCCTTTTTTTCGGCATACTGGCATACATAGCACAGCGAATTATTTGTGTGTTGCGATGTGCGGATGTACAAAATGTGTGCCTCGATAGAAGGTTTTTTATTAGGGTGCATCGACAGAAGCTCAGTTCAAACTATGGTTCCAAAAAAAAACTAAAATCTTAATGAATTTTGAAAAAATACGTTTTCTATTGCAGTTTAGAACTAATATATAAATATTTATTGCAATTTTTTTTACTACTAAGGCCATTTAACATATTTTTATTTCTTTTAAAAAGTTTGTACAACGTTTTAAATACTATTTTTCCTTTGCATTATTATTATTTATTTTTAAATTAACTGAGTTGAGCGTAAGTAATATTATTTATTTTTCTCTAAGAGTGTTTTTTTATTTTATCAACGGTAACATTTTTTTATTTCAAACATTTTGACCCACCCTTGTGCTGCAATATCCCTTATGGGAGACTTTATTCGAGATGAGCGCGTGGCCAGACAACGAAATGTCAAAGCAGCCTGCTTATTTTTTGGCCATATTTCGCTGTATCCCTAAATGTGTGTGCGATTTTTGGTTTAGCTTTTTGGCATATGGTCGCCTTCCTGGGGAGCTGGAAAACCGGTAAGTGAGGTGGCCTTCCCATGTTGTTTTTCGGTGGAAAAGCTGTTTCGTTTATTTCCCTCTTTTTATAAGTCGAGGTTTTCTAGTTAAATATTTTGCAACACCGCATCGCATTTCCATGATTAGCAGATAAACATATGTTAAGTTGCCAACTTAAAGGAGTTGGGGGTGCAGAAGTTTGTAAAGTCTCTGGGATGTGGGGGAAGTACAGATGTATATGGGGCACTGCGACTTTGATTGAGCTTTCAAGAGGACTAGGCCGAACACAGTTTGTTTAGGATGCAACAGCTGTTGGGCTAAATTGGAAAAATGTTAGAAGAAAATCTCTCAGAAAAATTTGAGCATTTAAAAATATTTATACTTTTAATTTATGCACTTTAAAAAGTTAAATATAATTAAAAGTTGTATTAAACGAGATCGAAAAATATATTAAATTGTTTGTTAAAGAAAAATGGTTTTTAAAATGTTTTTTTCTACGATTTAATAGCTAATAAAAAGAATTTAAGCAGTTATAATTACATTTTTTATTATTAAAAACAACTACATAATAAAATTCATACTAATTACAGTCCTTTTATCTTTAACCCCACCGCCATTGTCATTCCTTTTGCTAAGATTGTTACGCCAGCCCTTAATTCAATTAACTTTAATGAACCAAATTATAATTGCAAATAAATTATCTCATTTAGAGCGCAGAAATTTCGCACTTTGCCTTTTAGTAGCACTGAAAGTCTAGAAACGGCGTCAAGGCCAATTAGAAAACTTTGTCCAAACCCCTCACTACCAAAACGGCCGAAACTGAGACTTATCTTGTGGATCTGTAAGAGCCCATTTCCCCTCCGCAACAGCCCCCTTTACTGGGCGACGAGCTAGCATATGCCAAAGTAAAAAGCTTACCAAAGTCAAACTCGATTATAAATGCATAAATGCAATTAAAAGCAAATGGAAATCGAACGAAACTCGGAAAAGCTTCGGGCGAAAAACCCCTCGAGGTGGTAAAACAAGAGAGATTACACTTGAAAAAATTTACTTATAAGCTTAACGGAATTTTAAAAAAAAAGACACAAAAGTGTGTTGTGTTTATTTGACAAGTATATGGCTAAGATATTATTATAATATTTGTAGATCTAAGCAAACATTTAAATACACCTTTTAAAGCCTGGCTGATGTATTATAATTTTAAATGTTATTCTTCTAATAATATATTATCATAGTATTATCAGTAATAGAGATTGCGAACTAAAATATTCTGTTATGATTCTATTTTGTTAGCCTTTTTAAAACATTACTTTATAAATTATACGAAAATGATTTATACATATTTTAAATGCTATTGTCGTAGTATGCACTCCACTTTTATTAAATAAATTGCATACTAATATGTTGTATCATGATCTTTGATTATAATATGATGTTACATCCTATGCCATCATTTTTTTCATAGTTTTTGCTCAGTGTATCAAAGCAAAAATTGTAAAAGATATAAAGACGCAGTCGTCCAGCCGAGGGGCGGCGGGATTTGGGGGCGGGGCAGGAAGATGGCGGTGGGAGGTGAGACACCCAAAAGGCGCGACAAGTGTCGGCTGAGCTTTGTTTGGCGCAAAGAGAGCAGCGAAATGCGAAGAGCAAAAAACGCGAAGCCAAAATCCAAAGACGACCATAGATAGTGAATTGCTATGTTTATGCAGTGGAATTCATGAATTCTTATTTTGAGAATACAAGTACAAAATTTACAAAATGGAAAGTGCTTTTTAAATCACTTTGATCAAATTCAAAAAGACCAGTGTACTTTCTTAAAATGGATTAAAACTTAACACCTTTTAAGGAAAATGATTCAAATTATTTTTGTCAAAAATATTTTTGTTTTTTTTTTTTATTATTTGATTGTACCTATTATATGGGCGTAGTTACGTTTAAATATATTTTCGATTTTTTTTTTGGGTTTCCTAAGATGTATGAACTTATTACTTCGTGAATTTGTTTTGCGAACGGGACCACGCATAAACATTGTAACAGTAAAAGAAGCCCTGACCATGCAGTTGCGTCAATGGGTGCGAAAAGGAAAGAGCGAGAGTGGAAGCAGGAGGGGAATACTCGAAAGAGAGAGAAGGAGAGTCCGCGAGAGGCACTGGTTGAGTTGGTTTTGCTGACTGCACTTGTTTTGCCATCATTGTTATTGTTGCTTGCAACGTTTTGCTGCCACTTGGCCGCAAAAGCAACAAAAACAAGCCCCCCCTCACTAATACACGTGCGCGGTATTGCCAATTCACCCACATATACACAGACAACAGTTAGCCGCCGCTCGAGTGTGTGTGTGTGCATGCTAACATATTGTAAGCATTTTTTCATATTTCTCAATGGAAAAACCAACGCCAAAAACCGTTAAAATAACCCAAAAGGGTAACTCACCTTTTGTGATAGAAAAAAATATGAAAATTTGATAAATTGTTATGCAAAATAATGCAACATATGTTAGCACACACACACGCACGCGTACACTCTGAAATAATCCACTTACTTTGCAAGTAATTTGCCTTTGATTTTGATTTTGCTTTTGTTTTCTATTTATTTATTTGTTGCTTTTAGGTTTTTATTTATTTTTTCTGCACTCAACCACACAAAAACACACACACGTACGCGAAAAAACACGAAAAGCAGCCAACATTTTATTTTTTGTTTTGATTTTCACTGCATTGCATTTGTTGTAATATTTTCCTACAAACGCGTAACAATTATTCTTTTTTCTTGTTTCTTTAATAAATAACAAATTGCGAACGTAACGAAATAACGGTAAACGATCAACGGTTAATTACGACGGATTTTTGCAGACGCAATAGTCATCTGAGATGGGGGGGGTGAGGGGGAAATAACTAACAATTGTACCTGCCGAATTTGTTTTTAAATGCTCGCCAGCTTTTCAGATTTTCCGATGCGAACGCGCGCGCTGCGAAAAACCTATTCGAACCGAGTCGGAGGAGCCCCTCTATATAGATTCTCTCTGGCGGTTTGGAAACAAATTCGCATTGAGTGAGTGCAAAAACGGCTGATTCGGTTCGCTCGGCTTTTTCTCTCTGACGCCCCCAAAAAGCTTTGGCGCCCCCAACGCTCTTGAGCGCTCTTCTTCAATGCTCTTCGTTGCCCCCACCGCTAACGGTAATTACACGGGCAATGTTAATGTTAGGATCAAAAAAAAAATATTTGTTTATAAAAAAAATTGTTGATCCTCGAGCGCTTTTGAAAGGAAGCCATACTGTTTCAACTCTTAATTGAAAAAAATATATTTTTAATATCACATTGAGCAGAATTAAACCTATTTTATAAGAAAAAAATTTCATATTTGCAGTTATTGAACAAATATTTGTGATTATCGAAGGGTTTTGAACTCACATTAAAATGGGAAGCCATACTATTTGAACTTTAAGTCAGAAAAAATTTGTATTTCGAATATGCCATTAATCTTTAAGCACCCATTTTTATAGTAAGAAAAGATAAAAGTCATTTTTTTTAATAAAACAAATATTTTTTTTGTGCAAAAGAGTAAATACAAATTTTAATTTCGAGTAAAACCTAGTTTTCTCTCTCTGCTCTTAAGCTTCAACGCTGCGTGGGCGCCAAAATAGTTGCCACCCACTAAAAGTCCTGGAATTGAGTTCTTTAGTGGTTCGAGTCCGTACTGAGTAAGTTATTCAAAAAATGTATTAAAATGGAAGGAAGATCAGTTATCTTACCAATTGGACTACTGGAAATTTTTCTTTTTAATATTTTGAAAATGACCAACCCGTTTTTATGTTTACTGGAAAAAAACGTAGTAGGTCCAAGGATTTTATATTTAATTTTAAAATGATTTGATAGGTTTCAGCCAATGCGGTTTTTATTTACTTCAAATATGAAAATATTCAGTTAAACAAGTATAGGTTATTTAAAGATTTTAAACTTGTAATTAAACATTAAAATATTTTTTTTAATAACTTTAAATATTTAAAGTAAATATGACTAAGATCTACCTTGTTTTTTTTAAATTTTTTTTTAAATTAAATAACGCAATTTACTTTATTTTGTATTAAACATTATGTGTATTTATTTAGTTCAAATATGTAATATGAAAGTTTGAATGCACCATGCAGGTATTTATTTTTAGTTTTCCATACCATAATTGTAGAAAATTGCATTATATATATTTTTAAGAGTAGAAAAACATACTTATGTATACTAGCAACTCTATTACGTTAATTTAAACTTTTACTTTAAGTTCATTAAAATACTAACAGAACCTCAGTACAAAATAATCTCGAGTTAAATAGTAGGGATGTTCGAAATATCTATGTAACATTCTATATGTAAAGTCAACGTCGACTGCGCTGCTTTTGCCGCTGCATCTGCTCAGAGAATTGCACGCGTGGGCGAGCGGTAAAAGCCGCAGTGAGAGAGTGGGAAAGTGAGAGAGAGAGTTTGAGAAAGTGAGTGGGTGGCAGTGAGTGAATCCGTATTGAGAGCTTTTCCGGTCCTGCAACCTGTATGAAAACGAAGGCTCAAAACACTCAAGCGAAAGCTTTTCGCTGCTGAGATTTTTTGCTTGAACGGCACCGGTAGTAATCAAAACAGCTGTCAAAATAATACGCAAATATATAGTATTATAATAAATTATAAGGTTTATCAAGATTTTATTTTTTAAAATAAAACATCATAATAATCATAGATTTGTTAGTAATAGAACGGGTAAATTTGTATGAGGCCTAAATAAGTGACAAATCGTATCGTCTTTGGAGAGTTTTAAGTAATATTGGCGAACAAACTTATGGTAAAAATTACACTTTCTTCCCCCCAAACGCGAATAAAAAATACATTTCTTGAGAAAACGTTCCCCACACAATTTTTAGGCACCCAAAGCGACCCACCCAAATCAGTACACTGAAAAAAAAATCACAGAAGAGCAACTATTGTTGTCGATTAGATGAGTATTTATTTAATACTTTTCGAAGTACCTAATCAAAGTTAGTTAACTTTAAAATAATATCACAAATCGAATTACTTAACTCTCTGTTATAGAAATTAAACTGTAAAATATACCCTTTATATTATTTAGTCATAAGTCTCTTTGATTTCATTACTGCCTCTGGTATACTTTTAAATACAATTGATATTAAAACATAACCTTTTGTTTTTTTTTGGGTGTAAATAAGCTAATAGGGTTATATTAAAAACGACTTTATAGTAAATTACTGTAATTTAAAAAAATGCGAATTTATAAATGGTGTTCTTTATGCACTCAAATAAGGAAATTTAAAAGAACCAAAATCTCTAGTAGTATCCGGTTTCAGGCTGTTAATGCTAAACAAGATTATATGCCCTTTTGAGATCAAGGAATATTTTAATCTCTTAAATTTTTTTTGCAAGTCACCGAAGTTTGACACATCAAGTTATCAGTAGGGAAATACCAAAATATATATTTATGTATTATACACATTGTGCTCTTCGGAATCCGGCGATTAAGTCAGAAATCAGTTCGCTTTGGGAGCCCAACATTAACAGTCCAGCACAATTGCAATGCACGCGTACCGCATATTTTTGGCTTGCGCAATTTTCGCTAGCCATTTGGTAAATGGATCCGTCATCCCCAATTCGGCGTCTACAGGACATCCAGTTCTTTCGCAGTATCAAATGGACCAACTGGGAGGGATCTGCTTTAAGGCCTTGAACATGATGCTGGATCAGTCGGCTGGCGACCAGCAACCTTTGAATGCAACGGTCAAAGAAGAAACCCAAGGGGAAGTTGAACAGGAGACCCATAAGACTACGGAGAAAGACATTCCGCCCAATTTCAAGCGCATCGGTACGAAGTTCTATTACATCGAAAATAAGAAGCAATTAAATTGGTTCGCAGCCGCAAATGCCTGCGTCCAAATGGGCGGCACCCTTGCGAGCATAATTAGCAAAGAGGAACTGACCGCTATCAGTGCTGAGGTTGACAGCAATTTTTTGTACTGGACGGGCATCAACGATCTGGCCGACGAGGGCGTATACAAATCTTTAGCTTCTGGCACTGCAGCTCCATTCTTGGAGTGGTATTCAGGATATCCTACGACTACGAAAACGGACAAATCCGTTTGTTTGTGCCAAGGTAAAATGTTCAATGTTAGCCCTTCAGGTGGACGATATTTCATTTGCCAAGCAGGCAAGGACAATAAATAACATTATAAATTATTTGATTTGAAAAACAACATTAAAAGTTTATAAAGAAACAAAAAACTGTGTGCCAAAATATTTTAACAACCTATCCGACTATCAAATACCCGTTACACTGTTTCAAGTAAAAAGTAAAATGAAATTCCAGTGCTGCCTTAGAAAACACCTGTCAAAATAATACGCAAATATATAGTATTATAATAAATTATAAGGTTTATAAAGATTTTAGTTTTTATAATAAAACATCATAATAATGATAGATTTATTATTATTAGAACGGGTAAATTTGTATGAGGCCTAAATAAGTGACAAATCGTATTGTCTTTGGAGAGTTTTAAGTAATATTGGCGAACAAACTTATGGTAAAAATTACACTTTCTTCCCCCCAAACGCGAATGAAAAATACATTTCTTGAGAAAACGTTCCCCATACAATTTTTAGGCACCCAAAGCGACCCACCCAAATCAGTACACTGAAAAAAAATCACAGAAGAGCAACTATTGTTGTCGATTAGATGAGTATTTATTTAATACTTTCAAAAGTACTTAATCAAAGTTAGTTGGCTTTAAAATAATATCACAAATCGAATTACTTAACTCTCTGTTATAGAAATTAAACTGTAAAATATACCCTTTATATTATTTAGTCATAAGTCTCTTTGATTTCATTACTGCCTCTGGTATACTTTTAAATACAATTGATATTAAAACATAACCTTTTGTTTTTTTTTGGGTGTAAATAAGCTAATAGAGTAATATTAAAAACGACTTTATAGTAAATTACTGTAATTTAAACAAATGTGAATTTATAAATGGTGTTCTTTATGCACTCAAATAAGGAAATTTAAAAGAACCAAAATCTCTAGTAGTATCCGGTTTCAGGCTGTTAATGCTAAACAAGATTATATGCCCTTTTGAGATCAAGGAATGTTTTAATCTCTTAAATTTTTTTTGCAAGTCACCGAAGTTTGACACATTAAGTTATCAGTAGGGAAATACCAAAATATATATTTATGTATTATACACATTGTGCTCTTCGGAATCCGGCGATTAAGTCAGGAATCAGTTCGCTTTGGGAGCCCAACATTAACAGTCCAGCACAATTGCAATGCACGCGTACCGCATATTTTTGGCTTGCGCAATTTTCGCTAGCCATTTGGTAAATGGATCCGTCATCCCCAATTCGGCGTCTACAGGACATCCAGTTCTTTCGCAGTATCAAATGGACCAACTGGGAGGGATCTGCTTTAAGGCCTTGAACATGATGCTGGATCAGTCGGCTGGCGACCAGCAACCTTTGAATGCAACGGTCAAAGAAGAACCCCAAGGGGAAGTTGAACAGGAGACCCATAAGACTACGGATAAGGACATTCCGCCCAATTTCAAGCGCATCGGAACGAAGTTCTATTACATCGAAAAAAAGAAAGGATTAAATTGGTTCGCAGCCGCAAATGCCTGCGTCCAAATGGGCGGCACCCTTGCGAGCATAAATAGCAAAGAGGAACTGACCGCTATCGATGCTGAGCTTCACAGCAATTTATCGTACTGGACGGGCATCAACGATCTGGCCGACGAGGGCGTATACAAATCTTTAGCTTCTGGCACTGCAGTTCCATTCTTGGAGTGGTATTCAGGATATCCTACGACTACGAAAACGGACAAATCCGTTTCTTTGTGCCAAGGTAAAATGATCAATATTCCCCCTTCATATAGCCGACATTTCATTTGCCAAGCAGGCAAGGACAATAAATAACATTATAAATTATTTGATTTGAAAAACAACATTAAAAGTTTATAAAGAAACAAAAAACTGTGTGTCAAAATATTTTAACAACCTATCCGACTATCAAATACTCGTTACACTGTTTCAAGTAAAAAATAAAATGAAATTCCAGTGCTGCCTTAGAACCCCTTAAATCTGTGCTAAATCATAAATGATCTTGGTTAAGAAATTTTTTATAAAAACAAAAAAATTGTATGGGTAAAATTGAACAATTCGTATATTTAATTAACTATAAAAAAGGTTAACCACTGAAAATAGCAAAATGTTTTTTTTTTTGCTTTGGGTACTATTTAACAGTACAACTTTCATAGAATGTTAAGTTGTGTGTATTTTGTTCTTGTGAGAGAGTAAAAATTTGGTTGGTCAAATTATCTATTGGATGGGTTGGATCCATTTTACTATCACATTAGTGAGTATTATCTAAAAGTTTTTTGTGTGTAGAGTCGGAAACGCGTATTTCTTCCTGTTACATACTTTCTGACAAATCGAATATACCCATTTACTATTGGGGTAAGGGGTATTAAAAAAATTGTGTGGCACAACAAAACTATAGATTTTATGCGCCATCTATAAGTGAGCACAACTTCAAAAGGCATAGATGTCGCTTTGGTTACAATATGTAGATTCATGTAGATGTAAGATACAGGTAAGTTAATTGACATTAGGGCGAATTCCTGTCTAGACGGCGAATTGAAAAAACCATTAGGGGAATTAAATGGCGAATTTGAAATGTGGATAAGTATGGATAAATTAAAATTACATTTGGATTTTGCGATTAAAGACTGGGCAATGACAAGAAGAACAAAGTACAATAAATACGAATAAAAAAAATGTATCATTCACGCAACAACAAACAATTTCTGTGAGGGAATTGGATGATGCTGATAAGAATGACCTTCCATTTAAGTTCTGGAATATTATAAAATTGCGTTGAAATTATATTTCCTATATAATTTAAATGTGCCAGATTCCAAAGCCTTAATTATTTTTTCCGGACTTATGCCCCAACTTTGCAGAACTTTTTGGATGTTTTGCGCAACTTCAACCACCACTCGAAGTCGTTCTTGATATATTTCGCTTTGACTGCGCGTTCACGTTGCTGAATAAATTTATCGCGATCGCGTAGCCAAATCCGGGCGTATTCCCAGCCAATCAGGTGAGACATCGATACGGGAGAGTACTGAAAAAAATATAAATATTAGGTATAGCAAGCATATAAAAACCACATTTTTCGCAAAGCATCAAGTATTTGTCTTTGGTACAAAGTGATAGATTTGTTGCCTACTTAAATGGGCCTTCACATAAAACATATATCCCTTAGGCATATGTTGATGAATTTAAAAGTTAATTTTTATAAATATTTAATAAGAATTTATAAATAAATTATATCGAAATTCCTATTTTTGGTTTTATAAAATATAACTCACATATAATCTGTACAGTTAATTTTTATTACAATGAGTTTATTTTAATTTAGTTTTATTATAATTTATATATTTATAATTTTTTTATAAGCTCATTACAAAATTTTACCAATGCATTACAAAAATTAAACAAAAAAAATCACGGTGGATTATCATTTTCTTATATGACTTTTTAGGAGTTACTTTTTTTCACAAACATTATTTTTTTTAACATTATTTTAGGAACCTTTTTTTTCCCTGTGTCCTATACAACAATGCTTGTAAATTCACCTCAAGTTCGCAGGATGGCACAAAGCGTTCCCGTTTTCCAGCCTCGGTGGTAAGATTATCCTTGGGCTTGCAAAGCCGAGCTCGAGACCATTCCTTGGTCTGCTTGTTCATTTCACTATATCAATTCAATTTTCTCGGTATAATATGCTGATACTTATAATTTGGAAAAAGGCATGTCCTAAGGCGTGAACATTTTCCGAATCTGAGGCTAAAATATTTTTGAAGGAAAAGGCTTTACATATTATGCTAGATAGAGAAAAACACAATTTATGTATCTCAATGTAAAGTTCAAAAAAATGTTGATATAAATCAACAAAACAGTGCAAAAATATTTTATATCAGTTTTGAATTTTCGGACATTTATACGGTGTGGATGTAAAGAACGAAAGTTCTCAAAAAAGCAATAAAAATAATATGAGAATGGAAACCGCCCAGAACAAACTTGGTGAAAATCCCCAAGCCAAACCATCCGAAGGACAAACACTGAAATGTTTCGAAGGCGTTTCCTTCAGCCAACAAGGCCAACAACAACATGTCCAAGACCATCGAAAAGAAGGAGAAGCGTAAATAAGGAGCAGAAATTGAACCTGGAACTGAAAGACAAAAGGCAAAGAAGTATAACAAACTTTAAGTCAATACACCTACACGAAATACAACAAAACAGGGCGAAAAAAAAATAAAACAAAATTAAATAGGAGAGGAAAAACTCGCCACTTTCCCACCTCCAACCCCCATCGGCCGAATAATAGAAGAAGCAGCACAAGAACAACAAAATACGGCGACAGGCCAACAATTTGAGGTGGGCGTTTTGGCAAAGGGGCGGGGCAGCGGATGGTTTGGGGTGACTCAGGTACTAAGTTAGGGGTGGAGAAATATCGTCCAAGTACCCAGTAAAAAAAGGTGTAAGACTAGGCACATTTAAAACAAGATTTATTTATTGTTTAAACAACGTTCAACATGAAAACAAGATCCTTACTTGTGAGGCATGTTAATAAACTACATATGTACCTACATAGGCTTATATCAAAAACAAAATCGAAAAAAACCCTTAAATAGCTTTCTGTTAGATACTAATTAACTTATATTTTATTTCTTACAATCAATAAACTTTTTGCATAAAATTCGTAGCTAAATAATTTTAAGCTTAGGCAACATTTTTTTTTTAGTTTGTAAGTCATAAGAATTTTGTCCAGTGTAAATGGCAGGACCAAACGTAAATCAAACAAAAATAAAACAAAGCAAAACAAATAAAATAAACAAAACTACGCAAAAGTAGCAGACTACGAATACGAATATACGATGACGATGAAGCAAACAAGGAGCAAAACCAAACAAGTAGAGCCAAATAATTAATCGATGACAAGGATCGTCGAATACCCTTTTTAAAACCATAATAAAACTAATTTAAAATGTACAAATTTTTCATCAAGTGGTATTTGTTGTAAAATATAAAATTGGTAAGAGTAAATTTGTAAAACAAAAGAAAACTCCCATAATTCATTCTAAGCTAAATCTTATAATAATAACTACCTGCTTTAGTGCTAAAGTATTTTTATATAATTTCTAAGGCTCATAAAACCGATTTTTTTTAATCATTTAAAAAAATATACTTAACATAATCCTACAATAAAAAATAAAAATGTATTACAACCATTTTCACAAATTTTAACTAATGAATTCGCGTGTACACCCAAAAAAAAAACCAAAAGTATACACTTAATAAGCGTTGTGTTAAAAGTATACTAAAGTTAGTATAAAAATGTAAGTATTAACTCAACACTTATTAGTTTCAACTGTATACTTTGTAGTATTAAGCTTATACTAATTATTATATGAGTGAGACTCAGTAGTATAAATAGTATACTGAACATTAAATAGTTTTTCATGGTGTGAAACTAGGACAATAGCGATTATTCGAACATATATTTTGGTGTGAAACCAGGACAAAAGCGAGTATACGAACACAGAAAATGCTACCGGAGTTGGCGTTGCTTGACGCGTTAATTATTATTGCCATCCGGACGATCTCGGACGACGCAGCGCTCGTCATTGCAGGCCAAGTTCCCCTATGTGAACTGGTGCGGGAGCCACAGAACCAAGACCGAGGTGAAGAGGAGTGCCAGGATGCAGAGCGTCGACAACTGGCAGGCAGCCTGGGACAACTCCAGCAAGGGACGCTGGACGCTGGATGCAAGGGTAATTAGGAAGCACGGCCAGGTAGATTTCTACCCCACGCAGGCGCTGAGTGGACATGGTTGCTTCCGAAGCTTCCTTAAGCGCTTCGGACACGACACGGAGAACGGTTGTCCAGAGTGCGGCAGTGGGATTGTTGAGGACGATCAGCATGTCCTATTTTAATGTCGCCGCTTCGGGTCTGATCGCCAAATGCTGATGAAGACCACCGGGGCAAGAGTTCGGCCAGCGACGGCAGCCTTCGCAGCGAGTGTACTGCGAACGCTGCGTCGCATCGAGAAGGAGAGGAGAGAAGCTACAGCCTAGGTGGCTACCATTGCGCTAAGCAATACCTTGCGGTGATACCGCGCAATCACGGCCCCTACTCTTGTTGCTTGTACTTATTTTAGTCTGTATATACGTGTTAGGTAAAGGAATATAAAAAAAAGGAGCTAAAACATGTTATGTATGTTGCGCAAAATATGAAAATTTATGAAATAATAACAAAATAATATGTGAAATAGAAATAAAAGAAAAACAACATACAACTTGATTTTATTGGGTTTGGAATACCACGAAAAACAAAATAGTATAAATTTTATGTATACTACAGGCAACGGGGAAATCGTATAAGTTTTATACGAAATAGTATCAAATGTATACTAACGATTTCGATAAATAGCTTAAAAAGTATACTACGGCCCTCTAGATTAGTATAAAATGTATACGAAATAGTATAAAACGGAGACTACATAATATAGCTTTTATACTAAATAGTATAAAAAGTAAACTATCAGCATAAATTTCAGTACACTGAGTGAGTATAAATTGTATACTCGTTAGTTTAACTTTGATAACTTCGAAAGTTTCAGTTTAATACTTTCGGTGTCATAAGGTTAATACGCATCTTATCAAGATATTTTTGACACTCAATAGTTTAGTTTTAATGTACGAATAGTTTAGTTTCTATGATCATTTTTTTTTGGGTGTACAAAAAATTCGAGGTAAAAAGAAGTTTCAATATGGACTGTAAATAATACTTTTTATCTTATAGATACAATCATCCAAAATTCAGGGTCTTAGCCCACAAAGCGAAAGAGAGAGTGAAAGCAAAAAAGAAAGAGAACAAGTAAGGGCATAGTAAACGAAGGAAGCCAAGAGAACCCTGAAAAAATAAACAAAAACAAAGACAAATACAAAACATGAGGATGATGATGATGATGTTAATTTCCATGATAATAATGATGAAACAAGCGAAGCATTTTCCGTTTTCTAAAACAAACATTTGCAAATGTTCTCAACAAACTTTTTATTTGGCCAAAAGAATGAGGAAAACAGAAGCCAGACAGTTGTGGGTGGTTTCGGGCGGTAAAGGGGGTGGAGTGTTGGTTGGGGGTGGGGGGGGAAGTTTCGAGCAAACAAACACACAATTACAGTTACAGTTGTGTTTGTCTCTCCGTTGCTGTGCGCACTGCAAACAAAACTTCCTATTTTAACCCACCGCCCCCTTCCGTTGAAAGACCCCACCCCCTGGGGGCTCTTGCCATCTCACTTGCACTCGCCAATGCTTTCTCCTTTCCCTTTCCCTCCTTCGACTGCCGACCGCTCACGTGCAATTGTATGCGTAAATAAGCATTTTACTATACAACACAAACTGTTTCTTGTCCTTGTCGTTGCTGTTGTTGTTGTTTTGCTACCCATTAGCTTGGGATAATCTCTGGGTATATCTGACTTTTAAAATACCTTTTGATTAATATAGGATTTTTAAAATAATATAGGTATTTATTAATGCAAAAATATCTATACATTTTATATCTCAACCACTTCCTTAAAATCCATTTAAAATGTTAGTATATGGGATAATCTCTGGGTAAAACTGACTTTTAAAATACCTTTTGATTAATATAGGTGTTTTTAATATAATATAGGTATTTATTAATGCAAAAATATCTATACATATTATATCTCTACCACTTCCTTATAATCCATTAAAAATGTTAATATATGGGATAATCTCTGGGTATAACTGACTTTAAAATACCTTTTGATTTGTAAAAGTATTTTTCATATATTATACCTACGTATTATTTGCAAAAATAGTTCTACAATTTTTATCTATATTAAAATCCATGAAATATGTTTGCATCGAAATATATTTATATATAACTATGTAAATATTTCATGTAATTTTAAATCACTTGATATTGCCTACTTCTTTATCATTTGAGTTTAAGAATAGGATTTTCCAATAATCTTATTAGAAATTTTTGAAATAAAATGTTAGTGCTAGAAAATTATAGTTAATAATCCTTATATGTACATAAAATATAAAAAATATGAAACGTACGTTCTACGTGTACCTATTAAAAACTATTCTTTTTAATTATAAATAACGGTTTCTAAGACACCCAGTTCCAAAAGAAATGAACTTTTTGTTTGAGATTGGAAATATTGGATCTTAGTTTTTTAACAATCCAAACTAATAGTTATTTGTTATACATATTGATGATTTTGTTTAAAAAGTCCGAATTTATATCACAATAATAAAAGAAAAGCTTTTCCTTTTTAAATTATTAAGCTAAATAAAAATCAAATCAAACCGATTGCAAGGTATTATAAATTCGAAAAATGGGATTATATCGTTTCTTCCTTGGTTTAAGTGCTATTTGTTTATTTCATGGGTGGCGAAGGGGGGCGGGTGGGTCGGACGACTACGGTTAGGTGATTGTCAAATTCACCACCCCCCCTCCATTCGCCACCCCCTACGCCCCTTCTTCTTCTTCTGCATGTTGTTGAGCTTCTTTGTTGTTGTTTCAGTGCTCATTAGTCGCATTCGCATTGGCTCCTTGTTGTGTTTGTGTGTTTGCCCCTGTCTATGTGTTTGCATTTGTTTGTTTTAAAATTTTATTGTATTTCATTCAGTTGTTGGCTCACTTTGTTTCATTCCCTTGTTGTTGGCCCTGATGACTTCGTTTGCCCTTAACCCCACAACGCCCCCAAGGATTGTTTGCCCACCTCCCATTTTGTTTTTCCGGGCATCTCTTGCTTTTTACCCGAGTCGTAAGCATTTGCACTCATTTATCGGTGTCTACATAATGATAACGAAAGAAATACAATTATTTTATTTGAAGAAAACAAATTAATTGGTTAAGTTCCTTTAAATATTTACGTTTATTGATAATATACTATCTTAAACAATTTTAAATTTTTTTATATTTTCTATTTCTATTTTCTGTTTTTGATTTGTATAAAACATTGAAAAATAAAAGGTTTTAATATTGGATAATAAAAAAGTTATAACTCAAAATATTAGTTAAACAATCTTTAAATTTTTTTTAAGTTTTTTAGTTATATTTGTATAAAACATTGAAAAAATAAATGCTTACAAAGCTTATATAAAAGTTATAAGTTTAAACATTAGTTGCAATATGAAATGTACTCTAATTAATATTATTTAATATATTTGTAAACAATCTTTCCATTTTTTTTTTAATTTTTTAGTTCTATTTGTTATAACATTGAAAAATAAAATCTTACAATATTGGATAATAAAAAGTTATAACTTTAAATATAAGTTACAAAATTAAATGTACTCTAACTGTTTAATATTGATTGTAAACAATCCTTACAATTTTTTTTTTTATTTTTTAGTTTTATTCGAGGATAACATTTCTGATTCGTAAAACAAATTAAAAAAAAGGTCACAGTATTAGATAACAAAAAAGTTCTAACAATAACAAAAGGTTACAAAATTAATTGTACTATAATTATTTAGTTAAATTTGTGACAAACAGAAATTCCTGTTCACAAACTAAAACATTTGTTTAATGGAATCCCCCAATTACTAACTGGAGAACAGTAAACTTGCATACATATATCGCCCAGTTTAGCTTTGTTTTGCTCACTTTTCAATTGCATTTCAAGGCATTTCAGCGCGTCGACAGCCATGAAAAAGTGCACTGAAATATTCGACATATTCCAGATGAGCAACAACTATGACAACAACCAGAAAAAAAACACAAATAAAAGACTAAAAAACTGAAAAACTGAAAAAAAACAACGACTAAAGCCAAGAACTAAGGCTACAACATAAGCAGGCAGATACATTTCCACGCCCGACCACCCACAAAAAACTCACGTGTTGCCAACGTTGGCTTACCAACACCAAAAAAAATGCTTAATTAATTAATTTTTTGCATTCTCTTGTTTGATTTCTGCTTGACTTTTTCGGCATTTCCATGTTGTTTTTTTTAATATGTTTTTCATTTTGCTATTTGGCATAGCTGCGTTGGCATTTTTGTTGCCGCTGCGGGAGTGTTTATATGTCATTGTTATTGTTAACAGCTGTACTTTTGCAAATTTACAGCAGTAAAAGCACAGAAAAAAACAGAAAAAAAACCACTTGCACATAAAAAACAACAAAACACGTACAACAACCAGAACAAAAACAACAGGAGCTGCAGAAAACAATTTTTGCTGAATGCACACGAAAAATCAACGAAAGTGGAGAGACCTTACCAAAACGAAGCAAATGCACTGAAAATAACAAATAAGATAAATAAAATAATTTTAAATATTAAAAAAAAATGTAAGAAGTAATATACATATTATAAGAAAGAAAGTTCTGGTCTTTAAAAAACAAAATTTGAAATTATTTAAATTATATTAAAATAAATTATTTAAAGTTTTGCGGTTATTTATCAACATAAAACAATTTACTGCTTTATAAAATTATTTTTAAAAAAAAAATATTTCAGATTAAAGATAAGGTCTCAAAAACCTTTTATACTATGATGATTACAAAAAAATTAAGAATTGTGCATTAAAAAATGTAAGTTCTCAAAAGAAAGTTGGATCAAAAATCTGTAAATTGTAAATTTACATCTTATTACAAATTTTTTTTTAAGTGCTACCAATTGCAGGGGGAGTTCTGTGGCCCTGTTACTGTTGTTATTTCTGCCGCTGCTTCTTGTTATTGTTGCTTGCCGAATAACAAAAAAATACAACACAGAAATAAGCAGAAGAACAAGAGTAAACAATTGCAACAACAACCAGCTGGGTCTGGGTTAGTAAATAAATGCGACAAGCGTATTTTTTCCGTTCAGCAAAACAATGTCAACACGGCGAAAACATTTCAACCGAAAATACAAAAACTACCAATAAAAATACCACCCGCACAACATTTTTGGTAGCAGCACTTGCCGAATAAACATTTAATCATAATTATATTCAGATGAAGTACAGTTGTGCTTCAGTTGGTTGGTTGCATCTATGTGTTGCATACCACGTAGCGACCTTATCAAGTGTACTAAGGAAAATGGGAAAAACAGAAACCCAAACTGCGATGAAAAACCAAAGAAAAATTTGTTTACTTCCGCTTGAAGTTTTGCCAAGGTTTGCGATTTGTTTTCCAGCGGGTGGCAATGGTATTCAAAACAAGACAGGAGATTACTTCAAGCATTTATTCGTGTTATTTGCAGAGTCTTATAAATTCTTCTTTAAACCAATCAAAAATCTGATCTATATTAGAAATGAATACCAAATATTTATATATTTATATATATATTTGCAGTCTTTGTTTCATATGACCTCCATAGAACGACAAATTTCAATTTCTCCTAAAGAATTCGCGTTTACAAGTAATTCGATGTTCAAGAATGATAGCCACTTTCTTAATATTTATAACAAAAATTGTAGTAGACCATTTCCACTCGCTTCAGCTGAAGAATTCGCGTTCTCAATAAAATTGAGGTACAACAAAAATATTTTACAAATGAACTGAAAATGTTTGGTAAGAACATTTTCTCAGAAAACTCTTTGTTCTCCTGTACTTTCCTAATAAACGGCCATAAATATTTCAGTTACAAAATAAAGCCTTTCTTGCTTGTTTAAATTTAAATATATAATTATTTCCTTAATGAAAGCATTCCTACAAAAGATTTGATTGTTTAACACCTGTGCAGTGGACACTCTGCCTACACCTCCCTCTCACTCACTCCACCGCAAAAGCTCTTTCTTAGTGACAAAGACAGGGATAGACAACAGTAACAACAACTAATTAAGTTCATTGCTTCTATTTGCGTATTTTGCTGCCTTGCATGCAAACTTATTTATGTACACACATTAGCGGTATACAAAATAGCATTAAAAACTAATACCTTAATCCTAAAAAAATCTGTTAAATTAAAGAACTGATAAATGCTTACTTCCTTTATTTTAATTATTTTGCAAACCATAATTATATTCAATAATTTCATTTAATGATGAGTCTAAAAACAATAAGCAGGGTATTTTTTATAAACATAAACTTTTAAATGACTTAAAACGATTTTTGCATCTTAAAATTTTAAAACAATGTATCTTTATTAAATATTTTTTAGATACATGCTTGGATTTGTTAAACAACAGATACAAATCATCCTTGGCTCTTGGTTCTATCAATTTGACCGCAAGTGTAATTGCACATATGTATGTACATAAGTGTATATATTTCTTGTTGCCTTTTTCTGTTGCTGTTGTTGTTTTACTGTTGTTTTAGTTATTGTTGTTGCTGCTTTGCATATTTTTTGCAGTGGAAGCTCGACAACAAAAGGCGGCCGAAAACAAAACAACAAGAGCAACAAAACTCATCAGGCTCATCTTCATTAACTTTGCTTTCCGTCTTTCTGTCCGTTACCCTTCTTATACCCCCCCCATCTCCCTGGAACTTCTTCTTTGCCCCCACCCCCACCCCACTTTGTAATTTTTCTCAACCCAACTTTCTTGCATTGTCTCTGCAAAATGCGAAAAACAGAAAAAAAAATACTTTTGTTTACTCTTATGCCTGCGTTGCCTTCACTGTTGTTGTTGTTGTTGTTGTAATTGTTGTTGTTTTTGTTGTTGCTCTGTCGACGTCGCAGTCGCCGCTGTTTACACAATTTCAATTCCACAGCCGAAGTCCAGCAACAACAACAATAACCATAAAAAGACAGCCCAAAAAACAAGTCAGAATTAATTCAAGTCCAGATACATAATTCGATCAAGATATACCCTCAACTTGAGATAAAGATAAGCGTAAGATCAGTATGTTTTCAAAATAAATACATCATAAATTACAAACATAAGTTAAATAATAATCTGTAAGAGCGATAAGGATAATGATAATATAATAAAAATCTTTCTCAACTAATAAAACCCAAAATATTTTTAATACAATTTTAATAAATTCTACATAATATTATGTTATTATTTTCATAAAAAAAATGCTAAAATATAAACTAAGCCGATAGTACACAAATAACAAAATAAAAACAAATTAATTTTACCAAAATTTTAAGAAATTCTAAATGATATCCTATAATTAGAAAAATATTTTTAATAGAACTATAATAAATTCTAAGTAATATTATATTATTATTTTTGTTATTATAAACTAAACAATAGAACTAAAAAAAATTTTTTTTTAACAAATTATTTATATCATAATTTTAAGAAACTCCAAATGATAACCGATAATACTTCCTCAAGCATGTATAAACGTAGAAAGTCCTAAAAGATAGTGATGATGAAGATACATAAATCAGCCACTGCGAAATGCGAATGGATAATGACCTTCAGTTACGTCGCTGCCGACGACGACGTCTCTGTCGGAAGAGGGGTGGTGAGGAGGGGATAGGCGGGGGCCGAGGGGTCAAGAAACAACACAACTTAATTTCTGGTAGTCAGGGACATTATACTGCCGCTCTCTTTCTCTTTTCGCTATCCCCGCCCACGCACAAACATTGTAAACAAACGGAATTGCTTCCTAGTTGTAAATTCGCACGCAAACATACGCAAATACACTACGAAAAATTGAGGTAACAAGGCATGGATGTAAGTCAGTAGTAAAGTCTTATCTTCTTTTATTCAAATTACTCATACGACACGTATGTCAGTTAGAATTTAGTCAAAAAAATTTTTGTTTTATTCTTAACCTTGCATTTTTTTATTATTTAGGAAAAATTATCAAAAAATTGAGAGACGGAAAGCAAATATTTGATCAACATATTTTTGATTAAGGGCAACAGGACGTATGAGTAATCAATGCAAAAATTTCTTTCTTTCAGAAGGATCCTATATCCGTAGAAATACCTTAGAGATACATACAGTTGTCTTTGTAACTACTAACATACTTATAATTTAATTTAATTTATCTTGCATATTTAATTGCTAATATTGAAAATAATTCGAATTTGTTCAGTGTATAACAATAATCGCTGCCTGTGCGCCTGCTCTCTCTCTGTTTTTCCTTTTCTCGTTTCTCTCTCCGAAAGAGAGTTATTTTTCCCCACGGCTCTCCCGTTCTCCTGTGCAAACAAGTGTTTGTTTGCTGCGTCGCCGTCGACGTTGGCAGAGGCTGTGGCAGCGGCAGCGGAAGAGGCACCCCCACTTTCCACCACCACACACACATAGAACGGACCACCCAACACCACCCACGCGCCCTGTCGAACTTTCTTATTTGATTACTGGCAAAAAAGAAAAGAGTCCCGCTCTCTGTCAAATTGTGACAAACGAATTTGTACTAATTAGCATTTCTCATGCGGCCTTCACAGTGGTCCGCATCGATTAAAATGTGCCCTGTAAACGATGACATGCAATTTTGTTTGTTGTGCGAGCATAAAGTTCAGGCAGATTAAATAACTTAAGTGGGCCCTTACAAGTTATCAACATCATGGGTTTCAGTTTAAAAATTGTGGAATAATGCTTGAAGATGTTAAGAGGCCTTTGAGTAATAAACCTGCTACTATTTAGTATTAGTTTGCAATTTGTCATTTTATTTTTAAAACAAATTTTTTTGTGGTGGTAACATTCTTATTTTTAAATATAAACAGTCATGATGTTGCTTCAAAATTGAATGAAATTGGATGGGTGATTGGATTATGATATTATATTTTTTTAATAAACCTATCTTTATATAATAACCTAGTAATTAATTAAGCTTTATTATAGTGTGGTATAATCTAATTATTTCCTTAAAATTTGTCTTACTTTATTATAAGTTATTAATTTTATTTTGATTCGAATTATTGGATTCCTTATTCCTTATATTCATCCACACCCACTGTTCCTTGATTTCGTTTTGGTTTTGGCATTCCACTGTGCTGGCCAAAAAGTAACGAAACAACAACAGTTCGCCCAAGAACAGTAAACTAACACAGAAAGCGCAAAGAGAGCGCAAGACAATAGCTTCGCAGAAGACAAGAGAAAGAAAGAAAGGAAGGGGCGTTGAAGGAGGAGTGGGCGGAGGAAAGAGCACAGCACGTGAACTGAGAACTTGCGCACGAGAGAAAAACAACAGTAATAAAAACAAAAGCAAAAATACACCGCCCACGCAGCCACCAAAAACGCAATGCACTTTGACTGCGGCAGCGGCAGCGACTGCGGCAGAGGAATAAGCAGAGCCGTACTAAGACGAAAACAAAAGAATATCTTTACTAAAATTAATTAAAAACAGAGAGGAAAAAATTAAAAATTATATGAAAACTTTTGGAATCTTTAAATTAACATTGTTAATGGTATTTACTAAAAATATTGAATATTCTATATATAATTACCCATTTAATAATAAATATTTTATACATTTTATCCACATTTAGTTCTTTTAAAAGCTTGTTTTATAAATGAATTATTTTAGTATTTGACCTATAAACAGTGAATAAAATAAAATACATTTTCGACTAATTCAAAACCATTAATTATGAATTTATAATAATTTTTACTATATTAAATTAAGAATTATTTTGTACCAATATTTTGATTAAATAAGTACATATATTATTTGCTTAGATTATAATATATCATAACACTGCAAAGTAATTTGGATAATTAAATTTTGTTCGGTGCACAACTGCAATCCGTTTGTAGGCAAAAAGAAAAAAAAACAAATATATAGTGCAACTACAACTCAAGGCAAACCATTTGGGCAGCGCTGCGGCAGAGCGTGGGCAGCGACGCCGGCAGAAGACGGAAATACCAGGCGAACGATGACGAACGTAAAAACTACGCACCAAGCACAAAAACAACACCAAAACACGCCACGAAAAACAAACAAACAAGCAAGGAGTGCGAGCGAGAGAGGTGGGGAGAGCAGGCGAGCTAGAGGGAGATAGAAGATGGGAATGGGAGTGGGAGTGGGAGAGCACCTGCCCGCTACTGTACCGCCCACTCGGCTAACGAGCAAACAAAACTAAACAAAAATAAATAGAAACCGAAACAGAAACACAAGAAAAGCAGCGAAATAGAAAAGCAGGAAATATTTCGAACTTATCAAGTGGGGAGAAAAGAGAAGACTTACAGCTTTGCATTTCTATTATTAATTAGTTTCTACAAAACCCATTTGAGTGCACTAAAAGTATTACAGAAGTGCTCTTTATACATAAATACATATACATATGTATACATACATACACAGGAATGAAGGACAAAATCAAGGAGAGTGTCTTAAGGAGTAGGTTGCGAACCTTTATCAAAAAAAATTTTAATATGAAATATATGTATGTGTTATATTTAAATTAAACTTAAGGACATTAAAAAAAATATAACTTTAACTTAAAAAAATATTTTTTTTTACTCTAATCCACCTACACTTAAAGATATATACATATATAATTAATATGTACATATGTATGTACATATGTATCTCCTGCGATTTGTGTCAAAATCCACATTCCTAAAATCATGTGTTTAATAAATAACACAGCTAGTGAGTTCAGCAATGGCAAACTCGATTATCTTTTGTCAAATATAAAGAACGCTTTCAATGAACTTTCTTTTGTTGTCTTAGGAATTGTACTACGACGTAGTAGAAATTTTGTTCCATTTTGGCGCGAAGCAGCTTGTGATTATGGTTTTTTTTTGTTACCATTTTTGTTTTTTCTCTTTTTTTTGCTTTTTGTGTCGACCTCGGTTCGTTCAACTCGGGTTTTTCGCTGAACCGCTCCTGTCTACTTGTTTGTTTAATTTTTTGCCATTTCTGCTTCACATTTTATTTGTTTGTTTGACTCGGCTGCGCGCGTGTCATTGTGTGTGTGTGCGGCCCAAGAAGCGGTCGGCCCCCCGCCCCCTCTCCAGTCAGCACCCCCCTCCACCACCACCCATTCATCCCATCCCATTGCCCCTTTTGTTGTTGCTGCCGTGTTTCTTTTGCTCTTTATCAAAACAACTGCGCAGTCGACGTCGACGCCGCGGCGCAGTCAGCCTTCATACAGCAGACGTCGCAAAAACAATGCAGTCCATGAAATGTGCATTGAAATAACTTGACTATTTTAAAATTAATAATTAATAATCAAAAGAGTTTTAAAAAGGATTCAATAAGCACTTCAACAAACTTAGACAAGTATTAACAAACTCATTTTTGAATTAAATTTAAGATTTCCTGGTCACAAGACAAACTTTAAATTGATCAGATTAATAGTTAAGGAGGTCTTAGCGTTCAGGTATTTATCCTAAAAACTGACTCAGTTCAATCACTTTTTTGATCATTATTATCATTAATTATAACTATTATTATGCAAAATTAAAACTATAATTTAATACTCGATACACAGTGCTACTTTCATGAGCACCGCTGTACGTCTGGTAGTGTTTTTTTTGGCGCGCACTGCTCTTTCTCTCTCTCAATCTCACTCACTCTCTCCGTCGCGTAGCGCTCTCTCTCGCCCCTAACCCCCCCCTCCCAACATCATCATACCATTGTTGTTGCTTTAAGCATGACAAAGCACCGTAGAATTTCACAACAGGCCAAAAGAGAACTTCATTACGATGTTCGTTTTTGTTTTTCCACGAAACAACTGTTTACTCTGCTTCTGCTGCTGCCGCTGCCGCCTGTGCTCATTTCAATTTCGCTGCCGGCGTAGCAGTCGGCGTCGCAGTGGGCGTCGCTGTCGGTGTGCGGTGCGTTTACAAATCGATGCCAATAGGTTTGCGACTGTTTGCCGAAACAGACGCCAGACGCTAACAGACGGTGCTCGCGAGCGGTTGTAACTAACGGTAGAGCTATAGTACATCTATTGCGCGCGTAACGGGAAAATTACGGAGCAGTAAAAGCGCAACAGCGCCTCCGAAATAGCGGTAAATATCGCCACTGCGAGTGTGCGTGCGTATGTGTGTGTTTCAGGGAGATGTTTGTCTTCGCCACAGCCTCCTTTTGTTTTCCTTTCCTCATTCGTATTGTTTGCTAAACAAATAACGGAAAAGCAATTGCCAGACCCAGAGAATTGTTTGAAATATTTTTCAAAAAAGGATACTTTATTCTAAGCGGAATATCAGTGAAAAACAAATATTAAACATGTGTTGACATAAAAATGCGTTTACAAGACATCTTGAAAGTGAAAAAAAATATTTTAAAAATGTGATGAGGCCCAAAACGTTTTAAATAGACAATCAAAAATTATGGGCAAAATCAAACCATTAAAATACAACCAAAACAGTGTTGAAAATATATATAATCAAAAGGTCAATTTCTAATATAATTGATTAAAACTGTGTGATTAATTATATAATATTTGAAAATACTGTAAAGCAGATTGATATTTAAGAAAATGTAATGCAAAATAATTCAATCTCTATAAAAGGAAATCACATGATCAACACAATAAATAAAATTTATATAAATACCAAGCAATAATTAAGAACCGGAACAAAACTCTTAAGCAACCATATAAATTCAGAACAATAACAAAGTACATATTACAATTGATCAAATATTTTGAAACACACTAAAAAACCTAGCGAAGCTTCGAAAACAAATATTTATATTGGTTTGATAAAGAAATACCATTTAGGCAAACAATAACCATTGTTCAAACAAATATTTCCCAAAAAGTGTTTTCAAAATTTTATTTCAATACCGTATAGAGCATGTGCGTTCGTTTGTGTCTGTGCGTACGATTGTAAAATGTTTTTTATTTCATTCCGCGCGCCTTGAAATGTATTTTTAAGTTTCTGTGCTCAATTTCGCTTCGGATGTTGTTTACTTTTTGCGTTGTTTAATTTGTTTTGGCCTGTGTTGCTTCTCTCCCTCTACCTCCTCTTTTTTTATATATTTTTTTTATTCAAAATGACAAAAGGCGAAAACAAACTAAATTGTGGATAACATGGATTTTATGCAAATTCAACGTTTTCTGATTCAGACCTTTTATTTTGGCAGCGATTTTAAACGAATTCAAAATGGTTGAAGACTGCCCAATGAAATCTGTCACATAAAGAAACTCCCAAAACTAATTGATTACGTAAGAAACCTAAAACTACAAATATGTCCCAAAAGTTCAGAAATAATTAAAGTAAAACATAACATTTAATTTAAAAATAAACAGCCAATAAAAAGTGCCTTGCAAGGCATTTCCGCCGTGATTCACATTACAAGACAATAAAAACGTTGACATTTAGAAATTCCTGATAAATTCCCCCATACACTCACACATGATTCGCGGCAATCAAACAACAAATAAAATCAAAGTTCCCGAGACATGCAAATTAATTTGTAGCTCAGAAAAACCCAAAATCCGTAAACACACAATCAGTAAACAGCGAACAAATAATACAACAAATTATAAGATCGAATTGACCGCAGAATTCCAAGAAATTCCCTCAAAACTGTGCTACTTAAAAATAACACGAGGCCGCCAACGAAATGTGCGAGGGAAAAGCCGAAAAAACCTGGCCAAAAACGCATTTAAGAAAATTTTCAATTTCGTGGCAATAACGGCAAGTAATTGGAAAATCACTCGAACACAAACAAAGAGCGAAAAAAGTGCGTAAAAAAGGCAGCGTGGCGTAAAAAAACAAGTTCTAAAAATAGACCAAAATGTGTCGCGTCTAAAAATTGACGCAGAGTGTGGCGCAAACAACAAAAGCAAACAACTAAACACAAAAAAAAAACACAGACAAATAAAACACAAACAATAAAAGGCACATGAAAGCTGAACTAAAAACAAATTAAGTTTTTATCGCACCGTCTCTTTCCAACTCTGATTGTGCAAGTGTGTGTGTGTGTGTCTGTGCACCGTGCGCGAGTTTACCGTTATGATTCATCCAGCTGTTTGCGCAGCGTAGAAATCTGCGCAAAAAGAAATACTTCTCGAACTTTAGTTGGCGAGACAAAAACCGATTACTAAACAATTTATTTTATGAAATTATGTGTGCTAAAACACAAAGGCATTTATGTATGTACTTGTAGTTATACAGTGGCGGTCGGCAGAATAGTTCTAGTTAATAAAATACCAAAAGAAGTGTACAGTGGCTATCAATAGAACTTAAGAAGACGAAATCTTTTTATGAAATAGTACACAGAAAGAAATACTTAAAAGTTTGATAGTTGATAGTTTGTTTCTATTTAAACTTTCAAAATATCAAAAAATATTTATGTAATTTTAAAGCTGTGCAGAGATAAACCAAGCCTTCTATTATCAAGAACATGTTAAATCCAAGCCTATTAAAATATAATTCGATCTTAGATTGATCCTTTTTGCACTATAGGATCACATAGATTGTTAAAGACCTAAATACCAATAGTATTTAGATATGTGTAATCATAAAGGACTTATTGTTGACTTCTAGAACCTGGCTTATAGGGGGTTTTCCTAAAAAACTTAAACATGATTCTCCAGAGCCAATAACAGATTGTTTAGAAGAGCAATAAATAACCATAGTATTTATAATCTGGAATTATTACATGTTTAGGGGTTTCCCTGAAAATCTTAAGACGGATTCTCTAGAACCCCCAGATCGCATCTGGTATTCCGTAATCCAGTGCTATTATATTGACCGCTTTTGTGCTTCGTAAATACGTACGACAAGTACTAAAACGTAAAGCAAATTGCGCTCGTCGCCAAAACCAGGAAGCGAAAATCTACGTTCGACAAAGATTGATGTAAAAGCGAGATGCCGCATAGTATAAACCCCATGTGCTGGTGTTGGTGCGAGTGAAAGCGCACGTGTCCCTGGGTGTAGATTTTGCCCAAGTGTGTGGTGTGTGTGTACTGTGCGAAATACACTTCCGTCTATTGTGAATGACGAGGCGCGAGCAGTTGCCTTGCCATCTTTGTTATCGTTTGTTGTTGCTTCTGTTTCTGTTGACTTGTGACATTTACACACACGATTACGAGGAAAAAGAAAAGGAAGAAAAAAAACAACATTACCACTCACGCGTTTTTCTTGGCAGAATTTTCTCCGCTAGCAGAAACTGCGACATTTTCATTATACACTTACAAAATTTATATTCACTTACAGGCAGTAAAAGCTTTAAAATATTTTTTATAAGCCTTACAGTCACACAAATTTTAAAAGGTCCCTGGTTCAATACCTAGTTGTCAAAAAAATTTTAAATCGGTCTTTGTAGAACTCACGTATTTATGGTTGTGGCTTGGCTTCGGGCATGCTTTGATCTTATAGATCTACGTTTTTAAGGGCACTCTAATTTTAAAAGGTCCATGACTCAAAACTATTTTTTATTTATTAAACAAAACTCTTAATCGGTCTTTTTAGAACTCAGGGATATATGTTTTCGACTTCACTTTCGGACACACTTTGATCGTATAGATGTAATTTCTTGAGAGCACTCTAATTTTAAAAGATCCATGGTTCAAAACCCGGTGGCTAAAAAAAATATTTTTTGTTTACTTACAAGTGTTAAGACGCCTTTTCTAGAACATATATCCAAGAGTTCTAGAAAAGGCGACTCCGATAAACTTTGGGACCTACTTTGATCTTATAGATCTATAGTATCTAAATATATTCTGAAACTTTCCAATAATTATGGTATTTTTCCATGTGTAAAAACAAGTTGCACGTCAAAATGCTAATGCCGAATAAAATCTGCTTTATCATCCACTGCGGACTTTATTCCTCCGTATAATGCCATACCGAGCTATATACTATATATAGTGCCACTGACCTAGGCAGACGATGACGTGTTCTGTAAAAGTGATTATAAAAAAAAATTGCTGCGGACCTATGACAGGAAATTTGCTGAATGGAAAAAGCTCGTTTCGATTGTTTTCACTGTTTGCCGAGATTACGAATGTCGATCAGTTAAAGTTCAGATAATGGCGATCTTTAGAATGTTGAATAAACAACGCAATATCGGTTTTGGGTTTTTTTTTTCTTCCCTACACTGAGATTTCTCAAGAAGTTATGGAATCTCCACCGAGCATTTCAGGTGACATTTGAAAACTATATGGCTACGTCACGGCTACGGGCAATTTCATAATTTTGCGTCACATTCATGGTTTAGATACAATTTCGCCTAATCTACCCTTGGAGACGTCCCCGATAAGCGCGAGGGCTGAGTTTATTTTTGGATGTTGGCACAGATATTATAATTGTTTTTTTAGGGATTAGAATAAAGCTAAATACGGTTATGGGATAGCCAGAACCCTTTGTTGTTGTGAAATTATATCTAGCAAAGTTGAACTGGATTAGAGATAATAAATACTAATGCAATTGTCGATCTCTACAGTCAACAATATTTAAACGGTTTTATATTTGCAAGTGATATTTTCGAACCAATTACAAATATCTAAGTCAAATGTTAGGTGGCTAAAATATTTATTTTATTTTCCCTTTCCGTGCATTTAATTTACACAAAATGTCATTCGAAATTTATCAATTAGATGTCAAATCAAATAGCACAAATCTCAGCAATTAGCAAGTTGACTGCCACCGGATTTACGAGCTTATAAAGCTATTGCCTAGAGGCCTATTTCAGTTGGGTGATGATGGCTCTTCGAGTTGCGGGCTGTTAAGTTTGCTTTTGGCCATGCTTAGTTGTTGGCCTGAAAAATTTCCCATTTCTGATTAACACCTCGACGGACAAATAAGTTAACAGAGAACCCCGAGACCCCGAAAGAAATTGAATATTATATACGAAATAGTATAAATGTCCAATGGCGATCGTTTCGATTGCACGTATTTGGCCGCAAACAGTTCGCTGAAAATGTTTCGAGTGGTGAATGAGTGTGTGGAATAATGAGTCATGGTTATCATTTGACTCAGGGACGGAATGTTTGACGTGCGGGAAAAACCCGGCGATAACGTAAACAAAACGATAAATGCCCAAGTCAAACATGTTTTCAAAGTCTTTGAATTGAATACTATTTAGGTTTGTGCTAAGGGGAAGTCAGTTCTAGTGTCAAATATTAAAGATCTTTAAAAGGACCATCTATGTATAACACAAAAAAACAGAAGGTTAAGATATAATACTCGTTTTATTATAAGTTCAATTATAAATAAAATTCTATGCTCTACATTTTCATATCTATATCAAAAAGTCTAGAATTTGAATTTGCGATATTACTTTTAAACCAAATAACTTCAACTTTGGGAAGTATTAACTTAATACTTATCTTATCGACGCCCCAATATATGCTCAATAGTGTAGAATTAAAGGAGAAATATTTGCTTTTCTATGACTATTTTTTTCGGCTTAAAAGGTTTTATGTTAGCTAATCATCTCTTACCTTCTTATCTTTTTAGTTAATGAAAAGTAGAAAACACAGTGCTAAATGAAAGAGAATGAGACCCAGTCGACAGGACCCAAGAAGACGATGTTGATTGAGTGCATTTCGCGTGACATTCCCTGAGAGTTTTCTTCAGAAAGCGAAGAGCGCCAGAAGCAAAGCTCAAGTAGAGCTCTCGTTTATAAAGAGCTATATATTATTTTAGTAGTATATAAAAAAGAATCCACCCATCCAACGATCGGTTGAGAGGCGTGGCAAATGAACTTCAATCCGGCCAGCGTGGTAGCCGCCGCAGCAGCAGCCGCACATCAGACGTTCCAACACCATCATCATCATCATAATCACCATCCGCATTTGAACCACCACCAAACCACTATCATCCACCACCAACAACAACAACATCAACAACAGCTGATCCCACTGCCCGTCAGCGGGGGAGGAGGTCAACCAGTGGGTGATATATCACCCAAAATCATGGAGTGGACCAATGACGATGCTCTGGAACTAATAGAGCAATATCGCTGCCATACGGAACTTTGGAATCGTGCCGATCCCAAGTACAAGGATAAACTCTGTCGCTTTCGAGCGTGGTCGGAAATAGCCGAGCGTTTCGGTTGCAGCAAGGCGGAGGTGGAGCGCAAGATGAACGTACTGCTTACGCAATATCGGCGGGAGAAGCACAAGATGTTTGTCAAGATATACCAGGGCATCCAGCCCAATCCGTCCAAATGGTATGCCTTCAAACGCTTCGATTTCATGGAGGCGGGCGGTGGTAGTTTGAGTGGTGGTGGTGGTGGTGGTGGTGTTGGTCCTGGAGGACCAGGTTTGAATGCCTCGAGCGGTAATCTGGTACCGAATCCCGTCTCCTCATCAGCCGCCGCTGCCGCCCACAATGGGCTGAACGGACTGGCGGCTGCGGCGGCGGCGGCGGCCTACGAAAGCGGTACGATCGCAGCGGCCGGAAATGGAGGAGCACCAGTTGGTGGACCAGGTGGCGGAGGAGCACCTGGTTCGCAGCCCGCCATGCAGCACAGACGCATCAAGACCAAAGAGCTGAAATATTTCGGAGCGGTAAGTGGTATTTTAATTTTTAGAAATAAAGATATTTTAGAAACAAGAAAGGTAGCTAACTTAAGCAAGCGGAAGTTTGTATACCCTTGCAGTTATAATTATTACTTTTAATTCGAAATTCTTAAAAATACAAAAAATGATATTCCCAATAGTATAAGATAATATGTCAAAAAACATCGACGCTATAATTTGATTCATATTATTTTCCCACCAATTTTCCGATGGTTCCCATGGCAGCTATATGATATAGTCGTCCGATTTTGATAATATTAAATTTGAAACTCAGAACTAATTAAAAAAGTTATTTCCAAGCGTAGGAGGTTACATGTATATGTTAAAAGATATAATTTTTTAAAATTTTGTTTTCCGATTATTCCTATGGGTGCTATAAGATAACGTTGCCCGATTCGGCTGGTACCGACTTATATACTACCTGCAAAAGAAAGAAGACTTTTGTGAAAGTTTCAGCCCGATGGCTTTAAAACTGACAGACTAGTTTTCGTAGAAACGGACGGACAGACGGACATGGCTAGATCGATTCGTCTAGTGATGCTGATCAAGAATATATATACACTTTATTATACTTTATGGGGTCGGAAACGTCTCCTTCACTGCGTTGCAAAATTCTGACTGAAATCTTAATACCGTCTGCAAGGGTATAAAAAACAAAAACTTAAAGAAACGTCTTTTGGGTATTCCTCACATGTCCATAAATATCTATGGTACTCATTTTGTATTATCTTTACACATGTCCATAAATGTCTATGGATCTCATTTTGTATTTTCTTGATCATTTTTGTTTTTTATAAAAACAGTAAACTAACTAACTAAACAGTGAATTAATATAAGTTAAATAGCAGAAATGAAAACTCTTAAACAACCTTTGAAAATTAGTATCAATACCACAATTTAAAATGGCTCTAAACGCATAGATGATCTTTTTTAAGCCGCTTTTATTTTTCTTTAAGACAAAAGTACAGTTCAAAGCTTGAAAAAGCCTTTTAGTTTAGTAACTAATCATGGTTAATGAAATTAATCTTATGAAATAGATTGTTGAATTATTTTTCATGACATGGGTATTTTTTATGCCTACCTTAATAATTTTTGATTAATAAAAAATCGTATTTCATTGAGAAGAGAGCTACTCTTATAATACATATGTATATACAATGTACATATGTATAAAGATTAAAAATCAAAGTCCACTTCCAGAAATGATGAAAAATTAACCAGACTTAAAACAGATTTGAACCCTAGGAGTCAAATAAGTGAGAGATGAAAATGAGATAGGCAATTTTAGCTTAGCCACGTATTTTCTTTAGGAAATATACATAAATGTATTTTTTCTGATTAAGAAATTGAATCATACTATTTTTTCTAGTAAAAAAAATATAAAAGTGTTCTTGATAAAAAAATAGTATTCGAAAATTAATGGCCTTATCGTCAGACTTAACTTCGAAATAATTTTAATTCATTCATTTCTTTAGAACTCTTATCAAAATCTAATTCAAATGAAACGTTTTATAGGCACACGTGTGACTTGATATTTCGTCTTGGCAACAAATACCTACATATTTTACTCATTTTGTGTCATACATATTTTTGGAAGCTAATCAATTGAAATATTTTACAGGCAAATAAAATAATAAAAACCTTTAGTGCTAATTTCAATCAAAACAACGGCTTTGAGTTAACTGTGAAATGAGAGAGAGAGAAAGAGAGAGAGAGTGAGTGAGTGAGTTGGCCCAAGAGAGAGAGAGCCCCACTCTTTCTTTGGGGCTCGAGCAAACATGTGCGCAAATGACTTGCGGTTTTTGCACTGAGAGCGTGAGCGGGAGAGTGGCCCCACTCCACTCTCTCTTTCTGTCTCTCGCTCTTTCTTGTTTGTGCTCTTTTTTGTTGTTGACGATCAAAACAGAATTAAAATTTTACGCATAAATTTTTCTTAGAAATGCGCAGTGGTGTGCGTGTGTGTGTGTGAGGCATTGGCCCCAACTCTCTCCCCCTCCGCCCGTCTCTCTCCCTCTCACTCTCTTTCGCACTGTCTGTCTGCTTGTTGTTGGTATTTTTGTTGCTTTTATTTGCGTTGTCGCGCCAGGCAAGCAAAAAGTGGACGGTAGGGGGGTTGGAGAGGGGTGTGTTGGGTTTGGGGGGCCCTGACATTTCGTCGCCGCTCTTCTTCTTCACCTTAATCTTCTCCTTCGTTTGTTGTTGTTATTGTTATTGTTATTGCTATTGTTGTTGTTTCTCTGTATGATGAAATGTTTGTTTTGCACGGCGAAATGTGTTGGCGACTGCGACGGCGGCAGAGAAAACGCAGCACTTGCTACGGTGATTTTTTGAGTTTTTTCGAGTTCCATTTTGTTCCGTTTGTTATTTTGAATACCCTTACTAAAAGGTATAAGTATCTGTATGGAAAGTTCGTTGGATCTCGGGATCTATAAGAGCTACGTTGACTAATTTTGGGATGCAGGCCTAAAATTAGTACCTCTAAATATTTACAATCTTTTCCATCACCTACTTTAAAATATTTAATTACTCCACAATGTTTAACACTAGTAGTCAGTCAAATAAGTGCTCAAATGTGAGTTTTGTTAAAGTTCAACTATATAGAATAGCTTTTATTATTCTAATTAAACCAATTTTTGCAAATTCCCTCTGTATTATATTAAAACGACCATGGACTAACTAGCAACTTTGGATCCTGAAACTCCGCTTTGGTCTGGGTCTTTGTTTTACTGTTGCTGTAGTGACGTTTTGTTTTGTGGTTACCCAGTGGACACCGCACCCCACCCTCGATTTACCCCCCGTTTTGCCCGTCGTGATTCGCTGGAAGCTTTTGTTTTTACTTGGCTCTGTTGTTTGTCAGACTTATCAAAACAAAATGCCAGGAGTTGTTGTTGCCGTTCGCCTTCTCTTCTGGCTGTTTTCACTCGTTTTTTGCTGCTGTTTCTAGAAAACAAATGAAATTTTTGCAAGGAAAAGAATATAAAACTTGGCGCCTGGACTTTTTCTCAGTTTTATGTGTGTGTTTCTTTTCTTTTTTTTTGGTTTCGAGGGAGTGAGGAGGCTTGGGGAAATCGGGGGCGTGGCTCGGCTAAATGCATGCAACTTGTTTGTCCAAGTCATGTCACCTTTGGTTTTCTGGTTTTGTGGTATCCATAAAATATTTTGGTATTTAAGACCATTAAAATTGTAGCAGCGGCAACCTGCTTTGGGAAAAACCAAAAATAATTGGTTTTTAAATACTAATTATCTGTTTATCCTAATTTTTTAGGAAACGTTTTTTATAAAAAGTTTTTTACTTCATTTCTATGTTAATAACATTAAAAACAAAAATTCATTTTTGGTGGCGTTTGAGTTTTTAATGAAGATTTCCCAAAACTTGTTATCAGTGGGTCATTAAATTTAGCTTCATAAAATCAATTGCATCATTAGTTATTTTTGTAATCGACATTAATTGATAAAATATTATCTAGAAGTTTATGGTTTATAGAAAAATGCTGCTTATTACTTTTAATTTAATTCGTTTAATCACTGTATCTTAATTTCCTTCGGATAGACTTTTCTTTTGCTCACTTTTGACAAGACAAAATCGGTTCTCACTGGACTTGCTTCCTCTTGAACCACCCCATATAGCCATTTTTTTAAACATTTTTTTGCTACCATTGTTTTTTTTCTACTGTTTTTGTGTTTTGGTTTGGCTTTGGTCTCGTGTTGTTTTTTCTGCTTCTGCGTCATTATTATTTGCGTGTGCAGGCACTAACAACAACGCCCACGCCCCCTTTTCAGAACGCCCACCAACGGACAGAGCGCCCATCCACCGCCCACCACCCACAACCACAGCCCACCGCCCCCTTATTGTTATGTATTTTTGTTCATATTTTGCAATTGTTTTGCTCTGCGGTATTTTCCTCAAGACAAGTGAATAATATGCTGTTTTTGTTGTTGTTTCGGTTGTTGTCCCGCAATGTTGTGGCTAGCAAACGACTCACGCACCGCCTCACATCCCACCATCCAGCATTTGCACCTTATAATCTGCACACCTGCAAAAAACTAGTATTTCCCAACAAACTATAAGCTTTAAAATAAGTTATTTATCCCAAAAACGAGAAATATGTAAAAACGCGAATTCTTCAGTAGAAAATAGTTGATTGATTTTTATGGTAAAAGCATTACTTAAAAAGAAAATATTAAAGTCGAAGCTTTTTTAAGGTAGTGTTAACCAATAAATTATGATTTTTGTTCCTAAAAGCAACCGCGAATTCTTCAGGATATTGCAAAATCATGCCTGCGCCATTAGCTTCAACACTGTTTTAGGCAGTTTTTTTTAGTAGTTTAACGATCTTTGAGTAATCCATAACCACAGAAAAGATTGTGACGTTCTCATCTGAGTTGAAAATGTTCTTAAAAATAGAACGACATTTTTGAAGTTGAATATATGTTCATTTTTTTCGAATCAAGTTGAATTGGCGGTATTTACATTGTATGTCAACAAAAAACTATTAGTCCATTCAGTAGTGTATACTTGTCAAAAAGTTAATAAATAAACTCAATTAAACTTTTCTCTTCTCACCATTTCGAAATAATATTTAGAACTTTGATACCAAAATGTACTTAAACGGGTTTTAAGAACGAATCTTCTCAAATCAAGAACAATGTACTTGAATTTGAATTCTCTCTGTGTACACTTTTTATAGTTCTTTAAGTTATAAATTTAATTATAAACTAATGAAAATTAATACAAATTAATACAAATCCTTGAAAACTTCAGATAAAATTTGAAAATAAGTTTTTCGAGTGTAATTTCCTCTTGTTTGTGTTTCCTATTGTTGTTGTAGTTGGAGCGGCAGTAGCAGTAGAGTAGCGGAGTATCAAGCTGTTGTTGTAATTCGCGTTGTTTTGTTTTCCCTTGCATTGTCTATAAACCACCCACTTTCCACCCCCGCGGTGGCGGAATGAAAAGTGCAAGGCAAATAAGCAGCGACTGCGACGCCGGCAGCGAAGTCAACGTTTGTTTTTGTTTACTCATTCATTGCAAAGTTGTTTAGAGCCAAGCGCGCAGCGTATGGTTTTTTTTATACATGTGTGTGTATGTAGATGATAATGATGATAGTAGTGATGATGATAGGGTATAGGGTTTGTTGTTGTGGGAGGAAAAACCGGGAGGTATTTGGGGCGGTAGAAGGCTTAGAATTCGCTGTAGTTCCCCGCCGTCGAAAGTTGTGCAAGAATTTTTGGAGTTTTGGGCGAAGTCGGAAAACTATGTAAAGAAAATTATGGATTTTTAGAGGAATATGTATTACAACAACAAATGTATGATAAACATTTTGTAAATTTTTCGCAAAGTTATGTTGATAAGAAGATTTTTAAAGAAATTGGGAATTTTTCTTTAAGAACTTGGCAACTCTGTAAGGGGAAAAAAATTGTATTTGTAAGTCTGCGTTCCAAGTGAAATATGTGGAAGAAGCCGTAAATTTCCCCAGCATATATAAACCAATGCTTTTAGGGGATTAACTCCTAAAACGGGAAACTTGGCAACTCTGGAAGCGAAAAAAATTGTATTTATAAACGTGTGTTAAATAAAATTCTAAGATATTGTATCGATCCAAGTGAAATACATATGTGGAAATAGTTGGAAACTTCCCCAACATATATGTAGAAACCAATGCTTTTAGGGGATTAACTCCTAGACCGAGACGCTTAGCAACTCTGGAAGTGAAAAAAATTGTATTTGTAAATCTGCGTTAAATGAAATTCTGAGATATTGAATCGATCCAAGTGAAATATGTGGAAATAGCCGGAAACTTCCCCAGCATATAGAAATCAATGCTTTTAGGGGATAAAATCCTAAACCGAGACACTTGGCAACTCTAGAAGCGATAAAAATTGCATTTGGAAATCTGCGTTAAATAAAATTCTAAGATATACCGATCCAAGTGAAATAAGTGGAAATAGCCGTAAACTGCCCCATCATATAGAAACCAATGCTTTTAGGGGATTAACTCCTAAACCGAGACACTTGGCAACTCTGGAATTGGCACCTGCCAGGTGACAAAGCCATCTCATGCACACAGACACAGACACACCTGCGCACACCGCAATGCATTTTCAATTGCAATTTGTTCCACTGTTAATTTTACGACTCCCCGGCCAGTGTAAATCCCCCCCCCCCCACCACATTTTTAGAGGGGGTCGAGCGGCGGATAAAAGGGGGTTTGGGGGTTTTGTGTGCGGCGCTTGCGCTTGCGGTTTTCATGGCAGTTTCATTAATGTTAGTGTGGCAGTTGCTGTTGTTGTTACTTGCTCCGTAATTTTTGTTGTTGCTGCGGTGTATGCGCTTTTGCGAAAATATCGCCATCGTACTTCAAAAACATTTGCGTGCGCAGCAGATAGATACAGTCGAACTTTGGTAACTTGAATTTCTTGAAATTCTTCCGCTGGAGAAACATGTTTCTTAACATAACATAACATAAACTTTACAATGTGTAAGTTCAAAACTCTTGGACTATATAACGTATAATTTGCTGAAAACTATTTGCAAAACATAGATACAGTTGCACTTTAGTAACTTGAATTTCTGGAATATTTTAGTTAGAAAAACATGTTTTTTAAAAATAATAATGATTGTGTATTGTGGTAAATATATATTTTTCATATTCCATTTTTTTTATTCCTTCATGTAGTTGAATTTTAAACATATTAACAATTTAAGCTAACTGAAACTTGAATATTTTAGAATTTTTTTTGGGTAAGCAACCTATATCTAGATTTTGAAATTATTGTTTAACTTCATATTGGTAACTTGAATTTCTGGAAATTTTTAGTTAGAAAAACATGTTTTTTAAAAATAATAATGATTGTGTATTGTGGTAAATATATATTTATCATATTCCATTTTTTTTATTCCTTCATGTAGTTGAATTTTAAACATATTACCAATTTAAGCTAACTGAAACTTGAATATTATGGATTTTTTTTTGGGTAAGCAACCTATATCTAGATTTTGAAATTATTGTTTAACTTCATATTGTATGTACATACATATGTATGTATTTATTAAATACCACTTTTAATAAAATTATGGTTTCATGAATAATTAAAAAAAATTGTAGTGGACTATTACTAGATTAGTTCCAACGAAATAAAAAATAATGAATTTATATATTTATTAAAATTCAATTTTTTTTACCTGCCCCCCTGAAAAAAATCTTGCCTACGCCTCTTTATGTATCTATGATCTATGGAGTTATTAAAAGAATATCTTTTTTGGACGCCTTACTGTGGCTGTGGAAAGAGTTAGCTCGCGACAATTGTGAATGGGCGGCGAGGGATAAGGGGTTTTGGTGGGGAGAAAGTGGGCGGTGAAAGGGGGTGGGGCAGGGGCAGGGGCAGGAGGTGGAGCGGGAGCGGATTTCGTGCCAAAGGAGTAGAAGCAGCGACGACGACGACGCGTAGTTTGTGTAGTGTGTTATTTATTCATTGGATTGGATGATAATCAGTTTGTTTACATTTTTCAGTTGCACACACAATCCCAGAGAAAGAGCGAGGGTGAGAGCGGGCGGTGAGAGCGAGAGAGTGCGAGTTCATTCTCTTGTCTGTTTTATTTTATTTGCCTTAACAAAATAATAATACAGACATGCAAACACGCATATAGCGTACTCGTACACACACACAAACACACGCGAACACACTGCTCTGAATGCGTAAACAACAAAAGCAGCTGCAACAACAATAACAACAACTAGTCAGGGGCGGAGGGGTGGGGATTGTGGGGGGCGTAGTTGAGGAAACTTAAAAACAGCAGCGGGGGCAACAACAAATAAACAACCCAGGTTGAACTCTTATTCTCGGGATGCCCCAATAAACAACAATCGAGTTTTGACATTTGTTGGCGTTTGATGAACAAATTGTGGAAATCAAATTTGGAAAATACCAATATTACACATAAAGAGATAAGGGGTTTTTTTGAATTTCTGAGCACTTTTTTCTAGGTCTCTTAATTAAAGATACATTTTATAACCTACAGATACAAATAAAAGGTGGAATAGTAATAAAATTAGGTTGGAAATTCTTTTTTTTTTAACTAAGATACTCCCAAAAGCTGATTTTAAAAGAATTTTATTTTTCGTTTGATATCAAAAATAATATAAGAGCATTCTGACTTCGTATTTTCCAAACTTTTTCGGTCCCCTGGTGTTTTTGTCGCAGCTTTTTGATGGAAAGTTCTAGGCGCCATAAGTCAGACAGACAAAAAAGGCAATATCAAAGAGATCGGCGCAGACAGACAGGGATGGCAATAGCCATGGCGGGGGGAAATAGAGAGAGAGAGGGAGATGGAGAGAGGGAGCGCCTACTTTGATCACCGTTGAGTTGACCACATTAAACTTTTTATTGCTGTTATAGTTGTTGCTGAATTATTTTCGAGTGAGACCCCAAACGTGGGGTAGGTTAATGCTAATGCCGTCGCCTGACCATTAAAAGCCCTCTCTATATATCCCTCTCTTTCTGCACCGCTCTCTCTCTCTCTCTAGAAGAATTCTTCAGACATTCTCTTTCAAGTCTGGGAAGACTCTCTGCAACTAATGCTGACATTTGCAAAAGTTTTCACAAAAGACAACAAACAACATGGGATATTGATATTGAATTGGTTTATTTTTATTGTCTGTCGATTTAATGCATGATGTAATACCGGTTCGAATGTCTTGAAACATAGATATCTATATTTATTTATAAAATACTGGTTATAAGCTGATACATAAGATTTAAAATATATTGTTTTGTTGTCCATAGCATAACTCTAAAAAATGATATATACATAAAGTAGTTATTAAAAACATTTAAAACTAAAATATATCTCCATTCTTTATAACGAATATTATTCACCCTTCAGATAAATTCTCATAAATTTCCGATCAGAAGACCGTTAATTTCCGTTCTATCAAGCTCTTAATGAGTCACCCACGCTCTCTTAAAGCTTTCTCTTAAAATCTTAGCTTTTTCACTCTCTCCCCCTCTCTCTTGCTCGTCGGCTCTCTCCCGCTCTCACACGTTATTCGGCTGTTCGAAATTTTTACTACGCCGCTAGAATAATTTCGGACCAAAATATTACGAGTTCGAGTCGCGTTGTCGTCGCTTTCGCACACACAAAACAAAAAAAAGTCCAGCAACAACAAGTGTAAAGACAGGGCATTGAAAAATACCGATCTTTGATAAATATAATACATACGATAATCAAAATGCATTACCACAATAGTAATAATAATAACAATAGTCTGAGATCGCCAGGAATTCCACATAGAATTCCCCTAGAATCGGTGGCGACTACAAACTCATCAAACGTAAGTCTAAGCAATATTTGGTTAAGGGAGGTATTTTTACCGGGGGGTTTGTTTGGAAAGTTCGCGCACTTTGCCACCTGTATGGGAGTTTTGTTTATACTCTCTCTAAAGGTATTGTAATTTTCTTATGAAATTTGGTATATAATCTGTTCTATCTATAATATTTTATATTATATTATTATAATGCTAGGAACATTAAAGGTTTATGGGATCTATTTATATAGTACATACATATTAAATATTGTCCCGGTGAGAATCGATATGTTTAAATATATCATTTTCAAGATAGTTCTTAATGATCTTAACTTGGTAAATATAGTTTTTTTGCTTTTAATAATATTGGCATACATATGTATTTATGTAAGTATCTAGATCTGATCCAAGTAATTCTGAAACCTTGAACTTTTCTGGCCAAAAAATATTAATTATTTTTATTTATACTAACTTATACTGCAAGGGCATACAGTTTTACTAAACTTAACTTTCTTTCTTCTTATTTTGCATGCGTGTGTCTGCTAATTTGTTTTGATCGCTTCGTGTGTTTGCCATATCGGTATCTTAAAAAGAAAAACAACAATATTTCGATCTGAGCGCATTCAAATTATTATTTATTTACCATTATTATCATAATTTGGTCTGACTTCGTTCATTCGGCTTTAATTTATGTTTAGGATTTACTCAGAGCATTGACAAAAACAACTTTTGGCGGGGGGTTTGACCGGCATTGGAATGCGGTGGGAAAAAACAAAAACAGAAATTTCTAAATAATTTCAACTCAATCGGAAATACGCCACACAAGTGTATGTTTTTGGCGATCACAATTAGCATTATTATATGCAAATTACTTTTGACTTCTAACGAGATACGACAGGTATTGAAAAATACAAGTAAAGTAGTCTGGATTGGGGTTTAAAAGGGGATATTTAAAAATGCAAAATATAATAGAGGGTTTTAGGAAACATGAAGGTGTGGAAATATCACTAGGTTTTATAAATGGATTTTGGTCTTATAAGCAAGTTAGTTAAATTTATTTACAACAAATGGAAATAAAATCTATAAACGTTCTAGTATTGCAAAAGGGGTATTTAAAAATGCAAAATATAATAGAGGGTTTTAGGAAACATGAAAGTGTGGAAATATCACTAGGTTTTATAAATGGATTTTGGTCTTATAAGCAAGTTAGTTAAATTTATTTACAACAAATGGAATTAAAATCTATAAACGTTCTAGTATTGCAAAAGGGGTATTTAAAAATGCAAAATATAATAGAGGGTTTTAGGAAACATGAAAGTGTGGAAATATCACTAGGTTTTATAAATGGATTTTGGTCTTATAAGCAAGTTAGTTAAATTTATTTACAACAAATGGAATTAAAATCTATAAACGTTCTAGTATTGCAAAAGGGGTATTTAAAAATGCAAAATTAAATAGTGGGTTCTAGAAAACATGAAGGTGTTGAAATATGACTTGGTTTTATAAATGGATTTTGGTCTTATAAGCAAGTTAGTTAAATTTATTTACAACAAATGGAATTAAAATCTAGAAACGTTCTAGTATTGCAAAAGGGGTATTTAAAAATGCAAAATATAATAGAGGGTTTTAGGAAACATGAAAGTGTGGAAATATCACTAGGTTTTATAAATGGATTTTGGTCTTATAAGCAAGTTAGTTAAATTTATTTACAACAAATGGAATTAAAATCTATAAACGTTCTAGTATTGCAAAAGGGGTATTTAAAAATGCAAAATTAAATAGTGGGTTCTAGAAAACATGAAGGTGTTGAAATATGACTTGGTTTTATAAATGGATTTTGGTCTTATAAGCAAGTTAGTTAAATTTATTTACAACAAATGGAATTAAAATCTATAAACGTTCTAGTATTGCAAAAGAGGTATTTAAAAATGCAAAATTAAATAGTGGGTTCTAGAAAACATGAAGGTGTTGAAATATGACTTGGTTTTATAAATGGATTTTGGTCTTATAAGCAAGTTAGTTAAATTTATTTACAACAAATGGAATTAAAATCTAGAAACGTTCTAGTTTTGCAGGTGGCATTTGGATAAGACTTTCTCTAAATGGTAAACAAACAAGTTATATTTAAAATTGAAGCAGAAAAGACCAAAACACCGAATCCTACTTTAATCTCTCAGTAATCTCCTATCAAACATAAATGTGCTTATCCACAATGATTTTACAAAAATTTAATACGAGACATAAATAGAGCTTAGTCGGCATGATTTTATTAAACCAGTCATCATTACTGTTAGCTTTGAAATCTATTTTCTTTGCTATCTCAAAACTTTATTGGTTTTTCATTTTGGACACTTTTAAGACCACCATCCTGTCTTTTACCAGGCTCCTTTTCGATAAAAGATATGGACATAAAGATAAACTTATTTGGGCTAATTATCTGGGAAATACTTACGTGACTTACATTTAAAATGGTTGTTTTAAGTGATTATTATTAAGTAGAGAAACATTTTTATAAAATATATATTTATTCATTAGCATAACATAACATTTAACAAAACAAAGATGTTTTATAGTAGCAATAAAGTTACATGTTTTTCATAATTATTATATTCCCTTTGTAAATTTTTTTTAAATTTTAGATACTAATTTAGATAGTTTTTTATACAGTTTATTTTATAAGTTATCCATTTAAAATTAAACATTCAATTGGTTTTTATTATAATTAGCCTTTTTAATGGTTCTCTCCAATACATATATACTTTTTTGAGCGATAAAGTTCTTTATAAATTTTAAATATAGCATTTTTAATAGATCTTTCGAAAATAACTATACTTTTGGATCGGTAAAGCTCATATTTAAGTTTTAATTTAGCATTTTTAATAGTTCTCTCGAATATAACTACTTTTTGGGAGCGGAAAAGCTCTTAATTAATCGCTTTCCATTTAATATTTTTATGGAGTGACTATTATCTCTCAAGTAGCTTGGTTCGTCGCGTTTCTTATCTTGATGGTCGAATCTTTTGGACTGCGTCACGATGACGAAGTTAAGAACCTTTGAACACCCGCCCAAAATCGCTTTATCACTAACCTTTTCGTATTCGTTCCGTTCTTCAATTCCAGATGGGCCTGAATATACCCATGCTGATAGCGAGCAGTCAGACGCTGGACAGTTGGAATACGGCGGGTCAGTACTCGCCGCCGATATCGGGCTCTGGAGGCGGGGGTTCGGAGCGCGGAGGAAGTGGTGGCGGCGGTGGTGGTGGAGTGCCCCCCCAGCAACTGCGAGTGCCCCTGCCCATGAGTTACCATGGCGGCACTGGCGGTGGTGGCAGCAGCAGTAGTGATTTCCAGCAGAGTCCCCTGAAAACGATGGATACCTCGGATAATGAGGACAACAATAATACCAAGGAGGATGTGGCGGCGGCGGCGGCATTGGGACAACTGGCTGCCAAGGTGGAGCTACGATCGCCGTTGGGCGGTGGAGGAGGAGGAGGAGGTCCTGGTCCAGGTGGTGGTGGTGGTGGCTCCAGTAGCAGGGAGGCCAACGATCCAGCCAGCGATGTCATTAAATCCGATCGGACTTTAAGCGAGGCAGGCAGCAGTCCAGGCATACCCAATACCAATATGCACGAGGCGCACAAGAATCACCTGCTGAACAGTCCAGCGGGCGGTGGAGGAAGGGCAGTGACCCCCAGGCAGGCACACGAGCAGATGCACCACCACAGCCATCCACACACACAGCACCACCTGCAGCAACAGCAGCAGCAGCAGCAATTGCAACAGCAGCAACTGCAACAGCAGCAACAGCAACTGCAGCAGCAGCAGCAGCAGCTGCATCATGGCCACGAGGACTTGGACATCAAGCAGGAGCTGGTGGACTATTTCCATGGCCAGGCGGCGGCGGCGGCTGGGGTTGGTGGCCCAGCACCACCGCCACCACCCGAATCGCATCGTTCCTATAGCTCGGCGGGCGAGGAGAGTCGCCTCCAGTTGGTGGACATGGCCCAGGATCTGCGGGTGGCCCAGGCGAAGGCCAATTTCAGTGCCTTTGTCCTGCCGCCCAGAGGCAGCAGCGATGCAGCCGGCAGCACACCCGTTGCCATGCCCTTGAATATGCGAAAACTAACCGGTAGTACTGGCAGTGCGGGTCATATGCTAATGAATTCACTGCTGGGCTCCAGGGAGAGCATGTCGGATGGCGAGGAACCGGATCCGGATAACGATGAGGCCACCGATTCGGCCACCAGTCCCGGGCGGCACATCAAGAGCAGCGTTTCCGCCCAGGCGGCCGTTGCGGCATCCGCCTTCTATGCCGAGTCCCTCAATCGAGACGATTGCGATTTCATTGGCTCGAATGTGTCGCTCAAGCTGCGCACCATGGATCGCACGCAACGGATCATTGCGGAGAAGCTGATCAGCGAGGTCCTGTACTATGGGCAATTCAACGAGTTGGAACGCTCGGCCAGGATACAGCCAAAGTGACAGTGGCGCCCCAAGAAGTGGACGGCTGCGGTGGCGGGGAATGGCAGTGGAGGTGGAGGTGGTGGTGCTGCCGCTGCCGCTGCCGTGGGTCTGGGCATCGGAGTGGGTCTGACCAGGATACGGCTGGGCAGGAGCCTCCTGGCCCCGCAGCATGGCAAGTGAATTCCATCTGAAATAGATAGATAGATAGTCAACACAGAGAGAAAAACAGTAATAGAAACAGAAACCAATACAGAAAACAGTACAACTTATTTTTAGTTTGGCCAGGATCGGGGTCACCACTTGTACAAAGCTTGGCAGAGAAAGGGGCAGCGTTACTTAGGCGGAGAGAAAGTGGAAAGAGGGAGAAGAAAGCATACCAGAGCTTGGAGAAAGGTACTTACATATATGAAAAGGGGAGAGATGGGAATGTTTTTTAAAAACTAAAAGGTGTCTTAAAATTGTCCAAATCGAAACTATTTTAAATATGTAAGAATCCCTTGTTCTAAAAGTGAGGTTTGAATTTTTCTATAAAGAAAACTCTAAAATAAACCCCCACCATGTGCAATGTTTAGTATATTTTTATAAGAAAAGAAAAACCAACAAACGTTGAATCAAAATACATCTTAGTTATTAATCTTTATTGTTAAAATCACAACAATCCTGTTCATTCACCATCTCTCCCTGGGTAAAAAACACGCAAAGCAACATAGAACACAAACCAAAGTTACTTTCTATTCTGTTCGAAGGGCTGCATAAACAATAGTTTAGCTTTTGTGTCCACAACTTCAATATTAAACTACATAAAATACATAGATACTAGATAGATTAGAATGGGTCTGGGAACGGGGTCTTCGACACACCTGAGACATCTAACTAGCAGAATCTCAGTATTACTTATAAAATACACTCTACATAGACCATAGATAACCGCAAGCAAAAAACAAAATAGAAGGATAGGAATGAAAGCATTTGCCATAGATCGATTCCTTGGGGCCGATCGTCCACTTCTGGGTGTTATCTGGTTGCCGATTGTTCCAGCCCGACTTAAAACCTCGCTGTAGAACAGAAATACCTAAAATAAATTGAAGAGTAAGCAAAAAACTATTGTAAAGACAAAGGAAAAGCGGCTGCTAAAAAGTCAAGCTCCCAATTTGGGCACCACTGAAACTCAAGTTCCCAAAAAAAAAAAATCCAACCGTTTGAGAAGGGGTCTTGTAAGAACTATATGTTTTCTATATACCTGTAAATGGATAACAAAATATATAATATATCATTGTACCTTATTTTGAAACAGAGATGTTTTCTTAGTCACTTAAGTCTGGTCGTCGAAGAGTCACCAATCCAAAACCCAACAACTGAAACCAACCAACCAACAAACAAGCAAAAGCAACCGCAAAAGCAAACTTTTACCTATATTATACAAATACTGTCGTCACTAGTTCGTTAAAGAAACAACAAAAACAAAAACAAACGCAAAAAAACAAAAGAAAAAGCAAAACAATATTGTACATTTTCGTGTTTATTTTTTTAGGTCCTATTGATTTTTGCATAATATCTAAGTAGTTTTTATTTTTATATGCAAAGCAAAGCAGAGCAAAAAAACAGAAACATTGAATTAATTTATATGAATATATATATATAGATATATAAATGTGTACGTATACCTAATAAAAATATGGGCAAATTAGTTAGTCACATAAACGAGAGAAAGAGATAGATGGTTCGTTGAGGATGATGATGAAATGCAGCTCGGCTTTTGCTGCTGCGTTTTTAGCCGTAGTTTTTACCGTAGCATAGAAGAAAAAAATCAAAAACCAACAAAAGTCCAAACTGAAATGAAAAGTCATGTGTAAAAAATGGTAAATTAGATGTGAATAAATTAATTGTGTGTGAAATTAGCGAGAATTTGTTTGGCATCGATGTGCAAGCGTGTGTTAGAGTGAGTGCGTATGGGAAGTAAACCAAAATTAGTTATTCCTGAATGTGTAAACAGCAGCTAAAAAACATAAATAAATGTGTGTACCTATTTGTCTGACAAGCATTGTAAACGCTGCGTTTTTTCTAACTAATGGGTGGTAAAGGCCTCAATTGGTTTGTATTTTATTTTTACAAATTTAGTGCCGTTTAAAGACTTTAAAAATGTACACGATATTCTATAAGATCTTAAATTTGTATGTTAAAGTATGCATATTTTAAATTGCGCGCCTTATTTATCGATTGCTTGGGCGCTGAATCTATCAACCATTATCTACATTTATTTGACATACAATTTACATTATCCCCAAAAGCAGGCAACATGCCAAAGGTTCCAAAAAATTCCGCTTGGTGGCGTTTGCTCTTTAAGCTAATTTAAACGATCTGGCAACGCCGCAATGACCCGCCATTTTTTAAGATACAATGGCGAACGTTACAAAACTGCTTTTACATAAAATACCAGCAATGTTTCTTTCGAAAATATCATTAAACATCGATGTTTGGCAAATCACAACAATGATTTCTTCACCACTACCTTGTATCCAATTCCTTGGCTATAATAAATACTAACATCATTCAACACTTTCTTTGTTTACTATTTTTACTTGATGTTTTCTCTTCACATATAATCTTCATCGTTTAATTACACAAAATAAAAATGAAATCGCATGCGTTATTGTTTTTTGATTGATTTGTGTTTGGTTTTTTGTTTTGTAACTTAGAAACGAAACTTAAGTGACTGGCTTAATGAGTAGAAATAATATTGGTTATACAATAAGGCTAAGCTTTCGTTAATCATTAATTAATCAATTACTCCGCTAAATAATCTGACGCACGCGCGCAGGCGCAAAATTCGCAAGGCCGGCGGATCCAACAACAACTGGATATAGCAACTGTATGTTTACATATTTCTTTCATTATTTTATTCTTCTTGATTTAATGCCACCGAAAAAAAATCTTAGAAACAACATTTAAAATGTAAAAATACACTTGAAATTTGTCATAAAATGTGCATAGTTTTTCATACAATTTGGCTTGTTATCTATTATTTTTTAACATAACAAAATATGTATTTTTCTGGTTTGAAGGAGGGAAAAAAAATGCAAAAAGGCTTGAAATTTGTGCGCTGCTGTGTTGGGTCGCGTTGGCTTCCGATGAGGCAGAAAAACGGGGGAGTGATGGATGGTCTTCTTCTCTGTGGGCGATGAACAAAACGCTGGGTGGCCTTAGAATTCAAAGTTGAACGAATTATTCCGACCGCCGGCGCCGCCGTTGAATTGGAAGAACGAGCGGAACATTTGATTCGGATCAAAGTCGGCTGGGGATGGACAAAACAAAACAGATTTAGTATTAATTGCCCGCATTTGTATAATCAAATTTAAGCACTACCTTGCTCTTGCTCCTCGATGTCCTGGCCGCTGTCGTAGCGCGCCTTTTTGCGGGCATCGGACAGAATGGCGTAGGCCTCGCCCACCTCCTTGAACTTGAGCTCCTCCTCCTTGCGCTCCTCGGCACTGCTGTTGGCATGCCGATCGGGATGATGGACCAGCGCCTTCTTGCGGTACGCCTTCTTGATCTCATCATCGGTGGCACTGCGCCCAATGCCCAGAATCTTGTAGTAGTCCTTTCGCTTCGACTTCTTCAGCGCAAACTTGGCCTCGCGCAGCAGTCGCTTGATCTCCGGCGTCTTTTCCAGCTGCAATGCCGTCTCGTAATCGGCCACCGACTCCTCGAACTTCTCCAGATCATTGTAGCAGCGGGCGCGCAACAGCAGGGCCTTCAGATACTGGCTGTTCAGCTCCAGCACCCGATTGCAGTCGGCCACCGCCTCCCTGGCATTGCCGATGCGTGTGTTGACCAGGGCCCGATTGTAAAGCAATTTCGAGTTGATATCCTTGTTGTGCTCGTCGATCTTCAGGGCGTCCGTGTAGATGACATGGGCTTCGCGGTAGCGACCCGATTTGAACAGCATGTTGCCGTTCTCCTTCATCTCCTTGAGCTGCTTGCACTTGCTGCGCATCTGCTTGGACTTGTAGTGGTCGGGGTCGAGGGTCAGGGCGCGCTCAAAGTGCAGAATGCCCTTCTCCAGGTTGTCGGTGTAGTACAGGCACAGTCCCCTCACGTAAATCGCATCCGCCGATGTGCTGTCCAGCTTCATCACACCCACAGCAATGTCCAGGGCCTCATCACAACGTCCCAAAAAGGCAAGGCACTCGGCCTTAAGCAGGCGGTATCTGGAGAAATGAGTTACGGATTAGCTTTTCATATATATGTGTACATATGGGGGTTTCAAATCACTATTATGTCGTTTTGGGTGTCTAAAAGTATGCAGTAAATAAAGGAAGTTGTCTTTTCTTAAGAACTTATTACACTTTTGAGTTAAAACAAGGAAGAACGCTATAGTCGAGTACCTCGACTATCAGATACCCGTTACTCAGCTAAAGGGACCAAAGGAAAATGGAGATATGCAAGCAGCAAATGCGCCACCTACCGGCGGTAGACAGATTTAAGCGTTGTGGGCGTTAGAGTGGGCGTGGCAAAGTTTTTTTTGGATTAATCGATAGGTATTGACAAGACCAATACATTTCAGTTAAAATTTTTAATCTAGCATAAAAATTGTGGGCGCCACAGGCTTGGGCGGTTTGTGGGCGTTAGAGTGGGCGTGGCATATTCGCATAACAAACTTGCGCTGCGTACAAGGCTACGGAATCTAAATCTGAAATCCCAATACTCTATCTTTGATAGTTTCCGAAATATCCGCGTTCATATTTACGATTTTTTGAAGTTTGTGGGCGGTTTGTGGGCGTTCAAGTGGGCGTGGCAAACTTTTTTTTGAGTCAATCGATAGGTATTGATGAGAACAAGACATTTCAGTTAAAATTTTTATTCTAGCATGAAAACTGTAGGAGCCACAGTTTTGGGCGGTTTGTGGGCGTTAGAGTGGGCGTGGCACTCTGCTGAAACAAACTTGCGCTGCGTAAGAAGCTCAGGAATCTGCACGCCTAATCTCAATAGCCTAGCTCTTATAGTTTCCGAGATCTCAGCGTTCATCCGGACGGACAGACAGACGGACAGACGGACAGACGGACATGGCTAGATCGACTCGGCTAGTGATCCTGATCAAGAATATATATACTTTATGGGGTCGGAAACGCTTCCTTCTGCCTGTTACATACTTTCCGACGAATCTAGTATACCCTTTTACTCTACGAGTAACGGGTATAAATATATTGTATAATACTTTTAGACATCTAAAAAATTACATTTTAAGGTTTTTTTAAGCGAATTGGTTATACTTTTGAGTTTGAAATATATTGTTGCATACATACTTTCTTATATCTTAAAAAGTGACATTTAGAAATGATTACAAAGCCCTAGGGATTTCTGCGACGATATTCTATTACTTGTAGGTACCTAAATGTATGCAGGGAATAAAGAAACTTAGGCTTTTTCAAGGAATTTATTCTACTTTTGGGTTTAAAAATATTGTTGCATACTTTTAGACATCTACAAATTAAATTTTAAAGCTTTTTCAAAAACCTCGTGATTTCTGTGGCAGCATTGAGGTATTATTATTTCTAGGTACCCAAAAGTATGCAGTGAATAAGGAATGGTCTTATTTCAGTGAACCTTTGAGTTTAAAATATATTGTTGCATACTTTTAGAAATCTAAGAGATTTAAAAGTGATCTTAAAACCCTATTGATGCTCCATTATTTTAAGTAGTACTCACCTCAGGCAGGCTGGTGCCAATTTCAAGGCACTGTCCAGGTAAAAGATCACATTGCGATAGGCCTTCGTGTCATAGTTCGTCTGGATGGTGGCCTCCAGTTGGCGCAACTTCTGCGCCGCCGCCTGTTCGCCACTCACAGCCGTGCTCTGCGAATTCAGCTCGGCGACCATTTTAACGGCCTGCTCGGTGCCAATGATGTCGCCCAAAGCCAAACAGCACTTGGCCACCCGGACGTAGGCCTTCTCGAAGCCCGGATCGAGCCGAATGGCATGGCGGGCGTCGGTCAGGGCGCTATTATAGTTGAGCAGCATCATGTAGCAGGCGGCACGATTGCCATAGTACGCCGCCGAGTCCGGACACAACGATATGGCGTCTGTGTAGAGCTTGAGTGCATTCTGATAGTTCTGCGCCTTGTATTGGTCGTTGCCCAGTTTCTTCTTCTCTTCGGCAATGCTGCAAGTACGGAAAGAGGGGGGAAAACAATTTTCTTGGTCAATCCTTGGGGGCTTAGCTCACTGCACAAAAGGATCCGAGTCCTTTACATAGTCTACATAATTTGAATTTTTAATTTCATGTCGTCGTCAACCGAGGCGAAGTAACTGCTGCGGGGCAAAGTCGCCTCTTCTCAACAAGAAAAATACAAAACGGCCGGTATAAAATGGCACAAACGAAAAGCAACAGGAAGTAATCCGCTTGCCGTTCACCAGACGTCTTTTCAAAATGCACAGTGACACGGAAATTGGGGGAAAAGTGATGCGGAAAATGCATTTTGAATTCAAGGGGCACTTAAATGATATGGTTTGGCTATAATACCTGGACGATTTATACTAAATCCTAAATGTTCGGTTTTTTTAAGCTACTTAAAACTTTCCTGGATTCAAAAAAGTATTGCCAATCTAAACCTAAAATGTTTTTAAGCCTATATTCTTTCACTCAGGTTTTAAAAAATGGATCAAGTCCTTAACAGACTGGATTTATTCTAAGAAGTCACGACAACCTACCTAAACATGATTTAAAATATTATTAAGCTTTAATCGTTTTTTCTGTAGGTTGGAATGACATTTGAAAATAAATGCAGTCAGCTAGTCAAGAAATCAAGCATCTGTCATTTTTTTTTATACAACCAATTCTTTATGAATATCACTATACAAAATCCATTTTGAGATTAAAAAAATCAATGAGACATTAATCACGAAAGGGTTTGGTTTAATGCCCAACATTAATTTGAAAGATAAGAGAGGTACATAAGTCTGAATAAAAAACCACAACAATTATTTAAAAACCAAAGCCTTTTCCCGTAATTAACCATTAATTTCCACTCCCATTCACCGGTTTCCATTCCATTTTCAGCCCACTGTTGCCCCCAACACTCCGATTTTCCATTTGAAGGAAGTGCAACAACCTGCGCCAAGCTCAAATGGGCCAAGAAATTATGGCATCACAATGGCCGCCAATAGGGCGACACTAATGCGGGCGCCAAAGAATCCCGAAAGCCAAAGAAATTCCCCATTTCCCCCCATCCCGGCAAAAGCCAAAACCCACTTGGAGTTGTGCCAGGCAGGGTGTTTTCACTGTACTGCGAAGAGCATTGTCGCCAGTATTACGGGGTATAAGTGCTTTATGGCTGGCTCGTTGTTGATATTCTCGATTTTCCCTCAGTCTGCTTGTTATTTATTTGCTTCTGATTTCGGTTTCCTTTGTGCCTATTTATTTTTGCTCCTGTGTGCCATTAAAAACACATTGTGATATTACAAATATTGTGGGGGGTTCACCATCTATTGATTTACTCAAACTTCAGCTTGATTGGAAATATATAGTAATAAGAACTTTTGATTAAGGTGCAGCTTTTTCATTTCGAAAGACAAATTTGAATAAATTTTCATAAGTTTTAAGCTGAGTTTATATTTCATATTGAAATTTAAAAAAAAAATCAAATAGGTCATTCCATTTTTAAAATGAAGTAATAGGTGGTGCCACCAAAGTCTCTAGGAGTTTGAAATCATTTTTAAATGTGCCTAAAAGTATGCAACACTATCTTTTAAACTGAGAAGTATAATGAATTCATTTGAAAGACGACTATACTTAATTGACTGCATACTTTTAGGCACCTAAAATGTCAAGAGATTTCAAATCCTTTGAGATTTAAGGGGCACAGTAAAAAATTATTTAACCATAGGGCTGCCTACCTATTTTGCTCCCTTTCTTCATTTTGATTGCAACTTGTAAAACTATGATTAGGAAAATGTGTGAGAATTGCGAGTAAGATACGGAGGCCAAACAATAGATGTTAATTACTACGAAAAAAAAAGAATAATTTGCATTGCCCACCGTTTTTTTTCTTTCTTGTCTCTCCAGCAGACAAATACAGAAAGGGCGGTTTGGGTGGTTTTTTTTCAAGTGCTCAGCACAAAACTTTTAATTGCTGCCATAACTTGCCAAAGCGGTCGCGGCCTGAGCCGCAAATGGGGCCAAAATGGGGGTTTCGGATATCTTAGGCGGAACGCAAGGGGGCAGCAACACTCCCGTCGACGGCAGCAGTTTGCATAACAATTAGAGAAACCCATAAAAGTCAAAAATTCGCTCTCGCTTGATTGGGCAACATTTTAGAAAGCCATTTGTTAGGGCCTCCCTTTTTTCCTCGCGAATGCTTCAGCATTTTACCTCCCCCAAAAAAGTAGGCAACGTGGTTTGCATTTGCAATTCAACTTCAATAAAAACAGAAGACGTGGAGTGAAAAACTTCAGCAGACATTCGCTCTGAAATGTAAAAAAATGGCCCAAAACTAAAGAGCTGATTTAAATTAAGTAGTGGGGAAAAAGGTGGGGAAATGGCTGCCGGCACGCCCAAAAACATGAAAGCCCGGGCTAGATAAATAAAGCTCAAAAAGGGAACCGCCACCTGAATGGCAGGAAAAACAGGTAACAAAAAATGGTAAACGGAAAGCGAAAAAAAAGAACCAACAAACTGGAAGCAGAAGAATGAATGCAAAGCATGCAATGCAAATTTAAGCATGTATAGATTACATTTGCGGTCAGAATAATAGCCCTACAAATCAAAGTTTCCCGTAGGGAGATAGCTTTGTTATAATATTTATTACTATTGGTTTTACCACAGCGATTCAAAAGGGATAACATGTTAATGTTACAATTATTTTTTATGATTATATGCTATCGAAAGGATCGTTCTATAAAAACAGGCATTTAGTTGGAAGGTGCCTTCTTTGAAAACTCACATAATTCATAATAATAATAATTTAAAAAAATATTCTATTCTTAAAAAAATAGTTTTTAATAAAAAATTTATTTTACTATATAATAAATTTAATAATAATAAATCTAATATATAATAAATTTAATAATAACAAATCTAATAGATTAAAAAATTGTTTTCTAGGTATAGGTTTAAAGTGCATTGTTTTTTCTAAAGGATTTTTTTTTTAATGCTAACTAGGGTTTATGACAGCTCTTTTCGTTATTACTAATAAGCACTGATCTCATTAATGATTTTATCGCCTACGTTATAATTTATTACCGTCCCGTTGGTGCTAAAAGTGTGACCCCCACTGTGTGTACGTGTTGGTCTGCATGTGCAAATGCCTGCAGGTCACAGTAAAGTTCAATGCGCGATAAGCGAAGTCAATGGTAGAACATTCGAGGAATGTTATGTGCGAGTGCGATGTCTATGGGATATAGTGTGAGTTGGTCGGAATAATCATTCCCTCATGAATATGCATAGGTCGTCGGCAGGGAAAAGGGGTGAAAAAGGGGGGCTTTTGATGACAAAACTTTTCGCACAGCCAACGAAGGCAACTTGGACGCCATGTGACATGAGCTGCAAGAATCATGCAAAGTAGATTGTCAGGGTGTCAAATCTATCAGTTAACTGAAGCGATATCTGGCGACGCACAATTGCTACAGTGGGACCACTTCAATCTGAAGTAGTTTTTCTGCCTGCAAAGTTTTACACATCTTCATGATTACTTTTACCCAACATTTACTTAAGTTTTCCCCAGCGGTAAAACTTGGTCTTTATCAAGCACAAAAATAAATCACTATTTTTCGAGCATGATGGTAGATGTGTTACCTACATTTTCAAAATAATGTAATTAACTGAACTATCTGAAATTAAAGAAAAGTGAGTCCCAGCTAGAACTTTGTAAATTCGTTATGGCTAATTCAAATAAGTTCAACTGACAGACAAAAGACAAAAAGTTTCTGTCAAGAAAGTTTATAGTGTTGCTATCATAAAACTAAGTTCAGATGCACAAACTACTTTAGATGTAAAGAAAATGTTTTTGCTATACTTTCTAAAAATTGCTATATAATTTTCTACATTATAAAGACTTTATATGTATAATCAGTTTGTTTATAAGTTTTTTATGCTTTTATTATATGGACATAGAATAGTAATTGGAACATTTAAATCAGCTCTTCTTATGTACCCTAATTGGGGAAAACAAATGTTAATAAACTCTAAAAAAAACTTTTGTCTTTTTCACTTTCAACCACAAAAAAATTACACTTCAAAATTCAACATCTCTCCTTCGTAATTTCCGCACGAACTTCTCCGTCGCATATCAAAATACCCAGAGCCCTGCCATTTGCATTCCATTAGCAGCCTGTCTCATCAAATTGGCTTTGACAACCAAACAGAAAGGCCAACAAATAAATCCAAGCCCTTATTTTATCCGGCATTTCTACTTACCGCGGCAGAAATGTAAATTCCTCCGAACTCATATACAATTTATTGAGCATTGGATAGAGCGGAGGAGTCAGACTTTTAGGGTTATTACTTTTCGGCATGGGAAAACCAAGGGATTTCAAACACCTTCCATTAAGTGGCAGCTCAGCTATATTATTGTTACGATCTTCTACGATGCACTACCAACGCAAAAACTACGAAAAATATGTGGCTATCAAAAAGACTATTTTAGCGAACACGTCGTTATTGCTGGTGGTCTCTGGCAGCCAACGGAAGCGACTGATGTTGATGCTGCTGGTGTTGCTGCCGTGCTGCCTGCATGTTGCTGCTGCTGCTGGCGATGAATTCAATGCAACGGCACGTCGCGAAGCTTGAGAACCGAGAATGGCGAGTTACGAAGGAGAAAATACGACCATATTGTTGCCGGTGTTGCAATAACAGCCAATGATTTTTAAAGTGGCAACAGCACAAGAAGAAAAATATTTTTTTAACATTTTTTAGAACCCAATTATAGAGGTTTTAAAGGATATTGTTCATTTTAAGACTTTGTGATTGGTGTCCAAAAGAAATCGGAACCAAAACATATTTGTTCAAGATATAACGAAAACAACTTTTTTATAAGTATTATTTATTTTGTATATTATAAGAAGACCCCTTGTAGAGCTTATTTTTATTATAACACTTAATATATGATTTTTTGCATGCACTGTGCCTGCAGTGAGAGAGGAAACTCAGCAGAGAGAGACCAGAGAAAGCATTGCATTGTGCAGCGCGCATGTAAGAGAGTGGTGAGCGGTGAAAGGGGAGAAAGGGGCTGGAAAAATGGGGTGGGTGGTAAAGCCTCTCTGCAGGTGGCTTTAACGATACGCCAGACAATGCCACTCGCCATCTCACAGCCATTTGTTGGTCAATAAGAATAGGAAAAGTTCTAGAAGGGCAGTATGAAATGAGTCAATACCCTATTTTATATTAATCTAATTTATATACCATCTGGGAAGAAATAAAAAAATATTTGGGAAATAAAATACAATCTGTTAAAAATAAATAAATATAAATGTAGCATTTTATATTATGGCTGCTTACTTTTTATAAAAGAATATTTTTTTATATTGGAAGTCAAATAGTAAACATTAAAAATCAATCCATTAACTATCAGTTAATAATATACTAAAACCAAACCATTAATAAATAACAAAAAATACTTCATCTCAACTACAAAGCATTAAACAAATTTAAAAATAATGCAGACATTGCACGCTAATCGCCCTCAGCAAAAGTCAATATTTTATATCATCCCCACTTTTCGCCCGAAAGCCCCCTACAAATTCCACTTCAGTTAACGCTGCGTCAAGTCAACAAACCCTTTGCGAAAGCGCATATCAAATAGTTTACCCGTTTACCCATCACAACACGCTTTGGGAGGCGTGGAAAAGTGGGCGGGGCGGAGAAGCGGGCAGCGGACATGACCTGCCACAAGTTGAAATTGCTTGCCACATGAACCGAACGCACACAGATACTCACACTTGCAAGCAGACAGTACTTGGCACCAGTACAGTAGGAACTTATTAACTTGATTAACACATTTATTTATATTTTATCTTAAATCGCAACCGGGATACAAAATTTGTTACAGTATTTTGTTGTTGGAACCATTTTTATAAGGCTCTATTAAAACTATCTATTCCTATGATCACATTTTAAGTAAACTAAAATTCTCCATATTTAACCCTAACGCCCGTTTTCTCGTTCGTATGGTTAGCTTATAGATTTTAAGCCTTTACTAAGCAAAAATTAATAATATAAGATAATAATCGTTTTGATGAAATTTAGTATCAATTCCATTTAGATACGGATGACGGGACGAATCCTTTAAAAATGTTCGCCATCTTGTTTTTTGGTCTATTTCGGATAGTTTCGAATATTGCTTTCTCGCTCTAACCCAGAGTAACTCGCTTCTTTCTCACTTTTTCGTTTTAAAAGAGTTTTTAAAGAGAGGAACTTAAAGAATTACGAATCCTTAATGTTAAATTTATGTTGTTCAAAGGTAAAAATTAACTTAATAAATATTTCCATGCGAATATTAAACCAATCCTTACGTATTTTTTTCTGTATAAAAAATCTAAGTTGAAGGTTTAAAATTACCTTAACGACAACATAGGACTAACAACTAAATTAAATACATTTTACCAAACATTTAAAAAGATAATTAAGTTAGGGTTTGATCATTTAATTTTTTTAGTGACTGAAATAAGCTTTCACTTTAGCCAAGCTCCACTGTGGGTTATACCGATTCACGTGGACCACGCACAGTAGGTCAATGCGGGTTCTGCGCCTGTGTTTGAATTTGTTTTTGTGTTTGCCCCCAACTGCGTGAACCGGAAATGTTGTGCAGACATAATGGCGGCCGAAAATAAAGGGAGCGAATAGAACAAAAACACTGTTGGGCGAAGAGCCAAAGCTTAAGTGAATAAGGAGAAGAAGTTTCCAATAAATAAAAGAAAAGCCAGCTTAAGAATGGGGCGAAACTTTAGCTTTAGGGAAATGTTCGAGGGAGAAGGTATGTACTACAAAGTTAATGAACCTAGCCAAGAGTCGGTCGGAAAGTTTAAGCCAAATTGCTTGGGAAGTTTCTGGGAAGCTAAATAAATGAGCAAAGGCTTGGAGAATAAACATAGAAAAAACATGTGTCAGAAACACAAACAAAAAGAGAATTATTTGAGACAACCGAAATCTCTATTTACTCACTGGTTTGTATATATTAAATAAGGTCTTAAGCAACTAATAAATTTGAATTAATTACATTCTAGGGCAAGGCATGTCCTAATTAATGAACACTATGAATCACTATTGTTACACTCTCTATAATTTTCAATTCTAAGTGCCTAGCAGTTTTGGTCATAGGAAAACTTTTCCCTCAGTGAAGAGGACTAGAGCTTGCTAACCATTGTCTGCACAAGTGTGGGTTGAGAACTAATGCAAACAATATAAAATACATAATTGATTGTTGTCTCGCAACCGCCTCCATAAGCACCATCATCATCATCATCACCATCGTTATGGAACACTTGCATATGGATGAGCTCGTGTTCTATTGACACTTGCTTCAATTGAATTTATGGTCCCGAGTTTTGGGTCGTTGTCCGACCCATTATTCCATGTTTTTCCCCACGAGAGGGGGTGGTGAGCGGGGTTAAATGGTTAGTTTCTGCCAGTTGTCAGTTGTTTGCTATTTATGGCACACACAATACGTAATAAAAATATAAACGTACATATGACAACGGGATTTATGGCGGTGTGGAATGTTTGCTTTTAACTTCATGCAACATATCTATTGGATACGTGCTTAAAGTGCGATCAAACTAACACGATTGTGCCAATTAGATAAGAATGATTAAGTGCAATTGGAATTACAAATTGTGTCCCAATAAAATGTAACAACAATTTTTATCTACTAAAGATTAATATCAGACTACGTTGACAAAAGCGTAGATATTTTATTTAAAATTTATTTTTGAAACAATCACTTGATTACAAAGGTGTTGTGAAAGAAAGTAACTTCAATTACAGGCTCATATTGGCCACACAATTTTCCACATCTGGCACGTAGGGAATTTCAGAAATTTCTCCAAAGAAAACCCGACGTAAATCATAGGTTGGCGAAAATGCATTTCCCCCTTGACACAAAGTGGACCATAAAAATATGACCAACGAGCAGCTAAATTGCGTCTCCAAACATATAATTTTAACAATTCCCAGAGGTGGCCAATGGCATATTCACAGACAGGAGCACTCCACACAACATTGGCCTATAACTCTCTCGACTGGAAATGCATTTTGGCCAAGAGATCGGGTTACGTTTGGCCCATGTGAGTCATTTGTTTGGCTACAACTGCAATAAAATGCATGCGAAAATTTAATGCCACTGCAATTTAAAGCGCAATCTGCCCGCCCCCGCCCACAGTAACAAAAATTGCAACTGCAACTGCAAATGCAACAGCAACATGAGCATGAGCAGCAGATACGACAACAACAATGGCTGGGGCATAAAAACATTTATGTCGGGGCAATAAACGACACACCCAGTACGAAAAAAATAGCAGAAAGCTAAAAGACAACACAAAAACCAAAATTATAGTGCGGTAGCAATGCATTGTACATATTTTCCTCATGCTGCAATTTTTTGTTATTTCGTTTTTTTTTTTTTGGATAAGAATTTTGCGCCGGCGACCTCAATGTGCCATATGCCAAAGCTTTGCCACCCAAAATAAAGAAGAAAAAAAGTTGGGGCCAACACACATGTGCCCAGAGACCCAAAAGAGACCCCCTAAATGCTCTCCTAGGAGAAAGGACTGAAAACCAGGGGGCAAAATGGCCGAAAGGCGGTGCATTTGGCAGCCCAGTTGGGCTCTGACATTTTAAAGAGATTGAGAAATGTCGAAAAGATTTTCTTTCGCCAGCTGCTTTTTGTTTGGTTACAGAGAAAGAAAACAAATATCTCTTGGTATCGATTTAAATTATAAATACAGTGGTCGGCATAAGTATTTTGACAAAACAAAAGTTAAATATACTCATAATTTGAGCTTAATTCTTGTAAACTTTGGCATCAATGGAAAGGTAATTTAAATGCCGTTTGAATGATACAATACATTTCTTAACCCATTCAGTACTTATTGAAAAGGACGAATTTGTGTAAGCATCTACTTTTAAACTTTTTTCCTCGACTTGAAAACTAAAATTTTTTGATGCAAAAAGTTTCTTCAAAGAAAAATAATAGTAACTGCAAAAAGAATTTTTCAAAAATCATTTTATTTATATTTTTTATGATTTTTTGAAGGTGACAATGTCGGAAAAAATTTGTATGAAAAAGAGAAAAATATGGCTCAAAAGCATGTTTTTAAGCATTTTCAAAAAATCATAAAAAATATAAGAAAAATGATTTTAGAAAAATTCTTTTTGCAGTTACTATTATTTTTGTTTGAAGAAACTTTTTGCATCAAAAAATTTTAGTTTTCAAGTCGAGGAAAAAAGTTTTAAAAAAAATTTTAAAGTTGATTTACACAAATTCGTCCTTTTCAATAAATACTGAATGGGTTATGAAATGTAATGTATTATTCAAACGGCATTTAAATTACCTTTCCATTGACGCCTATAGTTTACAAGAAGTAAATTCAAGTTATGAGTATACTTAACTTTTGTTTTGTCAAAATACATATGCCGACCAGTGTAAAATCTCTAGAGCACTTATTGTTGAACGATTTTCAATCTGAATCTACCACACTTAAAGTGTGGTATCACTTTGTGGTAGTTTCTCTCAGTGCATGGCTGCTATTTTCTTTTTTGCCTTGATCAGATTGGTCAATGCTCTTTGCTGGGGGTTTGGGAAAAAAGTGTGTGAAGGGCAAAGGCTGGCAGAAAAGTCAAAGTAGTGAAATGAATCATCTTAGAAATAGATATATGTACACACGTTGCTCATCTTTAAAATAGTTTATTTATTTAAAACTTTCACTCTCTTTAAGAAATTGAGTAAGCCTATTGAACAGAATAAATACAATATTTTAGTTCTCACAAAGTTTTCCTTTATAACAAACATCTAGAAAATCAGTTAAATTGATTCTGATCAATTGGTTTTATAGACTCTTATCAAAATGTCTTTTATTGATAGATTGGTTTGTCATCGGAAATATGAATCTATTTCTGTACTTGTTTCTTATCGTAAGTATAATTTCGTCTAAGTATTCCAAGAAACTTATCAAGTATAAAGAACATTCATTTCCTTTATAATTTCATTATTTTCCTATATAATAAAAAGCTTATATCTTTCAGCCTATCAACCATATTACTCAACCGTTTTTAATGTTTGATTGTATAAATTGCTTTTCAATTTCAACGCCTCTGCACGTGGCTACTGTGAGTTACAAAGTGGGGAAGTGAGTGAGAAACCGCGATAAATGAATATGCAAAAAGACACCAGGCGACACCCAAACACACAAAAATATATATATAGACGCACCCGATTCGAGTACAAAATGTGCATACAGTAGCGGATAAAATATTAAGAATATTCAATTTAGTTTAAAATATTTTGTTTATTTACAACACAATATTTTTCAAAAATTTATTTTTACAAGTAAGAAAACACAGGAAGTTGTCTTAAACATTTTCAGCACATATATATAAATTAACTTTAGTATTTATTTAAACATGTACAGATAAATATGGTACATACGTTACTTCATTATTAAACAATATTTGCTCTAGAAAATTTTTAACCAAATGTTCACTAATATTTTGACCTGCGCTGTTTTTAGATGGGTCAACGTCGATTTATTTTTGGTTTCTTGTGTACTTTGGGTTCCGTTTTAGTTAGCATTTAATCGAGTGCGATATAAAACAAAAAGTCATTCCTATAAAACTTACTACAACATTTTGCTCAGCTCGACGTCGTCGAATCGTTGTGGATTTATAAAGATACAGTTGGCTATTCCTTCTGGTCTAAGTTAACTGTTTTTGTGCATATAGAAAGCGACTTGATCTTCTTGGTTGACCCGATCTTCTCCTTATTTCGGGTTGTTGAATCGTATTCGATTTAAGACACTTTTTGCTCATCACAAATATAATGGCTTAATTTGATCGTATTATTGAGAACGGAAATTTTTTAATTTTTTGACAGGGAAAAGAAGACAAACAACTCAAAGCGAAGATTCTTTGTTTTGCTTGTTTACTGAGTAATTCTCCCTTTTCCGCGATTTTTCACAATTTTCGCGACGAGCGCGAAAAACGACGTCGATCGACGCACTGCTGCAATTCGCGACTGAGTGGGCAGAGTGACGATCCCTCGATGATCCCCTCTGCCAACGGCGACTGCAACGCAGCCACTCAGCTGACGCGGAGCGAATCGAGAGAGCAAGATTTGCAGGCAGAGGGAAAAAAGAGAGGGGGCTTTGCAGTGAGAAAAAAATAGCGCCACGTCAAATAGATTTTAGCAGCCTGATAATTAAAGGGGAATTATGCTTGTGTGAACCAATCAAATTTAATTGAGGTCATGCTTAGAAAAAGATATAGAATGAACTAAAAATATAAATGGTTAAAAAAAAAGATAAATGTAATGTAATAATGACATTTTAATTATTTGAAGATTAAATGCAAAGGTTTTTCGAATGTGAGGAAATATTACTCAATGCAAACTATTATTACTTAGTAATATAAATGGTTGTTAGTATACTAGGGTACACAGCATTATTTTATTTTTATTATCCGAAATTTCCTGTGGTTCCCAGTGGTTAAGAGCAATGTTATTATAAATATTATATGAAATTTCCAGTGGTTTTCTTTTCAGACAATATTTCTTAAAATCAAACTCTTCCTCAAAGTCATTGAAAAGTTGTTGCACTCTCTCTTTCCTTGTTTTTTGTTTCTGGTAAATATTTTTTATTTTCCCCTTCTCGGGACCATTTTACTTCCCGTTGTTAAAGAAAACAAACATTTATAAATGTAAATATCTATAGAAACCATATATAAAGTGAAGGCGTGTCGTGGATTTTGAGTGAGACATGGAAAAGATATCGTCTGCTGACTGTCAACTTTTAATTAATGTTTTTTAATAAAACCCAAAATGGAAAGACAAGACAACTGGAGAGCGACTTGAAACAGGAAGAAAGTTGTGGTTTCGTAAAAAAAACCCTGAGATAATAGTTCAGAGAATATGAGAATGCAAAATGAAACCACAAGCCTGCTCCACTTCACTATCAAATTAGGGCAAATGCAATGGCAATTTTGTTTCCGCTGCAACAAGTGAATTGCATTGCAAATGCAATTGAAACCTGCAAAAACAAAAAAAACTCAGCAACCAAAACCAAGTGAAAGTGCAGACACAAAGCAATTAAAACCACGAACATCTGCCATAATGAATGCGAAAAAAAAGAAAATGATTCAACAAAAGGGGAAAAACAGCTTGAAATTTTCCAGAGAAATTGCCACAAATTCCCAAATTAAGAAAATTAATAAAGCCGCATAATAATAAAAGATAATGGACGTAACCAGTTATCGTAAAACTGTAAATATAGATTTAAATACTTGTTGCTCTCAAACTGTAATGGCGCCATCTAGTTAAGTGCTAATTTACAAGCTGCCAACACCTACAGTTTGAATCTGAAAATGGAAATGGCTTTTTCCCCAACCAAAAGGCACTCTCTCTCACTCACTCACTTACTCTCTTTGTGGCTGCACTGGAAAAAAATGGAATTCAATTTGAAAAACCTGTTTTTCTATGTCTTCTAATAAAATAACTCTAGAAAAATAGAAAAATCAATCGGAAGCAAAAACAATATAACATTGAAGTCCAGAAATAGTTAGTTTAAAGATAAGTACTATTGTAAATAAAATATAATATATAGAGGTACTGGTAAACATGAAGCCTGATTTTACTTAAATATGTATGTGTGCAACTTAACATCTTTATAATATTAATCCAGATTATAAGATCTATTAAAGCAGGTTAAATGTAGCTTCACAAAAATCAAAAAGTTTATATGAACTAATATTTTTTTGCATTTCTTTCTATGTACCAATGTACAAAAACTAGCTTCAGAGTCGTTAGAGACTGGCTAAACTGGCTCCCAGATTCGATCCAGACAGATAAGGGAAGACAAGACATGGGACTCTCATGGGTAGCAGATGACGGCTGCCTAAGCTTTTTGACATGATCAACGAAAGATCGGGTTTTTTTTCACTGCTTGTGGGGAAATTGAGCAATTTTCCAATGCATTTAACTTAATGTTTACGATATGATAAGACCTGAGTGGCCATTAATGGAGTTTCCGTTTTAGGAAAATAAATAACAACACTTAAGATCTCAATTTGTAAATAAAAAATTAGTTGATATTTTATTTATTTGTATTACCCACACTGACCTTGCCCCGACATTGAAACCATATTGCCTTCGCCAATATTCGCACACATCTTTCGACATAAAAACCCCATTATATAATCTTAAGCTCAATTGAAAAATTACCTGACCAAAATAATTTAATACGCTTTTGCCCCCACAAGTTGGGAATTACGTAATTTTAAGCTATTCTGCTATTGTCTTCAAGTGACTGCCACTTCACAGATGCCCACAACATCCGCTTGAAGCTTCTCAAAACCATCAAGATCTTTAATAAAATTTAAAAAAAAAGCAAAACATAGTTTCAGCCCTGCCACTGATTTTTCTAATGCTTCTTTTTCCCCTTCTATTGTGTTCTTTTTCTAGCCTCGTGTCGAATCAATAATTTAATTGACCCACTTTGACTGAAGTCGAGCAATAACTTTTCGAGGGTTACGTAGTTGGAGGCTAATTGCCCGAAGTTATAGTTGGCCAAAAGTTTGGCCAAAGCATAGGCAACATTGAAAACAGAGGAAAAAGTAAGCGCCGAGCGATTTTGGTTCGAATCTAGGTTGAAAATGTCTGCTCTGAAAGTGTTTAGCAACTTTGTTGGTGGCCAATAAAATAGGACAAAGTGCTGTCAAAACTGTGCTTGCTGATAAGTTTAAGAAGCAACAGCTTTAGCAATTCCAAGTATTTTAACAAACTGATTAAAAGTATTGTCATTGATTTACTACAACCTTGAGTTGTGATTTGTTAAAGGTATTCTAAGTGACCTAAAGTAAACCTAGAAAGTCGACAAATTTTAAACAGCTGTGCTTATAAGTAATTTGCCTATCAGCAAATCATATTTTAAATGCTGTAATGCTCAAAATGTGATAACGCTTTAATATTATCACTAAAGATGAGCTAAAATTGTATTCTACTCAAAGAGTAGTTTTTTATTTTTAAGAGAATTGTTATTTTGTAAATTTTCGAGTTGAAGGTTGCTCGTGGATTATCATAGTTTGACATTTTATTTTGAGAGTGCTTGTTCTTTATTGTTCTTTCAGCGGTTATAATTTAGCTGATTGATTGCTGCTGGCTTTAATGATTCTTGATTGGTTTGTTCATGGTCAAAAATTAACACAGTTAGCGAACAATAGTGAAAAAATATTACAAATATTGATGCAGAAGTAAATTTAAATATAAACACTTTCGTAATTTATTTATAAAAAACTTTTTAAAACCGTTTATATATTTTTTTACAATTTTTTTTTTTGTAGATTACATAAAAACATTTCCCTTTGACATTTTGTTGGCACACCCAAACGACCTTGAACTTGACGGGCCGAAAATGTCAAGCCGGTATCTATAAATATGTAATAGCACGAGTAAAATCAATAGATTGGATGCTGTAACCCCTCTGCATCAAAATAAAATAAAATTTCCCCATTTATCGGGGTCGGCATTTCTAATTTATCAACAGGTTGACTCATAGACCTCCAAACGGGTTCCCTCATCATCTGCTCTTCCCATCGTCATCATCAAGTTTCCAAGTAAGTGCAAACAACAAAAATCATAATAAACCTCTTTTTTCCCGTGGGGATGAGTCAGTTTGGCCAGACAAGAGAAATTGTTCCGCTTTATTTTCGCGCCCAGTCCTTGAACTCTATAAGGCGGAATTGAATTACTTATGGAGATTAGAAAAACGCTGAAGGCCTGAAAGGTTAGAGCGTTTTTTGTTTGCGCTTGGGTTCATTCACATTAAGTTTTATTTTGGCCAACTTTTTCGGGGTAGCGTGTGTGTAGGTTGCCCTCAACTTTTGACATTGTCTTGGCTACGCTCTTTTTGGCGATGACTGTACTTGACTTTGAACATGATCGGGTTTTAGCTTTTTAGACGAATTTCAGGGACAAGAGATTGTATCCCCTTCTTAACAAATCACATGCTGACTACGTCCGTGCAAATCTTATCTATCTTCTATCTTTTGTTCTGTTTTATTACCGATTACTCATGGAAACAAGAACAAATAACGCAAATTCTAGCGGAAACAACGTAATAAACACCAAATAAATTTCACAGGTATATAATAAAACTCAGGAACGCCTGAGACAAACCCGATTTTCCAAATATAAACTACTTTTTTTCGCCACATTCAAGTGTCAACTTCGATTATCCAAAAACACGGAAATAAATAAAATAGCTTACATATATTTAAATGCAAATAGCAATTGTTTTTCCGCGTAGTTTTTGTGTGGAAATAACGAGAAAAGAAAATCGAAGCAAATGAAGCGTGTCGAGAACGAATTTATAACTGTTTATGTTGGCAAATTGGCATAAATGTTTGCAATTTAAATGTCAAATGGGATTAGGGTCAGAACTTTGAGATACAAAATGTATTTTATAGGGCTAAACTAAAAAAGGGTAATTTTATTTAGTATCTTATGTTTATTCAGTGATTTTTGGAGTTCAACCTAATTTTTTTAGTAATTTTTTCTTTTACTTAGAACTGACAGTGACTCCTAAACTGTGGCTTTACTGCAGGCTTGTGAAATCAAAGAGTCTTGAATTTCAAAATTTAACGTGCCCACACACACAGAGGAATAAAAAAAAAAAACATTGGGCGGCAAGCAGAAAGTAAAACCAGTTTCCAACAAGAACTAAACAAAGCGCACCTAGCAACAACAAAGGCCAAACAGTAGAACCTTCCTAAAGCAACAATGTTTAATATTCTGCTGTTAATAACCAATATTTTAAGAAATTTAGCTTTACGACTACAATTTAGAAAGAGAACTTTTAAAAATTAAATTTTTAAATTAAATTCAAATGGCATCCATGGGTATTTCTTTAATATTACTATGTTTTCAAAAAATACCATATTAAAATGTATATAAATTAAAATCTAATGATATTCCGTAAATTATAGTATTTTTAATACAATAAAGAATAAATAAACAACACCACTGTTTCGTCTTAAAGAGTGTCTACTGTAAGTGCAGGGCGTGTGCGTTGGCGTCGCTGACGTTTTGTATCTTTTTCTCTATATTTATTTGCTACGTTTGGCTGCTGCCCATGACCATGTGAAATGGGTGAGACAAGGAGGGGTGATGCGGCAGGGGGTGGGAGTGGGAAAGAGGCGGAGAGACCCCGGGCAATAGATTACATAAAACAGCAATGCAAACACACACTTTAACACCTGCTGTTATCGCACAGTTTGGCATTGGTTGTAATAGTCAAACTAATAGTTGTAAAATATAGAACCCAACAAGCAAAACTATTCCAATTGGTTTGGCCCCTCAAACTGTAAGCAATGGATTTATAACTTTAAATTGGCTTTGTAATCAATTGTCTTTTCTTATCAGCAATTTATGACCAAACTAAAATTGTTTAATCGATTTCCACAAATTAACTGCGCATAAACAAAATCTGAGGTAACTTTTGTGACTAAGTGGATTGTTTGTAATAGCCAAACATATAATTATAAAACAAAAAACTATACCAATTGGAATGAGCTATCAACATTTAAGCGGTGGTTTTATAACTTTGTTGTTTCTATCTTTTGTTTGTAAAATTATTAAAACAATTAAGTAAACAAATTGGTAGGTGATTTTATGATTTTGCAATTATAAATTTAGCTACTTTTTGAAAATTTAACTTGGCATAAACATGGTCACAGTTTGAGAGTCAGCTCAAAGGCACATTTTCAGGTGTGCTGTTATCGTTGGTTTGAGAGCCACTGTGGAGATTCGCCTTTTTTTTTTTACTTACGTTGCCGCGTCCTTGGGCACAATTTCCTCTGCTGCAGCGACGCTGGCGTCGACGCCTGGCTGCTCCACCGTTATTTCCACGTCCATCTCGGAATTCGATGAGGTTTCCTCCCGTTCGCTATCGCTAATTTCGATGACTTCGTCGTCCATGCGTGGCAAATTCTAAGCAGAAGCAACAACAGCGATCAGAGTCCAGTGCCTGCCAAACGTTGTTATTTGTCAATTCCTCTTTTTTCTCACTGTTTTTTTTCCTTCGCGTTTGCGTCAGTGGCGAAGTACGCGTGTGTGTGTGTATGTGTGTCGCACGCGCGCTGTGATAAAAAGTTCCCAAATTTCTGGTACTTTCTTTATGTTTGCTTTTACACGCCCGCTCCGCTGATTACACGCCCGCCTTTGGTTCCGATTTAATTTAATTGCACGGTGCCTGGCTAACTGGTTGGTAATTTTGAAATTTATAATTTCGAATAGCCAAACGACCCGAAACAGACGGAAAAAAGCGTGCGATGCGAACAGCTAGAGGTGGCGAAACATCGATGACATCGATATTTTCAGTATTTTTGTGTTTGAACGTAAGCAAACGTAAGCAAACGTAAGCAAACGTAAGGATCCGTAAGAGTAAGGGGAGATGCAAGATTTCTGGAAAAGAATATGATAAACAAAATATAAAAATACGAAATAAAAACTGGATATTGCTTATAATTTTAATTTTTTAAAAAAAACAATACTATTGATAGTATCGAATTTTGTCTCCCAAAACATCGAAAATATCGAATGGGGCCACTATCAATAGTTTCCCAGCTCTAGTGTGACCGCGCCGGTAAAGGTTACAAAATACCATCCTCCATACAAAATATAATTATCCACTTTGTTCGTGTCTCCGCTGTTATAGTCTGTTCAGACGAGTGTGTTTCTGCATCAGCGACCGAATTCCGCTTCAGCTACTTTTTCTCCCATAAGAAGTGTGGGAAAAAATTCAGCTGTTCAAACTTGAGCGAGGGACCAGCAATAGGACGCAACTGCCGTAAGAGCTGCGTGCGAAAGAAGAGTACAGATAGTAGGGGTTGTATTCAAGACTTTATTATGTGCTAAACGACAAAAATAGGCACATATTATGAATTTAACAAAGCTGTTTACGTTAAGACTGATAACGATAGGCGAAAAATCGATATACGACTATCGACGACTCGTGAGTTCAGGGAGTCGCGCAGCTTAGTCAAGTCATGGAACTGGTTCCTTAAACCGGATAACTCCCAAATGAACCAAGGTTTAAATCCGAAAAGTTTGAGTGGTTTTTGGGCGAAGAGAGGCGTGAAAAAGTGAAACAAGCAAGGGTGAGGAAAGGGCAAAAATAATTGGTCGCAGACGGTTCTGTTGGAAAAAAATATATAATATTAGAAGTCAAGTTCCTACCCAAATATTCCGTGAGGGAAAAGCCTGGATCAGGAAAATAGACGTACGTAAGGAGAGACGAAGACCAGCCACCAGGAGGAGATCTAAATTTTCGACAAGAAAATTGGCCACTCATCCCCGGGTGGCCCCAGGTTTTTATTCGCCCTTAAAATTACATTTTGCCACAGAGAAATAAAACTGCAAGCGGCAAACAAATTCAGCAAGCCGAAAATTAATACAGAAAAATTGAGACTGATATCTTTGATTATGTAACCCGCCCAAATTAATTTAGTCCTACTTATATCTATTCAAATTATTTATTTATTTAACCTATTTATTTACACCAACCCAAAACTATTGGAATATTGTTTATTGTTATTTATTTATTTATATATATATGTGTTCCCTGTAAAAGTTCGGTACCGTAGGTAGGATTATTAAATGTTAAAATTTAAGAGAAAATTGTGAATTATAATGTGAAAACGAAATTAAGTCGTGTGAGTAGAAATTCGTGTTGGGGGGTGAGATGAGTTAGGCGAGGTAGCACGATCCACAAAATAGAATTGGGAGATGTGTCCAAAAGAATGTTGAAGGGTACACTCATGGTTGGGAGGGACTCCAGGACCAAGAAGAATCCGTCGTGAAATTGCCGTTGTCCGAGTTTGAATTTTCGTTATGTTTTTGTTGTGTCTGCTGCGTAGACAACATTGTTGGTTGTTCCCCTCCCTGGGATGTTCGTTGACTAGCCGGCATCTACACTGCGCGAAAAGCAGCACACGACAACTTAAGGCGTTTTTCTGGGTAAAACAACAAAATAATGAACATCTAAAACAAACTGTCCTCGAATTTGGTTTAATATTGATGAAAATAAGAATAAACTAAAATTGTACATGTCTTTACTTTGAAAGGTTTTCACCTTACAAAAATTATACTCAAATAGGAACTTATAATACTAGGTAAGTAACGGTTCTCGATACAAGTGTTATACCCCAGAGAATAGGAAAAAACAACCAAACACAAAGAAGCTTCATTTGCTGGCATAATATTTTCTTACTCGTTATGTCACACAATCGTTCATAAACTATCCAAAGTGCCTAAGAAATCTAGCTAAGCAACGATTGAAAAACCACTGGGATTTGTATTTGTGACCAAAATCTAAATCCCTTCTTTTCCCCCAAAATAATCAATGTTTTGGCTGGCATATTGCAAATAAATTACAAATTGAGATTTTCAATAAAAATCTAACATTAACAAAGAAGGCTTACTCTTCAGTTTATAGGAATACTGACAAATATTCTTTGATTTTAAAAGAATATCCTGTAACATTTGTTCATAATAACATTTGTTCATAATAATTTGTCATCCCTGGTTAGCTACATTGGATCAAACGAAAAGGAAGAAAAGGACGACGGGTTCACTGGGCTTACTTTACGTATACTTTCGAGGAAAATGATATTCTATTTGGAGCACGTGATGACGGGCGATCGGGTTTTTCTGGCCGAAAGCGAAAACACCCTAGTACGCGACGCCGACTGCAGCTTGAAAATGGAGTACGACTATATATCCCGGAAACACGTCCCCATCTTAGTTGAAAATGGAAAGATTTTCGTAAAGGAGCTGGTAAGATGCGGTATACGATAGTGGAATCTTCAACTAATTCTCTAATATCCATAGGAGTCCCGCAATAGCACACTTGTAAACTATGTGGGTTTCCGGGTTGGTAAAGAATATCGGGAAATCTCCGTCGGCGACCTTCTATTATAGCTTCGGTTTCTTTTGACATATTATCTTATGCTATTGGGAATTTCTTTTTTTGTATTTTTAAGAATTTCGAATTAAATTTAATAATTAAACTGCAAGGGTATACAAACTTCGGCTTGCCGAAGTTAACTTTCTTTCTTGTTTTTATTTAGGTTATATTCCAGTGCATGAACCAACGTTTAGTACTTGGCAAAAGAATATTATTATCAAGGTTAGGACTAGCATTACGAAATGTACGCAGCAAGGATTGAGCTCTCCTAGTGATTCTAGTGTGAACATACCCGAGATTTATTTAAGTTGTTGAGCTCTCCCAATGACATTAAGTATTCAGAAAAGGGATTGAGCTCTCCTGTATATGATAAATTTTTGCCACAAGGATCGAACTTCGCTTATAATCATAAATTTTTACCCAAATAATTAGGCATAATTCTTTAAAAAAATGTGGCATTAACAAGAATTAATAAAGGCTTACATTTGCAAAACATTAAATTAAGAAATGAGAACATAAAGTTAAAAGCCAATATCATTGATGGATTAAATAAAACTATCAATGAAAAATTGTGTAAACTTAAGGCTGTCAGTTCGCCTCTGGAAATGCAATGTGATGCGCTTTAAAAAAAAAAGAAATTTGGCCCATTTCTAATGAAAATGACTCATTGCTCTTTGCGAGCGCTTAGCACCCAGCAGCGGGTGTCAGAGTGAGCTCCGAGTAGAGCTGGTAATAGAGGTATCAAAACATCGATGCATCGATGTTTTTGAAATTTTCTAAATCATCGATGTTTTTTTTCAACCATCGATGTTTCTGTGCCGTCACTATTAAGAAAAAAGGCAAAGGAAAGGTACGTAAAAGAGCAGAGCCAGGAGAAATTTTTAAAGTTTTCCTCTTTACCAAATCGACCCTTTTCAGGGGTACATAATATTCATTAAAGAGTTGCAAAGCATAAATGTATGTATATTTTGTGTATAAGTGAAGATACACTTACAGTTACTGGTGTTTATTTAAAACACACATGTTAAATGCAACTTAAATCATTGCAAATTACTAAAAACAAAACCAACAAAAACAAAAATTAAAAACAATAAGAAAAAAGCAAAAACATTAACATTAACGTGTGCGTGCCCGCTGTTGGTTTTCGGCGATCGCCAACGGACCGACTATTTAAAAATTCCCAAAATTTAATTTTAATTTTTTAAAACATCGATGTTTTGGGTGAAAAACGTCAAAAACATCGATGTCTCAATACATCGATGTTTTGACACCTCTAGCTGGTAACCCATCGATGGCGAGGATATCGATGTTTTAGAGGTATTTTTGCAAGCTGTAACTACTATCGCTATGGTATCGAATTAAACCAATTTGCTAATATGTGGGGTACTCATCAAATAAATTAGCTAGGCAAAAGGATCAAAAATTTTAAAAAAAATTGTCGGCAACGACGAAAAAAAGTGTGCGATGCGAACAGCTAGAGGTGGAGAAACATCGATGACATATGACATCAATGGTTTCAGTATTTTCTGTTTGAACGTAAGCGACTCCGCTGTGTTATAGTATTTTCAGACAGAGTGTGTTTCTGCATCAGCGACCGAAATCCGCTTCAGCGACTTTTTGTCCCATAAGAACCAGTTTTCCAACACCTATGGAGAAATCATTTGTCGATTTTGGGCAACTAAAATTTCTTAAGTCATTGTTTTTTTCTGAAATCAGTGATGATGAATGCACAACAGATAGCATCGCGGAAGTGACTCAGGTCGGGAAGAAATGTGCCATTTCGGCGACACTTCTCGCAATCACTTCTGCGTTACTTCTGGAAGTGTCGCCACTTCTATTGTTTTTTCCCACTAATTTTGTTTTTGCAATATGTGTACTATCGTCTTTCTATCGCTCAGAAGTGTCTCAGAAGTTACTTCTTCGCGATCCCGACCCTTTTTGTTTTTGTAAAATATGTACTATCGTCTTTCTATCGTCCAGAAGTGACTTCTACGCGATATATGTATGTATATTTTGTTTTTGTAAAATGTGTTCTATCGTGTTTCAATCGCGCAGAAGTTACTAAAATGTGACTTCTGGACGACAGGCGACAGAAATAGCGCCCTTTTGCTTGCTTTGCTTTAATATATTCTTAATCACGATCTCTTACCCAGTCAAACTAGCCATGTTGTTGTTGGGATTTCAGATTTAGATTACTTAGCTTCGTACAAGTTTGTTATGCGAATATATCTAGCACACAACCAACCCGAAATTGTATCTTAAACATATTGCTCTCGTTAGTACCCACACAGAGAGACTTATTCATGTAATTTGCACTCAAATTGAGAATTTTTGTACTCATAAATTCAGCATGAACAAAAATTCTCACTTTGAGAGCAAAATACTCACTTTCAGTAAAAGTTTTTCAAAAAATGTTTACAGTTGTACAAAGTGAACTCATTTTAAGAAATAATTTAGCTTAAATTTTAGAAACGAGTATCCCCTTTTCTCATACTGAAAAATTCCAAGCGCTCAGACTGAGAAACAAGTTCTTGATAGTGAACTTCTAAATTTTCAAATGAAGAACTTTTGTATTTTAACCCATTCCACCCATTCCCAGAAAAAAGGGTAAAATTGGGTAAAAAGGGGAAATGGATATATCAATTGACCTAAAAAATGTGTTGTATACGTCGTATCATTGGAAAGCCTTTTCTTTTGGCCACAAAAGCCTCCTCGAAATCAAACAAACCACGCCGGACTAATACGTTTACAGGTTTAAATGCATCTTTCAGAACGTTTAAAATCGAATGATTCATTAGAACGAAGAATATTTGGTACACATGGCGTATGCGTATTATTATTAAGTATTCGACCATTAGAACAAGTGACGCAGCAGGCAGCTGAGAATTAATAGCCGTATTGCGCATGTCAATAAGCATTTTGTTTCGATTTACTTCCCACTGACCGAAAAATGTCCCATTTTCTTACTGACGATGGCTTGTTGCTATGCAGCTCACTGACAAACACTGACATAACTGATAGATAACTGGAGGTTAGCTTTTTGTCGTTATTAAGGCGTTGTAATTAAATTTGAATAATACAAAAAATTTTAATTTGATACATATGTATTACAATTAGTAATGAAAGGGTATTACCTTTTAAAATAATAATCTTTTTTTATATGCCAACGTAGCACTAAACTATTTATGAATTTACAAGACAAATATATTATTTAAATTTTGTGTTTTAAGAAATAACTTAACTTTTTACCCACTCCAAATAAGTTGCCATTGTAATTTTCATTTTTTGAAAATCTAGTTTCTTGTTGCATACTTTTAAGTGTCTTACTTTATTTTTTTCATATGCTTGGTAAGGGGTTAACGCAAAAATCTCTTGTTCCCACCCAGATTATTTGAATAATAATAATAAGATAAAATATAAAATGTCAAAAAATTGGAATTTAATTTTATAATCGTATTTAAATGACTCCAAATATATATGATTTTTACAGAAACATTTAATACATTTAAATACAACAGTGTGCTAACTTGTGATAAATTTATGATATCATACGTAAAATACATATTTTAAATACATATTTTCCAAACACCTTAAAGAATCTTTCTTAAAAGTTCTAGAAACTCCATATTTGCAATCAATTTAATATCAAATGGTAGCTGTCATCTGAGGGACAGAAGGAGAGGAAATCCACAAAAGAAGAACCCCAAACGGAACGAACGTGAAAAACCCATACGTCATGTGCAAACAAATACATAAAGACGTATTCCATTGCCATTCCATATGTAGAAAGATATATACGGAACTCTCTCGAAACAAATGGAGAGGAGAACGGAATGCGATTGGTTCGGCGAATGGAAATCGTTATGGAGAAGAATCGCAGAAGGCGAAACCGAAACGAAGACAAATAATAGAAAAATGACCGAGCTCTCGTTCTCGGCACACATTGTACATAAACATATAGAGGTGGCAAAAGGTGCGAGGCCAGAATTTATAAGCAATGCTATTTATAAGCAGCCGAAAAGCGAAAAACGAACGCCCCCCGGGCGAAAAAAGGAAAAAAAACCCCATTATCGTATTATACGCAAGAGCGAGAGGGATGGCCTGCCCTAGTGCTGCTCTCCTCTGAATCAGCAACACAAAAAGAAATACAAATAAACGCGACTCGAATGGAAACGAATGGGAAACGGAAAACGGTTGACAAAAAAATCATAGCTTGCGCCAGAGCGAGATAGCAACAGTGCCCCGAAAAGTATAATTCGTTGAAAGTTGTCATTTACTTTTTTAATTGAAATTAAAATGCTTTCTGTCCAAGACAGCTGCGCAAACTCCAAGTAAAACCAATGCTTTTTTTCTCTTTTTACTTTTCTTCTCCTGCAATGCATTTATTTTAATTTACTTTGCAACAGAAAATGCCAAAACAATTGTCATTTGTTTATATAAGGCGTCGTCCATGGGTGTGAGCGAGAGGGCAAACGTACACAACTGGCTATGCAAATATGCTTCTCTCTCGCTCGCTCGTGTTTATTGGTTGCAGCCCACCTGAGCGTGCGACAGAGATGGCGAGCGAGAGAGAGAGAGAGTGAGAGAGAGGGCCAGGCTGAAACGAAATGAAATTGAAATGAAAAGAGGTTTTTTTTGTGCTTTTATTGGGGGAAGAGTGAGAGAGAGAGAGTGTGAGAGGAAGAGGGAGAGGGCGGATTTGAAGACGCACAAACGAATTGAAAAAATAAATAAAACGAATGCGAGAGAGAGAGAGCGATTACGTATGTCATTGTATTTTTCGGGGTTGCACACAGAAACTGAAACACAGTTACAACTACAGCGATCAATCGCACATACCACTCCCACTTTTGGCCTGGTATTGGTGTAATGCGAGACGGGCCACAGACATACCCATTCGCATTCGTACTCGCACTCGTATTCGTATTCTGGTTTTGCTTTGCACAATCGCAGATACAGATACACCAGCCCAGGTCGCTCTCACAGATACACATGCATGCAAACATATATATGCGGGCCATGCTATACATATACGTTCGCCTCTGCCGGCGTCGCTGCCACGAAAATCCGAAAGGAATCGAATTGAAACTCGCCTTTCATTACGAATTTGTCATTCGTAAGAGAAGGTAATGCAATAAAACTTTTGCGCGCGCATTTCTCTCAGTACATAACGGTAGCGCTTCGTCTGTGTGTGTGTGTGCGAGTGTGTGTGTGGGTGGGCTAAAAAAATAGCACTCGTTTGTCGCTTTCTCGCTCGCTCTGCCGCCCCAGACGCCTCGCGCCATCCCGCTCTCAGTCGATTCCCATTCGAATGCAATTCGTTTCGTTGATTTCTCCGATTCGCGAAAGAGAGAGGGAAGCGGAATCAGCAGAAGCAGCAGCGGCAGAGGCAGCGACGCCAACGCCGCCGTCGCAGCCAACTAGCTGGCATCTCTCAATCTCTCAATCTCTCAGTGACAATCCGTCGGTACGGTACTCGAAAACGGACACAGCTCCGGTTTCCAAAATTCCAGTACGAAAACGGTAATATTCGAACTCGATAACCATAAACGGGCAATCGGATTATATCATTCGAAATATTAAAATAAAATATAATACATCACGGCAAATTATCATCTTCAATAAACAAAGTGCGCGAGTGTCTGGTGTCAGTGCTTTTGAGTTTTAGAATTACTTTTAGACCTCCTTAAAGGTAAATCTAACTTCCATATCCAGTCATTTAAATAGGGCTGCACGTAGGTTGAATTATGCTAATCGTTAGGAACTTTCAATATTTTCCAAAATATTTTCCATTAGTTAGCCCATAGAAAAAAGTTCTAAAAACTTTCGATAAAACTAAAATACATTACTATAGCTTCTGAGTAGTAATGTTATTATTTAGTTTTCATTAGCATATATTGTCCTGAACGGAATTTTTTACAGAATGTTTCAAAATATATTACTATAAATGAAAATAGTTATTTCCAATTAGTATTATTATGACTTCAGTATCATAAACTAGGTTTTAGAAAAGGTTCTTTAACTTGTTTTGAGCGGTCTAAAAACCACTTTTCAAAGATTCCGTTTATAAATGCACATTTAAAATATTTAAAATGATTTACTTTAATCGAAAATACAATTACGAGAATTCTCAAAAAGGCCCAATTCGCAATATTTCTCTTTTAAAATTCGAAAAAAACTTAAAAACACAAAGCCATTAATAAGCGGATGTGAACAAAAGACCAGAGCCCAATTAGAATTTGCATAGAGAAGCCTAATAAATAATTATAAACGAATTAAGAGTTCATTAATTATTTATCCGCCTCTTACCAACTCTTTTCTCTATTCCTCTCTCTCTAACTTTGTGTTAATTTTTTGTCCTGATAGAAAAAAAAGGCAAATTACGAAATCGATTAAAAATTAAACAAACAAATCAAAAGTGTTGGCCATGATGAAGTATGGATTCTGTGACAAGTGAACAGAGTGAAAAGAACAACAACATAGCGGGCGCAATAAATAACAATATTATAAGTGAATTTGAAAGAGCCGCGGGCAATATGAACACCACCGCCATGTTGATGCACCACCAGCAGCAGCAGCAGGCCGCAGCAGCAGCAGCAGCTGCAGCAGCGCAACAGCAACAGCAGCAGCAGCAACAGCAGCAGCAACACAATGGACGCGACGGCAGCAACAGTTCGCGTGGGGCCAACGAGGATCGTCCAAATGGCCGTAGTTCGCACACAGGACGTGGATCCAGTTGCTCACCGGCCAGTTCGCCAAGTCGTCATCCCAGTGCCGTGAGTCCCGTGAGCTCCTTGAATCACTCCATGATGCAGCAGATGCAGCAGCAGCAGCAGCAACAGCAACAGCAGCAACAGCAGCAGCAGCAACACCACCAGCTGAGCCCCCCGCCACATGGAATGCCATCGGGCAATGGTCTGCCGACGGGCCTGCCACCCCGCATGCCCCACGGACTGCCGCCCCATTCGCTGGGCCTGCTCAACTCCCTGCAGATGATGCACCACGCCTCCCCGCTGGAACTGATGGCCGCCGCCCACCATCATGTGCCGCCAAGGTCGTACAACTCACCGCCGCCGATCTCCACCTCGGATCCCAGTGCCAATGAGTGCAAGTTGGTGGAGTACCGGGGTCAGAAGGTCGCCGCCTTCATCATCAGCAACGAAACCATGCTCTGCCTGCCGCAGGCCTTCGAGCTCTTCCTGAAGCACCTGGTCGGCGGTCTGCACACGGTCTATACGAAACTGAAGCGCCTGGACATCGTACCGCTCGTCTGCAATGTGGAACAGGTGCGCATATTGCGCGGCTTGGGCGCCATTCAGCCGGGCGTCAATCGCTGCAAGTTGCTCTGCTGCAAGGACTTCGATGTCCTCTACAGGGACTGCACCACGGCCAGGTACGAACGGGCAAACAATTGGGGGTCTTTCGTTATTATTGAGATTTTCGTTTAGAATCACACTTGTTTTATGTAATATATAGTTCACTATATATTCATAACTTCTTTTGGTTAGGATTAGTTTCCATACTAAAGTATTAAGAAAGAAAAAAATATAAATTTATAGTTCACTATATATTTTGGTTAGGATCAGGTTCCATACTAATATATTAAGGCACAAAATAACATTTTCATTGAAATTGAAAAACTAATATTTTAAATTTTAAAAAAAGATTTTTAGAACTGTTAGTATTTTTCCAGAATATTTCTGCATAGAACTTTTATCAAAAATTGGTAGGCTTATAAAAACCATTAACCAAATTATTCTCAGTTCTAACCAACAATTTTGATATTATGGAGGAATTTTTTTAATGGAGTGAAATTGTTCTTTCAAAATTCTAATTTTCAACCAAAAAGTTTAATTTTTGGATTAAGATTCATAAGTTGAGCTCAAAAAATTATAGTGTAATGGCTAGCGATTATTGAGAGCATGAATATGTTAGGTTTTACTTCCAATAAAACTTAATTTTTAAGATTAGTTCTAATTTTTTTCAATACAATTTCATTATCATTCCCCAAGTTCTATTTCTATCTCTCGATTTTTGTAGAGTGCATTTGCCCAGTTAGTTGCATTTCTAGTTCGGGGTTTGCTCTGCAAAATTTTCTCATTTCCTGTTTCCGCTTTAGGCAACTTACGCACTCAACTTGCACCCGGCACCCCCAGTTTTTCCATATTGCAGCGGGCGCAATGCAAATAGTTTGTGCATCGATATCGATTAACCCGGGCAATCAAAAAACTTTCGTCTCGCATTTCGCCTTTTGCCTTTTCCGATGACATTTGGCGGAAATACGCAATGCAAACGTAACGCTCCCCGTAGCGTAACCCCTTGCTAACTATCCAAAAAGCTGCGTAATTCTTTTGAGCGCCTCTAACAATAGTTGGTGAAACAGTTTTCCACCTTGTACGAACTTTTCCTCCTGTTCCATCCGATGTTTTTCTATTTTCTGCAATCGACGTGTGCGGTGCCCTGTCAGCTCATTTCCGTTCGAGTGGAAAAAACGACAAGCAAAAACATAGCGGAGAAATAGGTTTTTGTTTTTTTTTTTCGTAATTTGTGGGGGGAGATCTAGGAGTTACTGGGTCTGCAGCTCTGTGATGGTTAAATATTTTACCAAAGCCTAAAAAACTCCTAGGAAATGGTATTTTCCTTGGTTACAGAAAGTTTTATCAGCTAGTCAATTTTAAATTACATTATAGGGCTGCCAAGTTTTTCGTAAAAGGGGCCAATATTTTATTAGTTCTAGTAAGGCTTCTTGAAAAATACAAGTTATTAAATAGTTGTATCACTTTTAAATGTTTTAAATAAAGCTAAAAGGATATCAAAGTCTTAAAAAAGACCAACTTAAGTAAAAGCTAATATTCCATTTGAGCCCCAAGAGAAACGCAATACTTTATGGATATTTAAACATACCCAAACCGAAAGCTTTCCAAAAACGTTTACTAACAGAACTGCCCGGCATTGAGACATCAACAGTCGAAAAGATTACAACCTTGTATTTCAATATCCCTTTTTTTCTGTTCTGCTCTGTTTTTTTTTGTAAGCCGGTGGATAGTCCTGGGGTTTTGTTTACAGTTCCCGGTTCCTCACTGCAGAACGGGTTGAACTGGCCACTGACCACAATGCAGTCGATGGAAAACCATCTAGTTAATTATGGAAAAGGGCTGAGCCACATGTATGGAGTGTGCTCCAAAGTGCACATGCGCTTTGGGCAGAGAACTGAATACACAGGGAAAAATTGAGATCGTTTTTAATAACTATTATGAGATCGAAAGGCAGAGATTGGATTTTTTAAGCTAACTGTTCTTAAGAGAATAATAATAAATAAAAGGGATCAATATCAAAATATATTTTTTCAATTCAAATCAACATTTTGTTACTATGTTAGGTTTAGAATTTTGTATATTTTACTTTTTTAAGACATAGGTAATACTTTCTTAAACGTATTTTTCTCAATGAAGAATTGAGCGGAGAACCAGAACAGAAAAGGAGACCCAGTCTAAGTACAATTCGAAAACCGAACCGGACCCAAACACGAGGAACGGTTAAAAATGCGGTTAAACCTATTATTAGGTTGAAAAAGTTTTGCGCTAAATTGAAACAAGTTGGGAGAGCGAAAGGGGAAATGCGAAACCGCTGAAGGCAGCGCTCTCTGGGGATAATTACAAATTGCTTGGGCCAGTGGGGGGTTAAAGGGGCCTATAGACAGGGCGTGTGCATTTTCACACCCGCTTGCCCGCCAAAATGCAAGCCCGGCCCATCCGTCAATGAGAAAACTTCCCTTTCAGCATTTTTAAAACCCCGAATTTTTTCCGTTTCGTTCTTTGTATTAAAGTTTTACAACACAACGTTTAACAATTTTGCCTCACTTGTCTCTTCTTCTTCTCTTTTTAATTGCAGATGCCTATCGATCAAGCCACCAGAGAGGTAAACACACAAGTATAATAAAAAAACTATGGCAATAATTTCTCTCCTCCTACCTTTTGGTTTTTTTTTCCATTATTATTTATTTTACGAAGGAAAAGCAAAAAAAAAACGCATCGAATCGATACACTTGAGAGTTTTTAGAGCGAAAAGAATTTGTTTATTAAATTAATTAAACTCGAAACGAAATTTTGGGCGAGTCTTGAAGGGCGGAAGTCGAAAGGATATGCCAGATAAAATGTGCAAAAAATAATACAAAAACTGTAAATAGAGCGTGAAGAAAGGGTTTTCATCCGATAAGAACTTTCGGCGGGGCATAACGGTGTTAACGGTAGTCAGAACAGGTGTGTGGATTGATTTTTGGAGATACCATTTAGAGGGAAATATTTTGAAGGACCGAAAGAAATTTTATATAAGTTTGATTAACCAACTTGAAAAGGACAGCATAACTTACATACATCTTGAACCATTTTAAATTATATAATTTTTGTATAAATCTCAATTTGCAAACAAAAAGATCCTCACATTTTCACTCTAAAACACTCTTGAGCTCATCCAATTGTATACTCCTTTTGTTTCAAATCGAAAAATACTTACGTTGCAATAATTTTTTATTATATTTGTTTGCCTTTTTGTGGGGGCTTCTCCTAGGGCAGCCAACCATAATAATGATTTCTTAAAAAAAAAACATATATTTTTTATGTAACACGCTCAAATGTTCATAATTACAAGAAATATTGACACTGACATTTCATGGGTTCGTATAATTTTGTCAGCATTTTTGTGTGAGTCGCGCACAGTTGGTTCAGTTCAGTCAATTTGGTTCGGCAAATGGCAAACAATTGATTTTGATCACAGTTGACAGTTTGGCTCGGCCTCCACTCCTCTCCAACTCCCTTGGCATTTTTTCACCTAACTTGGCTAAAACGGCGTTTAAGCGGCATCGACCAAAAGGCAGAAAAGCCAATGAGCCACAACAACGTGTTGTGACCGAGCTGGTGGGCACACCTTTCCACTAAATTGGACTAAAGCCGTACTCCGACTCCGCCGAAGATTTACCAACCAACCGACCAACCGATCCGATCTGAGCCATGGACTTGCAGACCACAACTATGCAAATTGCTCGGGCCAAGTGGAAAATGTTGGACAAAAAACGAAAAACTCTAGAAAAAAGAAGGAATTGAAAAGCCATCGATTGATTTGACTGCATTTGAGTTTAATTTGTTGCTAAATTTGTTCGAGTGAGGAATGCGGGGAAGGAAACTAGGTAAATTAGTGGGAGAGTTTGTGGGAATTATAAGGAGGGTTTGAAAATGGGGATACATAGGTTTTCATAATAATATAATAATATAGTTGATAAACTATGTTGGTTGTTCATTATTATTTAAATTAATGGATATATTGTATATTATTATAACTACTAAGGTTTTATATGTATTAATTAGTAAAATGTTTAAAAATTCAATAAAGAGGAGATTTTAATATAACAATTTATAGGAAAAGTTGGCTGTAGGATAGATAACTATTTTTGTTATTTTGTGTTTTATAGGGTTATCGATTAAAAAATCCCTTAAGTAGGTGATAATGATAAGGGGGGAACATTTTTGTAAATCCATAATTAATATTAATAAAAAACTATATAAGACAATCATACAAAATGGCAGAATGCATAAAACTTTCCCATAAATCTCACGATGGCGAGTATTCAAATTGATTACAAATAACTTAACACAAATTACGACAGCCCATTGATTTATTATGTGGATTTCATATGCCCAGCTTTGTTGTTCAGACCGACTATAATTTATGCTATCCAACAATAACGGCGACTGTCGAATGTCTAATCACAAATGACTGGCTGACAATCAAGAGATCAACTCAACTCAACCGAACTCCTCGGGCTGTCAGATTTGAGAGGCGGAAAAGAAAGACAGAGGAGGTATATTTAATTATATTAAATTTCTAAAATAATTCGAGTCTATGATTTTCGAGGTGTGAGTTTCATTTCTGGCCATTTGCATTTTGCAAATCCAGCTTAATTGAGTGTAACCGAATAACAAAAGCAACATTGTGGCTGCCTCTCTGTTCAATCTAAATGAGGCAACAATAGTTCAATTTATTTTTATAATAATTACAGAGCCTAAAACAAAACTGCACCCAGTATGCATATATGTATATAGTCTGTATGGTTGGGTATTCTCTCAGCATCATGAGATGCGATATAGTTGCTATATGGGAGGAAAGGGAAGTAAGGGGCGATCTTGGGTAGCCATAGCCATCCAATCCATTGTTGGTGTGGCATGTTTGTAGCTACATTTTTTGTTGCTCCGTTGTTTTTTTGCTTTTTTGTTGCGAACTAAATGAGTTATTAGCACGCCAATTGAAATTGAAGTGAGTGAGGAAAAAACAAAGTATGCAAAAACAATTGCCCAGAAATCTGCATTAATGCACTGCACTCCTTGGTCCGGGGGAAATCGCAAGTCGCGCAGAGGAAATTATACGGCTTTAACTTGGGGCAGGAAAGAAGGCCACCCAAAATCGCTAATTACCATGTGATTTTCATTTGAATACTTGACTTGGCAAAAAATTTGCATAGGAAAATGTCGCAGCGACAGTGTTTCTTAATTTCAATAAACTAAAATAAAATAATAATGGTAACAAAAATAATTTATTTTAATACTTGGCTTTTTTATTCACTTATTCGCGGACATTAATTAATCAATGATGCCAATACATAGTAAACATGATGACGACAATGATGCCAATTCTTTCGAAGTATTGCGTAAACTCTGCCAGAAATCTTGCTTAAATATATAAGATAAATATTTCTGAACTTCAATAAGCTGAAATAAAATAATAACAGTAACAACCATACTTTAATTAAATACATGACTTCTTGTTTCTCTTATTCAAGGCCATTAATTTGTCAGTGATACCAGTTCATAATAAACATCACTTATTTTTTGAGGAGAATCATGCCAATTCATTTAAATCATTGCTCAAACTCTCTCAAAAAGCTTGTTAATAAAAAACTATTTAAATTTCACTTTAGCTTACTTTTTTCTGGTTTGTTTAACCCTCACATAGCATCTAATCCTCCAAACCTAGTTAGTATTGTATAATTTTTAATTTCAACTGGCAGTGGCTTCCATTAAATGCTGTACTTGATCATTTGGAGAAGTACAGGGCATAAAACCCGCAATTAGTCTGGCAGCATTTCCCTGATACTTACCCTGGGGATCCAAAACCCCTTTGCGAATGCCATGTCATTCGTACATTTGCATGTCATTTAACAATGAATGCCAAAGTCGACTGAAGTCAGGCGTTGTCTTTGTCTCGTTTGGGCTCAATGCAAATTCCAATAACATTTATTGTTAACAGCGAAAGAAATTCGAGCCAACTTCAAGCGCCAAGTCAAAAGGGGGGCTGGAATTCTTTCCCGGCTTCTTTCTGGGAATTTCCAATGTATATTGTCGGTCTTACATAGGCTTTGAGACAAATGTGCCAAGCGGTTCGAGGGGCGAGAATCAATTTGAGGCTATGGATTCAATTAACATTCTGCATTGGTAATTGCAAATATGGAAATTGTGTTGCAGGCACACATTTAATTGTCGGTTACTTTGGCTTTGCATTGATTTAGTTGCCGGCAAACACGCTCCACAGCGGGCACAAGGTGGCAACTTGGCCATAAATATAATTGATTTGCCAATTTGCAGCTAAGCCCCAGTTTCTGGAGTGCGGATTAAATCCCCCTTGGCAGTGGGTTAATAATCCCAGGGATTGCGGATTCGCTGACAAATGCCAGGAACGCCTCTCTGAAACTATTCGATTCGATTCGATTCGAAACGATTCGATTTATGCAACTTCCAGTGGAGTGGCACATTTAGCACAGTTTGGCGCATATTTTGGCGGCTGTTTCTCAAGCGTCCTCTGGCCACAAGTCAATAATTAACAACTCAGCTATCCCTTGATTATTGAAATATATGTATGTGCGATCGTCGAGGGGACGCGAGGAGACAGCTGCAAACAGGTTCCTGAATTGTGTGGCAAATTCGCCAACCGGTTCCTATCCTCCGGTTGCTATTATATTGTTTTACTTGTTGTGGCAGGCATTACCCACAGCGACTATTTTGACAAATTGTTGTATATTCCTGACTAAACGTTTGTCCGTTGCGCGAAAAAATGCAAAATGACATTTGCGGCGAGTGACAACGGTGCATAAATTAGTAAAATGGCAGTTGGCCGAGCCGAAATATCGGAATTTGGTCTTAACCGTTGAAAATTTCCGAACGCAAATTAACATAAAATTATCCGGTTTTATTTGTTTTCAGAACATTAGGTTCTTAACCGATTTCTTAATGTCAGGTTAAGTTTGGTTATTGAGTTAATTGGAGGAAATGTCCTAGTTAATTTTGGCGTTCGACAAGTAGTCCTTTTTAGGTTTGTCACATCGATTTCCATTTAATGTTAACTTTGTAGGACAGATAACAGAACTTTAACGTTACATTGAGAAAACAGGAGAACTTAAGGTAAAAATGTGATTTTAGGAATTGAAAAATATAAAACTAGCTCGGGAAGAGCAATTTTTTATGTTTTTCAGATAAGCAAGTTTACGTTAAAATCCAATTTGCAGGTCATTAAAATTGCATCACCTTGTGAGCATTACGTTTATTCCTCAACCAAATTATCCAATCTTATCCGAACCCTGTGCACAAGACACATTCTAGTGAAACCAAACTTTTTGAACAAGACAAACATGTCAGCCTGTGCTGAACCGAAAAACTTTCCAATGAAAGTGTTGCCCTGCCCGCACAACCTCCATATCCTAACAAAACCGAACCACTTCCCATAAATTCATTCAACTTGACTGACAGACGCACGGGTCTCGGATTTTTGCACGTCATAGCCGGGGGAACGGCCTTCCGATTCCGATTAGATCCCCAGAACCGAAACACTTTCGCTTTCCAGAGGAAAACATTGTTTTCGTTGCTCAGAATGATTCATGGCTAAGGAGTCTCTTTGGTTGACCCAAAGGGGCCAAGACAACAACTCTGGGTTGTTTGTCGTTAAACGTTTAATGGAGCACAATTAAAATCCAGCCGCAAATATTGTCTGTGGCAATATGTAACTGTAAATATTTGGAAGAATCATCGTTATCCGAAGAACGCACAATTACAAATTGTTCAGAAGAGTTTCGCCATATATATATGTATATGGTATGGTATGGTATAATTTATATCGTGCACACGATCATTGCTACCTGTGTTTATTTGCCATCGTCTTTGTCTTTGGCTTCTAAGGGGGGCACCTGTGTACCAGCGGCAAACATGGAATGAAGATTCCATAATTTAATTGCTTGGAAGAAGAACCATCTGGCTGGGGACCCCGTACAGCTGGGCTAGGGATCGCTCTATTTGATCAAGACCCCGGCTCCCCTTTTATAGTATTTGCTGCAGTTAGTCAGTATTTTTTAGCTCTTTTTGGAATTTGGAATTCGGACCCCTGCTTTTCTTTGGGGGTTTTATCTCTTGTTTGTCATAATTTCCACCCGCTGCGCCAAGTTGTTTATGAGTTTTTGGTTAACTATTTAGCTTAACCTGCGTCAAGTATTTGCCCAAGACTTGTTTAAATATTTAATATACAAATAGCAGCAAATGCGGGCATAAATTACTAGAAAAAATAGTTGAACTCTTTTTGTTTTTTCATTCTTCATTTTCTTTGTGGCTTTACTTTGGTATTGTTGCTGTTTTTGGGCTGTACACCATTTTTTTATGGCACATAATTAAAATGGTAGCACGTTTTCGTTCTTCTCGTTTTTGGCTTTTTATTTGTCTCAAGTCAACGGGGTGCTCACTAAAGTTAGTTAAAGCTTAATTAGGCAATGCAACTTGTGGGCGAGAGGCAGGGGATACGACTCGAAAATGGCATTTTCGGAGGGGGAAATTATGAAACAGCGAGATTCTTCGGAATAGTTAAGCCATGATGGATGCGTTTATGGCGAGACAGGCCATCAAAAAATTATAGACACTTTTTGGTAAGGGCAATACGCTGCTTTTACAGAAGCAAATAAAACTAAAGAATTTACAACAATATTATTTTTAAATTTATTCTGCACGGTCTGGCATATATAAATCACTGGGAGGGCTATAAATCAGCTTTACATATTTACCACGGTTCTGTGCGGAAGTTCTTTTGTATAAAAGTTTATGGGTTTACTAAAAATATTTATTCCTAATAATCAATCCTTTATTTAATCTATATTTTTTCAATACCTACATCTCTAAAGCTCTCAAGTTGTAATAAAACACCAATGAATATATTTTTTTGTTATCACTTTAATAAATAATAATCAATTAGCATGAAAATGCAGCAGCACAATGCAGAAAATAGCATTTGATCTCCCCATAATTTTATACCCATAAATTTGCTGAATTGCGACCACTGTGCTGAGGCATTTGGCATTTTTTGTACTGATACCACGGATATTGTCCATTGCTCTCAACCCAACAGTAACTCTCTGCAATTCCGCAGTTCCAGACCGGGTAGACCGCCCAAAAGGGGACCCGTGGGGCTTTCCCTGCCGCCCAGTCACCTATCGCAGCATCCGCAGTTGAAGAAACATCGCCTGGACAACGGGGACTATGCCTATGAAAATGGGCACATTAGTGGTGAGTAATCGAATACAATGTTGCAGGTACACAGGGAGAAATATGGCTCCTTAAAGAGATTCGGTGTGACCATATATTGAACTGGCCTTACAAAATACCAAGAGTGACCTTGATGTGGAATAAAAGGTATCATTTAGGGTGTTTTTTAAATTTATTATTTTTAATAGAGTTATTTAGCCTTCAATTGAAATTTAACCACTACCACTCTTTTTTCTGTGCTCTTAAAGTTCCCACTTGCCGCTGCCAATTGCAATTCTCACACAATTGAGTGGCATGGCCGCAGGGGCCACGAATTCGCATTCGAATGGTAATGAAATCATTCCCAGATTGGCTACAAAACTCGCTTTCGGGGATCGTCGGCTGTGTGTTTTTTTGTGTTTCTGTATTTCTGTGCTTCCCCAATCGATCGATGATCGTCGCTGCCGCCATTTGTGATTTGTGGTCGCTGCTTGTTGGCTGATTACAGCTTACAGCTCTGCCAAACGAACAAAAACGAAACGGATACACAGCCACAGATACAGATACTCTGGCTGGCCAAGTTCCCAGCCAACGTTTGAGCCACAGATAAATGGCAGCCAGAGCCACAATCAACTCGAATTCCACACTGTGATTTGTACTGGCACAGGAAATCGCATTCAGCTGAATTTTCAAATTGTATCTGTGTCTGTAATTATGATAAGTACACGCGGACTCATATTTAATTGATTTTTACATATTTCTCTATGATCGCTAGAAAGAATAAGTGAGAGAGAGAGACCCGGGCTGACAACTTGGTCAACGCCTCTTTCTATTAATGTGTCTAAAACGCACAATATTGAAAGGTACCCGAACAGCAACAAAAGCCCAATCGAAAGAAATCTCAAAATCTTTTTCTTTAGAACCATGCGCCGCCGGCGCCTTCTGAAACGAAGATGGGTCTCAGAAACTGTTTGCTCTTTTTCGCCCCGTCATTCAGGGCCATAAAGAAAAGGTTCCACGAGTGAATTGTGGGGCGTTGATACATGAGTGATATTGCATTATTAATAAAAAAGTGCACGAAGGCATTTCGATAAATTTTTAACTGCATTTCCCTGCAAACGAACCATCGTTTAATTGCATTCCAAAGCGAACGGATTTTTGCCAATTTACAATGTGTGCACTTTAGTGAATTTTAAAGCATTTAATGGCCCACTAAATTGTCTAAATGCATATGGCCATATATGTACACAGGGTTGTATATATCCAGAGCAAACAAATGACAGCCGTAGATACACATGCCAGATATAAAAGTATCTACATATATATTTGCCGTGTGCGTGGGTGCTTTTAGTTGTTGTGTTTAGTCTGGCCGCTCAGACAATAGACATGCCATATATATATAGATATAGGTATATATATAATATATATATTTGGCAGACACAGACAGGAACAGGTGTCAGTTGGGCGAGCCATCAAAATGAAAGGCAAATATTGGCGAGAATGGGCCAATGGTCGAGTGAATATGCATATTGCATTTTGCAAATTAAAATATTTACCAAGGTTCAGGGCAGAAGTATAGTAATTATTGATTAACGTTTAAGTTGGGGACTTCAAAGATTCAAGAGTTTTTAAGACGCCTTAATAAGATGCTCGAGGTTTTTTGTACTTTAAAAAAATGGGTTTTAACACTTTTTAATAAATGTTCAAAACGGAAGTAAAATCTTTATGTTAAATATTTCCATATATTTTTTAATTTTCCAGATATGAAGTCTCCTCTTTTGGCTAATGGCTACAATCCGCCGCCCATCAATCACATGGCCTTTATGCAGATGAACGCCCATCATCCAGGGGCGGCGGCTCTAATGTCGCCTGGAATGCCACCCCACGGACTGCACGCCCGTCCCGAAAGCCAGATGCTCAAGGCCGCCGCCCAAAATGCCGGTATGTCGGCGGCTAATATGGACGCCTTGGCCAGATCCGGAATCTGGGAGAATTGCCGGGCGGCCTACGAGGATATAGTTAAGCACTTGGAGCGTTTGCGGGAGGAGCGGACGGACGAGCGCCAGCAGGCGATGGGCGTGGGTGGAGCGATCGTCGACCGGGTCGGCAATGTGATGGTGGCCGAGCACAAGCCCAGGGATCTCAGCTCGAGGAACTGTAAGTACTAAAAAAAATTAATTTTAAAAAATTATGAACTAGGAGTTGTCTTTCTTAAAAGAAATCTTGGATTTTATAAAATCTTACACTGAGAAAACCGAAAGGTCTTAAATGTAGGAAGAATACCTACACAAATAAATTGCCATAATATTTTAGGAAAAGTTACTTACAAATTAAACAAGCGCAAAGCGTTACCTTAAATTTCTTATTAAAGTTTACACTAAGTAAAAAAGTCTTAAAATGTGGAAATTATATCCTAACAAAATGTACCTCATATAAGACAGGCTTATAGTTTAGGGTAGTTATTCCTTAATTTTAGGTAAGACCAGTTTGTTGGTATATTTTGGGTTTGTAATGTTTATATTGCCAAGATATTTCAAAAATTAAAATGACTTCTAATTATTTACAAACCATAAAATTTTTATCAACTTTTTTTAAACAATGTGAGATTTGACGTCAACTACAATTTATTAAGCCGATGAGAACACCGTTGAGGCCAAAGAACTTCAAAATATAATTATTTTAGTACAATTATTAACTTTAAAACATTTTCTACATTCAAAATTCGAATTGCATCATAAAGATTTTTCTTTTTAAATGACAAAATAACCCTTACATTATATTTTGCTTGCAAAATTTTTTAGGCTCCCCCACTCGCCAAAGTCCGGTGCTGAACCTGAGCAAGTCCGGCGGAAACACGGACCACGGCGGCAGCAACTGCGATGCGGGCAGTGAGCGGAGTGACTGCCACTCGGTGGCGGGCTCCCCGGGAAGAGGGGGTTCCCGCAGCCTGGACGAGGGCAGTCGCAGTGGCGTCGGCGGGGGCGTGGCCTCCCATGTGGGCGGCGGAATTATAGGGGTGGAGGACGACGAGGAGGAGGAGGAGAACCTGAGTGACGAGAACCAATCCGAAGTCGATGAACGCTGCCTGGCCAAAGATGACGAAGGTGAGTGGACTTTACATTGATTCCACTTGTTTATGTCAGAGATGTGCGATAAGCGATAAGTGTAATGTGCGATAAGCGATAAGTGTAATGTGCGATAACCGATAACTGAGTTGTTTTTGACGTTTTTGTTTTGTGACATTTCTGACTCCGTTTGGAACTCGTGTCTTTTTTCTGACAGATTTGAGTGACACGGAACGTGATAATCTGTCCACCGGTTCGGCGGCAGCTGCAGCGGCTGCAGCAGCGGCGGCGGCCCATCAGCTCCACCAGCATGCCGCCGCCAACCACCACCACCAAGCGGTGGGTCTGTCCCACTTGGGGGTGGTGCCCCCGCATCAGAGGGGGTCCCCCTCCTCGGCCGAGGCAGCCGCTGCCGCCCTTCAGCATCAAAGAGCCTTGAACTACTCACAATTGGCCGCAGCCGCAGCAGCGGCAAATGGGGCGGCAGTGGGTGGTGGTGGTGCGGTGCCCAATGGGCCATCTGTGGGCGGAGGTGGTGCCCTGACCCCCAACGAGGCGCTCCTGGCGGCCAACGATGCTGCCGCCCTCGCCGGCGGTCTGGCCCTGGGTCCGCTGGGCATCGACGCCCATGCCGCCGTTCCAGCCAGCTCCACGGAAACGCTGCTCAGGAATATCCAGAGCCTGCTCAAGGTGGCCGCCGACAATGCCAGGCAGCAGGAGCGGCAGATCAGCTACGAAAAAGGTGAGTTTCACATACAGTATCTGCCAGATGCTCTAAATTTTATATTTAAAAACAAGGAAGAACGCTATAGTCGAGTACCTCGACTATCAGATACCCGTTACTCAGCTAAAGGGACCAAAGGGAAATGGAGATATGCAAGCAGCAAAGCGAGATTTAAGTGCGCCACCTACCGGCGGAAGACAGACTTAAGCATTGTGGGCGTTAGGGTAGGCGTGGCAAATTTTTTTTTGGATCAATCGATAGGTATTGACGAGACCAATACATTTCAGTTAAAATTTGTTATCTAGCATAAAAATTGTGGGCGCCACAGGCTTGGGCGGTTTGTGGGCGTTAGAGTGGGCGTGGCATATTCGCATAACAAACCTGCGCTGCGTACAAGGCTACGGAATCTAAATCTGAAATCCCAATACTCTATCTTTGATAGTTTCCGAGATATCCGCGTTCATATTTACGGTTTTTTGAAGTTTGTGGGCGGTTTGTGGGCGTTAAAGTGGGCGTGGCAAACTTTTTTTTGGATCAATCGATAGGTATTGATGAGAACAATTCATTTCAGTTTAAATTTTTACTCTAGCATCAAAACTGTAGAAGCCACAGTTTTGGGCGGTTTGTGGGCGTTAGAGTGGGCGTGGCACTCTACTGAAACAAACTTGCGCTGCGTAAGAAGCTCAGGAATCTGCTCGCCAAATCTCAATAGCCTAGCTCTCATAGTTTCCAAGATCTCAGCGTTCATCCGGACAGACAGACGGACAGACGGACAGACGGACATGGCTAGATCGACTCGGCTAGTGATCCTGATCAAGAATATATATACTTTATGGGGTCGGAAACGCTTCCTTCTGCCTGTTACATACTTTCCGACGAATCTAGTATACCCTTTTACTCTACGAGTAACGGGTATAAAAACCGATGGTAATTATAGCTCAGTTTAGCACTTAAAATTAATTTGTAGGGAGAGTTTCGAATACTTTTAAGTATATATTTCAAAAGGAAAACTTTAGAAATACTAAAAATTAATATTTGATTGTAATATCCTATTTTTAAATAATGTATTAACTACAAAATTGATTTAAGTAAAATCAAATAATATCAATTAGTAATAAAATTTGGATTTTTTGAAATTTCATTTTAGCTGAGCTCAAGATGGATGTACTGCGAGAGCGCGAAGTCAAAGATTCGTTGGAACGCCAGCTGGTTGATGAACGTAAACTGAGAGGTGAGTCCAAAACTTAAAAAAAATATGTATATAAAAGGCTTAAGCAAATTAAGAAACGTATTTTCGTACAATACAATAGTTAAACAAATCAAGTTTATAGGATACATTTTTGTATAATGAATTTATTTTGAGTTTTGTATTGAAAAAAAAACAGTTTCTATTCAACGATTCCAATGAAATAAAAGTTAGTTAAGTAATCATAAAATCAGACAATAGTTATTTGTATTTCCCACATAAAAGCATCAACGCAATACAAAATAATTATATATTTATAAAATCTTTATTAATTTAGGAACATTTGTTTCCTTTTTTTATTTAACATACTTTATGTTAGTAACATCTGTTATTGTATTAAAATGTTTTTCATCCAATAACCGGTTCACATTAGCGTCAGTCCACTGTGAGTGGCGATCCATTCCTAGTTGGTGCACCAAATCAGTCCTGACAGTGCGCCACATCCACATCGACATCCACGTCCATGTCCACATTTAGCTCCAGATTCAGATTCATACCCAGATCCATACCCCGATCCCGGCCAGCTCCTTGGCTCTGCCTATGCCGATTCCGACTCCAATCGGGCGCACTTAATGCAATCTGACTCAAATGACAATGACACCTGATATGCCGACTGTCTGCGAATGCCCCCCTCTTAACCCCTTGGGGGCCCCTTAACCCCTCCACTCTGGTGGTCGTCGCCAGGTTGCGAGGAAGAAAAAATAAATATATAAAGGGTTTTAAGGCTCAGGCTGCTGTTCTGTCTCCGGGCCTTTTTCAACAGAAATCACAATTCAAATGAATTTAATATCATTTCATTATTTAGTTACACTCGAATGATTGGCAAAAAGTAGCTAAGGTATGGGAGTTCAGAATGGGGAGCTGGAATCTGAGTTGCAGAGACAGAAATCCTTTAATTGGTTGTTGTTCTGGCTGTTGTTCCTTGTGATGACTTCTTGAAAAAGACCTTAGAAGGGTTGTACGCGGTGTTAAGGGTGGATTACCTTTAGAAACGGCAGCGATGGAGAAGAACTAAGCCTTATTGAAGGTAGTTTAGAAAGCGGATTCCACTCAGCCAATTAACCAAAAATAAACCTCAAGTCAGCTTTGTGTCTATGATAAGAAAAAATATATTTGATATGAGTGCTGGTTAATTCTAACGAAAGAAATAATATTTTCGGATTTTTTGGAACATCTAGTTAAAAATAAAATCATTAAAAAACTGTAAAACTGGCTACTTTGAAGTAATTTGGTAATAAACCAATTACAGGCTCTTGTACTTGATAATTTTTCAATTACATATGCCGAGAACCGATCCAAATATTGGCCCCACACTCGGCAATCAATCGCAATTCATTAGGCTTACGACTACTGCAGTTTCTCCAGCCCAAAGGCAACCCTCAAATTTAAAAGCCGCCATTGAGGCACCCAAAAAAACCAAAGCCCCACCCAAAAAAACACAACAAAAATTACAAGAAATCCGAAAAAACACCGGAATTACAATGCGAAAACAAAGGGAACCAGGGCAGACTATAATTGCCCACCGACTGACCGACCCGGCCATAACTTAATCTCCTTTCCCCTCACTTTGTGGGAAAATTATGGAGGGAAAAGCAGTACATAAATCAGCAAACGAAAAGCGACCCGAAATTGCATGCAACTATGCAAAATGCCACACAGGCACATAGACATCTAATTGCAACTAATAATAACGCCGGCGATAAAAATCGCAGCCATGTACGGTTTTGGAGTTGGAGTTGGAGTTTTGGTTTCCACTTTTCGAGTTCCAGAACAACAGGGCAACAATTGGCCATTTGCAACGGCTGAGCGTGGGTGCTGTTGGATTTGGCGCAAAAATCGAATGGAATGGTGCTGCAGATGGAGGGCAATGCCATCGAACATCGACCGATCCTCGCTGAAATTCAATATGCCTGCAACAGATTTGGATTTGATTTGAGGTTGATTTTATGGCTCCACCCTCAAAACGGCTGTCACCACGCTTCATCGCATCCAGCCACATCGGCATTGTGGATCAGCGGCACTCGAAAAAATACTAATAAAAAATAAAAGATATCTTTTAAAATTAAAAAGAATATTTCGAACTATGGACCATTTTTTACAAATGCCAAATAAGTATTTTGTATAGATAGTATCTTATAGATACAAATATATCATACAAATTTAGAGATTTAACACTTAAAAACATTTTTTCCTAAGAATCTTTATATGTGAATCATAATATAATATCATGGGCTTAGTAAAAATATCTTTTTATTTTTAAATATCAGAGAACGGCTTTAAAAGTATAGATCCTGAGATATTATAGATAGAGAAAATATTTTTTTCAAGTGGAATATTTTTCGTTTGTTTTTCTGTGTGTTTTTCTATGGCTCGCGATCTGGAATGATTGCAAGTCAGGATCAATAAACATAATTGCGCCCACACACACGGCCGGATGCGCACTTGAATTGGCACAGGCAACGAGCCAAAGAACTGGGGCTATAACTACAACTACACAAAGCCAGATCGAGAACCAGAACCGGAGAGGCCCAGAATCGTTTGAATCGATCAAATTACCAGTTACCAGTCCAAGATCGCCGCACGATCTATCTATCTTTCGCTCAGTGGGCTCAGTATTTGCAGTTCTTTTCTGTTCTCGGGGGCTTGGGCTGTTCTTTTCCTATCTCCTGACATTTCCGTGGAAGGAATTTCGTGTTAATGTTCGCATCATGATTTGCGGTGGTACTTTTGCCAAGATCAGTGGGTCAGTGATAGCAATCTATCAGTTTAAGAATTTGTAAAATGTAACCCAAATATTAAAGGTACAATATAATTAGTGACTATGTAAGAAATTAAAAAAAATATACAATGGTGTCACACAGAAGTGATGGGGTATATAAGAAATTTAAGAAGGAACTTTATTTTTAGGACTTTGTAAGAACGTGTTGCTTTAGTTTTGGTTAAGTCGGATGATTTTTTTTCAAGGATTTGTTCTCACTTTTATAGGGGGATATTAAACTAACTAAAGGTCCCTGCTTGCAAATAGATCTTTAATGTAAATTGAAGTTGTGAATGCATTAATTGCCTGTTGACTTCCTCAAGTATATAAATAATGTCATTGAACAAGGTATTTTTTATAGTTTTTTTTTGTAATACTTGAAGAAATCATTTATGTACATTAATAATTAATTTATTCATTAATATAATATGTAATATTTTTTGGATATTTTCTTTATGTTTAGTGCTCTACCAAAAGCGCTTCCGACGCGAGCGGAAGATCCGTATCCGCTACCAGCAGCAACTGGGCGGCGGAAGTGGGGCGGCGAAGGGCAGTCCCAATGCCAACGGGAGTGGAGGCGGAGGATCCGGTTCCGCTTGCAGTGAATCGGAGGCGTGTGGCGGTGGGGGCGGTGATACCAAGTGCAACAACAACAACAACAACAACAATAACAACAGCAACAGCAGCAGCCACGGCGGCGATGTGGAGACGATGAAAGGTGAGTTCCGGGGGTCAAGGACACGCACAACGCATGGCTAACAGATCCCCAAAAATCCCCAACCACCCATTACCCATTCCAAACCGTACACCACCCATCCCCACAACTCTCTCAATCAGATATCGATTACGAAAAGGAGCTAAATCATTTATAGAGTTATAGCAACAACTCACGAAGATTCTTTTAAAGTCTCTAAGAAATAGCTTTAAATTATATAATACTACAGATTTTTAATTGGTCCACCTAAAAAGTAAGAATAAAATATTGTTTACTAATATATTAAGATCTAATCGAAAAGAAAGTTCAAAATTCCTTGAATATTGGATTATAAATATTAAGAAGATACTACTTTTGTATTTGATTATAACAGTTTAAAAAGGAATTTTAAGTTCTTAAAAATAGGTCTGAATAGAAATTAATCTCGAAAGTTTCCAAATAGGTCCCATACCACTCCACCAAAAAAAGAACCACCACCCAATCCAGCACCCCAAAAATGCCACCCTACGCTTTTTAACCAACACAGCGCCCTCTTCTATTGACCATCTTCCGTAGAAAACGATGCTGGCAGTGAAAAGTCGGACAAGTCTCTGGCCTCCAATTCCTCCTGTGATGTGACCGCCGGACATTCGGCTGGATCCGTTTCCGGTTCCATCTCCGCCGGCCTCAACTGCCCGGATTCCCCCACCCACTTCAAGCGGGAGCCTCACTCCGATCACGAGGGTTCCGTAGAGCGCCAGCCACGATCCTCAGTCGTCGAAGAGGTTGACATTAAAAGGTATAGTATAGAACCATTCCCCAATCCCTCCAAAACACCTTTTTTTTTTATCAAGCTAAGTTATGAAGCATATAAGTTGTTCATGTTCTTAGTTAGTATCTGTTTAATTGGTTCAACACCATAGACCGGTCTGTAGACCATTTCCGCAAAGCAAAGTTATCAAAAGAAGGGTTGTGAACAACCGGAACCATTCAATAAAATGTTCCATTATAAAAGTTTATTGATAATATAATTTTGTTGGTACCTATAAACCAGATATTTTATACCCAACCTGCATTTCCAAGCGTTAATTTCTGCATAATATTTATATACCTATCTTTTTTTTTATTCATTTTTTTTACAGGTCTGGCAGTCGCGATCGGGACGAGCGACCGCCCAGCGGATCAGCGGCTTCTGCTGCCGCAGAGGGCAGTTTGGCAGCTGCAGCGGCCGCAGCAGCAGCAGCAGCGGCGGCAGCAGCCAGCAACGGTAAAGGTCCTTGGAGCTATCCGGGCATCGACCTGATGGCCACCGGCGCCTTCTGGCAGAACTATTCCGGTAAGTTGAGGTCCTTAAATATATACACACGGCATACAGATAAATATTAGGTATAAAAACAGTGGTTACCAGCAGAAGCCGCACGTGCAGCCCATGGGATAAACATTTTCTCTGCCGCCGCTCTGCCAGCACACAGACAGCATAAAGCAGCGGTCAGCACACACATATTGACATGTTTCGCTAAGCAGATCACTTACACAAGCACACTTAAAACTCTGCTTCAGCTGGTGACCACTGCTTGGAAAATAACTCATAGTTTTTCATACTGTGTGTAATTAAGCTTTTTAACCTTTCATCTTAGAGTTGGGAACTTTGAAAAAATCTAAAAATAAAGGCTTTTGTGGAGCTATCATATAAATCATATATTATTTTCATTTCTAAGAATATTTTCCCATTTTTCCTTTTATTTCGTAACAGAATCCCTGGCCCAAGAGCTGGAGATGGAGCGCAAAAGCCGTGCTGCCAATGCCGAGCGGGACGTGAAGAGTCCACTGTCGGAGAGGCCGACGGCCTATTACAAAAACTCGGTGCTCTTTGGCAGCGCCAATTAAAAAAACACCTGGTCAGGTGAGGTGGCGAGGATTTATATGATCTCAGAGTGCAATCCCATGCGGCGGCGGCTCTTGAGTGGGAGTTTAAGAAAGTTGAGTGTACATACCTAAGAGAGTTACGATAGAAGTTCGAAAAGTTCAAGTTTTGAGAACGTTTCAAACGTTGGTGCGGCCATTTTGTATATAGAGAAAATATAGTGAAAAGATGCAGAACTTCCGATATCCCATATAGAGTGCTTAGATCCAATAGCGTGCAGTTGTAAGCTTAAAGTTACGTTGTATATAGCAGCCGATACGAAAGACTTTTAAAATGAATTGAGAAAACGATAAGCTGAAAATCCGAGTAGGCAGTTGGCATACCTTACCTAGCATTTAACTTCCCCAAAAAAGAAACCATTTTAGCATTGCTTATATAAACCTTACGATATAGCTTCAATTCGAGTACATAAATGTAACAAAAATATTAAATATATGAATTAAAACGTAGATATTTAGGAAGAAAGAAAATAAATCTTACGAGCCGCTTTTTAGTGTTTTAACTGATGGATGAACCTTTGATTTATTTTACAAGGTACATTTTTTAAAGCTAAGATTTTAATTTATTCACTAGCCTAGCAGAAGTGCAGTAAGCCCGTAATACTAAAAATAGCATATAAAAACAATTAACTTAAAGTATTTCACTTGCCTAGGCGGTTAACAATAATTCATATTATACATATATATCTAATAATAATTATTAATAATAAATGCTAAACAAAACAAACTTGTATGCCCGTTACAAAAGCAAAAACAAAAACATAAAAAAGGAAAAATGAAAAATGATCAAAAATTGACATTAAAAACTATTTAAACGCTTCATATGCTATTATATATACACCCTATATATATACACACATTAACTTTAGTCATAACAATAGTCAAAGAACAAATAATTCCGCGAATCAGCAACAACAATAATGGTTCAAAAATTGTGCAACATTTCGCCGCTCGCAGTAAAAACACAGAAATTATTATAATAAATACGATTAAAATAATACAGCAACCGACAGCAGACAGACAAAAGAACAACACCAACAACCAAGCGAAAAAGTTTAAAAATAATATATAATAATAAATTATTATTGCAAAAATAATAAAGCGACGAACTGTGTTTTCATTTATTTTTTGGAGGTGTCTGTGGGCGACCAAAAAGTGGGCGTAAATTAAATTTACTTAATGGGTGTTTTAAATTGGTGGAAAATTTTGTAGACTATGGAGATTTATAAGCCTTTCAGAGCTTAAAAATATTCTATTGGAACTTGAGTAAATCACGGAGGTAAGGTATTTGAAACAGTTCTTAAAATGGGAAACTTTTATAAAAAAGATACAATTCCTTTTAAAGCCATTGGTAAATTAAAAAAATTTAGGAAAGCTTGAAAAATGATAATAAAGTTAATAAAGGAAGATAAATATTTTTAAATTTCTAGGCTGATAACCCAAATAACAGGAAGCGTTGTTATTCTTGATCTTCTGAATTAATGATCCGAAATCATTCGCATAGGATGTATCTTTGTTTAATTGCTGTCTATACAAAAGCCTTTATGCTTCGCAGATTAATTTGTTGTGTGCTGGGCCTCAATTTGGTCTAACATATGCCAGTCTATGCGATTTTAGCATTTAATTATAGCACCCGAGCAGACGTTCATCAGAGGAGCGTGAGATACCCGCAAAAAAAGATGAGATATACGAAAACCAATCGATCAGCGACCCGGCAAATTCTTGTTTTTTTCTTTTTTCATTTTTTGGCCATCAGCTGCGAGGCGCGCGTTTGGACAGTTATCGATCCAGAATCCATAAAATGTATACGCCAGATGATGATTTATGCGTCTGGGCTCAAGGGGATCAAATCACTTTGGATCAGCTCTCAATCTCTGATTGGCGAGAAGAAACCGCGCAGAATCGGATTCAGAAACAGAAACTGCATATTGTGATTATGATTATTGGTAAATTATATTTAATTTACAGTTAAACGATCACGTATGTACGCCAAAGGCCCCGAAAATGTTTTCGCCGGAGCCCCTAACACACTCCAAAAATACCTTTCCGACCTGACCTCAATTATCGATTTAACTTTATTATTGGTTTTGATTTGGACTTTTTGATTTCGCTGGGCGCATCTCGGCTGGAAAAAAGTTGAAATTAAAAGGAATGCTGTTGATTGCTATGTTCGTCCCGATCAAAAAAAAAATAAAAAAAAGGGCACTTCAAGAGGTATGGGAATACATATGTGTCGCTGGATCTGGAGCATTAGGTGGGCAGGTCGCTTAATTCTCGTTAATTTCTCACTGGCAACGTGCAGCGTTTAGCTAATTGTGGGTTTCCCAGTCGATCGACGCTCCTTCTCCCTTTCCAGTCGAGACTTAAATTGTGGCAATCATATTTTGTGTTAAATGCATTAATTTTAAGTTTTATTAAAGGCTCTCTGCCCATATTTAACTGTTATTTCGCCAGTTTTGCGGGAACTGGTTGACAATAAATCAGATTTATTTGAGGGGCGGTCCGGCGGGCCAGTTATAACTGGGTTAATCATGGGAACGCAGGAGAAATCAATGTATAAGGTCACGTCTAAAATATGGCATATATTAGGGAGTTTCCAATGGGAAAGTTTTGGAAACGTAATACATCTTTTTTTGGTATCTTAAAAAACTTTGTTAATGATTATTAACAATAAATAAAACCTAATTTTATACAAATGTTTAGTTAAATATAATCCTCTTTTTATTTTAATAATCGAAGGGATACTAGGGAGATTTTGACGGAAAAGGTTTGAAAACACAATACCATACCTTTTTTGGGAACTTCAAAAACATTGCAAATGCTTATTTCAAATAAATAAAAACAAACTTTATACAAATTGTTAGTTAAATATATATAAATCTTGGTTTTTGTAAAAATTAGTATTTTTATAAACGACTTCCTAATAATTCACCATTACCACCTGAAGCTCAGCCTGCAACTAATTTTCGAATCCCTTTCGTAAGAACCTTTCACATGACCGACCATAGATCATCTGTGGAACATCTAACAGCTCTTTCATTGTAGCTCTTGTCAGGCCTCATAGATCATGATTCTCCTCCCGGATCGTGGATCGTGTATGCTGTTGACAAGCAACTGTCACCACCAGCGGCCCAGGCGCCATATTGTTGGGGCTCCACTTCGACTTCCACCTTTACCTATGCCTTACCTTTACCTCTAACCGCTTCTCCCAGTTCCTAGTGCATCCTTTTACCTTGGGCCTCCAACAACAGCATGGCAGGCAATTTCCACACACAAATAAGCCGCCAATTTGCCCCCTCTATAGGGCAGATAGTCCATAGACCAGACGACCGAAACAAGGCAAGCGAAACCCGCCAGACACTACGTCAACTCCGAAGACACGTGAACACGGGTACCATGGGAAAATTTGTGAAAAATGTTCACAAATTAAAAAAAAAATATTAAACAGAAAAATATAAGATACCAAGGAATCATTTTATAAGACGTTTAATTTTAAAAGAGGCTTTACCACTGTTTTATCCAAATACAATCATCGTAGATATTTCCTTTTCTATCTGATTTAAAATCCTACAAGAAAAATCTGTTGGTACTTATTATTTTATACATATTGTTTATAAAAATTATTTAGTAAAGTAAGTAGTAGTATTTACTAAGTTTTTTCAGTATTTAGGTTTCAAAAGATTTGAATTATATTTTGGAACTCTGAGTATTTTAGTTCGGTAGATTTAAGATTCTTGTATACTCCTTAAATTAAAAAAAAGTGTCTTTAACAATTTTAATGAAAAACGGCACAAACTCCCAAATATAATTAGCAATAGTTTTCATTTAACCCACAGTAATGGGCTGAAAAAAAGCTAGCTCTTCCTCCGATGAGTCCCTGGTTATAAATCAGTTTGCGCGGCTTTTAATAAATTGTAATTGAGTCGCGAGTCGCGACTGCAGCTCATAGATACATTTGTATCTGCTGTTTAGCTGCTTAGTTCGCCGGGGCTTGTATCTTTAGCTTTTGGCTGCGATTGCGATCGCGTGTGGGAATGCAAAGGCGAAGATTCGCAGGCGAATCTCGAGCTCGAGCTTCAAGCTTCGAGGGACCTCTACCCATAAGATCCGATTCGAAGCGATCCTTATAAAGCGGGCTGCTGTTAAGTTAACCCCTCTGCACGTTGTATACATGGCACTTTGCCGGCTGTCGCCACTTCGGTTGTTGGGTTGTTTGGTTGTTCGGCTGTTTGGTTGTTTTTCGTTGTTCGGCTGTTCAGAACCCCCTGCCCATTGCCCTCATCCAGCATCATGCTCGAAAATCACGTAATGAAAAATGTTTTGTGCGCAATTTTTCTTTTCATTTGTTTCGTGCCTCTCCAGCTTGCGAAAAGGAAAAAAAAAATTGCTAAAAGATGGAAAAAAGACTGTTTTGTTTCGCTGTTTGTGTGTGTCGAGCAGCAATAAAACCCATTGAACACAAGTTGCTTTCGAGGCAACATGAACAATTAATGCAACATATGTTAGCGGGCCGCAGAAACCGCAAAGCGAGATCTGCAGCGAGATGATCCTTTATGCATTTAATGGCCTTCCAAACAAATCGAATTAGTTGCCAACGCTCGGGGCTGGCAACACGCGAGCGGAACTAGCCAAATAGAACTTTGGAATTTGATTCAAAGTGTGTCTGAATAACCCATCAGAACTAATTGGTACCCTTTGGAATGTTCAATGTGTGCTAATTTTGAAAAAAAATATTACTTTATGGTCCTGAAATCTTTTATATCATTTAAAGAATTCTAAAAATATTTATTAAGTATTTCTAAAAATGTTAAGTTAATTATATGAACCTCAAAGATTTTTGAATATTAAAAATATATTTAACATCTATGAAATTTTTAACGTTCAATTTAAAAATAATAGAACAATTAAAAAGATTTTCGAGTAAAATCATGATCATAACATAATCATAACAAATATCTCTAGAATTCACCGTCTAATATGTGTACTGCTTCCTACTTCATTACATTTTCCTTCAACCTTCAACCAAAAAGTGTATTCGAAATTAATTTCGTAACAAAGATTACGGGCTACACCCCCAAGTCCAAAGCAACTCTCCTGTTTCCCCGTTAACTTCCACATCCTCCTCTAATAGTTACAACTAGACTTTTTTCTAATTGAAACTTTTTTTTGCAATCGGCAAGCAGCAAATAGTTCGATCGATTGCCAAGATACGAATTAACCCGGCAGATACGCAGGCTGCAATCACACCGATTGCCAATGCATATGAAAAATTGTACTTTTAATTGTATCTTCAGCCAATGGGCCATAGGCTATAGACCAGGCACCCAGGTCCCAGATCGAGCTCTCCTCATCGCTTCTTTAATTGCTTCGCATTGGAGGCGAGGAGAACTCGTATTTGTTTTGAGACTTTTGGGCGGGCAATTTATGGCTTATCATTATTTGTGCTTTTAATTTCAGTCTTCCTTTTCTCAGGTGGGTGTGATGAGGGCGGGGGAGGGCTGAATGAATTGGAATCGTTTGGGATTCCTGGTGAGCAGGTGGATTTTCATGGGTTATGGGTCAGCATGGAAAACGGTAATGCTTTAAGGTATGCCAGATTTTTAAGGCGATTAAGCAGGTGCTTTAACTGGGAGGAAAATTTAAAGAACTTAAATTTAATCATTTACATATAGTATTATTTCTATTATATAATATTATTTTATTATTTTTATCTTTAAATTTTGAAAAGCATATCACTATAATCCTAAGTACCAAAAATCAAGTGTTCTAGAATTATCATTGTAGAAAAGTAGGACTTACAACAATAGAGTTCTGTGATTTTCCTTCAAAGACATATAATATAATCCCCTCTTTATAGGGATGCCCCCCTTAAACAGCACGACATCGACAGGTGCTTCTGTTGCCGTTTAATTTACCTCCATACAAGCGTCTTGCGAATTCTTTGTCAATTCGAATGCAATTTTAACAGAAAAAAAAAACGAGAACAGAGGAAACCCGCAGAAGCCGCAATCGAAATCCGCTGGGCCCAAACAAAAAAAAGATGGTTCTTTGTTACTTAAAAGCGGAGCATAATGGGTAGTAGGGGCAAGAAAAAATTATTTCATAAATCCTTGAGTGGCTCTCCGGCGATTCTAATGCACTCAGGCAAGAAACGAGGGGAGTTCTTTGTGTGTTATTGAAGGGATAACTACTTATAAATGTGGCAACAACATGCAACTATCTCTGGAAAAAAGATTAGCGAAAGGCTTACATAACATACGTTGATGCGGTTTGATTTTTTGTTCCTCACGCTGGCAGCTGACACAGATACAGATACTTTGCGAACTATCCACCGAATGATTACAACAATCTTTGAGAATCTTTTTCGGCTGAAGGAGCGCGCCAGCATGCCGGCTGACAATTCAAGTGGAATTCTTTTTTTATTTTCATATTTCTTTTCAGTAATCTTCGTTTTTTTGTAGTAGTAGTTGTTGCTCAGAGGTTATCCGATATTATTTCGCTAATTCGATACTTTTATTTCAAGCAAACGGGTACCTACCCTCTCTCTTTGTCCATTCTTTGCATAATTTTTCATAATTTTTCTTATTATGATAATTTTGCTGGCGAAAAAATATAATATAAATTTTATGTGAATGCAATCTGATCCGTTATTTATGTGCCACATAATGTAGTATGGTCTGCGGGTCGTTCCCTGTACCGAAGACCGAATATAAACCGTTATGTGGGCGCAGACCACACATTATGTTAATCATAATTTCACATTGTCTTTTTTTATATCATCTTTATTTTTCATTGCCTTTTATTTTTGTGATTTACAGTTTCTGAGGTCGCAGACAGGTGACAACAGCTGTCAGGGGGCAACAGTTGGTGGGAAGATTCAATTTTAAGTGAGGCTGGCGAAAGGAGATTTATTTAAGGGGTTTTAAACTCTCCCATCAGTATATCTGTTTTACATATTTCTTTAAGTTTTTAGTTTTATTAAGAGATTTAATTTACCTATATATTATGTTCTGATGAAGTTTCTATATGCCCGCATGTTGGAAAACTCTAAGATTTGCATCCGCTAAACTCAGACATCGGGATTCATTCTCAGCCTCTTCCGGCTCAAGAAAACAAACCGCAACTTGTGCACGTTTCCCTGGCATTCATACTCCCCCAATACATCCCATACCCCCCGGATTATTCCTGTTTAATTTCGCAGCAGCACAATATCCATATCCTTCCTGCTTAGCCGCCGGCTTGCGGGTGGAATATTGGAGCGGAGATGGTGGCAAGTCGTGGGGATTTCTTGCCAGAGAAAAGAAATTGTAAATTTTCTTAAAGGAAGTATGAATTACGGGCACTTTTTCTGCCTTTTGTTGGCGGAGGTCCTTTCCGCCAGTGCTCCTTGCAGTTTTTGTGTCCTGCTCCATCAAACAATGTCTATAACTAGATGTGTGGCAAGTGCGGGAGTGTGTAATATATATGGTTTTGCTGAACTCTTATAGGTGGGAATAAAGTCTGTGCTTGCCAGGGAATACAGGGTGTCAGACTAGAAAATTCTAGGAAATATACGGGATAGTATTTGATAACGAAGAAATTTTTCTTATTGTCTGTTAGAACTCTTAAATATAAATTAAATTAAAAAGGATTTTTAAAATCTTCTATTATTTTTTTTTTTTGTGGAATTTTAATTTAGTTTAATTGTTGGATAATATCGGGGATAGGAATATACGATGAAATCAATTTCCTATTATTTGTGATAGTAATATATAATGAAGTAAATATCATTTTTAAAAAAGGCTTAAAATATATTTTAATAAAAATATTTGTTGATATTGTCTGTTATTTTTTAGTCTTTTATATTTAAATACATGGTACCTTTGTTTTTAAGCTTTAGGAATATTTTATTTTAATCACGTCGCTCAGAAGTAATAAATAAATCATATAGTAACTTTCGAAAACAGTTCATATTTAGGTAACATTTTCAGGATCCTGTATAAAAGTTTCCACACATCCAAACATCTTACAAGCTCGCACACCCATTGTCGAGTAGCAGTTAGTTAGTTTTTGTTTGAGTAAAATCAACGCCATATTGTAGACATTGTTAAGGTTTTTGAAAATTTTATAATTAATTTTCTGGTTAACATGTTTTTCATATGTGTAAATATGCGCACAATCCATACAATACCACGGGGGTGGGGGGTGGATAGACCCCCTTTCTGGTTGCTGGGTAAAGTTCAGGAAGTGTGTTTACAAAGAAAAGCCTTTTGTACAAGTATCAGATTCCTGTGCTGATTAAAGAAGCACCTAACAAAGGATTTGGTAGGGGGTTTCTGGACTGGGATGGGTTGTTATAGAGCTAAAACATCTTCCCATGCGAGAATATTTATTAAAAATTTAAACATTATAAATGATTTGCCACATGCTACTCATTGCCACGCTCATATCCTGTTTTAGTTTTTTTATCGGGGGAAGGGATAGGGAAAGGGAACTGTTTTCTTATGGCGCCATGACTTTACAAGATCCCGAGACTCATTGCTATATTAACCATTAAGGCATTTTAAATCCAGACGCCGTTCCCCCTTCGCTTTTAAGTTTTCAACGTCATTTACTTCGTTTCAATTCAATTTGAAATTCAAACTCTTTTTGGCGGCTGCCGCTGCTTCTGCCGTTGATGTTCCTGACTTGGGATTTATAAACTGAGTGAGTGACATGACCATGACGATATAGTAGGTAGCTAAACTGCTGACTCACTGAATCGGCGGGACTGCCAAATGGCATTATTGTAAATATCTGGAAGATGTTTTTCTGTTTTCGGTTTTCTGGTTTTTCTTTTTTATCCATTGTATGCCAGTTCAACTCTTCGATTCATCGGTTTATTCCTTCAGTTGTCCTTTTATTTTTTCTTGCCGTCATCCAGTCATGTGATCCATCTTAATTCTTTCGGCATTCGTCATTGGGGTTTTTTTTTTTGAAAATCCATTGAGCCATTTCCACACTTGGCTCTGCATTTTAATTTGTCAGCGATTTTCTTTTCAATTTTATTTTCCTCAACTGAAACTCTGGAGATTATATTGCATAGTATTGGGCGCCCTGCCAGCTTCTGATCGATGACGTTTTTATTTGCCATATGCGAGTGAGAGTGTGTGCCTGATGGATGGCTTTCCAGGGGGCGAGGTAGCGCCTCTTTGAGCCAACATTTAATTTAAATTGAAAGTGTTGCCGGCAAGTGAAAGGCCAATAAAAAATATGTCAAAATGTCTGGGTTACAAATAAAATGTTTTATTTTAATAATGAGCTCTGGTTTTTGGTAATTAAAAGCATTTAAAAATACTTTAAGGTTGAAGAAGTTAATTAATAAATTGTGAGGAAATATTCAAATCATTTCTCCTATTTATAAAAAGGATTAGGTATAAAACCTCACAGATTAAAAAATTATAATTAAAATTCATATTCAGGATACATATGTCCGCTTTAATATTCTTATATTGTTGTTTTTCTTAATTTAAGATGGTCAATCTAAAGATTTTAACGTAGATTTTGATATCAGATTCTTTTTGTTAAAATTAAAAAGTTAAACAAGATAAATTTATTCACTTAATTTGTTATGATTTTTCTAGATCTTCAAATATTAGATACATTATTTAAAATTCAATATTTTTATTAGTCAAATTCCAATCGAATGCTTCCCATATTTGTGAGATCTTTAAATATTAGATATTTCACATTGAATTCATTACTTTTACTAGTCCAATTCAAAAGGAAAGCTTCTCATATCTGTAATTCTTCGTAAGTTCCTAAGATACCAATTCATTGATTTCCATTTCGTTTGGCAAAACGAGTGACTGAGACAAGATGAACTTGCGTGCCAATATATCACGATTATGTCAGTCGCTTGTGTTTGTTACCCAGCAGGCGGTCACTTTTAACCAACTGGGGAGTGCGAAGAGGGGTTCCCAAGAGGGGTTCCAAAGAGGGGTTCCCCTGGGGGAGGGGAAACTCCAGTTGGGGACTCGAGATTTGCGTGCGCACGCGTACAGCGCCAAAACGAATTAAATCTGATGCACCAGCAAATGATAATTCAATTTTTTTGTTCTTACTGCTGGGGAGGGTCTCTATAATACCTGAGAATCTGTAGATTCAATTTGTCCAACTGTTTTGCCCCCACAAACCAACAACACACACGCACTTCAATTTGGCAAGTTGGCAGTTCGATTTGCGACCAAATGAGGAATCTCTACAGGACACGCAACCCAAGATTAAATGGGGGATAACACCCCCCACCATAAAAAAAGAACAGAAACTGATGATGTCAAAGTGTTGCAGTTGCTGTTGATTTTGATTTTCTGGCAAATCATCGAAGTAATCTCTCAGCTGCTGTCAGTTGGCCAACCGATTGAATGAATTTGGGATAAACTCACACACATTGCGCAATTGTTAGGCAATTTATGCAAACAGCATTTCCCCCTTTCCCATACGATTTCCTTTTCTTTCGGCGTTTTCGCCTGTCAAATTTGCCAAATCACGATGACGTATCGCTAAACCACGTTTGACATTACCGTTTTTTGTTATCAACCCGAAAGGGTTGCATACTAACTCTTTGCAAAAGGGAATAGGGGTCTATTTTCCTATGGCTGCCATGCGAAGCGAGAGATAAGGATGCGTTTGCACTGATTGATTCAGGAATTTTATGGGACTTTAAGGTAATGGGAAATGAGTTTATTCTGATTCAAAAGTTATTTAACCCAGAATAAATTAAAAAAATATAGAGACTTATATTATTACTATGATATTATTAATAATTACCAAAAGTAGATATTTTTTTGACACCTTCTTTAAAAATTCATACCATTTGTAATTCATTCGAAAATTTTAAACATAATAAATATTTATTTTTGAAATCGATCTATTTTGAATAGATTTCTTATTAAGTACAATAATACAATCCTAATGAAATAAAGAGTTCTTTTCCGTAAGCATACCATTTGTAATTCAAACAATCCAATGATCCTAACAACCTCCCCAGAGCGAAATCTCCTCCTTTTCGTAAATGTTTACAAACGAAATGAGGAATTGCCTTTGGGCGACGGCTGGTTAATGGGGCGATATTTAACGATTGGCCGCGTAGTGTTTATTTGTGCATCTAAACATTTTTAATGGCAAATCGCAAGATCCATTCGAGAACAGTTCCAGTTCCCTGCCAAGAAGTCCAAATCGAAATCCCACCCAGCGTGGGTGATTTTTGATTTTAATGATACACGGGGCAAGTATTTTTTGAGTTATTGCACATATAGTGCGCACAGTGCGTAATAAAAATCCTCGGCCCAGTATCTCTTTCTCTGTGTGTGTGTGTGCCATAGTGTAGTTTTTATTGTTCCTCTGACGATTTAATTAAATTTCTAAAGCGTGCCGCCAGTCGATGTGATGTTGATGTTGATGCTGTTAGTTGGCCATTTAGTTGCAGCGTTTTATTTGTTTGCTTTAGGCGCGTCGTCATCCCCGTCGCCCTCTTAATTCCTTTCGATTCGTAGACCCCATTCCAGTTTTAGTACCGCTTCTAATATGATTTCACACGTTTCCCCTGGAAAACGCAGGGCGTTTTATTTTTAGTGCCGCAATCAAAAGTTTGGCAAATGTTTATGCACATTCTTTGGTGACCACAAGTCTTTGGTAATTTGTTTGTTATTCCAGTTGTTGTTGCCATTTTTTTTTAGGTTTATGATATGGTCGGATGAAGCTTTTCAGTATTTTAAATGGAGTTTCTTGATGATTTTACAGGCTAGGTATCACAGTTCGTCCAAAATACAAAAGTCAAAGTAAATTTATAAATATAATATACAAAGCGGTTTTTATTATACCATTATTATAAACAAATCTTTTAAATGATTTATTCTTGAATGTTACCCAATCCCATTTTCGTTATATTTCCCACATATATTTTCAAAAATATTAAATTATGCCCACTTATGGTATTAACATATCAACCTCAGTTCCGATAGTTCTTCATCCGCATCCCATTCAAAGCCATATAATTCATAGAGCCACACACGTTTCTTCATTAAAATCCACGTGTTTATTTGTTTAAACTAACCTTTTATGAGCCAGTGGCGCTACATCTAGCCGCAGACACACATCCACATAGACATGCATAAATGTCGGGGCGTCGGGGTTATCTATATCTATCACATCGGTCCATATAGAGTCGCCTCTGCTGCTGACAGCTAATTGAATTTAATTGGTGCGAACAGAAATTTACACAAAATATAAACAAAACTTTCTTGTTCTTGTTGCTGTCGTTTTTTGTGTAGCATAATTTTATGAGTTGTTTATTTCGTTAAACAAGAATAACCTTAACTTGTTATGGCACATTTTTATTGTCGCTTGTTTATGAATAAAAACAAAGGCAAAACAGAATGGAGCTAAGGCTAAAATACGGACACAAAAAGCTAAAGCCTTTTTATTTTGGTATTCAAAATAATTGTGGTCAGACAAATTCACGATCTGGGCGTTAAAAATCTATAAACGAATGTCGGCTCCGCACGATGCTGACTGAGAATTTCCTTATATACCCTGTAAAATACTTAAGGGTACATTTCAATAGTTGATATGGTAATTGAAGTGGGATCTATTGGTTTTATTGATTTATTTATTTTTATTCAATTTTTGGTTGTGACAATTCCTTAGTTAAATAGGAAGCATAGAATAATATAGGGTAGTTCTTTAATTGGGGGAATATTTTGATTAAGGTATGTTGAATTTTCCATAAATGTAGGGATAAGTTGAGGTTAAAATCTATTATAAAAATGTAGGGTATTTAAAATTCTTTAGGCCCAACCTGGGAATTATGTTACCAACTTCTCCCACAAGACCCACTCGATATAGTGGCGCCACTTGGCCATGGTCCAGGGCCGATGATCATCATCTGTAAATCATTTTGTGTGACAACCCGCTGACAATTGGACGAGAACGATCTTCGAGAGGAACTGTTGGAGGAGGAGACAGCTCAATTCGGATGGACCGGTGGCTCAGCTTCAGTTCTCAAGTTCTCGAGTCGTCTAACGAAGTCCCTTAACGACGACTGCCTTATACGGACTCATATACGAACATAAAGTCGCGTGGCTTATTTAAAATTAACAAAGCAATAAAAATGCAAACTCAAGGCAACCGGAGGACGATAACAATGTGGGAGAGAAAAAGGAGAAGGAGGAACCTCGAATGGCCTGCAGTTAAATAAGTTCATTGTGGGTATAAGCCAAATTGAGAGGTCTCAACCGCAGCCTGGGATACTTAGTCATTCTAATCTCGAGCCACAGTAACTTTCCAAGGAAATCTCTATCGATCCCGGCCAGCTTATCATATCGCGGTGGCTAACAAACCCAAATCCCTGACCACTCCACATGCAGTTTCTTATCCCAGCCATCATCGCTTTTTCGACCTGGCCAAAACAATGCAACGCGCAATCAGCGACACTTCATCGGCCACCAAAAAAAAATACAAAAAATATATAAAGAAAAGGAAGTGAAAACACAGCAAATAAACAAAAGGACACAGCGCGTAATGAGGGCGAAAATATCTTTATTTAAAGAGCCAGAGACTGGCTTCCTTGGAAGACAACAGAAGTCTCTGACTTCGGGAGTCGGAGTCCCTGGTGCAAGGCAGCATATTTGTCATTCGCAGGGAGCTCCAGGCGGCGATATGGCCCGGGGCAATAATCATGAACAGATCTTGTAGACGCCGCCATGGACCAAATGCTCCTTAATTAGATGAGGCGACAAGCCAAAAACCCGGCAGCTTTGTCCCTCGTCCTCAGTCTAGGAACACGATCAACGATATATTCAAGTAGTTTGCACTCAAAAAAATAATATGAGATAGTTCAAAAGTTCATAAAATCATCTGAAGAGCTTTATTTAATGTCTGTTAAAAACACATCGTTATTTGTTGGTCTTGCATTATTTTTAAGAGTGATTATAGTCCTAATAACTAAGAAGGTGTACATATAGAAATTCTTACAAAACTTAAAAGAAAAGGTTTTTGATATTTAAATATAGGTTACCAGCAGAAGCAGTGGTCCTATCCCAAAGAACAAACTCTTTTTCTGCCGGTGCTCTGCCGACACATGCACAGCATACAATAAGCGGTCACGTAAGCATCGATAAGCACACAGTTGCTGTGCTGGTAACAACTGCATTGTATTAAATATTTATTTTATTAAAAGATTACCGCATTTTCAGTAAGAACGTAATATGTCATCACCAATTCTTTCGAGTGCATTTCGACTTTGGTTCTGTTTTGGGTTATATTATGGAACGGTGGCCAAAACAATGCCGTGTTTACAACTTGTACGCTATGCAAGTGGCATGCTCATGCCCACCACTCCCCTCCCTGCTACCATAGCCCCCATAGCCATCCAAAATCCATGCCCTTTAGGCCCTTAACTCGGAGTCTGGGAAGCTGAAGCTGCTTGGCCCGGCCGAGAGTCTCGACTTCTGCCACTAATGGCATATTTTGCATTCCAATAAGGCATTGCGCCAATTGCAAATAATTTCCGAGTGTATAGTCAGCTTAATAAGATCACGATTCCCAGATAAGCCGCCTAGATAGCAACTAGGACTTCCAGCAGGCTCCAAGGGTTTGAATTTGGTTAACAGTGGTTAGGGTAAGTGTGGGAGATCCAGACAAACAGCATATTCATAAGGAGGAAATTCTCCAGTTGGCCAGAGATTATTAGATAAATATAGAAGGAATTTTAAGGTATTTCAAGTTGGGGTTCGTTGACTCTATATCAGAGATATATTTTTATGAAAATAAGTTTAAAAACTTTAACAATTAGGATATTAGAAATATATTATTAATTTGTGTTTATTGGACTTCGTATAGTTTTTAAAATATTTTCTAAAACTCACCAGTGCATTTCAATTAAACGCCATACATAAGTTGTACTTTTTAGTATTTTCAAAAATATTACTTTTTTAATTATTGATAAATAAGTTAAATAGATGTTTAAGCTTGAATTTTTAATAATTTATTTTATATGCCAAGATTTTTTTGCCGTCTGAATTTTTTTTAAAGATATTTTAAGTTCTACTCTCAAAAGAGTATGACCAAGTCATTGAGTGCCTTGCAAATGCCCAAGAAACAATAACTTAATTTAGTTGTCTTACATCGTGTCGTTGTCGTCGCCAGTCGAGGCAGTCGGTCCAGACACCCCCGATCCGGGTCCATGTGGCCACAGTTCACTGTAGTGGCAACCTTTGCATGGTGGTATGTCAGCAATTCTGTAAACAGGGGAGACACACGGTCCTCGGGGGGAAGTCCAGTCTCGTGGTGGAGTACGCATATGGATCGCGGTTCGGTTTGGCTTTTTCGGAGTCGCGTATGTAGCGCCAATTACACAAAAGCCAACTTAAGTAGTTCCAACTCTTTGGGCCTCTGTGGCGAAATCTGTAAATCTGAGCAGGGGCCACAAAAAGAGAGGAAAATCGGCAAAGAAAAAACCACCGCAAAATGCCATTTGACCAAGATGGGTCCGAGATGATAAAGCGACCGATTCGCCCAGACGTGGGCGCCAAACAATTCAATGCAAAAGGGGCAATTAAACCAGAGGAAAGACAACGATATACGTAAAAAAATCTAGGGTCCTAGCAGGGATCTTGAAAAAATTGTAAGTTAGTTAAGACAACAATTCAAATACATGTTCATTAAATTTGCAAAATGTATTATTATTATGTACTATGTATTATTAAATATAATAGATTTTTAATTCATAACTAAAATATTAAGTTGTTCAATATTTTTAGGCACCAGCTTTATAAAGTACTTTTTTTTAGTATTGATGTTTTAATAAGCAAAAATAAAACGAACAAAAACCAGATATTTAAAAACCATTAAATTTGTTATACTATTAAATATCATAAAAAATCTAGTTTCGTCTGTCTTAAAAAATTCTAAAGTCCGACAAAACAACACCAAATGTATAATAAATTTTAAATGTATTAATAAAATATTAAGTACATTTTTAATTTTGCTCTTATTAAATATTGTAAGTGAAAATGGTGTAATCAAACAGTACTGTTAAACCAAAATAAAGAATAAAAAATAAAGAAATTGCACTTAGTTGATTATTAGCTAAATGTTGCTACCTAATTTTCCTCTCAGTGTATTGATCTACCCACCATTCCCCTCCTCCCTTGAAGACCAAGCCCATCGAATTAATTTGCGGTGCATTTTAGTTTACAACTTTGTAATTAATTTGCAAAAAGGGACAGACACAGAAGGAGGCCTAAAGCCACCGATCGGTTGACATTTGTTTTAGCTGCCCCACAATTTTCCTTGTGACATTTGCATGCTGGTGATGTCTGGATTATGGTCTGAATTGGGCTTAGAGAAGTCTGTACTTGATGGCACGCAGCATGGGGAATCTATCCTGGGTGCACTGACCACGGAAGTCGTCTTGGGTTAAATCGAACAGTGCCACTCCTCCCAGATTCCTGTCCCTGGCGTATTTTGCCTTTCCAGAGGCCGAATCCGGATCATCGTAGCTGATCCATAGTCCGTGATCTCCATTCTCATCGGCGGCACGGAAGGCGTAGCTGCCATATCGTTTTGTGGGATCGATAACTCTTTTCACCGGGGCACCCGGTCCTCTGGCATTGGAGTTACCCGGGTTCGGCATCAGCTGGCAGATCTCAGCCCAGTTGAGGAGGCCTTCCTTTTTGCTCTGAGGTCCTGCTGGTGCAGGTCCTTCGGTGTCATGAACCACTGGCATTCCAGAGTCACCCGATTCCTTGGTCATCTTCCAGGTCCTGCCATAGGTGGCAACTCCTATATGGATCTTATTGGCAGGCACTCTCTGGAGCAGCCAGTGTTCCATTTGGAAGTTCAGATTGTAGTGTCCCAAGCGATTATCTCCAACGGCCCCGTAGGTCGGCGCCGAAAAGTCCGCCTCCTCGGGATTGCGTTGCGGGGTCAGGAAGTCAAAGGTTCCCAGGTTGATCAAGTCCAAGCTGGGAGCAATCGATGGGGCATCGTAGTACCCTAAAAGAAAGAGGAATTTAATGGCTTGATGGTACCAAAAGCATTATATAATATTATATAATTACTTGTACAAAAATAAATTGTTACCATATCATATCATATCTTATAATATCATTAGTTCTTCTATTTTAATTTTAGACATTATATTATTATTATTATAGAATAATATATAATAGCTTGTATAAAAATATATTGATACCATATCTCATCATATTATATTGTCATATATCATTGATATTATTAGATATCCAACTAGAGTTCATAAAGTATTAAATATTCTATATAACTACCCACAAAATAAAACCATTTTTATAGCCTAAACAAACAATTGCTTATAAAGTGATCAACAGTTCTGAATCAATTAAAAAAGTTTGTTATATCAGTGGGTTTCATCGTTATTAAGTGACGCAAATAAACCGCATTTTGACTCATCAAATTACACCAGTTAGTTGGAACAAATAATGGAGTTGTTTGTATACTTACAGCTTGAGTTAACATTTGGCAAAACAGTGAGACTGAGCAGCAGATTATTTTGTTTCAGAGCGGCACTTAGGTCCTTGATCAGGGCAGTCACCTGAACTTTGTGGGTATCCGATTCGGTATCCACGATATAATCGCCGGTGAAGAACTTCTTGAAACTCTTCCAGGCGGAACCAACATCGCCGTGAACTTTGCGGGGCTTATTCCGGGGAAGTTGGAGGGCCAAGTCCAGACCGTCGAAATTATAACGCCTCACTAAATCCCGAGCGGATTCGATGAAGCGCCTATGACCCTGCTGTCCCGACTCCAAGAGTTTAATATACTGGTTGCCATCGTTCAGATCGGCATCTCCACCAACGCTTAACAGGAACTTGATGTGGGGATAGCGATCCTTCAAACTGGTGATCTCTGCCAAATGGCGCTGTTCGAGATCCAATCTCTTGTTAATGCTCTGCATTTCGTAGTTATCGGCATTAACACCCGCATAACCGTAAATTAAATGGGTGCAGAATTGCAGGGCCAGCTCTATGTCGGTCATCGAGAACTGAGCCAGGCCTGAAAGGGGGGCTTACAAATTAGAAAATTTTATATATTTAATTGAAAAAAACTTACCCTGACGCTGGAAACCCTGAGAGTCGTAGAAACAAACCAGATTAGAGGTGGCGCTCACTTGGTATTGAGCCAAAACAGCCAGACTCAGTGCCAAACTGAGCCACAGAGAGCCAGTCATCTTTGCAGAGAGAGAGATAAACCCAGAGAGCTATGCGAAATCCAAATATATACTATAAACTTGGGAGGTATTATTTTGTAACAGTCCGCCGCCGGCGAGATGCGAAACTAAACTGAATTCGAAATGACACTTGGCTCTGGGAATTGGAATAAATGTGGACTGTGGAGCTTTTCAGTGGAACCACCTCAGCCCGATTCTCCGTAACGAACCCAAAACCCCGGACGAACAATAGCAAACGTAATTCGGAGGGGCTTATTATCAACGAAATTCAACGAAATTGTTTGTCTCAAGTGGCGGCTGACATCGGGTTCAATGAGATCACCTCTCGGCTCGGTAATTTACACAAAATAAAAGAAAGCAGGAACATAAAGTACGTGTTGCTCGAGATAATACCGACCGACTCATAGTTTAAATAGGCTAAACCTACGGCTATTTATGGGTGCACCCACTGATAAGTCTGCAGTTTATAAGGTGTTGACGAATTAGCAAGGTCGTTACTGTTCGTTACTCATGCATAAAAATATCTAAATATTTAGCTCTAAAGTGGTTAAGGGATTTTGGAGGAGCTTACTATATTTATGGGCGGAATATTAACGATGTGATTTCAAGGTCCAATAAAAGTAGGCACTTAGCGAATAAGTGCAAAATAAATAAAAGTTACAAACAGATTCGGTTATGATGAATAATCACACTAAAAAGCTTTAACCATTAAACATTATAAAAGCAAGGTTTTAAAAATCAATGGGTACCCCAAAAATGCGTTATCAAAAATATGAATAATTGTTCAATAAGTTTTTTAAAGAGATAAGAATTTAATATTTCTCAAGGGCAAATTTCCATTATAGGTAAATCATTTATTAAAAGTTTATTTCCACATAACATTTTTGTTTGTTTCTACAGACGATATTTGATTGCCCGCAGGATGGGATACCTTTCACCCGTGCACTGACCGCGGAAATCATCGTAACTCAGATCGAACAGGGCCACGCCCCCTAGGTTATGGGCACGGACGTAGGATGCCTTATTGGAGGCTGCATCGGGATCATCGTAGCTCACCCAAATACCATCGGTTATTGAACCATCTACGGGGCGATAGGCGATGCCACCATATTTCTTGGTGGGATCCGAAATCCTTCGCAGTGGCGAATCGTTGCCCTTGAGGAATTGATTCTGGGGATTCGACAACTTTCCGCAGATTTCGGCATAGCTGAGTAGACCTGGCTTTTGGGATTGGAAACCCTCGGGAGCTGGTCCCTTGGTCTCAGGCACCACTGGAACTCCATCGAGACCCGAGTCCTTGGACAGTTTCCAGGCATTTCCATAGGTAGCCACACCCACGTTGATCCTATTCGCTGGGAATCCCTGTTTCAGCCAGTAGGTAACCTGGAATTCAGTGTTGAGATGCACCAAGCGATCCTTCGATCCATCGGGATGGTAGATGGGGGCACTATAATCCGCCTCCTCGGGGTTACGAGCAGGAGTCAGGAAGTCAAAGGTGGCCAGATTAACAAAGTCAACCAAGCCATTCAGGGCGGGAATGTCAAAGTACCCTGATTAAGAGGTTAACATTATTTTAAAGTTATAACTAAAATAGGAATATTTGTTTTAAGTACTTACAAGTAGAATTAACATTGGGTAGTACAGTGAGACTGAGCAGGAGTCCATCATTTCGCAGAGAGTCCTTGACATCCCTAACAAGAGCGGTAAACTGTTCCTTGTGAAGGTCGGACTTGGGATCCACTATATAATCTCCAGTGAAGAGCTTCTTGATACTCTTCCAGGCCAGTCCCAAGTCTCCGTGAACCTTCCTGGGTTTATTCTTGGGGAACTGATATGACAGATCCAAGCCATCAAAGCCGTAGTTCTTGACCAAGTCAAATGCAGATCGGATGAATCCCACTTGGCGAATCTTCTCGCTTTCCAGTAGCTCGATATATTTATTGCGATTATCCACCTCGATGTCGCGATCACCACCCACACTCAGCAGAACCTTCAGATGGGGATACTTCCTCTTAAAGGCGGTCACCTCGGAGAACTGATGCTTGTAGACATCCAGGTTCTCGTTCAGACTGTACGCCTGGAGGTTTTCATTCCGTAGTCCCGCGTAGCCGTATATCAAGTGGCTGCAGAACTGCAAGGCGATCTCCAGATCGGGATTGAGCAGCTTGCCCAGACCTGGAAAATTCGCAGTTTAAATGCGACAGATTGTATTATTTACTATGCACGAGATGTACGACAAACTGCACTTGAATGACAAATAATCCGAGATTCGGAGAGAGCATTGTTGTGGGGGACTTTAATCTGGGCACTGAGATCTGACACCCAACACTCTCGCTCTCGACGAGATCAGCGGGTTTACCCCCTGAGTGCCCCAACGCCCCCTACCGGAGACTGATCCATTGTCTCGTCGACTTCAGTGGCTTAATTGAACGCCGACAGTGTGAGCCCAGCGAGCGGTTTATTATGGTTCGACTCGGGTGCGGGGCACAGTGGGGCGAGAGAAGCCAAAAATATTAGGGGTAGTAAAACTTTAAAAAATAATTGCTGTTTTAAAAAAATAAAAAATGATTTTCGAGACTATTTTAAAATATTTCGAATATTATTTTTAAAAAATTGTAAGATCACTTAAGGAATATCTAACTTTTATAAAATAAATAAAACCTTGAACCTATTAAAAATAAATTATAAGAACACCGACACAGAACATCTAACTTTTTGATACATTATTATTCCGACTTTGTCTTTTTTAGTTAATGGAATTAAAGAAAAATATGTCTATGCTTAAACCCAAAAAGCTATGTTTTAACTTAGGTTATATAAAAAAAATATTTTTGTAGGACTATTTGTATTTATTGTCTTCTTCGTAAGCTGGAGTGCAGTTTTTTTTTTAGTTTGCCTTGCTTACTTTTATAATTTTTCTTTTTTATTAAAAGTGTTTTTTTTTAACCTCTTATTAAGTATTATTTATTATGATGATATGTTTTATTTTTTGCTTCAGTTTTTCCCTATTCTGAGGACACTGTGCCGCGCTGCTGAGTCACTTGGTGCTCTGCTTGCCACTTGTGTGGATCGCTGGTGGTGCCAAGTCAGCTTAAGTCCGCTGGCGGGGCAGTTGTCGTGCTGGACTCGCTGTGTGTTGAACGCTCTGGTTTTCATTTCGAATGCGTGGGATCGGCTCTACATATCGACTTAACTCAAAATAATCCACTAATTACCATTTTTCGGGTTCTCATTCAATAATTACTCCTTATTATTACTGTTTGGTAAGTTAACTCCACTTTAATAAGCTTGTTAACCCGCTGAAAGAAACTGCTATTTATGGGGATTTGTGGGGAGAAATCTCTGCGGGAGAGCCCGTTTGTCTGCGTTATTTTGAAAAAAACTTGTCTGATAAGCCACTGACCTCTATAGAACTAGCTTTGTCTCTCTGCTTCTCTCGCCCAGCGATAAGCACTGCAAGCTGAATTAAATGAAGTCCGAGTTTTGTTTTGAATCACAAATGGTTATGTAACTTGATTAGCATGCTTTTGTTTTCTATTCGTTTGTAAATTTGGCACATGGTAATCAAAAGTTGTGCTAGTTTTGGTCGGGTTTTGTGGGCTTTAGCTCAAGCCTATTCGGACATTAACTATGAAAAAAACACATTTAAATATTTTATGACATTGTTTAGCTTGTCTATGGATATCTTAGTTGCTGGTGCTTAAATTTACATGAAAATAAGCTTGCAAATTAAGGTATATACTTATTGGGTTTATAATACTTTATGTTATTAAAATTTTTCTAATTTGTTTGTTTACTTATTTAAGTTCTTATCATTGTCATATTCATTTCAATTTCTGTACCAAAATCTATTGTTAGCAAGAAGCATTTTTCAGCTTATTTCGTTGATAAACAAACCAGTACCTATGCACCAAATATACTTCGAATTTTCATTCATTTAAAATTTAATCTCTTGAGAATTTCGATCTGCTACTCACCTTCCCTCGTGTAACTCGAAGAGTCATAGTAGCAGACTAAATTGGAGGCGGCTTCTGTACTTGCCGCAAAAAGACACGCGACAATTGTAAACCAGACCCAGGGCTTCATGGTGCCGGGGATATATCTCAATAAACACAACCGCAGACCAGATCAAATGAAATCGAACTGAGACTGAAGTCGAAATGGAAACCGAAACCGAAACTCAGACCGACGACAAAAAGCTTGAACAGAGCTTTAAGAGGGGGAAATACTCATGACCAGAGTCGAGCTTGGTTTACTTATTCTCGCAATGACTTAATTGTGTACACACAAGTTAATGACGATGATTGCGATGAGGCAGACGCAGGGTCAAGACTTTGAGACCTCCAATAACAAAAAACAAGACAATAATCTGAAGACATTGAAACGCGCCTGCTGATTAGAATTCAAAAATCGTATTTCAGATTCATTTCGCAAGTAAATATAGAACTTAAAGCGTTGGAAATGCCCATCTACCGGATGATATAGTTTATCGCACGCACTAAATCAGATTATTTTGCACATCGGAAGTACATTGAAAATTTGGGATTATTATTTACTTTACAGAAAAACAAAAATTCATATTTGAAATTGTTAGTATATGTATAAGTAATATTCGGGAATTCCCATTTCGGTGTTCACATATTACATTCTTACGATTTTAAAAATTATTTTCTTATTTAAGCAAAGTGTTTTATTTTTTTCCATGCAATTTTTAACTTATAAAATAATTCATCTTCTTAATTAAGAAATTTGTGGAGATGCAATTTTTTTTGTGAATGATTTTTATGTTCCTCTGATTTTTCCCTATTGTCAAATTTGTAATTCCCCTTATCACCATACATATACGAACTGATGAATTGTGATGGTTAAAAATTTAGATTTTATTTAAGAAGCTAACATTGATCTGGACACAAAATATTAAGCTATTAGAGATAACAAAGAAATATTCTAGCCCATGAAGTATTTTATGGATCGCACAATGGGGAACTTCATGCCAGTGCAAAGTCCCCGGAAGTCATCGTAACTCAAATCGAATACGGCAACTCCGCCGAGACCTTTGCCCCTGACATATCCTGCTTTTATTCCAGCAAAATCTGGGTCATCGAAGCTCACCCAGAAACCATAATCCCCATTTTCATCCGCCGGACGGAGGGCGTAATTTCCGTATTTCTGGGTGATATCTGTGACCTTGCGGAGGGGCGCATCCTTTCCTCGATACAGGGCGGATGAATTCTGCGATATTTTGCCGCAAATCTCAGGCCAACTTAGCAATCCCTCGGAACTCTGGATTTGCTCACCTCCTGGAGCAGTTCCAAATGTCTCGTGAACAACTGGAGCTCCACTCAGTTCGGAATTCTTGGTCAATTTCCAGGCCCTGCCATAACTGGCTATACCCAAGTTTAACTTCTGGGCGGGACAATGATTTTGGAGCCAGTAATTAACCTGGAACTCAACATTCAAATGAGGCAAGCGATTCTGTTCGTCCAGGAAGAATATGGGGGCTGTATAGTCGGCCTCTTCGGGATTTCTCAGGGGGGTGAGGAAGTCAAATGCAGCCAGGTTAATATAATCGAACTGGGGATGCAGTTTGGGGACATCAAAGTACCCTGAAAAATATAATATTTAAAATTCTAATAATATTTCTTATAACAACATTTAAAATATATACTTTTCCCTTATTTATACTCACAAGTGGAATTCACATTGGGCAGCACTGTCAACGAAAGCATAAGACTAGCAGATCGGAAAGCATTTTTGAGATTCCCCACGAGATCGGTGAACTGTGACTTGTGCTCTTCCGCCTGGGGATCCACTATAAAGTCACCGGTAAACAGTTTCTTGAACGACTTCCAATAGGTTCCAATCGATCCGTGTACTTTTCTGGGTTTATTGCGGGGCAACTGAAAAGCCAGATCAAGGCCATCGAAACCATTTCTTTTCAGCAAGATCATGCTGCTATCTATGAAATTCTGCTGGGCTGTGCGATTTGCCTCCAGAAGCTCTATATACTTATTGGGATGAGCCAGATCCACATCGTGATCGCCACCCACACTGAGGAGAATTTTCAGTTGAGGAAACTTCTGACGCAGGGCTGTAATGTCCTTGTAGTAGAACATATCCAGGTCCACGTTTAAACTGAATAACTCATGGGTTCCTGCCTTCAGACCCGCGTATCCGTAAACCAAGTGGGTGCAGAATTGCAGGGCCAATTCCAGATCGCTCGTATGCATTCTGGCCTGACCTTCGCGCAAATACGAGGCCGAGTCATAATAACAGATCAGATTGCTGGCAGCATGGGTTAAACTCGACACACTGAGCAAACCCAGCAAGTAAAATAAATGAAATCTCATTTCTACGCGCAGAATACGTCCTGACTTTATGACTGATAATTAGCAACTGAAATCTCAATCAGAAGCTTTTAAGTTCAGCTGTTGAAACTCGCTTATCTCACAGTTCTGCCGATGATGCCATTATCAGGTTTTCAGGTATTACGTAGTTCCTGTCAATGTTTTCCAATGTTATTGCGTGTTTTTGTCAGCTCAGATTGTTTACGAATCGTCATGACTCAACTTTTAGGTGGTATTTTTTATGAGAATATATTTCACGTTTTTAGTGAGTGCCGCGGACCTTAGATTGACTTATGATAATAATAGAATTAGATAGAATAGAATCTTACACCTGAAAATATAACGAATAAAAATATAATAGTTAAAAAAGTTATTATAAAATATCATTTCTTATGAAGGTCATGAAAAATCTTGTGCTGAACTTTCCTAAAAACCTAAAGTCGAAAGGTGTACTTTTTAAATCTTTAATTTATTTATTAAAAATCAAAATCGTTGTAGATTCTACCCAATAAGCTTCCATAAAACTTGTCATAAACGGGTTCACTCTTATTAATTTAATATCTCTGATTACCGGAATTCTAAACATTTTTTTGTGAATTACTTCTATTTGCGCATCATCATCGTCGTCATTAGGCTCTTGATGAAGGTGAAAGACTTTCAGTTACCTGACCCAGAACTGCGGCATCCGTAAGTAAAACCAGACTCTCGAATGGAGGACAACCTGCTGGGCTGCCGAATCTTCGGCAGCTGTTTTTGGATCCGCGGGGAGGCACTTAAATCAGAAATCAATTGAAGCATTAAATACCCCAAACAAAGCGGTGAAAGATGTTCCCTGGGCAAAAGTCGAAATGGGACAGGACGGCTAATGACAACAGTCACAACAATGCGATGGGGATGGATCCGATGCGATACGATACGATCCAACCGAACCGAAGTACTGTGTGATGTACTCTCGTATGTGACACAACCAATTAGACAAAAGGACGTGGCGGGTCCTTTCAGAAGAATGCGAAATAATCCTCACACGCTGCTTAGCGTTGACAATGAAAACTCGGAAAATCGGGGGAAAATCAGGGGGCGGGGCTGAAAGGCGTGTTCGTGCTGAGAGGCGGCATTATCCTCGAATGTCCTTGAATGTGTGTGTTTTATCCGCAGCCATATCTGTATCTGTGTCTCGCATTGTTGTTTGATTTATATCGGAGGCCCGGCTCATCATCATCTCATTGTTTGCCCCACACTACTTCTATGGCATATCATTGTGCCCCAGATAAAACCCATCCAACCACTTCTGACCTTAGCCCATGTCCACTGTCTATTAGCCACAAATCCCCATTTCCATCTGCAAAACTATTTGCTTTGGTCTTTTTGGGTCATTTTGTGTGTGTTTATTTCGGCTGGTTTCGATATCATCAATCAGTTAATATTTGCTCGGCAAATCGAAATCAATGCCAAATAGCTTAATGTGTGAAATAATGTGCTATATGGGCAGATTGTATTACACTTATAAGCTTTACAATGTGACTTTAGTTTTAGTGTACCATAAAAATAGGATTTTTCCTTATAAATAATATATATTCTTTCTAAACACATTATTTTTGATAATGCTATGATTCAAATGGATTTTTAAAGATTTCCACTAACTTAAGAAATATGCTTTGGTATAATTTTGATACTTTTTTAAAAGCAACATTAAGTACAATACAATATAAAACAATAAGTCCTTTAAGAACCCCTTTGTAAATAATCGAAAGCACTCGAATAATACCACTCAAGATTTTATTCACCTCCCTCCTAAGGAAAAACTTGAAATTGGTTTCCATTATTGCTCATTCTTTGGATCCCAACTTGGCTATAATTAAGTCCAATAATAATTTAAACAAATACCTCTGCCACCCCCAGGCTCACCTTCAGCCTCATTATCTCTGGCAGCAGGTGCAGAAAACCGCAAAACATTTGCCTTATTTCATATTTCTAATTAGACAGCCGACGCTTTTCCAAAGTTTTTGTAACCGGGCAGACAATGCAATGCCCGGAAGTACAGAGGAAAATTCAATTTTCACAAAACAATTGCCATTAGGCGAAGGTTTTCCTCGGTGGCCAGAGGAAAAGACGAGTGCTTTGCCCAATTGATGTGCCTAATCAGTTTATCTAAGGCACTTTTTTCATTTTTGGGGGGTTGCTGGCCAACAGGATATTCATCATTGTCAAATGTGCGGCTTGACATTTTCCAAAAAGGGGGCTTGGAAAAATGTAAACTTTTTTGAGGCAACTTTTGTCTTTTTTTTGAGGGTTGCCTTTGGCTGGCAATATAATTAGAAATTCATAATGAATTTTATTTGCTTTGGCCACAGAGTGAAAAAGAATGGAAGGAAAAAAGAAAACAGCACGCGGCAACGTCGCCTTGTCCAAATGTATTTTTTCGGTAATATTGACGCGCATTTTTGTGCAAATAAAATTAAAGCGCCCCCATACCATCCTCGCCCTTATGAACCCACCGCATAAACAGGCCGAGGCATATCAAATTATCAGTCAAGGGCTGGGCAGTAGTCAGTCATTCAGTCAGTCAGTCCATCAGTCGGAAATTCTGGGTCGAGCCTTGGATTTTTATATTTTTTGGGGGAGGCGTTATTGGTCTGGGGGATTTGGGGGTGTTAATGCGGCGTGCAGGTATCAAAGAGACGTTTGTGAAATGAAATTAAAAATTCTTGTTGATTTTAGCGAAAAAAGAAATGGATAAAGCGAAAAAATAGCTAAGGAATGAAGCTAATGATAAGGGCGAATATGATATACACTTAAGGAATTTATAAGAATTGTAAAAAAATAATAATACGTTTTTATACCCGTTACTCGTAGAGTAAAAGGGTATACTAGATTCGTCGGAAAGTATGTAACAGGCAGAAGGAAGCGTTTCCGACCCCATAAAGTATATATATTCTTGATCAGGATCACTAGCCGAGTCGATCTAGCCATGTCCGTCTGTCCGTCTGTCCGTCTGTCCGTCTGTCCGTCTGTCCGTCTGTCCGTCTGTCCGTCTGTCCGTCTGTCCGTCTGTCCGTCTGTCCGTCTGTCCGTATGAACGCTGAGATCTTAGAAACTATAAGAGCTACAATACTGGGATTAGGCATGCAGATTCCTGAGATTCCTGCGCAGCGCAAGTTTGTTTCAAAAGAGTGCCACGCCCACTCTAACGCCCACAAACCGCCCAAAACTGTGGCTCCTACAGTTTTGATGCTAGAACAAAAATTTTAACTGAAATGTATTGTTCTCATCAATACCTACCGACTGACTTAAAAAAAGTTTGCCACGCCCACTTTAACGCCCACAAACCGCCCACAAACTTCAAAAAATCGTAAATATGAACGCGGATATCTCGGAAAATATCAAAGATAGAGAAACGAGATTTCAGATTTAGATTCCGTAGGCTTGAGCGCAGCGCAAGTTTATTATGCGAATATGCCACGCCCACTCCAACGCCCACAAACCGCCCAAGTCTGTGGCGCCCACAATTTTCATGGTAGATAAAAAATTTAAACTGAAATGTATTGGTCTCGTCAATACCTATCGATTGATTTAAAAAAAACTTTGCCACGCCCACTCTAACGCCCACAACGCTTAAATCTGTCTACCGCCGGTAGGTGGCGCATTTGCTGCTTGCATATCTCCATTTTCCTTTGGTCCCTTTAGCTGAGTAACGGGTATCTGATAGTCGAGGTACTCGACTATAGCGTTCTTCCTTGTTTTTAATATATACAGTTCATTTCTAATATTATTTTTAAACAAACCTGCCATATAGTAGGTATATCTTATATAATAGCTCCATTATAAAACCCTCTGTTATCTTGTAGTATCTATAAGATAAAATAGGACAGTATAAAATTAATTACATATTTAATTCTTATCATTTAATATAAATAATATTATTAATTTTAATTATAGTTATATTCTAAAATAATTTTTTTTTGAGAGAACTTTTACAGATGTATAAAACATTTTTCACTGAAAACCTTATTTTTTAAGTCAAAATATCCGGTTTTCTTTGCTTTTGCAGAGTGCTGTTAAAGAATATAGCAAAGCTCTCCCCGAATTCTAATTTTTTAATGAGTCAAAGAGCGCTTCTTGGGCTATCCATGTCCACAGAGGGGTGTGAGCTTCATTCCAGGGAGTCAGTCAGTCCAGAAATCCCCCTGACAATTCCCTGAACTGTCATTCATTAGGTAAAGACATTTTGTAGCTGTCTTCATTAGAGCCCGGGCCTCAAAGTAAGTCTGGAATTTATCTATCTTTCAGCTAGGGTTTCCTGCTTGTTGCCGGGTCCGGAAATTGCTTTGGTTTTTGCGGATGACTACTTGGCGCCACATGTCACCAATACAAAAATTCCAAAAAAAACAACCCAACAGGACCTTGAAGGACTTCTCTTGGGCAGCAGAATGACCTTCGGTGTGTTGCTCATATTCATTATAAGCCCAAATAACTGTTGTCGTTGAGTGGCAAGTGTCAAAATACCATGATGGCCCGAAAAGGATTGTTACCATCCCGAGTTCCTCTCCTCGATGGCGCCTTCTGGTTTTCTGCTCAATTTGTTCTGGCGTCGATTTGGCCAAACTTCTCCCCTTTTGCCTGATTTTCCACTCCTTTTTGTGGGCTCGAGTTACCAGTTGCAGCTAACTGAGTGCTTATTGGCCTGGCTTTTGGTTCACCACTTGGCCCGGCTCATGTGTGATTTACCGGGGGAGCCCAGTGCCCGGTGCTCAAGTGTCAGCAGAAGCTGAAGGGAAACCCTAGTGGCGACCGGCGACTGGCGACAGTTGGCCCTGGCTCAGCATTAAGCCTCATTTCTGGCCAATTTTGCCCACACCTTCTGCTAACTGTTGCCGTAAATCAATATCGTCAATCTTTGTGGTCAATCACAATGCGAATTTTTGCCCACAAAAAAAAAAACCTAAGAATCAATTTCGGAATAGCATGGTAAATTTATGACATATTAGTTTTACCATCGAGTAAAGTAATCTTGATATTGAGAAATGGTATTTCTGGAATTTCCTAACTAAAGTTAGGAATTTTCACCACTAAATAATGTAAACTTGATATTAAGAATAGTATTTCTTGAATTTCCCCTCTTAAAAAGTTCTCTCAGAACCGAGAAAGCAATATTATATATATATTTTGAAAGTTTGTTCGTTTTGTAGCTATGCGAGGTGTAAGATTTTGTGAAGTATAGTACGGTACTTTAGGGCCAAAAAATCTTGGGTTCAACAAAAATATCCCTGCTTTGAATGCGAAACTTTATTTTAATTCTAAATGCTTCCAGCTTGTATCCACTTTCAAACTCAAATAGTCACTAATTAATTTCCCATTTTTTAATGAAACTCGCTGAAAACAAAAGAAAGTCGTTGCGGCATTAATTCATTGAAAAATATCATAAAAATCGAATGACAAAACAATGTCATAAATAATAATTAATGCCACTTAATGCACACTACCAACAACCAAAAAAGAGTTAATATAAATAAAAAAATATAAAACAGAACATAAATCTCATCTGAGAGGGAGAAAGCAGAGACAGACAAGTTGGTCATAAAAATGGTTTATAAGTCCATAAAAAGCAATTGTTTGCATTGTCCGTAATTGCATTAAAAAACCCAGAGAGCCATGTGGACACTCCAATAAATATTGATGGGGAATTGGTAAAAAAAAAGGGGAAAATGAAAATCTGAAATCGAAGCGTATGCATTTTTAATTTCGGACTTAACGCAGCATATAGAATGTAATTAAAACAGAATCTGATTAAATAAAAACAAATTAAGTGGTTTGTAAATAAATTGAAAAGCAAGTGGGTAAGCAAAAAAACAAGTAAATAAATTTGCGGCTTTTGTTATTGTTACATAAACTGCGTTAGCAATTTTTTTATTGCCTTTGATCACAAACAATGCATTAATAACATAAACCAACGGCTAATGATATAAAACAGAACTGTCTACACATTTTATAGGTTGTCTACTTTTCAAAACCTTTTAGAGAAACAAAAAAAAAAAATAATGACAACTTTTACTTAAGGGTAAGTTAAAATAATATTGTTACAGGACCCATTTTTCAAGTCTGGAGTTTTTCCGAGCTTCAGGCCAAATTTCAAAGACCATCCACATTTGTCTATTTTCCTATGCAAATCGTTCGATTTCGTTGGGGAAATGGAAATTCTGGGCCAAACTGAGGAATCACAACCCCTTTTGAGCATTATGCGTAATTCTAGAAATGTTTTTCTTAGCTTTGCTTATTTTTTAATTGCTAAGTTCTTATTTCCACCTCAACCCTTTTATTTCCCGGGCCAAAGCCTAAATCTCCTTCAGCCTTTCGACTGCCAGAAAGTTCAACGAAGTGTGTAAAGTTTTTCTTTCTCCAAAGGGAATGGGAAGAGCTGCTTTTGCATTAAATTTGTGTAAATGGATTTTGCTAATGGATCCAATAATTCATTTACAATTTTACTTTTTAGCCTGGCAAATGTTATTTGCGCCAAGGTAAATAGGAGTCAAGACGACTTGGCCGCACTTTTCTGCGGTCGCCATTTGGGGAGGAAGACAAAAGTGGTTTTGCTTAGCCTCGGCTCGGTTTTTGTTTTCGGGTGGTTTTGGTTCAGTCGTTATAGCCAAAGTGGTGGGAATGGCAAATTCCTCGGCTGAGACTTCTTTTAAGACTTTAAGCGCCTAAGAGGTAATTTTTCAGCCCAGCTTTCAGGATCAATTAGGCGCGTTTAAGGTCTAACTATTTGAAAATGGGCTGTGCTTAAAATAGTTATTTGTCCTTAAATGGAGAGGATACCAAATTATCAAACTATTTATCGTTAGTGCTAGTCTTTTGTAACGAAAAAAAATACAATCACAAAGTTAAACATAATTTTAATGGTCTTTTTTTAGAATTCTTTTTAGAATTTGACAATTTCTTTGTCTTTGTAAAATTATTATTACGTTGAAAAAAGAATTTATGACTCGGAATAGAATACCCTCATATTACCTTTTTTTGACAGGTAAAAAAGTAAGACCTAACACTACATTGAGAAATCGGCCCTTAGAATTTTTAAGATTGCCTTTTAGTATTAACAAAGTTAAATGTAATTTTATTAGACTTTACTTAACATAATTTACTATTTCAAATATTTATTCGTCTCTGTAATGTCAACATCACATTCTGAAAACAACTTAAGCATTCCAAGAATATAACCTCTTGTTAACTTTCTCAAACAGACAACAATCTTGAACCTTAAAATAAGAAATCGGAACTTAGAATTTTGAGGATAATCTTTGAGGATTATCAAAGTTAAATAAATTCTAATTCTTATTCTTTCTAAGGTTAACATTACATTGGAAAAACGAACGTGTGCATGTTAAGAGTATAACCTCGTGTTAACTTTATCTAACAGATAACAAACTAGAATCTTAATATGAGAAATCGGCCCCTAGAATTTTGAGGAACACCTGGCAACACTTTTTTATTGTTAATACATTTCCCCCCCAAATCTGCTGAAAGCTTTATCACTCCTTTATTTGCCGCATTTTCCCCTTAATCCGTGTCTTTTGTAACCTCCAGCGCGGAAAACAATTCCAAACACACAATTAAATATCATTTTTTACGCCCAATAAATTTGTTAAAAAATGCATGAGGCTGCGTGAGGTCGCCTTTGTGTGTGAGTGTCTGCTTAACAATATGAAAAATAAAGCTGACCGTTTTTTTCACACGCCAGACACGCAAGGATGTGGATCGGGGGATATACGTTTGTGTATATTATACATATAAAAGAGTTGCGGGCAGCGCGTGCTAAGGACCAAAAAAGGACCCACAACAATGAGCCTGAACGTCACTTTGTCTTTTTGTTGGCACACACATCTGTGTGTGTGTGAAAAATCACTGCCGCATAACGAAGGTCCTTCGTCGTTGTTGCTGTTGTTGCGCCATTATTTTGCTTAATTATTTACATGAGTAAACAGTTGAGAGTTCAGTTCGGTTCAGTTGCGCTGGGGATGAGCTGCGGATATAATTATACCCGTTACTCGTAGAGTAAAAGGGTATACTAGATTCGTCGGAAAGTATGTAACAGGCAGAAGGAAGCGTTTCCGACCCCATAAAGTATATATATTCTTGATCAGGATCACTAGCCGAGTCGACCTAGCCATGTCCGTCTGTCCGTCTGTCCGTCTGTCCGTCTGTCCGTCTGTCCGTCTGTCCGGATGAACGCTGAGATCTTGGAAACTATGAGAGCTAGGCTATTGAGATTTGGCGAGCAGATTCCTGAGCTTCTTACGCAGCGCAAGTTTGTTTCAGTAGAGTGCCACGCCCACTCTAACGCCCACAAACCGCCCAAAACTGTGGCTTCTACAGTTTTGATGCTAGAGTAAAAATTTAAACTGAAATGTATTGTTCTCATCAATACCTATCGATTGACCCAAAAAAAAGTTTGCCGCGCCCGCTTTAACGCCCACAAACCGCCCACAAACTTCAAAAAATCGTAAATATGAACGCGGATATTTCGGAAACTATCAAAGATAGAGTATTGGGATTTCAGATTTAGATTCCGTAGCCTTGTACGCAGCGCAAGTTTGTTATGCGAATATGCCACGCCCACTCTAACGCCCACAAACCGCCCAAGCCTGTGGCGCCCACAATTTTTATGCTAGATTAAAAATTTTAACTGAAATGTATTGGTCTCGTCAATGCCTATCGATTGATCCAAAAAAAAATTTGCCACGCCTACCCTAACGCTCACAATGCTTAAATCTGTCTTCCGCCGGTAGGTGGCGCATTTAAATCTCGCTTTGCTGCTTGCATATCTCCATTTCCCTTTGGTCCCTTTAGCTGAGTAACGGGTATCTGATAGTCGAGGTACTCGACTATAGCGTATTTCCTTGTTTTTTTCATATATTTATGATGTCCGCAGATATACTTAGAGAGCAAAAAAAATCAGGGGTAATTTTGTAATGAATTTTAAATAACATTTTGGCATTTACCGAATGGAAAAGGGGTACTTTAATATGTTTTCTAAGGGGCTGTTTATCAATGGTATGTTAAGGTTTTGGTATCTGCCAGAAAGAAGATAGCATTTGAAGATTCTGTGTTAAATTCGATGAATGAAATGAAGAGCCTTAACGTGACATTGAGAAATCGGCCCTTAGTTAATAATTTTTTTTCTCAGTCTATCCATCCTTTTAGTAATACTATTAAATATCTTTATATTTTTAATTTTTTTTAAACTTTAATTTTTCTTAAAATAAAATATGTTTTAAAATTCAAATTTTATTTTTTTTAGTGCACTCATGTGTAAATAACCGCAAGCGCGTCGTTTAAAAATTGGTCAAAAGCTCGCCTAATGGATGGCTCATTTTGTTTGCGGAGAATGAGTTTTCCCGAGGAAAATGCGGTGAAAGGGCCACGAAATAGATTGTGTTTGTGTGTGGGTTGTTGGGCTCTCACCTTTCTGAAATATATGTATATGCATTGAAATTTCCAATTCCATAAACCGGGAAACGCCTTCGAGATTCCTGTTTTCCCCCGGCTCGCTAATGTCTTTTTTCTGCAGCGAATCAAATCGAAAAGAGCTGAAAGCCATGGCAAAACTTGGCAGAAACTTCCAATCAGACTCAATTTGTTCCAACCAGAACCGCAATGAGAAGAGGAGATGGAAATGGAGATGGAGATGGCCAAGAAGACGGGAACATGGCTCACATGAAGCTCCTTGTCTCACCTCGTCCTCCGTTTCCGCCGCCTGGGCAATAATAATTTCAAAATTACAAATTCACAAAACGTACGCGAAATTATGCGCAATGTCTGCACCTTGGTTTGAAAACCCTCTTTTCCTCTACCCCTTGAGCCATCCTTACTGCGTCATCATCCTCATTCTCAAACTCCGGTGCCCTCGTGTATCTTTGTATCTTTCAGCTGCCATCTGCCGCTGCTTCTGCTGCTGAAAAAGCTGTGCCGCGCCTAAAGCACTTTTTATATTATATGTATTCACATTTATATATATAGATATTGATGTGGCGTATATATTGGGTATATATGCCGCCATGCCGTATCAAGGATTACATGTTGCGCAAGTCGGGCCACATCCTCACCTCTGTCTTGGCACAGTGGGAATATTATATTACTGTATCTTTTACTTAACAATATAGATCAGTTTTGGTATTCCTTAAAAAAATAGTCATCATAAATCTGTGTGACATCTAATGTTTTAAGAAACATTTCTGTTCTAGGATTCATTTTTTTTTTAACAAAAAATACCTCTCATATAATTAGTAAAAAACATTCCTAGGAAACAAGGATCATCAATAAATAATAAATCCATCGAAGTAATTCAATATAAGGCAGCCTTTTATTAGCTTCCGCATTCCTTGTATCATCTTTATTGGCTACTAAAATTATGAACACTCCATTTTTAATAGCCATAATTAAAAATGAAATAGTTTTATCGACCATTTTTCACCATCCGATCCTTAATTTCCGCCATTAAAAACTGCCCAGTTACACCACTGTGTCGCGTCTCCATTTTCGTCTTGTATAAAATGCATAAAATTCACATTTAGATGGTGCTCTGCGGCCTGCAACTGCGACTGCCGGCTTCCATGTTTCCAACTTCCCCCATAATTCCCCCCGATCCGATACGATCCGTCTATAACTGGCATTCATCATTCATTCATTGCCTCCACACCAACGGCAGACTGCGATTTTTCATAGCAAATATGGCGAAGTCGCGAATCGCGAGAGTTGCTGTTGCTTGTGCGGCTTTTCGAGTCTGCAAGAGTTTAGGTCTTTCAGTCCTCGAGTCAATCAAATGCCCCAAGTTCATTACGAACTGCCAGAGTGGTTGGGTGAGTAATAAGTGTCGGGTCTTCTCTCCATAATAGTTGGCCTGCCTATCTGTCTGCAATACACGGAAAAAATAGATTTGATTTGTTTTTAAACCATTTTGAAATTGGTTTTTAATGGAAGGGAATAAATCTGATTTTGACGAATGCTTACTTAAGTAATAAAATTTATTCCATTCATAAGCTTATATATTTATTATAATCATCTTCAAATTATAGATGTAATGTCAGACTTTTATTATTAGTTCTTGTACGATTATAGAAAATATTATTATTACGATTTTTAATGTGGTGTGGTGTATTAAAAACCCTTTTAATTTTTACTAGTGGTTACAAAGAGTTTTTTTTGGTAGTACTAGAAGTTTTTAAATGATGATACCCCAATATTTAAATCTTAGGTTTTCAAGATAACATGTTAAGTGTGTTTTTTGGTACATAAATAATATTTAATTTTTTTCTAAATCCAACACAGTAACAGAAAATTATATTATAACGACTTTTAAAAGTATCTTTCTATTTACTTATGCTTACATAGGGTTAGTTTGGTAAAACAAGAAGCTTAATAGATGATAACCCAATATTTAAGTATTAGGTTTTCCAGATAAATACATATTCAGATTTATAGATCACATTACCTTAATTAAAAATCCAAAAATTCTTATAAATACCTCTTGAGTATTTGGGCTATTCTTTTTTTCTCTGCATGGAATAGTTGGCCAAGTCTTGGGCATAGATCAGGTTAGTTCGCTGCCACCTTCGTCCATTTTCGGCTGCTACTTTGTTGGCCGTTTGGCTGTTGGCCTGGTCCGGAGTCGGAGTCGGAGTTTGAGTCGGGTTGTTGTTGCCTCTGCTGATGGGGATGTTGATGGGCTTGATGCATGTTGTGTTAGCTTCTGTTGTTGATTTGGAATGCAGTTTGGCGGTATGGCCCGGGGCCATATTTCCTGCTCCTGCATCCGCAGCTCCGCATTTTGCATTTTGATTACTTTTTTTCCTCTTTTATTTTGCTCGACTGTAGTAGTTGGAAGTTTCGATTTAGTTTTTGTGGCTTATAGTGAGAGAGAAGTGCAGATATTTACTATATATTTTCTATGGTTGAACATTTTCCCTACGCTTTGAAAAGAACCGAAAATTCAGCACTTTGCCAACAATTGGCCAAAAAGGAAAACTTTTCGACTAACTTTTTAATGGCCACGAAGAGGGAGAGCTTTTAACTGTAATTAGGAAACAGGCGATGTTACCACATTGAGAAAAAACCTTTACATTTAAATACATTTAAAAAGAATCAACCATAAATATTGCTTTAAAAAAACTAACAAAATTAACTGGAGAGGGAAAAATATAATTTCAATTGGTTAATGATATAAAAATGTTCTTAATAATATTTTTATTGTTTCGCCATGTGCAGCACTGGCAAATATATTCCGCTACACACATTTAAAATGCTGTATATTTATGGTGAACATATTAAGGAAAAACTCAGCTCAATTTTCGTGAGTTCCGCTTGGCATGCAATTTGAAAATTTTCGCAATTTCGCTTCTGGTTCGTTGCCATTTTTCCTGCTTTTCTGTTTCGAGCAATGACATAAATTTATTTGGGTTTCTCGTGTTCGGTCGGCGCACAAAAGTTGATGCCACAAAATGGCGTCTGGCCGGGGGAAATTGTTGCATGCATTTGCATATTTTCTGCATCGGCTTGTCCCGCAAAAGAGCGAGTGCGCGACATTTTATTCGGAAAAGTGCAGGCCCACTCACTCCACTGCCAGGGCCCAAAAAATTTTCCCTTTTTCCTGGCCATAAAACATTGCCCAGCCCTGTGCCAACATGGCCAAAATGGCGTTGGGGAAAATGTCAACCATGTGCAAAAAGGCAAACATCACTGGGCGGAGGGCCGCCAGTAGCAAGTACCAACCGGTTGAACTACGACTATTTCCCAGGGCACAGTGGTTCGGGAAGATTTTGTTAATATGGATCAGAAGCCTAAGAACTTGTTATGGTATTCTCATAAATATAAAGTAATTACAATGAAATGGCGATCGAAATAATCATATTTCCTCAGCTGGCATAAATGTGTCAACGGGCAATCGAGAAAACGGATAACTGCCTTGCAAATGAACAACTATATTAAGTTTTAAAAAAGTACCCAAGGTTCTTAAGCTAAACAAAAATTTTTTTATAGTAAAAATATTTGTTGTGAAACTCTATAAAATCTTTCGAAATTTTTTTTTTCATTTAGGATTAAATATCTATTTATCTTTCAATTACATTGCAACCCATACTATTATATAAAAAAATTTTAATGTTAAACAAAATATAAGAAGTTATATTTTTAATTGAACATGAATATCTTAATTGATCTTAAAATATTGTTACAACTTTGGAATAGGCACTCATTTTTTGAATCATTTTATTTTTGTTCATTCCCTAAAAGTAAATTTAACTATGTGAAATGGTCAAGATCATGATCTAGGGACCACTGTACATTTGGGCGGGTAATCAGCCAACCAAAGCGACGGCCATGCGATGTCCAATGCCCGCTCCTCCTCTTCCGCCCCCCAGCCCCTCTTACGCCCCTTCTACACCCCCTTTCCCACCCCCCTGCCTTAACCCTTGGCCAACCCCGCAGTCGTAGTAGAACCCGCAATTATGCTGTAGACCAAAGCAAAATAATTACTTTGATCGTCAAATGATATTATTTTGTCGGCCATGCGGTGTCTGTGGTGCAGGGGAAGCGGTGTTGAGGGGGCTGGGGTGCTAGTGGGGTGGCTAGTTTCCGGGGGAAAGGGGGAGGGAAGGCCGCCCGAGTGGGCCGAGTGGGAGGCGTGGCCGGTCTGCATGCAATTGAGCTGGGTGTGCGAGTGTGCCGAGTGTAAGTGTGTCTGTGCTGGCAATGGCCGTCGCAAGACAGTGGGTTAAAATTGTAAAATATTAAATTCTAAACTATGCCCGTTTTTTCATCCGCATGTTTAATTAAAAGTGTGTTTTAAATCCTAATTTTTAATACGTTTTCTTTGTTTCAATATAATTTTTAGTTTACCATAAAGACAAGAAAATGGGCTTTAGACATTATTTTATTAACTTAATTTATTAAATATTACATTCAAACTTAGCGACGTTTTCTCATCCGCATTTTAAACTAAAATGGACGTTTTCTTAATCTAATGTTAAACTAAAAGAAGGTTTAAATCATAATACTTAATAATTTTTGTATGCTAAGATCCTTTTGTAGTTTACCATAAGGACAAGACAGTGGTCATTATATAGTTTTAATGGATTTTTTTAGATAAGATTATTTAGCACTTTTAAGTTTTTTTTGTTTCAATTGTACAATATTGAAAGGTTGCAGTGTGGTTGTCACATCTTTTTAAAAATGTATTATATTTTGCAATTTTGTGATTTTGTAAAGTTGCTTATAGTTTCATATCTCTGCAAAATATTTTTTTATCGAACCCATCTAGTAATGTCAATTTCCTTGTACTTACATTACCATATAAATCGTTAAGTACAAAAAAATAAATAAATAAAATATAAAAATATTTATAATTAAGTATAGTATCTACCTAATTTTATTATTTTGTCCAAATTTAACATATTGTTTTAATATATTGTTTACCACTGTTCCCCATTGGCCAGCCACGGTGACGTCGACAATGTCCGCCATTAGCTGAAAGTGCAATGTGCATTTGGCCAAATTTGCATTCGTCGGTACCCCCGTAACCCCCAAAAACCCCTTTGAGCTGGCCCAGCCCCACAAGTTAATTACTTTTTCGTACATTTTCGATGGCGCGTTTCGCACTGGAAATTTCCTCGTTTTTTTCCGTCTTTATTTATTTCACTGCAAATGAAGCCTCCGCATGGCCAGGATTGCTCCTCATACCCCCCTATTTATATACCATCGTAGCCCCCGGAACCTCCCGAAACCTCCCGAAATCCCCCGAAACTGAAACCGAAGCTACAGCTCCATTTGCAGTCCCAGTTCTCAGTCCACAGGAATATCCGCGTCCTGCATTTCGCTCCTCCTTTCGGTCGTTGTTAGTTTGAATGCGTTTTCGCATTTATATGCTAATTTTTTGGTTTGCATGCAGAAAATATTGCTTTCGACAAATGGCCGGTGAGTGGAGAACGGGAACGGGATGATATAGTGGGGGTTTTTCAGCCAGTTTTCGGTGTGGTGTCCGGGGAAAAAGGGGACGATCCCGGGGCCACGGAATTGGTCGGCGAAATTGCAACGAGCTGACCAATGGGCGGCATCATCATCATCATCATCATCAACGTGAACTCAAATGGGCACAACCGCAAAATTGGAATGGAATTCAACCGGGATATATGTTCTCGGTATTTCAAGGGGCTAATCCGCCAAATTATAAGTTATTACTCATTGCTGATGAGTTATCAGAAGTTAGGAGACCCGAAAATGGTGGGAAAACATTGGAAGAACTCTTTATTTTTCGGGATTACATTTTGGGAGCTCAACGAAAATTATTGTATTTTTAAGGGAATTTAATTAAAACCCATTTTGTTAATAATACTTATATTTATTTGTAAACTTTTATAACAAAAACGTTTTTAAAACAAACGGAATCAGCTATAAATCTCCAATCTCATAACTAGATGAGTTATTAAATATAATGAAACTTAAAAATGGTGTGAAAAATGAAAGAACTCTATAATTTTAGGGATATTTTAACCAATTTTCTTTTTAATATTTATATTTATTGGTAAATTGCTATAAACAAACAACTTTATTTAGAACACTAGGAATCAGTCTCTTAAACAAGCCCATTTTCACCTATTTTACAAATTTCGCCTCGCCATAATGAATATTCCACCTTGTCTTCCAAGAAACCCTAATAGAATTCTAGACTGATTTTAGGTAGTAAAAGAAAGCTTCCCACACATTAACTTTAACCTTTTGTCGACGGCCCAACCTCCTGTGGTAAATTAATAAAAAGGAAAATGTTTCAACCGAGCTGCAGATTTATGGCGGTTAGAAAATGTGCAATTAATGCGTGTATAAATTACAGCGGACAATTAAATGGGGCTCAGACCTGCTGAAAGAAGTCTGCTACCATCCGCAAATTATCCAGACCCACAGAGATACATTACACATTACACATACGCCGCGTGGGCGTCGACATCGCGTGCTTAGGGAGTGTGATTTATTTTTGGGAGAATCGTTTGGATGAGCATTCGTATGAATGAATGCGTTTGTAATGAAGTTCCGATAATACATTCGACTAATTATGCGGCAGGAAGAGACCAAGGCGATGCGATATGGAGTAGACAAAGGGAAATTGGGAAAATATTAGAATACTGGAGAGGAAGAACTAGAAAATACTCTATTAAAGGATGGTATATGAAATTTTTAAATGTTGTTTTCAAATACCAATACTTTATTTATTTGTATTTTGAGAAAATATTTGCTGAAATTAATTTATTACTTTTATTTAAGGTACTTATTCCCAATAGGTATATAAGAACAAAATAATCTTCTATTGTTTTCTAAGTTAGCCACTTTTTTTTAAGTTAAATGTTTCCAATACAATTTTAAATGATTTCTTTATGTATTAATATTTTTAACATATGAAAGATATTTAAAATATATTTTTATATAACAAGTACAATGTACTGAGTACATATATTTTTACGCTATTTATAAGTTGAAGATATTTAAATATATTTTTATATAGCAGTTATATATTTTTTACACTTTGTTCTTCCTCTGTTTTCCTAAATCTTTTACTCTACTTACCCTGAAAAAGGGGTTAGCTGCGTAATCTACAGAACGCAAATTGAGTTGTCTATGTGCAATGGACAAACAGTGCCCCCCTTTCCATTGTCAGTGCAACCCCCTTTGTGCTCCGCCCGTGCCCGTGTTCCTGCTGCTGCAATGCAATTCATAAATTTCAACAATGATAATCGAGCAACTGAGTTTGAAGAGGGCGTTGCAAGATTGCTGACTGCACTTGGGGGAGATTACAGTAGGGGATTGGCGAGGGGTTGGGGGTGTGGCAGCATCCAGCCGGCAAGTGTAACATATTGCACATGCACACATGTGTGCATTGGGTCCTTTTCGCCCAGGACATCGTCGCCCGATTGCCAAGCCGATGCCATCGTCGCCACCCAAACAAACACTCGACGCTTTTGTTCCTGCTGATGGAATTATTTGTTCGCACATTGTCAACTTGCCACTCCCACTCCCACTGCCCCTGCCCTTGCCCCAAACCCCGGGCTCGTCGCCCCGCCCCCTATCCTTGGGGTGTTCATGCACCGTAAACAATTGCAAGCTCAATCTTTAATGTTATAGTATTGTCATTTTTAAAATAGGAATAAGCCATGCCATTAAAAGTAATTAACCGATCTATGTTTAGTAAATTGCTAGAACGAATTTTCATTTTTATATTGCTCATAAAAACAAGTAAAATTCTTTTTGGAGCTGCTTGTAGTCACCTGATCCAAAAATCCTTTCTTAGCACAATTCAACGCTACCAAACGAATTTTTAGTAAAAATAAAGAAGCTCTAGCTTTACTGGATTGAACTCTGTTTTGATTCTTGAAATGGTAGCATGAGTTTTATATGTATAGATTGTTTTAAGATATTAAAACGACATATTTTAAATATCTGAATTACGTTTTAAATGGGACAGAATAAATGTAATAAATGCTTCTAATTGTCCTAAAATTTAGGAATAATTTCCCAAAAGTTTATCCCATACATTAAATTTAAGGAAAATGCCTACATTTTTTTTTATTCTATAACATTTCCTATTAAATTATTTTTTTTTTTAGAAATTATTCATGAAATATAAGTTAAAACAATCTTAAAGATATTGTTCCTCAAATTTACATGGGACAATTGGGTTTTTGAGCAAGCCTTTTCTTCGTTTATCCTCGAAACTTAAGGTCTTTTATTTTGTATTCTAAAATGAGCTTGACAAAGAAAAGCTAAAAACTGTAGGTCGCAATTTAAAGAGATCCGGATTTTAGTTATAAGTAAATTTAATAAAAAGGTGGTTGATCTATTTTAAAGATTCCTTTCTCCCTGTGCATCGGTGGCTGGTGTTTCCCATTGCAAAATGCAATTTACCGCCACCCGAAAGGTTTTCCCACCCAAACTCAACCACCACTCCCCCATTTCGGTCTTATCTTTGCTTTCGTTTCATAAACCAGCTGCCCCCCCGTCCAGTCACAGTTTGCAACACTTTTCGACCGCAAAACGAACTCAAAACTGAAACAATGAGGACTCGTTGCTGCAACTGCAATCCATTCTGTGGGCAGACTGCAGTTGCCGCACAATGTATCATCAGTTGAACTTTTGTGCGGCTGTCATAGGCAGAAATTGGTTGCATGCCCGGCTTGCTCTGCCGAAAAAACACACACATTTCCCCGAAAAAGAGCCCCTTGCAACTTGATTTGCAACTTCATTTGGCCCAGGCTGGGGGAATTGCATGGCGGTCCAAGTCGAAGGCCTATAAATCATCTGGAATTGTTTTTGCAAAGACAATGTGATTGGATTTGATATTTTCGTTCAGGGTTTCGTTCGGATAAGATCTCAAGGCTTGGCTTTCGGATTGGGAAATGGGGTTGGGGGAAATACTTCAGCAATGGCATTTTCAGGGGTCAGGACTTAATTAAGTTTTGTCCCTGGGAAAGAAATGATCTCTATGGAATTAAGGAAATAATTCCTTTGAAAAAGAATCAGAGGTATATTTTTCTTGAATTTTCAAAGATTTCAAGTATCTTTACAATAAATATTTAATTTTTAAAATTATGTTCCCTATCTACAGATATTAATCTGAGAATGTTTCTAGCTTTTTAAATGGTTTCTACAAACCATAAACTTTATGGGTAAAATTTACCAATACTGTAAAAAAGTGTTAGTAACTATTAAAATTAGAGTCGTGTATTTTTTTGATAGTTTCTATTTAATAGTAAAATTGCCACAAAATGGTTAGTTGTATGTATTTTCTTGTTCGGATTGTAACTATTTCATTGGTTAAATTAAAAATTCAATTGGTTGGGACCATTTCAATATTATATTGGCCAATTTTACCAAAAAGTCTTTATTTTCTAATTATTTGTTGTAAGTTTTATTTTATTTACTTTGATCCATTGCTTTATTAAGATACTAAACTTTCTCATGACTTATTTTTGGTTTCCCTCGCCTGAAGATACTTATATACGTCCCTATAACCTTTTCCATAGTTTACTTTTATGTTCTGCTGCAACTTAGTAGAACATCATGACCCGAGGAGGTGCTCCATCTTCACTCAGGTTAGTTTCAGTAGAAGACTAATTGAAGGCTCTCAACACCTTGGCTGAAAATAACAAGCGGCAGACTGTGAGAGCCTCCTCGCATTCTCGATTCCCAACTGGCCTTAATTAATTTCTCACCCATCTCAACCAGCGGCAGAAACTACGCAGCTTATTTAAATGTTTATTAAAACTATACTACCCTCCCTCGGCTGCCGTCTTCTTCTTGTTCTTCGGACATTGTTGCGCCTAATTTCATATAAAATATATGTATAATATATATATTTTATGTGCGGTGTTATGGCAAGGCAGGCGATTCACTAACAACGCGCCAACATGCAAATTGGCAATTTAGTTTTAATTTTTTAATCGCTTCAAAAGGAAAACTCAACACGTTCCGTTAATTGTTGAACAGATATACATATAAATTGTATTTCGTTTGGAAAACTCAAAAGCGGCTACCGTTTTCTGTGCACTTTTCGTTCATAATTTTTAATTGCCAAATGCAGAATATTTAAAAAAGTTTCAGTCAAAAGGGGCTAGTAATTGTTTCCGAGTGCATACAATATCATGTCAAGCAGGCATTTCAATTCAATTAAATTATTTTGCCTCCTATCGAAAAACTTTTGCGGCAACAACTTTTCCGTATTCCCAACCATTTTTCCACTTGGCGAAAAAAGAGTGCAAAAATTAATTAACCAAAAATGTGTTTGAACTTGTAACATCCCCTGAAAAAAAATCATCTTTTATTTAGAATCTGCAAGTGAAGGAAAACAAAGGCATAAATCGATTAAAATTGCTGTCATTTTAAATTTGACACATGAAACAAAATGCGTTGAAATCTCCCCACCCGCGGGCTCCAAAAAATATAAAAAATGGAAGGGGAAGTTTGTTCCTGTCACATGTAGCTGGGTGTGAAAACAGCAACAACAGCAAGGGTAACATACGTTTGAAAAGCTTTTCAGATTTTACCCCCGTCCCCCAATGGGGTTTACTTACGGGAAAAGGGGTGAAAATCTGGGTGCGCGACGTTTATGCAAATTGTCAGCCGTTTGACTGTGAAAACATTGTGTAGCCATTTGAACTTTTGGGCAGCAAGAGTTGGGAAGAGGGTATCCTAAAGGAGGTAATGGCACTTTAAGTTAAAATAAATCTTTGAAAAAAAGTTTGTAAATTAATATGAAGAACAAATATATTTCTATATTTACACACAAAAATATTCTATGTTTAAAGTTGACCAATGCGAATAGTTACTAGTTAGTCAATAGATAGTAAAAAAATGTTTGACAACTATTAAACATAGTGTTGTGTATCTTGTGATTGCTTTTGTTATTATATAATACTAAAAGCACCATAAAATGGTGAGTTGGGTGTATTTTGATGTTAGAAAAGTAACTATTTCGTTGGTCGAAATGACAATTCGATAATTTTTGACCATTTAAATATTATATTGGTAAATTTTAACAAAAAATTTGGTTTATGTGTAGTTAGTTTAGGGTTGTTATTAATTTTAAATGATTTTCTTTACAAAAAATATTTTAAATGGTAAATATACCTAATTTTATATAATGTTAAGCTTGCTATTTTTATGAAGTTAATTTCCTGTGGTCTTCTAAAAATATCTTATAACCTACTCTTAAACTTGTCTTGTTATTTCCTTCGTTTCTCGCTGTAAGTGCCTTGTTACTTCCTGCAATTACATATTCATATTTCCAATCAACTTCCACTGCAGACAGCGTTTTTCGTTAGAATCTTTTCTCATTAGCTATTTGAAAAATGGCAATTACAAGTGGACCGCGCTTCCGACTTGTGTAAGGCGGCACCGGCACCGACCAATAAATATGCGTCTTTCAACCCACAACTCTGACTTTAACACTTGCGACAACTTAATTCGCGCCAAACATGCGAGCTGTTTTAAATGAAGACTCTTCTCCGCTCCACGGAGAGCTCCAATTTAAATTAATCAAGTTGGTGGGCCGCACAACACCCATTCAAGGCCTGCGATTCTACCACCCACTCGGGAACTACTCAGGAACTCCCCCGAACTCCTCACGAACTACCGATAACCTCAGCTGTTGCGTGCTCCCGACTAATTTTCATGTGCGTTCCTAATGAACTTTTAATTGTTTTTCAAGGAAACAGAAAAGATTCGATCAAAAGACATTTAGAATTGAAAGTTTCCAGGGAACTGGAGTGAGAAAGGTGGGAAAAACATGGGAAATGGGATTGGAAGAACACTTAAGGAAATAAATAAGCTAGTAAATTGACAACTTTTTATTAAGCTATAAATTGAGATTTATTTAATAAAATATTATTACTGAAAAATGTATTTAAGATGTAACAGAAATATATCATATACTAAGGACCAGTAACTAGAACGGGATAGGTGGTAAAAAAAACTTTATAAGTGGCTATGGAGAACACTTAAGAAAGTAAACCATTTTCATTCAATCTAGTAAATTGAAAACTGTTTCAAAACTAAAAATCATTAAAATAATATATAGAAATATGTACGCTATACTGAGAATATATTGATTAACATTGCCAAAAGTAATTCATAATTCAGCCGAAAGTCCTTCAAATCGATTCTTCTTTTCCGAGTGGCAAACCACACAAAGCCCACATAAATAAATTGCCAGCAATTACGGCGTTAACAAGTTTTATTGACTGACTAAATGCGCAGAGCCCCCTTCCCCGAACCGGCGACCCCCAAAAATCCACGAAGTAAACCAAACCGTCCACCAGTAAATTCCCCCCTCCAACTGCCGCCTCTGTCAAAGTAAAGTCCAGAGATTTTTTCCCGTGGCCCGACGTTTTCCCCCCCTTTTTTCGAATTTTCGGGCAAGGACATTTCATGGGCTTGTACAAACGTTTAACCGAGTGTCTGCCCCCCCCCTCGAAAACAGACCCCTAACCCCCTTTTTTTGGCGGTGGGGTGGTAAATTTATTTGCGCTTCGTGGTCGTCTGGTCAAGTTTTTGTTTTTGACCAAAAAGAAGGGGAGTTTTGTGTCGAGGGAGAACAATGAATAATGTCCGCAGTCAGCCGGGCGCAATCGCTTGTTTCCACTTGCCGGCCACCCACTGCCCCGCCCCCTCGTTCTCCCGCCCCACTTGGTCGCCCATTCATTCCGCTAGATCAATCTTCGTTGCACTTCTGTTGGGGTCTTGAAACCCCCTCTCCCATCCTCTTTTTTGCGCCATGTCCATGTCTGTCTATCGGTTCGACACTTTGTTGCATTTGAAATTTATTAGCCAGCTCTATTCCACTCGTACACATAAAAAAGGGACTTTAATCTATAGAGAGAGCGTAATACAACTATGTATGCTGAATCCTATATAAACCCCAGAAGAGTAGATATATTATTAAAAGGAGTACTGGCATTAGATCATCTTCAGGTTAAAATATTTTAAGTATTTATAGTAGTTGAAATAATAAAGAAAATGATGTGAGATATGTACAATATTCAGGGCTTTAGATTTAAAAAGTTTACAATAATAATATTATAATCATCATCTTCACGATATAATACTTTACGTATTTTAAGAAATTGAGAAAACTAAGGAAATATATATAAGATATGTCTATAAGCTTATTCTTATAGGGTATAATAGGGTTTTATTTTTAAAATGTTTAAAATCGAAATTAATTTCCGAATAACAGGGTTTTGTTTTTAAAAAGCTTACAATTGAATTTCATTTCATATGATATAAATAATGTGATATAAATAAATTTTTAGTAAAAATACATAGCTCTATAGCTATTAAAGAAAATAATATTTCTCCCTGTGCAAGAACACACCGATAGACATCTTCTTCGAGCACATATACATATATCCCCAGCATATTTCTCACATTATAACTGTCAGTCCAAAATTTACCTTTCAAGCTTAGCATAAAAAATGGCAAAAAAAATAATCATAAGGCGGGCATTGATTCTGTGCTATTTTTTTTGGCAATGGCAGCCAATAAAAAGATAAAGGCAGCAAACCATGTCGTCTGGGGGGAGGTTATAGGGGTTTCAGCCACAGTCATGTGTCTTGGTCTCGGGTGGTTCGTTCCCCTCGGGAGGTGGTGATATTGGTGATATGGGTGGTTTTGGGCGGGGGGCGTTAGGGGAAAGGGGCGTGTGCTAGGCGCTATCAGCATATGCGGTTTAAGTTGCGGTTGACATTTATTTCACGCACCATTGCACAAATAAATGCGTTGCGGCTTGCCAATTCGATTGGAGGGGGTGAAGAGTATGTATTTATATGGATTGGTATCGGGAGGGGTAATGTACTGAAGTATTGGAACCCTAGAGAGTCGCTTAGGAGAGTTTTCAAACCAATTTTGATAAATATAAGGTAGCCAGAATGTTAGGTACAAAATAATGCTGGACAAATACTTAAGCCTTTGTTAATAGATTGTGTAGATGAAATATAAAATGATTTTGAACTATGAATTAATTGGAATAAATTACTTGAAGTAATTAAAGAACCATTTATGTATATTATTGGTTTCTTAATAGAAGTTTTCAAATAGACGTTTCTTCAAATACATATTTAAGAATGCGTATAATATTAAATATATTTATATTTGTATCTATAAGAAGAAGTATATGATATTAAATCGACTTTTAGCAATTTGATATGCCTTATTGGATTTCTTTTTTCTCCCATTCCCCATCAAAAGTTTACAATTAATTGTTCACCCGTACGTATATCAATTAATTTATCCATCACATCTTCAATTAGCAGACACAAAATCGAACCAGGAATGGGAATCGTTTTGGGAACCCGGTCTCTAACAAACTTTGACGGCCCGAGATCATCTCCATCACCTTTTGTGGGCCTGGCAAAGGAGACCCTTTAACCCTTTTCGTCGGCGGTGCAACTTCTGGGCCACGCCCCCAAAAAGGGTCTCGGGGTCACCTACTCTTCCTACTTCCTCCACACTTGTGTTTCAATATCGTTTAGGATTTCTTTTTGGTTGCGTTGCCTTTTTTTGGCTTTTTAATTTTACGCTTCGAAATTTTATAATTTCCACACTTTGTGCTAGGCTGTTGCCCCTCTTTCTTTATTATTTTATTTTATACCTCGGATTCGGTTCTTGGGGCCCCTTGTCTTGAGCTTCAAACATCAGAAGTAAAGTTTTGTTTTCCATCATGTTCTTCCTTTTTCTGGTGTCTTGTATTTTTGCTTAGCCGCACTAAAAATTCCTGTCACGTACACAAAATTTTAATTGATGCCATTAAAAGGTTTGGGTCACAAGAAGACTAGGGAAAAATAACAAAAAATAATTTTCTGAGCGCCAGGAATAAAAATATGCAAAAGGTATGATAAATAAATTTTAATTGCATGTTCTTTATAAAAATACATACAGTTCTACAGATCTGATAAGCTAGTTAGTTAGTTTACAATACACATTTTTTTCAAATAAAAGTATGCTAAGGGTATGATAAATAAATTTTAATTGCAGGTTCTACATAAAAATAGCTCTATCAATGCAGGTTAAAATGTAATTTATTATTCTAGAGATCTGATAAGCTCTTTAATTCACAACAAATACAAGGGTGGTCAAAAGTATTTTCACAAAAAAAAAGTTAAATATATTCATAATTTGAACTTACATCTTGTTAACTTTGGCATCAATGGAAAGGTAATTTAAATGCCGTTTGAATGATACAATACATTTCTTAACACATTCAGTACTTATTGAAAAGGACGAATTTGTGTGAAAATGTCCTTTTTGAACTTTTTTCCTCGACTTGAAAACTTAAATTTTTTGATGCAAAAAGTTTCTTCAAACAAAAATAATAGTAACTGCAAAAAGAATTTTTCAAAAATCATTTTGCTTATATTTTTTATGATTTTTTGAAAATGCTTAGAAACATGCATTTTAGCCATATTTTTCTCTTTTTCATACAAATTTTTTCCGACAATGTCACCTTTAAAAAATCATAAAAAATATAAGCAAAACGATTTTTTAAAAATTCTTTTTGCAGTTACTATTATTTTTGTTTGAAGAAACTTTTTGCATCAAAAAATTTAAGTTTTCAAGTCGAGGAAAAAAGTTCAAAAAGGACATTTTCACTCAAATTCGTCCTTTTCAATAAGTACTGAATGTGTTAAGAAATGTATTGTATCATTCAAACGGCATTTAAATTACCTTTCCATTGATGCCAAAGTTAACAAGATGTAAGTTCAAATTATGAATATATTTAACTTTTTTTTTGTGAAAATACTTTTGACCACCCTTGTATATTTTTTCCAATGATTTGAGCTAGCACGCTAACTAAACCTTCAATTAGTGGCATGATTTAGCGAATTTCTGTGAAGTGGCTCATGAAAATCGGAGATAGTAAATAATCCCCGGCAGTCTTTTCCCCGCCGACGTTAATTAATGAATCTAACAGGACTCACAACTCTATTCGCAGGATAACTAAATCCTGAAACTTTTTAGCTGTGTAAGTGAGAATTTTAATTGTACCCCACCCACATTTTCCACCCATCGTGTGTGTTGACTTTAATTGTGTGAAAAAGCAAAAACATTCTAATTTACAGAGCTGCGCGAAAAAGGATGCAGGATATGTGAGCCGTGAAGTTTTCCCGACTCTATGAGTGTGTATGTCTGCTGGGAATGTGATAGTGTAATTATGATGCGGTTTTGGGTTCGGTGTTCTGTATTCGGTATTCGGATCCTGGCAAACAATTGCAACCAAAGATTAGTCAGCTCAGCCCTTAAAACACGCCCCCTTTTTCCCGGATTTACCATGACCATGTGTGGCACGTTGCGAGTCCTTTTTTTGGGTTCGTCCTTTTTGCATACTTTATTCGGACAATGGCAAATGTACTTTATGCAACTCGCCATTGTTTGCCCTTGTAATTATGTTGACAATCCATCATCATACATCATCATCATTGGGCGATGTAGGGGGGGATTACTGTATTACTATAAGTATTCCTCTAAAATTTCGGTTGAGGTTTCTCCGATTGCGATTGTATATTTTTGGGAAACGGCGCTTGGCTGCCTTTTGTGTCCTATTTGGCTAATTTGTTTAATGAATGCATATGGAGATCCGAATTGGACGCGGTTGGCACGTGATGAGTGATTGAGGGGTGGAAAATGTGGAAGAAGGGGTTGTTATTTACTTATTGATACAGCTGAGAAAGTGATATAATGAGAGTTTTAATTGTAATGGGTAGCTATGTTAAAATATATTTTACATATATGGGTAAAATTGACCAATACGTTTAGTTACATAACTATTATATAATGTTAGCAACTTCAAAAAAATATAAACTAAAAAAGTTGACCAACAGAAATACTAACGTATAATTTTGTTCCTGCTTTGTATACTATTTAATAGTCAAACTACCATAAAACAGTACGTTGTACGTATTTTGTTATTGTGAGAGCAACTATTTTACTGGTCAAATTGACAATTAGATGAGATGGGTTCATTTATTACTATTATATTGGTCAATTTGATCGAAAACTTATTTGTGTTTAGTAAGCAGGCTTCCAATATGTAGTAACATTACAAGCCATTAAATCGGTTTATATCATCTAATGATGGATGAGGAAATATCTTTCGATATATTAAGATGTACCCCTTTTCTTCAATATTTCCATAATTATGTCAAACTCAATTTAATTGTCGACTTAGCAGCTTCCATCAGCTAATCACTCAAGCTTAAGACCGGAACCGCCAATCCCAAGGCAGCCCACAATCTGTCCATCAATCGCAGGAATATATGTAGGTATTATACGTAAGGAAAAAATACTTCCCCATCTCTTAGAGCAAATAAGACAAAAGTGGAAAAAATAATGCCAAAGAAAAAACATTTTCCACGCCAGTGTGTGAGGGAAAGTGTAACTGTGTTTAAACTCAATTAGCATAAAATGCAATCCATCATGGAAAATGTCAAAAACTGCTGAGCAAAGTTGCCACAAGTCGGAGCATAAAAAAACTGAACGAAAGATGGCAAATCAGGGGTTGCAAGCTGAACCGCAAAAAAAGTATGGAGAAGAAAAAGATGTGGAAAAAATTTCTAATATATTAAACAAATATGATAATAAAGTTGGCGGGGTGGGGCGAAGGGGGAGTGGCCAGGACATTGCCAAATGCAGGAAACTATAAAAAAAATGAACAGAATACGCTGATAGAGAAAAGAAAGTTGTGAACTTTGCATAACTTTTTCGACCAAGGATTTCACATCCACTCAGGTATTTACGACCTAACCAAATGCGATAAAATGTCCCACCCGAAAAATATAAAGTTGATTTCAAAAACCTGCAAGTTGGGCTAGAAGTGCACTGAAAAAAATGAGAAGAAAATTAAAATGTATCACTGCAAAAAATTTTTAAAGTTTAAGGTTAAAGGCTAAAAGTGGAATTTTATGATCATAACAAGAAAGCCCTTCATAAAACATTTTCAACACTCGCGTTTCCAATATTTAAGAAATAACCAAATCTGTTTTTGGAATATTTTTTGTTTCAACATTTTTAACAATAACATATTCCCATATTTTGGCATTTTTGAATAGGGAAAAAGTCGAAACTGTTTTGAAAACATCTTCTAATAATAATAAATAGCATTAGTAAGGAACTGTATTGAAAAAGCCTTTGATAATATATTGAAAATCTCTTATGTTGTATAAGTTAAACTTTTTTTAAAAAAAGATGCGTTTAAAAGAAAAACCCACGATGTTTTTTTAAGTGTTCGAGTAGTTAAGGGTCAAGTAGTGCCGCTAGGATGGGAATGGGTTAAGGAGCACGAGTTGGCCATAAATTTCCAGGTGCTGCTGGCTTTTTTCCCGGCCTGCCTGAATTATTGTCACGGGCAACAATGATGTGGCAGCATCAGGAGCGGAGAAGTTCTGTTCGGAGGATGGGCAGGAAGTCCATAAACCATAGGCTGAGGCCCCCCTTTTTTTATTCCAACCCAACTCCTCCATCCCCAACAAAGTATTATCGAAGTGGGGTAATAAAAAATAGGAAAATATGTTTGAGATTTGGGGCTCCCAGTGGGTTCATATCTAAATTACGCTCATCCGCAGACATATCCTGCATGGAAAACGCCAGGCATTAAGTGTGGAAACTTTGTACAATTTTCGTAGCATACTTTGGGGAAAAGCAAGGGGAAATCAGACAAAGACTTCTTGGGCTGTTCCACCCATTTCTCCAAGGATTCTCAAACTCCCAGAGTTAGGGGCGTGGCCACCACAAAGATCCTGGCCGCCACATAAATCCTGCGGGATGTCTTGGCCCGGGAAAATGCAATGCCAAGGCAAGAGGAATTAAAAAGATGGCAAAAAGAGAACATTTTCTCTTGGGCAGGAGGAAAACGGGAATGATAAAATGAAAGCCAGCAACTACAAAAGAAACGAAGAAATTTTCGCCAGCCAGCCAAAAGGGAAAATTGCATTACGCAGATGTTGCCAATTTCAAAGGGGGGTGGGGGTGGTGGTGTGTGTGGGGGGTTTGTGGAAAATCCAGTGAAAATTCCTCTTTCCTTTTGTCCCGCCCAAGAAGTGCTAAAGAAAAAGTCATAAAATGCAAGCAAGAAAAGAAAATTGCAAATGAAATGTCGAGAGTTTTGCGAGCTTTTCCGGGGCTGGAGGGGCAGGGGTGTGGGTGGAAAAAGGGGCGGAGAAAAAGCAATAAAATGGCGGATATAAAGAAAAGCGGTGCCCAGGAGCAGGGCTTTTCCAGAGTATATACATTCATACATACATAACAACCGGATTGTATATAAACTCTCCCTGAATAAAGAGATTTAAAGGAAGAAAGTATACAATGAAAATGGTTAGCAGGAGATACGATATTATTTTTGCATTTCACTGGCAATTAATCTTTCAATTTTCAAACACCAAAAGATAATTGGGGAAAATTACTTTGCCAGCGAAATTGGAGAGTGGGTGAAATATATAATTATTTGGTGGAAAACTAATAACCAAGTTAGAGAGTAAAATAACATAATTTTCAAATTTATTTTTAACGAATAGTTAACGAATAGTTAACGAATAGCCAGATAACTTTTAAAATAACAAAACTAATAACCCAGTTAAGGGTTAAAATAAATATGAAATTTAACATAATTATTTTTTAAATTTGTTATTATTATTATTGCTAGAAAACTTATAAAAATATGTAAATTGGCTCAAGGACAGATGTTTTATTTTTTAATATATGATATTTGTTTTTAAACTACATTTGTCTTATCTTCTGAAAATCAATTTTAAAACCATTACAAATCCAAAAAGGTTAACCTTTCTTTAAAACTAAAATCCAATGCCAAGTTAAAATGTCTTTCTATGAATTCTCGGGTCCTCTTTGAAATGAATTGTTTATGAAGAAATTTACATACCGCAGAAGTTGCGCAGGACTCTTCTATAAATAACCCTAGTTGGGGACCCTCTTAACCCCCAAAAACCCCAACTCATCTAAGTTGTTGTAAAACTACAACCGACAAAATGAAATTGCCCAACGAAATTTGAAAAACATAAATTTTAAATTAGTGCAGGGCAAAGGACCCTGGCGACCCCTAACCCCAACCCTTAACCCCACAAGGGCCGAAAATTAAGCAGAGACTAAAGTCAAAATATTGTTTTTACCTTGTAAGTAAAATATTTATTCAATATAACAATATTTTCTGATTGAGGGATGGACGTGGGAAAGGGACGGGGATAGCGAGGGAGCCGAAGAGCAAAAGAGAGAGAAGGAGCGAGGGAGAGAGAGGGAGAGCGAGAGTGCGCAGTGCTGAAATTTTGCACAAAGGAAATGCCTTTAAATTGTAAAACTAGACGCATAAACAAATGCACAAACGCAAACCCAAAACAAAACACACAAAAAGTCGCCTGAGTAAATAGTAAAGTAAAAAAGCAAAGGCAAAGGCAAAAGGCAATAACACTAAAAACGCAAAGGCAAAGGCAAAGGTAAAAGCAAACGCAAAGACAACAAAGGCAGTACAAACGGAACGTTTGGCAAACGGAACACGCTCTTGGGGGCGGAGTCTCGACGATGGAAATGAAATCGCAATCTGAATTGAAATGGGAATTGAAATGGAAAAGAGCGAGCCAGCTAGCGGGGGAAAGAGAGAGAGCGACCGAGCGAGAGAGAGGGAGACACACACACACTCTCGCAATGAGAGAGCGAAATGACAAACAAATACAAATGCACACACAGTTATTGCTGCGCTGCCGACGTCGACGTCGCTGCCTCCATTTGCTCCCCTTTTCACGCCTCTTCCTCGCTCTCCCCTTCCCCCACCACGTCCTTGTATTTGTTGTGAGCAGAAGCAATCCCCGAAACGTGTTCAAAACAAATAAAACAAATTATAATCAAGCAAAGGAGAAGAAGAAGAGGGGCAGAAGAAAAATAAGAGGAGACATTTTCGAAATTTTTGAATTTTCTCGCAATTTGATTAGAAACATTCTGGGCGGAGCAACAGAACTTGTGAGCTATCTTTAATCTAGCAATTGGTTTCAGTTCGTATCTTAAAGATACATATGTATTAAAACAATAGATACTATTTAAAAACTTTGGGAAAATCAAATAAAATGTTTTAAGAAAGTCCCGACGGCATTTTGAATTTAAAAAACTTAGCGTGGGAAAAGCTTTAAAACATTTTTAAATATATTAATTTACTCAAGTGTTCTTTAGTTTTGAAATATTTTTAATAAGTTCCCACATTTTTTTATAAAAAGAATTGTAATCACTGAAGATATTTAGCAGTTGCTTGTAAAATTCAACCAAATTTCAAAAACAGATTTGTTTAATTGTGTTTACTTACTATATTATTTTACTGGCAGGGATATAAATGGATATTGACATTTTAAATTCAAATTACAATCAAGTGTCAGATTTTTAAAAGAATAGTTGACGTTTATTTGTTGTATAATATATTTAAAGTCAAAATTTGCTAACTATTAAAATATTTTTTAAATTTCTTGAGCGTTCTTTTGTTTTTTCCTTCAAAAAGACTAGAAAGAAGTAAAATACAAAAAAAAATATGGTGGAAATCCAACTTTTTTTGACGTATACATTGTTATCGGTGTAGCTGTTGTTGGTGGCAAAATAATTAACCCACCGCTGCCCCCTCAGCGAGGTTAGACCCCCCCTTTTACTCGCTCTTTGGGCCTTGCATAAAATTATCAGCTGCAGAAATTATAGCAAAATGCTACAAGTTTTTGTTGGTTAATTTGCATCTGGTTTTGTATCAGACGTTTTAATTACAAAATGCTACAACAACAGGTTCGTTTCGATGTTTCAGTTGAGTTGCTTTATTACCTTTGATTGCCGGTGGAAATATGGGAAATTGTGAGAACAAATTGATGAACTCCAATCATAATTTACCGAAGATATTCTTAAATGTGCAGTCTGTAACTATAGATGTTTTGGTTTTACAGCAAAGACATTGTTTTTTAATCAGAGGCAGTTTCTTAACAATGTTTGATTTTAAAACAAATGTGTATATTAATTACTTTTTCTTCTCTTGCAGATTTCAATTGATATTGGGAAGAACATTTATATAAAAATATAATCATCTGAAAATTACTTACTGGAAAAGGGTAAGAAATAAGTAAATTTTTGTGGAGTCTACAGAAAACATAAATGTATTCTTCCTTCCATTTATGTTTTATTTATTATTTTTCACTTAAAACTGGTTTCCATCTAAAAATGTAGCCGTTTAAACCACACCAACTACACACATTTTATTACCAATTACGTTAGTCAGCTCATTTTACCTACCGAGAAACACAGGACTCTTTTGAACTGCCGTTGGCACAAGGACCCTCAAGGCAGGACCCATTTCCAATTCCAGGAGCTACCATGTTAGCTGCCATTTTCCCCTTTATATAAGACCGGGTCCCGGAACCCAACCGAAATTGAGTTGAAAATGCTTTCTTACAACTAAATCAAATGTTTTGATAAATTGCCCGCCACACGCAAACATTTCGTTTGGACAAAATGGCCGAGAGAGCTGTCGACTGGAAATATATAGTTGATTCATATCAGGCCATTAAAACAAGGCCAAGAAATTGTAAGAAAAACCACTAACAATTGCGTGATTTTTAATGCGACTTTCGCATTTCGCACAAATTTTCCCCAGCACTTTGTTATGGTCCTCTGTTGATCTTTCGTTTTTAGTTTAATCTATATAAATATTTACATTTTGTGTGGCTGCAGTTGTCAACACAATTGAGCAATTAAATGGGGGGATCTACGCCAAGATCTTCCCATGACTTATCGAGAAAGAGGTTCTTCTCATGACTCCGCTGCCCCGGCAATTTTCATTTCAATTTCTGCGCACGCGCAACATTTCAACCTCCTACTCACGTTCCCCAGGTTTTCTTTTTTCTCTCCTCCTATTTTTTTCAAGATTTTTGCCCCTTTGGTTCCATGACTTCTACAATTTATCTGTGATTCCATGTGATTCCATCTTTTGCCTGTGCAGTTTTTCCTGTCATGAGCTGGTCGATGGGTTGTTTTAGGGTTGTCATCGTCCCGCTGTATTTATGATTATTGTTATTACTATTTCATCTTCTTCTACTCCTTTGCCCGTTGTCGTGAGCTTTGAACTTGCCAGCAACTTCAATGCCCAAGAAATTATTGAATTCGAGGTTGAGGTTACTCGGCGCAAGTAAATTGCTGGCCGAGAGGTAATTTAAGACTCCCTTTGCCCTTGCAACATTTGTCTTGAAAATGATATAACTTTCCAATGGCCCAGCGAAACCAGTCGAAACTTCCAACTCTTTTCAATAACTTCAAAGTACACTCACCCAGCAATTTTCATATCTATCTGCCGTCGCTTTCCTAATGGGTTAAGGGCCTCGCATAGGCCTGTGGTTCTGTTTTTCTCTCGCCGCGCTTTCTATTTTTATGTGGCGCGTGTGTGGAATCAATGAAATGGAAGATAATTGCACACACCCAGCATTTCCATTATTATTAACATTAACATGAGCAGCAAGGATAAGGGGGCGGGGCCAGGTGGGTGGCAAGGAAAGTGGGAGGCAGGTGTGTGGCAGTAGCAAGCAACACGTGTGAAAATCAAATTCCATGGCATCACCTACGCAAATTACAAAATGAACACACGCAGCGTCGGCAAAAGGGGGGCCATCAGGGGGTTAAAGAGCTGCCCAGTGGGGGTTAAGGGTGCCGAGCGCATGCCTGAGCACCAATGGGTTAAGCGCGTTAATCATTTTAAGCATTGACCGGCCTCAGCTTCCATTTAGTGTTGGCAACAAAAAGTAGCTAAAAAGTCCTTTTAAAATATTTCATATAGTAAATGTGAGATGAATTTTAAAAATACAACAAATGTTAAAAATAAAGTGTAACTCAATAACTTAATAAAAATAAACAAGATATTGCTGCGTAATTTCCATTATTCATTTGCTTTTCAATTTAAATAAGAAGAGTATTTACTTGTTCCATAAATATAAATATAGTTTTTGGGCTTTAAAGGATAAAACGAATTATTGGATCACAATAGAACTTACAGTATAAACTTTATTGATTAGACTTATAAAGGCTTTAGGATTTGATAAAAAAAAGTTTTTCAGTAATATCATATTTTTTATAGCTTCTAACGTGGCTTAAAAATAGCCAAATTGATACCGCTTACCCTCTGATTTTCCCCTCTCTGTATAATTTTCTCTGGCTTTCTCTGCTCCCCCTCCCCATCCATTCATCGATGATTATTGCGTTAATTATTATCCTGCATCCTGGTTTTCAGAAGTTCCATGGGGCTATTTCGAAGGCATACTTGTGCGTAAACTTCAAAAGGAATCTATGCTATTTTCGTATGGGGTGCCTGCTGGCCGGCTTAACCCCTTGCTGCCCCCTTTTTGCGAGGTCTTTGTCCTGTTCACTGCCTTGGGCCGCCTTCGCTTGTCCAGCTGCCGCCCACTGGCCACTCCCACTTTTCCTCGGCCTGTCAGCAGCAACTGACCTAATAATCATTTTCAAAGCGAAAAATTGTTGCTGCCGTGTTGGCCTAACTTATTTCATTCACACTTTGTGGGAGGGTTAAGGGGTGGAGGTGGGGCGAACTGGTGTTAAACGCTTGGGGAAAACATTTTCCTTTTTTAGCCTTTTTGTTGCTCTGTGCAGAAGGCCTATCGCGTAGAGTTTTCAGGAATGGATTTTTTGGATACAGCCTAATTTGGGGAGCTTTGATGAATGTTTTGTGGGATGGGTGGATTAAGTAAGTTTTAATGGGAACTTTAGATCTGTATATGTTTTTGGGGAGTCTTAAAGCCAAAAATCACAATTTAAATAGCAACATTATTAAAAGTTTCTAAATTGGGGACTTACAAAAATTTATGATATGATAAGATATCATATGAAAATATATTGTCTTATAAATTTATAGCTCGTTATTTATAGGAAATTCAAACTTACATTTCATATACTTAAATTGATTCATAAATTATTATATGAAATTCTTCATATAATATGATATCATATGAAAATATCAAGTTATAGGTTTTTCATTAGGTCTTTTTATTAATTCCCAATAAATCCCACATCGAATCACATTCTTACACCAAATCAAATCAAAATCAAATCCAAAGTTTATCACTAATAGACCACCTCGAGGCTATTTCTCATGGGTCAATCAGTTGGCCTACCAAAAAAAAGAGAAAAAAACAAGAAGCGGATGCAATCCGGACTTCATTAGGGAACTTCTTTCACCTTTTGAACTTCCAGGCAAGACAATATACTCATCAATCAAAAATGTGAATCGAATGCAGTCCCAAAGTGTGATTGCCATTCGAACACGAATAATGATGAAGATATTCAGGTGCAAGTTGGTAAAGTTAAAGAACCCAAAATGCGATCAAAGATCAAGAAATTCAGGGGGGAATTCAATAATTAAGGTGAAGCGTTCGCCATACTCTGGCACATCCAAGTGCCAATTAGGCATTTTGTGCATTTTTCCTGGTCGAAGGCGACAATTACCAAAGCCAAAGTATTGACCACAAAACATTTGTCTTTCCATTTGTCGCTTTATTTGTCTGTCTCACCGGCTACTAATCGAAATTAAATGACGTGTGAATGTTAGCAGCTGTTTTCTGTTCTGTTGGCTCACCTCAGTCGACTTTGTGGTGTTATTATTATTGCATAGCTTTCGATTGCTGTCAGTCAGCAGCTCCCAGGTTGTCCTCAGTTCCCGTTTCCCCAATTGCCATCGGCTTCGTTTCAATTGGTATTTTGTATACCCTTAAGTTTAGTGGATATGTGATATATAACAACAAGAATAAAATATCGTATTATGGATAAAATGAAAATAAAAACGTCTCTTTAAGATCGAGACAATATATCATGTTAACTTTTAAAGAATCAATGTTTTACGAAATTTAATAAACAACATTTTGTAGCTCCATTGAAAAATGTTTAAATTTTAAGTAAATCACAATCCGAAATATCATATAACAGCTTTAAGGATTTGAACCAAAATATGTGTCCAAATGTGTCCAAAGACAAAATAAACGTACTTATAAACAATAGGGGGTTGTAAAGTAATTTTAGAATGTTGTTTAGGGTGTCTAAAAGTATGCAACATGAAATCTTGTACCGAAAAGTACAATGAATTCTTTCAGGTAGACGACTGTCATATATTCACTGCATACTTTTAGGCGCCCAAAATGGAATTTTAAACAGATTTCAATATTTCTTAATCAGTCAACAGATCAACTATCATACAATTTAAATTAAGTATCAAATTTTCATTTAGATCAATGATAAATATTTTTACAAGTAATTTGGAAAGTTGGTTACAAATATTTACCCATTTATGTACTTTATTTTTAAGCTCTCCATATAAGTACTTTTTTTTCTGTTCCCTTTCTTAGGAAGAGCATCTATAGGTCGACTTTCAACACAAATCCTAACAATCTGCTCCCGTTCTGTTCCATTGATTGTCGTCTGTCGCTTTTTGTGGTTTTTATCAATTTAGTTGTTATGTTATTGGGCTATTTGAGCAGACCAAAGCCGGGCCAGAAGGACCCATAAATTATGACGATTGTCAGTGGATGATTGCAATTGCGTTTGCGATTACGACGGGCTTGTCGATTACCAACTGGCGTTAAAATGTTGTGGCAGCTTTCATAAATTTCGTATGGACTTTCACGCCTGATATTTTTGTGCCACTCACTCCCATGTTCGGACATTTAATTAATGTTTAAATAAACCCAGAGATCTGGCTTCTTCGCATTTCGCCTCGAGTGATTTGTGGATCAAAAATAAACTGTGAGAAAATTAGAAAAAAGGCAGCAGACGATCTGCGGAGTGGTTGTGCCACTTTATGTTTGATTAAAATTTGTTTAATTTATGATGGCTGACCAGCGTAAATTGTACAATTTTATGCTTAATTTGTCACGGCCGAGTGGGATTTGTTTTGGTCTAAATGGGGCTGATATACATGTATATATTTTAACCATCAATTTCGGTCGATCGATTCGACTGGCACAAAGTTGAGCTGCTCAATCTGGCTTGCAACTGTCATCAAATTGCACTCAGCCTGTCATTATTTGCAGCTTTGTGCTAATAGTTGCCTTTTTTGTTCAGCTCATCTCATCGAGTTGGCTAATTTACATATAAATTAAAACTAGAAAAAGTACGAGATGTGCACACGCATCGGTTTGAGGTCTTTAGCTGGCAGTTTGTTAACCTCAGCTCGTCTCGTTCTTGTATTTTTGGCCTTAGTTGTCTGGGTTTTCTCAGGCTTTTCTAGTCGCCCGCCCGCCCCGAAAATTCCGCAGGAAAATTTCATAAATGCCTGGCAATAAGCGACCCAAAGCGGCAGGATAAATCCCGGCTAGGAGGATATCATGTAAAAAACCCGGGCCACATATGCGACACTTTGCTGCACATGTCCTGCCACAGGACAAAAGGCATCCCGGGCACAAAAAACCGCAAAATACTTAAATGTCTTTGATGGCTGGGCTCTCGAACATCCACAAAATCCACAACCTCTACAAAAACCCCCATGCCCATTCCCCCAAACTTGCTTACCAATTTTAGTTTGTCGGTTTGGCATTTTGTGCGCTCTGAAGAATTTGAACGGTTCGAATCCGAAATATTTTCCCTGTTCAAATTGTAATCTGTAATATAACTAGCATACCAAACCAAGCAACCTCTTTGATCTGCCAGCCGATTGATATATCAGATCATTAATAATAGTTTGGTTTCCAACTTTTTCCTATACAATCTCTCTCTTGCCATGGTTATTTTTTATTCGGCGCCTACTTTCTTGGCATATTATTTGTTCAATTTCACGGTGTACATACTTAGTAATAGTGGTTAGGTTCTCTGGCTTCGATTCGCTTTGGCCACTCAGCTGAAAACATTTGAATTATCATTTTGTGGCACTGCCTAATGATGATTGTTTCCCATTTAATTGGTTTTTCATTCGGTTGGTGGTGCATGACTGGCGAAATCAGTAGTTTCAGAACTTGTAGGGAGTTGTAATGAGTTCAAATGATTGAGAAAATCATTGGATTGATGGTAGTTCTATTTTATAAGGTGCTGAGGGGATTATTTTATAGTTTTTTATTTATGAGAAAATCATTGTGTTAATGGTAGATATAATTTATAAGATGAAGAGGGCACTATTTTATTATTATTTATAATAAGAAAATCATTGGATTACTGGTAGTTCTACTTTCTAAGATGCTGAGGAAACTATTATATTATTATTTATCTATGGGAAAATAATTCGATTAATGGTAGCTATATTTTATAAGACGCTGAGTGGATATTATATTAATATTTTTTTTATATTTAAACTAAGCATTAAAAATAAGTCACTCCCATGTCTTCACCCTTTTTTATATAGATCAATCCCATTCACTCTTCCATTTTATCCACTTTAACACAAGCCATTACCACATATCATCATTTCATCTTTAAGCAAATCGAATCCTAAGCCCCTCTAATGGATTCCATATTCTAGTCGACCCAATCACCAACCCCACAATAGCCCAGAATACCATCTAATTGCCATAATCCATTTATAAGGTAGCATAGTCGCACAATGCACAACAAGGAAAACCAGGGGAAAACCCGAGGAAAAGCGAAGGAAAAAAGGAAAAACAAACAAAATAAGCCAGACAACAGGCAAAGTAAAAAAGTCAGTTGTTGCAATATGACAGGGCTAGTAAATAAATAAGGCGGACAGGCCTTCCCCCCAGAAGTTGGAGGAATTGGAACCCCAACCGTCAGAACAGAAACCCCGCGTTGCCTGCAGTAAAATGATACAAAGAAATGCGAGACGACTTTTCAGTACGATTCGAGGAAAATCCTTTTTATTAGTGCGATAAAAGCGGGCGAAATATGGAAAAAGTCTGGGGAAAACGAACACAACCTGCAAACAAAATTTGCATTGCCTACTTGGCGGCTTTTTTTATTTATGGATGTTTCTTGCCCGCTTTTCCGAACGGGGAAAAGCTGCGCTTATTATAATTTCCCTTTGTGCATTAGCCAGCCGATTCCACCACCCCCGCCGTCTGCTACCCACTGTGCACAGTGGGCCTAATGGATGTTTGCTGTCGCTGCCCCGAAGCTCGTTTTTTACGATTTGTAAGTGCAATCAGTTGTACAAATGCAAATCTCTTATTGGGTTTTCTTTTTTTTCTGTGTTTTGTATTTCCAGGGCTGAAAGTCAGCTAAGTCGCTTAATTTTGTTTAATAAGATTTCGCGGTATTTCTCCGCACGTGTTGCTTTAATAAGCCGGCATCAACCACCCAAACAAATTACCCTAAAAATCTCAAGAATTTTCCACGCACTTTTTTCCCCATTTTTACTACCATTTCCTTTGGTTTTTCTTCTGTCCCGGAGTTTCAGTTTCATTTGAGGCTTATGATTTTGATTTGTGTGTTTATCTTTTGAATTTTTATTAGCAAATAAGTTTGCTTTCCGTTGGGGGAAAGGGCAAAATATTAAAACGAGCGGAAATGATGGAAAATAAATATCCGCTTACAATTAGAAAAAGAAAATGAAAAAGAAATGACCCGAAACGCGAACATCTGTTGGGGAAATTGCAATATAATCGCAGGAATTTTCGATTTTCAGTGGGCCGCCAGAGTACAGCTGTCAATTTGAAGCATTTGGTAAATAGAGACAAAAGTTATAGACTGATAAAGCGATGTTTGCAGTGTTGTAGCTAGATTTGTCAACTGGTGGATGTGTTTACCTTTGGCTAAATATCGAAACATGTGTGCAATCCAGAGCTTATCAACTCTATGGCCTATCTGCCACCCGAATTCCCACCCACTCTCAGTAGTCAATAAAATAATGCGATATATGTGTCTGGTGCGAGAGATCTCTATGGAATACAATAGTTTTCTGGTTATAGTGAATTTGCTTCCGCAACAAAGTCACCTTTGTTGGGGTCTTTGAAGTCGACCGCCTCCAGCGGGGCTTTCAATTAGCTTTACACCTTTCCCGACTTCCAAGTTAAGTCGCAAAGAAACCGCACACAAAGACTGTTGAGGGATGAGTTCCAAAGAAATACTGAAGTACGAGATAATCGTCAGGGATGGAAACACGATCCTGACAGGTGGACAATAATCTAAATAATTTTGGTATTCGGAAACCCCTATCTACTGAATATATATCACCTTATGAATCCACATATTTATACTTATCTTATAAAAAATCTGAGTATATTAATATAATCTGAAAAATTGTAGGTTTCGGAACCCTTATCTACTGAAATTATATCATCTTATATAGAATTTGAGATTTCAGAACCCCTTTCCACTGAAAATATATCATCTTATGAAAATTCTGAGATTACGATCCTAAGAGGTGGAATATAATCGAATGAATTTTAGGTTTCAGAACTATTATTTACCAAAAATATATTATCTTATGAAATAATCACACACTTAAAATGTTTCTAAAATTATGAAATTCTCGTTAAAACGTAGAATATCTCCAATTTTAAGGTCATGTTGTGCTGTTTTCTATCTACTCACGCTGCCATCTTCACCATAGTTGGTTTCCACCGTGTTCATTTATTGATCGTTAAAAATGATTTAGACCTGACAATGAGACATTGTTAAGGGCGACGAGGAGCTCGTAAAATTCTGCGGTTTCTTCGGTTTCAGTTTGCCACTTTGCTGGGCAGCAGCTTGCAGTTGAAAAATGAAATGAAGTAAGACCCAAAAATACTCAAATTAAATAATTTTTCTTATTGTTTGCCATTTGAGCTACTGTTCTCTCGTTTTTTTGCGGTTTCTGCGGCTGGCAACTTGTTGCTGGCAACATAAATGACTAAGTTTTAGTCTTGCCCCCCTTAAAATGCCCAAGATGTTGCCGACGGGGAAGAGACAACAAATTAATGTTGTCGAAACACGAGAAAACCTTGTAAACTGTCGACCGGTCGAGGTAGGAGAACCCTTTTTGATTTTTGGCAGGGCCTATAAGGCCGTAGAAGAATCGCTGGGAAAGAAGCTTCAAGCCAAAAGGAAGCTCAGCACGCACGGCAACAACAACAACCAAAACAACAACCAAAGCTACAACAACTTTTTGGCGGCTTTTGACTTTGGCCTTTTGCATGTGGACCTGGTTGTCGGCTGTTGTTGCATTTGTTGCACGCTTAAATGTCTTCTAAGTGGCGTAAATCTTAAATTGTTGCCCCAGGCTCTTTAGCTTTTTATGGTCTCAGTTTCAGAACTTTGATTTGCCCTGGCAATCGTCGCAGATTTGGGGGATTAGTTTTAGTCGGTGATTTGGCCGAGTTTTTGCCGCTTTCCGCTTTTTACTGATTTTTTCGACAGTTCTGCTTTTATTTCGTATGCAAATTTTTCTGAGACTTTCTGGTCTACTTTGAACGAAAATACATTTAATTATGTTTTTGGCCAGACGCTTGGGTACCGGAATTGTCTGGCAACACGTTTTTTATATCCTTATTATATATATTTTTTTAAATTTCTTTAATATGGAATAATTGCTAGCATATGTGAGGTCAAACTAAATACGTTTTATTTCTTTTTTCCTTAAAATGTAATCACTGAAGCCTTTATTCAATGCCAAACTAAATATTAAGCTTTACTGAAACAATTTCCGAGTCCTGTTTAACAGAAGAGCCAAGAACATTTTTAGCCCACAACTACTTTCTGCCACGTACCTCTTGGCGGCGGGTCATATAGGGCTAAAAAAAAGTACAATTTAATATATATCTGCTCTATAAGTATTCAAAAACTAACCGAGAACAATGAGTAAGATGGTTAAGACATTCATAATGTCGTTCAGATATCTAAGTTTCCTCGACAATTAAAGAATTTTGGCGAAATGGAAAGGCATTGTCAGCATTGGTGCTTTAAAGTTCTATTATTATTATTCCAAATGCTGGCAATAATTAATTTGTCACATTAATTTACCACCTAAAAAGGTTGAATAGTTTTGCACTGAAATTTATAAACAAAATCATTTAAAGGGGTTTGAAAAAATACACAAAAGTTGATTTTATGTCTTCAGCTTGACTTATATTTGACTCCAGCATCCAGTTTTACCAATATAAAAAACTCGGCATATTCAATATATTACATTATTTTTGAATATCCTGGATAATGGATAAATGCCTTCTGACGAAACACATACGGCTAAAAAAATAATTGATAAATAAATCTCCTATTTATGTGTTTAGGAACTCACCAAGGCAAATTAATATAAAAGTTGAGACAATCAGTTGTCGTTTCCTTGGCAATTAAACAATTTTACTGGGATGCAAAGGCCTTTATAGGCCAGCACTAGTGCTGATACACTTAGCATTAACTGGAAACTATTTTTAATTATTCTAACTGCAATAATTAATTTATCATATTAATAAAAAACCTAAAATGTCAGTTGTACACTGAAATTAGTCCTTTAATATATAAAACACAAGGCATATTCAATTTATTACTTTTATTTATTGGGGGAGCTCCAAACTCCTCTTGGCGGCATATATAGGGCTAAACAAATAAAATAAATAAAAAATAAATAAAGAAATCTACTCTATAAGTATTCAAAAACTCACCAAGGCAAATTAATACAACGGATAAGACATTCATGTTGTCGTTCAGATATCTAAGTTTCCTTGACAATTAAAGAATTTTGCTGAAATGGAAAGGCTTTTATAAGTCAGCATTGGTGCTATAAAGTTCTGTTATTATTACAAATGCTGGCAATAATTAATTTGTCACATTAATTTATCACCTAAAAAGGTTGAATAGTTGTACACTGAAATTTATATACAATATCATTTGAACGGGTTTAAAAAATACACGAAAGTCAATTTGATGTCTTCAGCTTGACTTTTATTTGACTCCAGCATCCCATTTTACAAATACAAAACACTAGGCATATTCAATTCAGTATATTATTTTTAAACATCCTGGATAATGGATAAAAGCTTCTTGGCTGAAGATGTACGGCTAAAAAAATAATTGAGTAAATACATCTCCTATTTAAGTGTTTAAAGACTCACCAAGGCAAATTAATAAGATGGTTGAGACATTCATGTTGTCGTTCAGATATCCAAGTTTCCTTGACAAATAAATAATTTTCTGGAATGCAAGGGCTGTAATATGTCAGCATTAGTGCTGGAAAATGTTGCATTTACTGGAAACTATTTATATTTTATTCCAATTGTTGCCAATAATTAATTTGTCACATTAGTTAAATACTTAGAAAGGTTAAATAGTTGTAAGCGGAAATAATTGTTTTAGTAAATTGCACCAAACTTTTTATAAATTATAACTTTCAGGGGGCTGGACAAAATATATATATCTTTTTCCTTCTATCTCAACATCATCCTCATATTTTCAGCTTAACTTTTATTTACCTTAGCCAACCGTTTGACAATTCGCAGGATGAAGTCTAGCGACCTCCCCCCAATTTATACATGGGAAAATGATTGATTGTTGTCAATAGGAAGCTTCCAAAGAAATTAACAGTTCAAGTGTTGCATAACTCCCCAACCCAGAATCGATCCACCGCGCAGCTGTCAAATTCGTAGCATCATATAAATGACATCGGAACAGTCGAAAAAAGAATAAAGAGGCGTTTTTGTCACGCAGCCAAATCGATGACGTCGCAGCAGAAGGCGACGTAATCAGTTCCGCTTAGGCAAGTCACAAGTCACAAAAGTCGCAGGATAAGTCGCAACTACACGGCCTATCTGGAGGGCTGATGACTGCTCGGCTCTGATGATGATGACAGCCGCGTGTGATTGACAGGGATTTATGATTGTTGCCTAAGCAGCTCAAAATTCTCTAAAGTAAAGTCCTTCTTGGGGGGAATTTTTGAAGGGAAGATGGGGTCAAAGGGTGTAAGAATTGCAGACCCAAGTGAATGACCTGCTTGCATTTTGTCTTCACGTGTGAATGGCAAGACAAACACAAACAAACATTCATTCATTCAGTCAAATGCTGTGAAAATTGCATATTATGTGGGCAGACAGTGGTCACTTAATAACTGAGATAAAGGTTTATTACAGGTCATTTTAATACATTAACTTATTTTTTAACCATTTAAGTAGAGCAATAATATAATATAACAAAAATTTCTGTTAACCTAAGAACAAGTAGTAAAATACAAATATAATATTGAAGGAAAATAGTGTAACCAGAGCATATAAAATAAAAGTGTGGCCATACTAGTTAATTAAAGGCATACTAATGTTAAAATGTACCTTTTTTTGTTAAAATTGCTTTGTAGATATAAAAACAATATAAATAGCTATGAAAGGGAATTGTACGAATCAATACTTCTGTCATCTTAGAAATTTTATGTTTATTCATCTTTTTCAATCCCCACTGTACTTGCAGTCATCTCGGCTTTTTGGTTCACTCACCTCGCCTTGAGCAAACATTTTTTGCGGGCAAATTTTTCAATGCGCATTGCATTTCATCTCTAAACGAGATATGGGCACCAGGACACGAGGACGCGAGTCCTTTTCAAGATGCTCGCAGAAGGAGCAAGCGAGATGGCGCTATGTGCAGAGGGAGACGGCGAGAGGTGTCTGCTGTGTGCATGAATATTCATGCCTTGTTTATGCATATTTGCGTGTCAAGTGAAGCCGCCTGCTTTCCTTACGTCCCTCATCCTGTGTGATTCCCATTTCTCTGCTCATTGCTCTTATTCAGCGGGCTCTTCTTCTTCTTCTTGTTCTTCTTCTTCCACATTCAGCACGTGCAACACGACGTATGCGCAATATTTCCGCTTATGCTTTTCGGTTTGCTTTTCAAGTTTGTTTACCATTGCACACGAGTTGGCACAAAAAGTGGGAAATGTGCGGGGAAAGCAATGAACGCGCTGTGTGAAAAATTTTCTGTTTATGCTCACATTTCATTTGAACGTGAGCTTGTTTGTTTGCCAATTTGAAGTGCTAAAAAGTCGGTGGCTGAAGAGGGCCCAAAAGGGTTGACTGGTCGGGGAGGTCTTTGATTGCAATTTGTGCTGAGTGTGCGAAAAAGAAATGTTTGAAAGGAGGTCCTGCGCTTCTGCACTTGCAGCCTGGTAAATGGGCAATGCTCCAGGGATACGGATTAAGGATGGGGACGTGATCGGAATTGGCGGGGATAATCTAAAAAATAGTATTTTAATGGAAGCTATAATAGTTTCACCAGATCAGATTTTAAACAATAAAATGTAACTATGGTTTTTAACAAATCAATAAAGGGGGAAAAGGATTTAAAATACAACTTATAAAAAATAAATAAGAAATACAAATTTAGATGTTTTTTAAGATTTAATAGAATATGGAAAGCTTTAGTTTTAATGGTAATATAATGTCTGCCAAAAAGAAAATCCTTATATATATTTTTTTTTTCGCAGCAATTTTGGGTATTTTTGTGCAATGGCCTTTAACAAACAATAATAAAGAAAATATTTTTCTTTAATATTAATAAAACCTATTAAAGTGCTTGAGCTTCTTTCAGCAGTATTTTCATTAATATTATAAATACTATAAAAAATGGTAATTTCCCAATCTCTTTCACTGGATAAAGTCAGAATATTTCCCTCTCTGCTAACCCATTTATTATCTCCAAGCCTTACCCCCGAAACTACCCACTCGAAAGAAATATGTTCACATCAGTCTGATTTGCCCGGCGTGTCCATGACAATTGCCCAGTCAAAATGGGGCGTAACCGGGCATGTTGCACCGAGTCGTCGTCTTCAACTGCGAATTGGCCATGGCCCAGACGGAGAAGATGATGATGATGATGATGGATGCTCGATACTTGATACCCGAACACGAGCAGAACAAAAGCTATATGGCGATGCCCTTGAGTGATCTATGCAAAGCGAAAGGCGGGGCTCGGGACCCGAGTTTCGAGGATCGGATCGGATCGCTGGTGATCGTGGTTATGCGGTTGGTTACAGCCAAATGAAAGGTAGCCGTTGCCAGTAGCTCTCTGGTAGCCGACTAGTCATCAAAACTGGGAAATTAGCATAGACAGTTTCCAAGCCAGCCATTGCCAAAGTGCGTAGAAAATCATGAAAATGGCTACTGGAGTGGCCAACAAGCGGGAGCCAAAAGCACGATGCAGATGAATATGCACACAGGAAAAAATATTCAAACAAAACTAATATTTATTACCAATGATTTCAAAGGATATCTTTTTTAAGAAAATTTTTTTTTAAGTTTAAAATGAAATAAACATTTTCTTAATTAAACAATGATAGTCTGATCTTTTTTTAATATCTAGTTATATAAAGTATTAAGTTTTATAAAATTTTAGGTACTAAAGTTAAATATTATTTTTTAAATTAAATTATTTTTGATTAAAAATGCCGTTTTACATTTTGGAACATTCATTCATAAGTTTAATATTATTTTGTTAATCAAATAATGTTGATCTTATTTGTTTTCACATATCTCCAAATTTTTTGATTAAAGATGACAGTTATAAGTTTTGGAATATTGATACTAAAGCTAAACGCAAATTATTTTGTAGTCATTTACAAATTAAACACTAAATATCTTATTCCATATTTTATTAAGAATCACTTTAAAAGTTATGTTTTTAAATATTTTAAAAATTTGTTTTCCTATTTTTGCTTAAAGCCATAAAACTAGTTCAAGGAACTATTTTTCTCCCTGTGCAAATGGCTTGGCCTTAAAGCCAGCGGCATTAATTTCATACAATTAATGGAAATTATATGAAATTATGAGTGGAACATTGAAATTCCTTGTGAACATCACCCGGGACAACAACAATCCAGACGAAATTCACTGCCCGCCTTCAAACGGAAAACTCATCGCCACTAACTTGGGTGGCAATTTCCATTTAGACGCAAGCCGAAGCCAAATGAAAGAAAATTAAATTTTTCACTGTCTTCTTAATTGAAACATTAGCCAAAACATTTTAGCTACTCCCACACCCCTGGAAATGCTCCACTCCTCTGTTCATTTACATTCAAATTAACTCGTAATGAAAACGAGTCGAGAAACTTTGACTTTGTCTGGTTGTTTTTCCGTTGGGGTTGTGGCATTTAATTAGTTGCTCTGATTGTTGTTGTTCCCCCTGTTTTATTACTATTTGCTGGCCATTTCTTCTCGGCTTAGTAGGTCCAATTTTCCACGCCCAAGGACCTCTGTTTGTTTTGACACTCGTTTGATGTTCATTTGCTGCAATTTGATGGCAGTCGGCAGTTACCCATTGAATCGAATGGACAATCTCAATTACGGGGTGGAAAAGTGACCTTTGGAAAAGCTGTGAAATGGAAAACAATGCCGTCATTGTTGTCTTCTCTTAATAGTTTTGATTTTTAAGGCTAATATTATTTGATGGTTTGAATTCTTTAAGTTTAAGCTAACCAAAATAAGAGTTTTTAATAAATCTCAAAATATTTTTCTTCTCTTAGAAAACATTTCTTTCAATTAGAAAATAACCTTCATAAAAATATATATATATTTAAGCCTTACCTATCTTCTTTAAAATATATTTTTTTAGGAGTAGATCTATTGAAATACGATTTTATCTAAAAATCCAGGGCGCATAATATTTGAAAATAACTTTATTAGTAATGCTGATTTCAATTTTCATTTACTTCTGTCAAATAATACAAGCTCTTTCCGAAAACCCTATTAATTTTTGATGAAATATCAGGGTTGTCATTGATACATTTTGGGATTGCACTTGCCGCAACCCGTTCCCACCCACTCCCCTGAAAAGGAACCACACCTTACAACCGCCAGCCTTTCCTTTTTCCATCGCCAATTTCTCCGGGCGCAATGTTGCCGTGGCAAAAAGAAAACAAGAAAACAGCAACACGTGCCCCTTTTAATTAAAATAAATAAATAGGCGCAAACACATAAATAAACAGAACACAGAGCCATAGAAAGCTATAGAATAGAACTACAATACCAAATAGAGATGATGGTTTCCCAGTCAAAAAAGTTCTTCTGGCCCTCGTGGTATTCAATTTCATGCATTTATTTGTAAGAGCGGGTTGTGCCCCGGGAAAAACGGGAGTTTTTGTTTGGTGGGGGTGAGTTCTACCCCCCATCTGTATATAAGAAACTCACGAATTGGGGCGCCTTGAGCTATGTTATGCCTTTTTTCCAGCTCTGTATTCTTTGTGAAACGTGCGCATTTGAATTTGAGGCGAATTATTATTTAGTCGCGGCGAGACGCAAAACGTTTCTGGGAATAAAACATTTCCAACAACTTAATTCTTGTATACCGCAATTTGCATGTGGAATAAATCAAATGTAAAACGCATAAAAGACTCGGGAACAGCCCCCAAAAATAGCCCCAGACATGAGTTATGGGTTAAGGTGGAGCTGGAGCAGGAACAGTAGCCTTTGTCTGGCCAGGATTATGACCATTTATTTGCCTGTCCGTCCTGCAAAATGGTAAATACTCCTGTGGTGGGGCGAAAGTTTTGGCCTAAGGCGATTTTCCTCGGTACAAGAAATCAAATTCAAAATCAATGAAGATCTCGGCGCACAATGGAGCGGTATTAAACAGAAAGAGTAGAGTAACCTGCACCACTTTGGTTTCCACTTTCTGAGACTTTTTGGGGACGAGTCCTTGGCTTCCTGAACTTTGCTGGCGCCCTTTTATGGATTATGCATCGCTTAGCTCAAGGAAAACTTTTCAACCAGCTCAAATTATTTATTACTAATTGAAGCAGCCGCATTGGCAGCCAGAAGAATGACTTTTCCTTGGCTTTTTAATTCGATTATTTTTCGAAAAACATTTTCCACAGAGCCAGAGTTCAGTTTGTCAAAGTTAATTAAACCGAGTTAAGAACTTTATTGAGCATTTCCTGCCCGCAACAAATGAAAACCAATTAAATTTAATGCGAATTTAGTGTAGTGGTAAGGGGAGGTAAATGGAGAACAGAAAATATCTCTGGTCCAGCCAATGGGCAAGACATAATAATAATTTATGGTATGGCAGCGCCAGAAGATCTGCAAACGATATATGTATGATCCATGTCCACCGACATTTTTAATATACACTATTTATAAAGGGGGCGTACATAAGCTTTTAAAAGAAGCCATAAAACTTTAAAAAAATTTCGTTTAGTAAAAATGAATTTGTAAATATATATTAAAGTCGTTCTATGCTATGATAAATCATATAAATACATTTTGCTTCTTGTAAAGATAATTTTGTCAAGATAGCAAATTTATTATGTTATTTACTTCAGGACATAGGGTAATTAAATTTTAAATATTATCCTCTTTTGAAATCCTAAAGCTTCAAGCTGCTCCTGAAATATAGTTTTAATTTATTCATTCACTTCAGGGTATCCATTCTTCATTTTCCTGGATTTGCCAACTTCTTAATATCTTTCATATAAATGCACAAGTTTTTGATTGATTCAATCAAAACGAAGCAAAACGCAAACGGCGATCGAGAAGTGGACTTGAAGCTAAAGCCAACGCAAAGTTGGAGGCATCAGGTTTTCTGCATGCCTGTCACGTAATTTATTGATTTAGCTCTTGGGAATACGAGAGACTGTTCGTGGATCGTGAAAAATGAAATGTTTGCCACTGCCAGCAGCAGAAGCAGCAGCTTTAAAAGAACACTGCTATTAAATTCATGACAAATTCTTAGCAAATGTAAAGGTTAAAAAACACCAAATAAATGTCATTAACTATGTCACTTTTTAGGTGGATACGTCGCATTATACAAAATTGATATTTAAATATATCAGATCCCAATTTTTTGGAGGATACATCTCATTAATAATGTACCTTTAAGATCTTTAAAATTACTAATTTTTTAAAAATAAATAATAATAAATAAATATAATATGGGTTTTTCACTGTTGTTTGTGTGCCAATTGGCATTTCATGTTAAACTTTAAATAATTAAGCAATTTCTCTGAGTGCACCTGAGCAGACTGTGCAAACTGGCATGATGGCTGACCGAACTGGACTGGGGCTGATTGGTTGTCGATCGATTTGGCTGCCGGCCAGACAAATTCAAATGCATTGGCCCCGATCTGTGAATGCAACTGCTCCAGAAGGAGGTGGATCGATCCCAGGGGGAAGTGCGGGGATCAAAGGCACTTACGCATGTACGCCTCAAACGATACACAAAACTTGATCATCGGCGGCCACAGCGATCATCGATCAACAGACAGACAGACATCCCATCCCATCGTATACCATACCATACCATCCATACCATCCATACCATCCTGAGATAATGGCCGGCTTGCCATTTTGCATTTTTGCATTTGTAATGAAACTGAAAACCAGAATGAATTGTAATTTGTTCGGAATCGAGCAGAAGCAGCCAGTCCAAGTCCCAGTTTTGAGCACAAGATATAAGATCAACAGCACGCCAGACTGAAATTGCACTTCAGGATGTTCAAAGTGGTTGGGGATAACATTGAGGTTGAGGATGAGGTGGAAAGAGCTCGATAGGAACGAACTTGGGTTGGAGGCACAGTGGGTTTCAATTTTCAAAAGTTTCTTATTATAAAAAAAACACTGCATGGACGACATAGATTTTCGTTTCAATTGCCAAAAATCAGGTTCACTTCCTATGTTCTATAAAAATATTATATTCAACCCTAACCTCAAACAGCTATCAAATAAAGGTATTTATGTATAATATCATTTATAGCTTACCCAAAAACCATTTTCCTTTAAAATATTCAAAATTTCTATTGTAAACTCTTTAGCAAAAGAGGAACTATCATTTAAATTATTTGAATCATTTTAGAAATGTATTTATTAAAATGAACCAAATGCATATTTTAATATTTCATTTTATATCATGATTTCCTGTGCAATTACAGTTCTAACTTCATAAAAACGATTCCTTTGGCATTGGAATATTTTTCTTGGCTGTTCAGAAACCGGATAAAATGTAAATTTGTATATGTTTAACCTTTTTCCATAGTTTCCAACCCACTGTCCCATTTTTTGCAGCCTTCCCCAGATCGCTTCCATTCGCTTCTTCATCTTTGGCCTGCGATTCGTATGTAAAATCGCGCAGTTTCAACTGTTATCAGACCCACTCTTTGGGACCCACTCGCGGCTGCTTTTACATACAGATCATCTCGCACTCCCCAAAAACCCCCAACTCCTCAAAAATGAAAAAACAACTCCACCGTGGGCAACGCAAATGGCAATTTAAGTCATTTTGTTTGCAGTTTTTTTCTGCGTACGATATTTTTTTTTGAGTTTTGTTGCAAGGCGAATTCAAAATGGTTTAATATTATGCACAAATCGGGCGAGTTGCGTAGTAAATTATGGGCCATTAAACGAACAGGTAAAGCGAAAAGCGCGAGAGTCTGCAAGGGGTTTACCTGGGTAATCAAATTTGTGTGTAAAAATGGCAGCCCGGCCTTTGGGTGTAAAATGGGGGGCGGTGTCTTTGGCTAGAAGGAAAATCGAAGCAGCAGCAGCAGTATTACTTCCAGGGAAATGCGTGCTACCTGTAGAAAGATATATATGGTTGTAAAGTAGAGTTGCCGCCTCGGGAGCAGCTGTTGCTGGATCGTAAAAACTAATTTTAAAATCCTCTGCTTTTGCCTTACAGCGATCAGTCTGCTCGGGAATTTAGCCTCAGGATGTGGTTGCTACTGCTTTTGCTGGCCTTAATTTCGCCCTCGTGGCAGGAAAATGCCACAGTGATCACCAGTAGTTATGTGACCAAAGCAGGATGTGAAGCCCTGGTCAAGGAGCCAAATCTCTGCGATTGCCAGGATCAGGAGATCAAGTGCGAGAATCTCCAGTTGCACAGTGATAATCTGAATTTGTACGGCATAAGTTGTAGTATCTTCGATGCCAGAGGGTATGGTTATATACCACCTCTTCAAGTGGGTAATATTGGCTCCCTGATCGTTCAAAATTGCGCCATACCAAATGCCCAGAGTATCAAGTACCTGCTCAGTAAACTGGGTGTAAGTAACTACACCGAACTGGAGATCTTCAACTACTTTGATCCCAAGAAAACCGATCGCGGTGAGGTTCTGCAGCAGCACTATACAGATCACGAGGGTCTCAAGAAGGTGTCCATCATTGGTTTCAAGTCCACATTGCCGGAGAATTTTTTGGAAAACCTGCCGGCTCTCAAGCAACTCTCCTTGAAAGGAAGTAGTGATCTTCCCGGCTCAATTCTGCATAATCTGAAGAACTTAACCCATCTGGAAATTGTGGTCAAGAACTTGGGCAAGGTGTCCGGTGATATATTCGCCAAGCAGACCAAACTAAAGCACCTGATGATCGATTGCGATGCCAAGAATAGTAGTGTGGAAATGTCAGCTTTTGGACCCCAGGAACTTTGGCACATGACCGATCTCCAGTCGGTTGAGATCTTCAACTGCGGCGATAATGTGCCCACCGAGTTGTTCTGGATGTCAGAACAGTTGGCCTACATTGGAATAAGGAGTAATATTAGCTATCTCAGCAAGGACTTCTTTAAGGTGCAGAAGAAACTGCTCACTTTGCGGTTGGAGAGGAACAATATTGCCCGACTGCCCGATCAGCTCTTCCGGAACACTCCTCTGCTTTTGGAAATACACCTGGCATTTAACAATTTGGATCGTATTCAGAGGTGAGTTTATACTTAGATTAAATATGTTACAATCAAGAACTGACTTCTTTTATAAATTGATACTATCGATATTGATCTATCAATACTATCGATTGTTGTAAAATTTGGCAAACACCAATCGATGATCTATGAAGGTGTACTTATTGAACATTAAGTAATTTTCGATAGTATCGATAATATCGGTGGCCACTATCGATAAATAAAACTGTCGATAGTGCACACCTCCGAGGTCTCCGAACCCTGTTATAAGGTAGTTGGAAATCTATATCTCTAAGAATCGTATTAAAAAAAATACTAACAAAATTCCCCTTTCCAGTGGTCTCTTTGACAAGCTAAGGAACCTACAGGTGCTGAATTTGGAGCACAATCCGATAACCACCATCGCTCTGAATGCCTTTACCCCCATACCAACTGCCCATATCTACGTGGGTAAACTCTTCAAGGCGGCGAAAAACAATGCCGACTGGGCTCGATCCACGAATGCCACAATCTGCGAGGAGGAGTATATCTACGGGGTGTGCATCTACTGCAAACGAGATGAGTATCTGGACCACTTTGCCGACTCGGAGAACTGCAACAAACCGAATCCAAAGGCCAAGGATGTGCTGGCCAGGAAGGCCTACGAGAATCAGCTGAAGGCCATGCCCACCCACTCCTGGAAAAAGGCCAAGGAATGTGAGTAATCCGAAAGATACAACTTTTATTCCCCATTCCCAGCGATTTTTCGCCAATAATTTATATTAAATTTGACATGCGACTCCCCTTGCCAGTTAGACATTGCCAAATTGAAAACGAAATAAAAAGCAGAAAGCGCATGAAATACAAACAATATTAATATTTGTAGCTTCCTTTCGACGCCGCCGATGATAAGAAAGGAAAACTGGAGTTTGGTGCGAAGTCAACAAAACATTTTTATATATAAATCATGAAGGAAAACAATTTATCTTTTGATTTGTAGCCGAGGGGTGGGTTGCCACGAAAATGAAAGAAAACTTTTATGCCGGGGAGCAACATGTCAAATGTAATAAGGCCTAATGTTCTCTTCCTTTATTTTTGGGAGGGCTGAAATGGATTGTAAGTGAAAGTCAGATGAGGAAAGTCAAGTGAATTATGCGGGTTGCGAGGGGAAAGCGAAAAACATTTCAGATTGCTATCATTTAGGATGAAAAAAGTAAAAAACCCAGTGACTGACAGAAGCAACAGGGAAGTAAGAAAGTCATGAGCAAACGTTTCAGTGTTATGCAAATCACATCTGACATTCCTCATTGTTGATCTAACATGTAGCTTTATAGAGGGGGTCCCACAGAGCCGACAACTCATAAATGTCAAGGATATCACATGTTGAACTCTGTGGGTCGCCAGCGATGAAAGTAGATTGAACAGCAATCAAATGTAAATTTCTATAAATGGAAAACGAGTCCTTTGGGGTGGCATAAGGACCTCTAAGCGCTCTAAATGGGTGCTTAAAATAATCCAATTGAAAGGTTCCTTATGTAGATATAGGAAAGAGCGCCAGTATATATGATAAAGTACCTGTATATGTCGTTTATTATACCCGTTACTCGTAGAGTAAAAGGGTATACTAGATTCGTCGGAAAGTATGTAACAGGCAGAAGGAAGCGTTTCCGACTCCATAAAGTATATATATTCTTGATCAGGATCACTAGCCGAGTCGATCTAGCCATGTCCGTCTGTCCGTCTGTCCGTCTGTCCGTCTGTCTGTCTGTCCGGATGAACGCTGAGATCTTGGAAACTATGAAAGCTAGGCTACTGAGATTTGGCGTGCCGACTCCTGAGCTTCTTACGCAGCGCAAGTTTGTTTCAGTAGAGTGCCACGCCCACTCTAACGCCCACAAACCGCCCAAAACTGTGGCTCCTACAGTTTTGATGCTAGAATAAAAATTTAAGCTGAAATGTATTGTTCTCATCAATACCTATCGATTGACCCAAAAAAAAGTTTGCCACGCCCACTTTTACGCCCACAAACCGCCCACAAACTTCAAAAAATCATTAATATGAACGTGGATATCTCGGAAACTATCCAAGATAGAGAATTGGGATCTCAGATTTAGATTCCGTAGCCTTGTGCGCAGCGCATGTTTGTCACGCAAATACGCCACGCCCACTCTAACGCCCACAAACCGCCCAAGCCTGTGACGCCCACAATTTTCGTGCTAGATAAAAAATTTTAACTGAAATGTATTGGTCTCGTCAATACCTATCGATTGATTTAAAAAAAACTTTCCCACACCTACTCTAACGCCCTCAACGTTTAAATCTGTCTACCGCCGGTAGGTGGCGCATTTGCTGCTTGCATATCTCCATTTTCCTTTGGTCCCTTTAGCTGAGTAACGGGTATCTGATAGTCGAGGTACTCGACTATAGCGTTCTTCCTTGTTTATATTCATATTTTCATATTATATTGCTTTCTGTCATTGTACCAATATATCTAGAAGAAACTTTTTATATTATATAATTTTCTTTCAAAAAAAAATTTAAGTTTTTCTTCTTTTTATAAGGTTCACCCTACTTGAACTCCTGGCCTTAACATTTTAGCAGATAACACCTAGTTTAGATTTTTAAATATTTTATAGTTTACTAAGGTTCGTACTGTTACAATTAGCAAAATAATTCATAGGACTTTAAGTTTATCTTCTTGTTACAAGGTTAACCTTAGGTTAAGTCCTAGCCTCTACCTTTCAGCAGTTAACACCCAGCTTAGCACTTATAATATTTTGTAATATACTATGGTTCGTACTGCTAAAATTGACAAGATATTTTATAGGACCTTTAGTTTTACTCATTGTTTTTAGGTAAACCGTAGGTTAACTCCTAGCCTTAACCTTTCAGCAGTTGACACCCATTTTAAAATCCTAATGGGTGGCACTTTAAGATCGGCTTCTCCTACTTTTTTTTACAATTTTTCTGAGCTCACTTTGATGCGCTTTAATGCAGGCCATAACTCATGGGCTCACTTACTCAGTCAGTCGTCGGCGGGCTTCTAATCTCAATTCGCTGTTTGAGTTGCCACTAATAAAACGCACGACAAACTGACACCACTGAAATCGAAGTGAGGTGAACTGAACCACTGACCACTTTGGACGCCACCGAACTCGAACACCACTCGACATCGCCGATCCACATGCACTTGTGCTGCCGTCGATACACGACATTGGATTTGGGTTTCTTTATGGGCTCCTTTTTTTCGGCTTTCTGTGTTTCCGATAGACATAATTTGTCGGGCATGAGGTGACACTGACATATGCCGAGGGTCCAGAATAGCAGAACGATTGATGTTCTAGAGATGGGGTTCTGTGGGGGTAAAATTGTACCGATTTCAGCGATGAAAATTTATAAGGACCCTTTGTAACATTTTAGAAAAAGCTTAAAAAATCGTTATTTCATATTTATGATGATAGTTATTTTGTCGTTGTTTGATTTTCGCACTTCATTTATTAAAAGAACATAAATCACAAAACAATGCTTAGCAAATTAAAGTGAAAGTGAAAAATGTAATGTTGCGGTTATAATATCCTCTGTTAAAGAATTTATTTGTCTATATTGTAAAAACTCAAATCTAAATTTTTATAAATATATATTTATTATTTATTAGGTCCAATATACTCCTTAAACATTTAATTGACCTTTAAGTCTGGCTTATTTAGTGGTACCCCCAAAAAGGCATTTGAATATCCACCAGACCAATCCACTAATCCAATCTTTTGAACACTCCACTCTAGAAGAGCCACACGACCTGAAAACATAGCTAACAAGCAGGGGCGTAGTTAAGGGGGTGTATCTGAAATTTCTTTTTAACTTAAACTAAAAAGAAACACTTATAAGTACGAAATATGCGTTACAAGTCTACGGCATAGCGTCTAAGTCGAATCTAAACAAAATACGAATAGCGCAAAGCAAGATTATAAGATCGATTTGTAATGCCCCCTGGTACATGCGAACCAGAGATATTGAAAGAGATCTCAAAATCCCAAAGATAGGCGATGTTTGTCGTACGCATGCTGAAAATTACTTCAGACGCCTTGGCTCTCATCCTAACTCCCTGGCGAAGAGGCTAATTTGGAGACCAACAAGAAGAAGACTGAAAAGAAACCACCCACATGACCTTCCATTAAGATATATTTAATACCTAATCTAACTAAATATCAAATGAAAAGAACTAATGTATAATCTTGTATACCAACACTTTGTTATCCCCTATATTTACAACCTGCTCAAGCTGCCACATAGGTAGCAGTATACCTGTTAATCTTGAATAAATATACACTTTTTACTTAGCTTAAAAAAAAAAAAATATAAGTACGATAGATTTAAGGCATATAAATGGGGTATTCGACTTCGAACCCCTTAGAAATTAAAATATACCTACACCCCTGTCCACAACTGACCAGCGACAACAACTTGGACCCAGACTGCGACTGGCTCTCCACAAATGCAGCTTTTGTACCACTCGTATCTGGCGGATACATTTCAAAGCAATGCCAACTGGCCTGCGTTTATCGCCTGGTAGCCCCGCAAACTGGGACTCAAACTCAGACTCCTTCTCCGAGCTCCAAGAGTGGGGCCAGAAAACAAACAGAGCGAGCAGAGAGTGAGGGCCTTATGCGAAATTTATGGGCATCAACGTTCAGTTTGAAGCGGGATCCCGGGATCCCGAAAAACCTGGACTCCAGACCCGCGCCGACTAGCTCCAGTGGCTGGCTTGGCATTTGTAATGCCTAAATGCTTTGGCGAATTGATTTTTGGTGTAAACGATGTGCAATTTTAATGGATTGTGCTGCCCGATAAGCGAAAGGAGTCGGGGATACTCCGGTCATATCCATGGTAGTAGAGGAAACCCAACTCTTGGACGATCCCATACCAACCGTGGCTTGTCGTGTGTCGTTTAATTGAATTTGTTTTGATTAGTTGCCCGATGTGTGTGCCGGCATTTTGCAAATGCAGCTTTAAGTCTTCCACCGCTGGACTTTTAAGCTCACAAAACAAGGAGATGGAAAAAAAGACCTTTCGGCCTTCAAGGCATCCAGCTAAATTGACATTGTTCATAGTCATAACATGACGGAAAAATGTCAATTTAAATATTTGCAAATATTTTAACAAGGCATGTGCCCCCGTAGCGCTAATTTCGCATGTGCGAAATAAAAATTGTGCACATTTTTTTGGGACCAAAAAAAATAAAAGAGTGCCCCGAAAAAGGTGCAACAACTTTTTTAATTAATTAAGGGAATGATGACGAACGCGCCGGGGGGCCAAAGAAAATATTATGCAAAAATTGTGAGTCAAGAGAATGCGAAAAATGTTTGGGTTGGAAAAGGTTAACACGGCAGTAGCACGTTGTTAGAGATATTAAAAATGATTTTAAGAATTTATAAATATTTTCATGCCCTCTTTGTGCTATATTTATTATTTTTATTGCAAAATATGGATTATAAAATCAATAAAATATATATAAAAAGGAATGTCGAAAGCAAATAATAAAAAAATTTAAGTAAAGGTACAAATTCTCTCTTTTGGCTGTTTTTATTATTTTTATAGCATATAAATCGATGATAAAATCAAGAAAAAATATTAGAAAAATGGTAAATAAAATAAACGAAAGAAAAAAGTGAAATTTCTCATTGTTCTTAGAAATTCTTTAAGCTGCCCTAAATAAATAATCGTACTCTTATGCTGCATTGTGAATATTTACCTCAACCGTAATTGGCTTTAAGAAAAATCCCATTTAAATTTGCGTGCCTGGAATTTTCCCTTGGATTTCGAATGACCCCAAACCTGAGGCCAATGAATTTGCAAACTCCATTCACAAGTCAATTAGACAGTGAGAAACCAAACACAGAATGCCATATAGAGCCCTGGGGGGTCAATTCGCAATCTCCATTTGAATGACAGGCGGTGCAGTGCAGTTAACTTGTTGAATTTGCACCACAAAGGGGGGTTAAGTTTGGGTGGCAAGGGTTAAGTCCCAGTCGGAAATCTCAACTGAATTTCAATTGTTTAGGCGTAAAAGTCAATTTGTGAAGCGAAACTCGAGTCGTAGGCAATTTGTGTTGGGAGCCTGATTAGAATAAGATTGACAGCTAAGCTTGGGGAACAATTGGGGTATCCTTTGCGTTCTAGAACTCTGGTATCCTGTATCCAGCAGTTGCACTTGCATTTACACTTCCTCTAAACCCTTGCACTTGGCTTGTGGTTTTTCGAATTTAATTGAATTTAATTGATTCGGTTTTGGGAACTCAGGGGAGTCTGTGTGCACTCACTTACGTACCAGGGGTGGCTTTCAATCGGGCATTATATGGCGGTTGGGGATTACTTTAAAGTTGGTCTCTACTTTGGGCCCGTTAAATGTTGCATGACTTCCAGTTGCAGTGAAAAATTGCAGCTGTCAGCGCTGGCCAGAAAAATGATTTGTTGATTTTGTTTCTGGGTTTGAGGAGCTCGTGGGGTTGCATAAATCATAAAACGCTTTACATATTCCATACACACTGGATGGCAGCTCGTACTTGCTACACGTATGCAATTAAACTTAATATAAATGTCTGGTAATTATTGTGTCTGGCTAGCATGAGCTGCAGCCGCTTTAAACTTATATATAATTGACTCAACAAGCTCACCAAAAACGTATCTAAATTAATAATCTTGCATTTTGCAGATCCCGAGAAGGAGGAAAAGCCCTAAGCCCCAAAACGCTTCACTGCGATTTTACGCATCGGTACTAACTAGTGTATGGATTTATGAATTGTTTATGTCTACAACTATAATGAGATTAAAATAAACTGCAAATAGAATAAGCGAGAAGAACAATGTGTTTAATCTTCTTTCAAGTTTTAACTGGAAATAATTACTTATTGTATGTCAAATAAATTACATACAATGCTGTAATTTTTTCAGTTTCATTTAAATCTTCAAATACAGATTGTAACGCAAGCTTATAATTTAAAAATATACATATTTTTAACAAAATTCTCTTAGTAATACAAATAAAATATAGATCTTTAAATGTAATTTCAAAAAATAAATCAGAATAACTGAAAACTAACTGACATTCTATTGACTAAGCAACAAATTATAATGATAAAGTAATGTTTTTATTGTTTGAAAGTAACTTTGAAATAAATTCAACTTAAAGATGGTTCGCATATCCATTTTTATTCTTAAAACCTCCAGTGTAACTATCAAATAGCCCCCCAAACACCGGTGAATATCTCCCTGCAATCACAGCTATTAGCCCTGCAGAAAGCCAAAGGACACACAATAGCATTCCATTTGCGATAGTCAGGATGGCTGGAGTATGGAACTAATATTTGCCAAAAATGCCAAAACAAAACGACTGGCATAAAAATCACAATAAAACAAAACAGAGCAGGAACAACAGGATCCTGGAGCCCAAAGGCGACCATTGTACACATGTAACTTTCGGAATGGGTGGGTGTTTTAGGAGGGGGAGATATATGGGTGGTCGAGGGTCCTGAAAGCTTTCTTCTCCAATATCGCGCCTTTTGTGTGCGATGTGTGTTTACATGGTGATTTTTTGTTGGCACGCGATATCCTTTTTGCCGGCTGTTTGCCCCCCCATGAACGTTATTTCCCCCGTGTTTGCTCCTTTCGGGCTGTCTGTCATATGTGAACTATGAAATGGCTGGCAAACATTCGACTATTGTTTGCATTAGTTGGTCCTTTTCAGCTTTTCGGTTTGCCCAAATGCCCCGCATAATTGTTGCCGCTGAAATGTCCAACAAACAATGGAATAGCATCGAACAACACGGGCAACAATAACCACATTTGTCCTTAGTTATTTATTTGGATTTATGACCAAGTCGGTAAAGCATTGAAGTTAATTAGGGGTTAATAAAATTACTTAAGGCGGAATATCGATAAAATAAAAAAAATTATGTTTAATATAAACAGGTGAGTAAGAATAACTCAGAGTAAATAATACACTTATTTCTAATAATGTCTTTAATTTGATAGTGACTTGTATATTTGTTAGTTTATAAATTTTTGGAAACGTAACATTTAGGTACGTAAACGTAAAACTCAAACCATTCTTTTAACAATCAATAAGGAAAAAAATAAATATGTAAATTATTTTTTTAAAATATTTTTATATTGACCTTTAATATTTCTTATGGCTACAATATTAGGTGCTTATTTGTCTGTATTTCTAGCTTTAATCTAGCAAATTTTATTTTTATTAAAACTGTATACTTTTCAATTAAGAATAAATAGTTATATAGTTTATAGAATAAATCCTTTATATGTTCATATAGGTATTACTTTACCATTCTTCAAATATTATTATTCTTTGACTGCTGGAAGACCAGTGACCCTGAAGGCCAGTGCAGAACTGCAATTGCAGGAGGTGTCCTCGTTCTCTGCCGGTGTCATGTCTTCATTGCTGGATGCAAACAGCAACGGCAAACAACGAAACAACCAAACAACTGAACAACCAAACAACCAGCAGCTGTAAATTTATGCACGCACATGCAGCTGGCTGCATTTTTTGCAAGGCCTCGCTGTTGCATGTTGCCGCCTTTTTGGGGCGTTTTTCCGCAATGTTGCGAATGCTGCAGGTGCAACGGCAGCACGTGGCATGTGCAACAATGATGTCAAACAAAATATGCAGTTGCAGATCTGGTATACGGAGTCAAGTGGGTGCGGGGGGGCCAAAAAGATACATTTCTGCCTTGATTGGGTTGTCACCACACGTTGTCGCCGGGCTGAAATGAAAAACCTCAAATGCCTGTCGGTGGCATTTTTTCTTGCGGCTCAGAATTCCAACGAATATGTTTGACTTGACAAAAAAGTTGGTCAGCAGGAAAACTGAAATGGCTTGTGGTGGAAAAAAAAAATTAAGAAGGGGTTCGAAAAATGATTTATACAAAAGTATTGACTGAGGTCTATCAAATCAAGTCCTTATAAGTGTTTTCAAAAGTTACTTTACATATAAATTAATGGATGGATTGTGTTTATATGCTGTTGCAAAGTATTAGAATATTAACTTATTAAAAAATTTAAATTTCATACAATAGTTTAATAAATATTCCAATTCTTGACAGATATTAAAAAAAAAGCATAAGTTAGCTTAAAATATTATAAGAAGGGAGCTTAGCATTAGATCTAAAAGTAAATCGAGACTTTAGAACACACCTTTCAGAAGTTGCTTTCCTTACCCCTTACTTTCAAGTCCACTTCTGGTAACAACTCCCCCAAGTCAAATATGTCCGCATTACCTCGATCCTCTAATATTGACTTGGCCCCAACCGCCGGCCACTTAGCCGGGCTCTAACAAACAGCCCGAGGGACAATTGGCCCGGCCATCGAACAACGACAAAAACACATGAATAATGCAGGCTATTTGCCAAAGACCACGCCCACTCCACATTATAATCATCAACGCAACGCCTAAGCATCGAAATTAGCGCAAACAACAATTAAAAATGCTTGAATGCATTTAATTATTTTGTTGATTGTTTGTGCAAATCAATGTATGTTCAAATCAGAGAAAAACTAATCAAAAATGCAATAGAAAAATACATTTTGCGCCAAATTAATTAAAATTATCGGGCCACACGAAGAAAAAACGGCAGAGTAAAATAACAAATGGCAGTGCAAACAGCAACTAATTAATGAGTTGATTAATAAACAATTAGATGTCGGGGCTGGGGGGAAAAATAGTTGCCAAATCGATGGCAATTTATGAGCTGGTAATTGACGCCCACACACACGAAAAAGCGGGCCCATAACTCAGCACTTTTGGCCAAGTGGCGACTGTTGTAAATCAAGTGAGCCCAAAAGCCAGTGGGCCAACTTGTTTGCTCTTTCCATATATATTTTTCCTTATTTTCCCCTTTTTTTCTGGCATGCAAACTTGGCCCAGATGGAGCTGAAAAGTCTGGAGAGGCTGAGTATACTGAGTATGCCCACTCTCAGATCCCCCGGCTAGATACCCGAAAATTTTTAGTTAGCCTTCTCCATCGGGTGGTTCGGTATGGTATAGTATGGTATGGTGTGGTATACCATAGCTGCCTAGGCACAAAAGTGGGTGGAGCAGCTGGGATCCCGGTGGCAGCCACTGCACTTGGCTTCTGCAGTTGCAAATTTCTTACTTCGGCTCACTGCCTCACCCGGCCACGCCCACTCTTACAGCCCGGGGTTCTCTTAACTTCTTTTTTTTTTTGGGCTCACACACACAGCAAGCTGGCTAACTGATTGTTCAGATACAGATAAGTGGGCCCACGACTCGACTATGCCTTTTGGTCGGGATTACAATACCCGTATTGGTTCAAGTCGCGAGCGCAAATATGTTAATTGCTGCCGCGCTAAACAGAAGCCAAAAATGGTATGGGGGCTTTTCGCGTTTTCAGGGAGGTGTATCTGATTGTCAGAGTTCAAATAGCAATTGAAATAAATGTTCCAAGAGCGTTAATTGCTTCATTAACAGGCAAATTACCATACAAATGGAGGCATAATGAAACTTAAATGGAAAAGTGAAATTGCTAACGGTTTCTAGGCTTGTAGGATGATTTTCTTAGAACCAGATAGTATATATTTTATATTTATTTCCAGTATCTAGTAAACTTAATAATACAAATATTTTTTAAAAAAGGTATCCTTGCGTTTAAGGGTGATTCTTGAAAACACGATATTTTATATATTTTTTACTACATTTTTTTGACTATCAAAATAATCTTTTAAATATTTTTTTAAAAGGGGAACTTCCTAAAATGTTTTTGTCGTTAAGGTTGATTCTTGAAAATAAAATATTATATATTTAAAAAGTAATTTTCAAATTGTTTGGAATAAAGGTAAATTACAAATAATTGTTTTTACATTTTTTTTTACTTGTGGGCTTTTTAATAATACGTCTGCAATATGTTCTTCTATTGTATCGTTTATAGATACTCTTTCCATCCCTTGTTAATATTTTAACTAAATATATTTTTTAAATAAAGCTTAAGAAAATGCATTATTTTTTAACTAAAAAATCCCAACATTTTAACAACTTTACTAATTTTCCAAGAATTTCCTGAGCCTAAAATATATTTCAAGAATTCTAGAAATTTCAGCAAATTGAAATTAATTTAAAGACACAAAAAAGCGTTAATTGAACAACATTAGAGCCAACATTTGATTGCTTAATTTACATGAAAATTAACTAAACCAGACGCTGGGTGAGAAGGCGAAATCACAGAGCATCGGAATGGCAGAGGGAAATACCAAACTAGAGCCAGGAATAATGGGTCAGGACCCAGGACTCAGGACTCCGAACCCAGGGGCAGGGGTCATCCCTTCGATGGCGAGGACAGTGGGGAGTTCATAAAGATGCAGACCATTAAGACGTTTTAATTCTTGATTTTACACCCTCGTCGCGGGGATTTTTGTTATTTTTCTTGGGGTCCAGTACAAGAAGTACGAGAATGAGAATGAGAATTCGGTCGTGGCTCATGACCCACGAGGACTGTCAATTTCCCCGGGTTTATGCCCCTCGTCTGTTGTCGTTTTATTTTTAATTTCGTCTGAGCGAGCCTTTTTTATGCCGTCGAGGCTCATTAGATTTGCAAAATGTTTCGCTTCTCTCGCCGGCGATGGTGGTCGTTAATGTTATTAGGTTCTTGGTTCTTGGCCCCTGACCCCTGACCCCTCCCAACTGCCCAAATGCAATTGGATTAATAAATGCCATTAGGCATTGCAAGTGTTTTATTTTTATTCCACTTTTTTGGGATGGATAATTTGTATTTATGCTGTCATTTTATGCCACATTTAAGTCGAGTTATGGGCGAGGACAAAAAGAAGGAAAATAAATGTAGTAGGGAGAATTTGGGATGGGAATAATTGACGAAGTGGCCCGTTATGCGTTTCATTATTTTGAAGGATTAATATAACTAATTTTTGATGATATCTCTATTAAAATCAAAAACACAAAAATTACTTTTTGATCGAAAAAATAAGTTTTAAAAAAACCATTTTAATAAATAACTATTATTTATTTATATATTTTATATAACAGTTATATTTATTAGTATCGTTACCGGAGTATAGAGGTTGTTTGTTTTTTCTCAGTATTATGGTGATCATCTAAAGTGTAAAGTTTTACAATGGGATAATAAACTTGTGTATTAAATACCCGTTAAAAACCAATTTTTTTAAATAAAATGCCTTAAAAAACATTTCTGCTTAAAAATCCATACTTATGTGACACGAATTATTAAGGGAAGTTAGTTCATACATATTATGCGTCAAGAAAAATGAATAATACGAGTTGGAAGATAGAATAGGAAATGGAAATGCGACAAATGTCAACAATCGCTGGGTTATTTTGGTATTTCACGGGGTGACTTTGTGGGTGTGACCCCGACACTTGGCAAACACATTTACCAACAGCAATTAGACCAGCGCGTTTTTTATTTTAATATAAATGAAGTGAAATTAAAAGGCGACTGTTGACAAAGGCCGGACAGTCAGTGGTGGTCACATGTGGTCGATGGTAAGAGAAAGAGGAGTTCGGAGGTCATCATCAAAGCGGCGAACACACGTGTCTGGGCGGTCAACTTGGTCCAGCGGCAAATGCTTTTGACACCTTTCAAGCGAGCGGGTGTGAAAAAAGCCCTGAATAAAAGGTCACAAAGCCGGACAATCGCAGAGGTCGCCGTGGTCGGGGTCAGTCGGCCCCCAATAACCTTTGGCTGACAGCAGCAACACCCCCGAGTTAATAAAAATCAAAAATCTCTGGCCACTTGCTAATGAGCGAGTTGAACAGGAGCTCAGTGAACTCGAAATTTGAGGAACTCTCAAGTAACTTGTGTATTTTGGAGGCATCTTAATATTTTCCAAGCTGACACCCTTTAGACGTTTTGGGTTGTCAGGTGTCTTGGTCAAGAAACTGAGGTCAAAGTTTACACAGTTCACAGAAATTAGGCACATATCATGTTATATTCACTAAATATTGTACAGGCTCCTACAAGTATACTCACATAAAAATATTTTGGGAAACATACAATGATATAAAAAGGTTTATCTATTAAAGGACAATTTAAAATAAATTTTCTAAAAGTTTGATAGTTTAAAAATATTTGTAGGCCTCATTAAAAATTAATTAAAATTTTAGAAATATCTGAAAATGTATTGAAATTATATAGTATATACCTACTTTAAAATAATATTTTCCCAACCTCTAAACATTAAAAATATCTTAAATAGCTGACTTTCTTTATTTAACAACTCTAAGCTAATTATTTGTTAATCAACACATACTCCCAGTATTTAAGCACATATCAGACATTAACCAAATTTTGGCATTTCCCTGGGGAATGTGTCTTCGGAAAATCCCAGTCGTCAGAAATTCCGCCGACACCCAAGTAAATTGAATTCTTTTTCGGCATTCGAAACTAAACGAATTAAAAGTGTTGGGCTGGAGTCCTACCCATACATATATTTATAGGAAAATACCACGCCCACAGGAGGTGGAAAAAATAATTAAATGATAAACTAATCTACACCCAAGCCTGTAATAATCAGACGCCCAAAGAGGAGGAAACGAGAGGCCAGAAAGTGATAGAGTTAGAGATATTAGTGTCTGAGTTTTTGGGGGGCTGGCAAATGGGCCCCAAATTGGGTGGAAAAATGGGCATGGGATATATATACATATAACCAACCGGGTGTCCTTGCTGGTTTCGCCGCCTGGGCAAATAATTATTATTTTTGCGAAACTATAAATCTGCTTACAAAATATTTTCGTGCATTTTTCTCCCAGTCACCCACAGCGCAGGGGGTTAAATGGTGCGGTGAGGGGGCAGTAAGGGGTTAAGGCTGGAGGAACACCAGACTGCGCCAGCCTCGGCAATGATATACAGTTTTCAATTAAAAATTATAGTCTAATGAAATTTTCCAGCATCGCCGTCAGCAGAGTTTTCTGGGGTTTTTATTTTTTCGGTTATGGCAGGGGGTTTTTCCTCTAGTTAATTGCCAGTTTCTGTGGGCAAAAGAACCTTTAAAAGGTTTTTGGCCCAAAAGGTTTTCCAATCACCTTTAGTTTGTATTATGTTTCCCTGCCCTATAGTATTCTCATTTATTTTCCTACTTTCCCTGTGGCTCAAACATTTTGTCATCTTGTTGGCACTCTTTTGATTTATGCTATTTACTTTTTATCAAGCTGCCGTCTGCACTGGCTCTAAAATAATTACAAAGCTCTGGGTACCTCTACCCCTACCCCTACTCAACCCAACTAGATTTTTCGATCAAATTTCTTAGTTCACAAAAACTACAGGCCACATACAGCACACATGCGCCCCAGCCACAAAATATTTTGGTATGAAAAATGTCCAAATTGCTAACCGAAAAATGTCCTTTAAAACTGGGGGGATATGGTAGAACATAGTAGAATTGCCTGCTCTGTAGTTTGCTTTTTGTTTGCTTTCTAATAGTTGCTCTAGGACCACCCCCCCCAAAAAAGTGGAAGATGAGGACGATGAGCACCTGTCCCATAACTGGAACCCTGTCCCTTGCAGAACCCAAGCCCCATCCTCTCTGGTAATCCGAAACATTGTTGGTTTTAGTTTTTCCGGGGCTATGGTCTATAGTTTGAGTAATTTGCTTTTAAGCGGTTTTTAATATCAAAGTATTGCCGAAATATTTCCTAAAATACGTACGTATATACTGTACATAAGCAACCCCCAATGCGACACGAAACTTTTCATCCCGAAAATGCGTAGAAAATCTGTTTGAAATTGTTATGTCATTTTTATGCAAAATATTTTCAAAATAAGAGAAACAAAAACCGCTGAGCTGGACCTCGCGCCTTGTGACTGTCATAAAAACGGGGAAAAAATCGTAACATTTAAAAGCTGTTCTCATGAACATAATGGTATAAGGTCCCAAAATGGAAAACAAAAGTGAAGAAGTCATCAAAATGTAACTCAAGACATTTACCGCGACTAATTTCTGTCCAGTTCAGGTTTTCCGTGGGCTCATTTTGCCATTCGTTTCACTTTTTTGTTTTTCTTTTTTTTTTTATTCAGCTATTGGGTGGCTTTTTTCTCACCCCAACAGTTCATTAGCCAGAATTTACAGTCACTTTTGATAGATGCAACCGAAATTGTACACAAAATGTAGGCCCAAAAAGGTGGCTTTGTTTCTGAGGGATGTAGTTACTTTGCTCTGAACATCTGAGGTCCTCGTCCACAATTACCATGAATATTAAGCCACAATAAGAGCCAAAAGCTGCAAGCTGAACTCGCAATTGATGGAGCCACAGATGTTTCGGTGAGGTTGTGGTTTTGGTTTTGGGTGAGGTTTCGGTTTTTGGGGCTTCGGCCTCACCTTCGACCAGGTAATTGAAGGAGGGTTGCTTCTAAATGGAAATATCTTAAAAGTACCAAATGCATTTTTAATGAAATTTATGTAGGTTTGCATTAGTTAGTGAAATGGAAATGGAAATAGGCGGTGGGGTTTCAGAACACAACATTGTATTGTACTTACTAAAAAGTTGATTAGCAGAATGGTATAAAACTTGTAAGAACCCCTTTTTTAATATTTGTTATATCGCCATAATCAAGTCTATATCTCTATACAACATTGTTTTTTCATAAGTTATTGAAAAAAATATGGAATGAAGCATTGTATTAAGAAGTTGATTAGCAGCATACTAAGATTTTAAAATCTCTTTTTCAATAGATGTTAAATATCATTTTATCGACAAATCATTTCAAATGACCAAATCAAGAATTCTATACAAAATCATTTTTGATTAGTTATCGAAATGTTATTGGAATACATAATTGTATTGTCGTTATTTGTAGAAGTAGTATAAAAACTTTAATTGATAATCAGAATATTCCTTCTACATATCTGAACTATTTGTCCCATACAATACCATCTTCCCTCACATATCATAAATCAATTGCACAAACATTTCCGATATGCGTCGAAAAAGAAAACAAAGAAGTGGTTTGCTTAAAAACTTGCACATTTCCTGGGCTAATCAAGTGGAGTCCCTGGAGAAATGCGCATTCATTTCGAAATTCCAACCAACAAGTTACCCTATTCAGTTAGGGTAACTCCCCTTCCTAAAAACATTTCCTGATGGCCTGCACCCAGTGAACTACCCATTACATACGCAGTTAACTCAATTCCTCGCTTTTCTGTCCATTTGCAATGTTGGCAGCCAAATTGAATTCAAATTCAATTTGAACTTTTCAATTTGGGAACCGGCAGAGGGAGGATAACAACGGCACAGAACATTTCGAATGCGTAAAAGGTAATGAAAATTATGAGTTGAACCTGATCCCAGAACCTTCTAAAAAAAGAAACGAGAAGTGAAAGCTAAATGAAATTTTACAAACCAAATTGTTCATGCACTTTTGAGCAACACTTTCAGCGTTAAAAGGGCAGACAGAAGGCTCAGACAGTTGGCCAAATGAAATGAAACATACTCGTAAATTTAAATTGAAATTGAAATACGGCAAACTTCAGACGAGAGTTGTGTGTTTTTGTTGCCTCTCGTTGCCGCGGGCAGCGTTTTTGTAGCTGGGTGTGACATTTGACGCCCGACGAGGGGAATTTTCTCCATTTTCCACCCGAGACACCCGAGTTGCCCACCCAACACACCCACTAGTTATGACAGTTACAACTTTAATCAGACAACTCCCCGGCCACCATTTGGCGCATTCATAACCAGCGAAACTTTTACGAGCCACTTGGCCAGTTGACGAGCTCTGGAGCTCAGCTATACCATCCTGTACAGGTACATCCGCATAGATGAGGTCCCTGGCGTTCCACAATGTTGACCAAACATAAAAAAGATGTTCGCCGTCAAGTGGGATTTGTATTGCAACTCGACGGGGGCTTACCCTAAACAAAATTTAGATCAAGATTGTCATTTCTTTTTTATTAGTTATTTATAGATACTTCCAGTTTGAAACTTAAAGTCAAAATATATTTGTTTTTTAACATTGATACTGTGTCGATATTTGTCGTGAAGGTCAATATGCAAATCGATGTTTTAATGTAGCGATTTATGTGCGATAAATCGATATTCTGTTTGATATATATTTGTTTTGCAAAAAGAAGCTAAACATAGTTTAAACCATACATTGTTGAAAATTACTATGCAAGTATATCAATTAAATTACAGTTAGTTAGAAATATGTTTTAAACATAATTGGTGATCGATATTATCGATATTTTAACGTTATATGCGATACTATAAACTTCGATGTGTTAGACTTAACGATATTTTCGATATAATTTAATGCATCCCTATTTGGTTATAGTAAAAAAGATAAAATTAGAAAATATAATGGTCGAATTAACACGGCAGGGTATTTCTGAGTTTATATTATTGAAAGACAAACCCTTTCAAATGCACTCATTGCAGACAGGCCGACGATGCACTCCTTTGTATTTAGTACCCACAAAAGACTGCCCTGCACCCAAAATCGAAGCTGAAATCCCATATAGGACCAGACACAAACCCAACTGCCGACCGAAAACTCTCCAGGGCGGACCGACAATTATTATTTTACAAATTGATATTTATGAAGCAATTTACAAAATGTTTTTACGCCAAACGACTTTTGCAATCGCCGGAGTTGGGGGATGGGACTCGGAGGCTTGCACAAACATTGCACAGATTGCAGTCGACTACAGGTCCTGATTTCATCCTGGAATGGACCAGGGACTATGGACCATGGACCCTTGGGCCGTGCTGCATTGGCATTGCAGTCGGGCAAAAAATGTCATGAATTTCATTCGGTAAAAGAAGAGTGAGGCGGAGGATCCGCAAAACGGTTGACTTTTACCCAGCGAGGCCCCACAAATGTTTATTAATTTTATTGAACAATTAATTAAATGCGGGCAAAATGTTTTGTCAGCGGCATTGCCAAACGACAGCTGCGAACGACGACGACGATGGCCTTTTGGTTTGTTGCACTGAGCCTGCAAGTATGCAGCTCGATATTAAAATACCACAAAAACGTGACTCCAAGTCGAGGGTCAGGGGTTATTGGCATATGGAAAGAGTTCAGGATGTTCTCGATAAGTGAATGCTTTAAAATTGCCCATATTTTTGAAAAGAAAAGGATTAACATATATCATGGAGTTAAATTGCTGATTTGCAAAAAATGAGATTCTCAATATCAAGTTAGGGGTTATCTGACTAGTATATTTTTCGGCTAAGCTTAACAGAACGAATATTTCACTGAATCGTGTGAAACCGCTCTCTGCAAATATAAGAAAAAGAATTTGTCTTTCTAAGCAATATAACTTTAAGTTAACTTTCCTTGGCTTTTAACAAACTACAACCTTAACATGACATTGAGAAATCGGTTAACATGTCATATCTCACTCTGTAAGGATTTGACATTCCCTAATGAGAAACGGAAAGTATCTTTCTGAATATAAGACAGAGCAATTATACTTCATATTAACTTTCTATGAAAGAAAATAAACTGTAACCTTAACATGACACTAAGAAACCGGTCCTTTAAATTATACCAGCACTCAAGCAATTTCGCAACATCCGCTTCAAATAGATTAAGTAAAAATGTCAATTATAAAAGTTTTAAAATACCGAATGCATTTACCGGAACACCCCAAAAAAAGGTGCATGATTTTATGAAGTGCAACAGCAGTTGCAACAACAATCAAAGGGCCGTTAGCACTCAATGCAAATGTTGCAGTCACAAATTGTTTTTATTGAAATGGAGCTCTCCCAACCCACCAAAAAATATAAAGGCAATTGCCAAATGAAAATAGGCAAATGGCAAAATGTGGCCCATTGTTTAAAAATATATGTGCCGAATGTACACCCCGTTCATAAAGAAAAAACAAATGCAGGCCATAACAGTTTTGTTCTTTAATGGCAAATTTATTTGCATATTGTAGCATTCGATGTGGGTGGACAGGGGTTTTCCAGTGGGGAAAATGGATGTGGAAATTCAAGAGGTTGAGGGTGATATGCACTTGACACTCAAGTGGACGCTACACACATGCCGAAATCGGGCGAGGGTACAAGTATTATTCTCGAGGGTTGCTCGCCTTTCAAAAAAGGTTTTTCGCTTTTGGCACACTCGCCGCGCGCTTAAGTAAATACAAATTTACATTTCGCTGCCATAAACACTTTTAAATTTGAATTTCATTCTTCTGTTTTTTATTTTATGCTGCGCCCTGCATGCAAATTGAAATTGATGCCAAGGTAAACAATTTCAATGGAAGCCAGACAACTGGCCAAAAGGTCAGCTCTCGTGACCCCATGCGGATGAGCTGCCAAAGAGCTTAGCCCGGCCAATTGCGTTGACAACTCCGGTTCGGGGAGATGGGGAAACCCTCGAGGAAATGTCTTGGCCATAAGTCAAAGCCACTTCACAAAACACTTCCGGCTCACTGGGACGTTTTGTGGATTTTCTATTATCCGCTTGTTGGATTTTCTCTTTCTGCTCGAGGTTTTTTCTGTTCGCACATGATTTCGTACAATTTATGGGGGTACATTCGCTTTTTAGAGAAGTTTCTGAAACCGAATTTTGTTGTTACACTTGTTAAGCATTTTTAAAAGCGGGATCTCTATTAATATTTATTTTATTTTCTTGAACCATTTTAAAGTAAATTTAAGGCCAAAATTAAATGGTTCTTCTGGAAACTTTTAATATACATATGTTATTTTATTTATGGTCGTTTTCGTTATATTGTGATAGATAGATGGTATAGTTAAAATAGCTGCATGCCTAGGTATTTTTTTAAAGGGTTATATTTTTCGAACCGGCCCACATAAAAAATCTTTAATAATGGCTCACCTTCTGATGAAAAGTAATTTATTTTAACCAGCCATTGAACATAGTCGCTTGATCTATACAAAATAAGTTATATGAGTGATTTTTTTGGAAACGTATTAAGTTTTTCTTTGTGGTCTCAAAACGATTTCTTATTTGATTTTGATTTGAAAAAAAAAACCATTTTATATTTAAGTATCTTGATATATATTTTATTAGATTTTCTTCTATGTTTCTCTTCTATGGAAAACTTTATAGAACTTATTAATATTAAATAAATAGTCCATCATAGTAATACTTCAACGTAAGCTGTAAAAGTAATACATAAAATAGATGTTTAGATAAACAAATGGTTCCAACTTTTCTTATAGGGAATTAGCTAGTTCCGTTTCTCCCAGGGCCCCTTGATTTTTCCGAATTTCCCACCCCCTCCAAAAGTACAACCACAAGTAGCTTTGTTTCTTCCACCCGAAACTTCACTCCTTTTTGGCAATTTCGCCTTTTATTTCTGCTGCCGGGGAGCAATTGAAATGGTATTTTCATTTCCGAGTGTGCACTTGTTGCTCCAAAGGAAATAAGTGGATGGATGTGGGTGGCCTTCGCTCTCGACGAGGGTTTATTTTGGCAGAAAAGTGTAAGCCCTCCGTCCCCGTTTTTCGTTTGTAGTTTCTCGTTCGGTGGTTGCTGCCACTGCCACAAAAGACCCTTTTTTGGCTGAACCACCGCAAAAAAGCTGAGGAAAATCGTCGCATAAAAAGGGGGCGTTTAGTGTGTAAAAAGAAGCTGGGCTCTCACTCGCCCTTGTTGTTTTTGTTAAATTTTGCAGAAAGTCACCAAAAAATCACCACCCACACCCGCCGTATCCGCTTTCCTTTTTCGTGGGTGTGTGTGGGTGCGTGTGGTTTTCGCCACCGGGTTTTTTGTTTAGCCTTTTGGGTATTTAAACTAAGCGGATTGTATGGGTGACATGAGTAGGTGTTAAGTGGCTTTGTCACTTTTCCAGAAGGGAGGGAAAATTTGAGTAGACTATGGAGATACTTCCCCCTTTTCTTGTTGCTGAAAGTCACATACCAAGAGTTGGAAAACCCAATCAGTTTGCCTTGCACTCAATTTAAGCATTTAATTGCTTTCCGCAATCATTCGAAAAACACTTTCGCCAGCCTCTCGAATTCTAAAATCTCACAAAATTAATCAGTTCACTTTGGGGCCCCATCCCAGCAGAAAGTCAGAGCAATTAATCCAACTCAAATGACTGACTGATTCAATCGTTTTTCTGCCGGATTCGAGAGACGGAGATTTGCCGAGGCAATAAATCGTTGCCTGCTGCTACGGCTGTTAATTTGCAATTCCGATTTCAATTTGAGCACAATTTTTGCTCCGAAAAATATGGCCAACGGGCAATTGTACAGCATTGCCCATAGTGTACAAGAAAAAATTATTGTCAGTTTTAAAATATTACAAAAATATGTTTTTTTTTCGATGGATCTTTAAAACATCTTGCAGAATACTTTTTTTTTAATATATTTTGAATTTGTAGAATTGAAAACACAAATATATTTCATGTTTAACTGCAATATTCCAGATTTTTAAATATTTAATTGGCTTATCAATTAAATGGGTGAGTAATTTTTTAACATTTATTCCAAAAATGTTTATTATTCAGAGGGTCTCGTAACATTTCTAAACTTTTTCTTCTAATTACTTAATTCAAATATCGTAACATTTTTTTAATCAATATGACCTATAATTTTAGTTTTTTAATAAAAACACCAAAGATTTTTTGTTTGAAAAATAATAATACTTTCAAATCAAAAGAAATATAATTTGTTTCTTAATCTGAGAAAAATTGTATTTAGACATTTAAGGTGAACTTTAACATTTTAACGAGTTATTTTAAAAACTTCTTAAAACGAGATGAACTTTGTATATTCTGATAGGATCCCTAAAATGTATATATACTACATTATCTTGAAAAGAGTATATTAAAATATTTTTCTAAAGAGTTGCAATTTGCATTTCAATAAAAACACTTAAGTTTTGATTTAGCCGTCGATAAATGGTTGTTAATATTATATTTTTTTCAGTGCCTCATCACTGTTAGATCCCCTCAAGAGTGATGCCCCCGTAGTGACCGCAAACATTTGACCAGGAGCCCTCGGGGGCTGCTCCTGTTCGAGTTCCAACTGCAGGACCTCCCCTTCAATGTGCATGTGGTTGTGGCTATGTGGATGTGGCTATGCGGATGTGGTCATCCTGCGTCCGTTCGCACGGACATGCGTCCGTTTGTAAGCCATTCATTTGTCCAATCATTCAACCGGAAGCTATACCGTTTGACACACATATACCCGTATACCCGTAGAGCCCAGCCCATCCGGAATTTGCCGGTGGTGCTGGTGGAACCCGCTGGGTGTCACACTCGGACACTCGCATGACACATGCAAATTTTCCAGCCGCAATCCCCCCGAAAACATCCGCATCTCCATCCGCATCCACATCCGCATCCGCTTTTGCCGGCAATGTGTCATGCGAGTGGCAGTCGCCACTTAATTCATTTGATGCCGTAATTTGGCAATTTCTCGCAGATTTCCACAGTCTGACATTCGGATTTGATCAATTAATTTGAATAACACCGGTCATTTATCATGACGCGGCCCCCGAGGTACAGATACGAAAGGGTTGCCAGGCTGACTGACAGGATATCCCCTGGACTGGGATTGCCGATTCGGAGGCAACCGACGAAGTTAATCCCCCATCGAGTGAGTGACTCCAGTTTGGGTTCGTTTTTTCTCGCAAATCGCGGGGGATTTCAATTGTTTTCATTGGATGTTTTCAGGAAGAGAGTCATTTAAAAGTTTTACTTAGTTATTTAATTAATATAAGCAGGAAAACAATTAGCTTTGTTAATTTAAATATGATTCGTAATAGATTGGTTAATATATTTATAATCATTTCTTTTGTTGCGATTTCTTCTTTTGTAATTTAATATATTTTAATATTTATTTAATATTGAAATGGATACGTTTATAATATTTATAATAAAAGGCACTTAACATTTTAGTTTAATTTTATAAATACCCTCAAAAGCCGTTTAAAGCTCAGACATTTTCCATTCACCACCAATAATCATAATAAATGACAAACAAAATGCTTGAATTACGTTTTTAACCCTCTAGTGCCCAAATTTTCTTTTCAAAAAAAAAAATTATTTTTGGATTCATTATGTATCAAAAGTGAATGTTTGTTTTAGAAAAACTTTTACTTTTGCATGGATCGAGTTTTATAGGACTATATCCTTGGACCGCCTAGAGGCGGCTTTGGGAAGGTAGGCCAACAAAAAATTAGGTAATCAATTCTTTTGTTTACACGTTTTATTATAAATTACTTAAAGAAAGGCTCCAAAAACAAATAAAACAACAATTAAAACTAAAGTTACTTAAAGTTACTTATTTTAAAAAAATATTTATATTTTGCACTTAATTTGCAAATAATTATTTCGTCCGAGTTGCACAAATTTTCTGCTTCAAATGACTACAGCAGCTTGCGCAAGCTCTAGTATGTATTCCAAACGCAACGAACTTAATTTTTGGACTTCCCCGAATTAGAAAAAACGCAAAACCGAGTCAAAAGGAATGAAAAGACTAAAATAACGGTGTTTGGCACTAGAGGGTTAATAAGCACAGCAATACTTTATGGTATTGCTGCAGTACTCCCTCCCTTTAAAACCATATATCTCTTCTTCCCGACCCAACCAAAGTCACGTAAAAAAGTAAGCAAAAGTGAGTGGAACAACAAAAGAAAAGCCCTGAAAGAAGACACGGCTGCTTAGATAAATGAATGCGAATTACGAGCGGGAAGGGGAGCATTTTCCGGGGGAAAACCCAACTTCCAGTGCCACATACTTTGCATACTTTTTCTGGGAAAGCATTCGAAACAAGCGTAAAGCCGCAGCAACTGTGTAAAATTTGTTTGGGAAAAATCCAAAGAAAAGCGTTGAAAAAAACAAATCACAAAGCCCAAAAAAAATGATATACAAATGACTTTTTATGTTGATTTCATGGACGCAGCTGTTGCGGGGGTTTCCTTATAATTTATTATCCTGCACGGTTTGTTTTATGAACTTTAAATAAAAATTTATTAGCAGCAGAAGGGAGGCGAGATAAAGTCGAACAAGTTGTGCGGCATGTGGCTGTCGCAAGACAGTTTGCATTTTTGATTAATTTCCATTTCGCTGCTATCGACGATGCATCAATCAAAGTTTTCAACATTCTGTCCGTGAAATGAAACAGGAAGATGTCCCTTCTTTTGGGCAAGGAATTTACCCCCTGAGGCATTATATTTGATGTATGAGCCTATCAATAAATTTGACAAATACAGGAAGTGGTCAGTTCATTTGGAGAAGTCTTCTTATATTCCCATATAAATATATAAATAAATAAATAAAAACTTTAAGTGTCACTTCCTACATTTATGGTTTTAAAAATATAAACATATGAATATTATATTTGATTTTGATTATATCTTTTAATAATAGTACCATTATTGGAAAACGTTTTTTTAAATTTATTTATAATAGAAAAATGGTATTTATTCTGGCTACCATGTTTTTAAATCAAAAAATCTTTTTAAATATATGTTTTCCTGCATTTTCATAGACTACCGTCTGATTTTCTCCCTCTAAAATCAAAATTCTTCCCCAATACAACACCCCAACATTCATTTGTTGACGTCAGTCTGATCCCCTGCCGTTTTTGCATCCCCAAAAAGAAATCCGAAGAGAAATCTTAATCCAGACGGTTCTGGGGGGAAATGTAATACAATCTCACAATTTAACGCTACTTATGCACGGCGTATGAATTTCATGCCATTTGTAAGCCACTCCAAGGCATTCTAGGAAATTTGCTCCCCAACAGGAATCAACAGAATCCCAATGAAATATAGACAAAGCTATTTAGACTTGCTGGTGATGGCTAATAAAGCCAAAATTCCAGAGTGATGATTGCCAATATTTGACTTGACTTCTTGAATGTAAAACAACACGAAGAAAAGATAATACGCTAGATTTATTTTCATATTCGTTCATTCAATTCTTAGAATTTAATGAATAATCCAAGTCTAATAAAAAAAAATGTAATACTAAAGTTTATGAAACTTATATATCATAATAAATTAACTTTCTATCAGATATTTTTCGATTAAAGCACATCTTTGTTTTGATAATTTAAAAATTCTTTAGTTTTAGAAACATTTAGAATGCATATTCAATGCTTAATATAAATTTAGCTTATAAGGAATCATAATACCCAAAAGCCATATCCTCTGGGTTTGTACATACATAGGTCTATAACTCAGCAACTAAAAATTTGCACGCATTTTCCAGAATCTAGATTTGCCATAAATTTATTCAGAAACAGTCGTGTCAGAAAATCGTTTAGCAATAAAGTTAAAATCCTACATAATTGTTCCCCAAAGTGGCATATGGACAAGTCGATTTTTTCGAGGGTGTCTTCGGGAATTATCTCGACGCGAATATAAGGTTGTACACCAATTTTATTAACTGCAAATCTTATTTGCATGTTTATTTTGCATAATGTGCCGAAAAACAAGCGTCAAGTCAGGGGCGCACACCCCTGCAGAACCGGGGGATGAGGGTAGCTTTCTTTTATTCAAATATTTTCTTATGACTTGCCAGAGCGCGACAAAAATTCGATTTGAGTGTCTGTCAACCGCCGAAAAACCCCAACCGAAAATATAAAAATGAAAAACAAATTTCACGCTTAACAACGCGGTTTGCTCCGTTCAACGATTTGCATACGAAATCGCAGAAGTCAAGGGGACCTGTCGAAGGGTGGTTCTACAAACTGCAACAATTACAGATGTTATTCGACCTCTCGATTCGAGTGGCTCTACGTATTTTCATATTTTTTATGCATTTTCCACGTGTCAAATCGCGCGTCAATCAATCGATGCGCATCAGGCATGTTTAATTTTTTTTGGAAATTTTCCTATCCACTTTGCCTTTGCCTCTTTATTTGTTTTTCATTTTTATGCCCCGGCACACCCCACGGAAATATAAAAAATATAAAGCGAAGAAGGTGCTGGTTTCAATTTTACGCCGATTGGTTTTCGGCAATCGCCTGTGCAAATAAGCTGGTTGAGCGATAAGCCCAAGGTCCATGCTCGTCTGGCTATAGAAAGATATATCTTACCGTATAGCCAGGGCTCAAATTTAAATAAATACAAGCTAAGTGGAAAATAAAATGCTCACAAAAGGTAGTCAGGGGTATTTTCCCTTTTGCCCGTAACGAGACCATTTTTACACCGGCCAATCTGTAATTGGATTTATTAGGGTACTTTGGTAGATAAACTCGCTGGACTTACTAGGCACTTTATAGATATTATGGTTAGAGATTTGGAGTCAATATACTAAGAAATACATAGTTTGTTAGGTAAATACATTTTGAAAAATAGTTTGATATTTTTAGTGACCTACAGTGGTCGGCATAAGTATTTTGACAAAATAAAAGTTAAGTATACTCATAACTTGAATTTACTTCTTGTAAACTATAGGCATCAATGGAAAGGTAATTTCAATGCCGTTTGAATGATACAATACATTTCTTTACCCATTCAGTACTTATTGAAAAGGACGAATTTGTGTAAATCAACTTTGAAATTAAAAAAAAAAACTTTTTTCCTCGTCTTGAAAACTTAAATTTTTTGATGCAAAAAGTTTCTTCAAACAAAAATAATAGTAACTGCAAAAAGAATTTTTCAAATATCATTTTGCTTATATTTTTTATGATTTTTTGAAGGTGACAATGTCGGAAAAAATTTGTATGAAAAAGACAAAAATATGGCTCAAATGCCTGTTTTTAAGCATTTTCAAAAATTCATAAAAAATATAAGAAAAATGATTTTTGAAAAATTCTTTTTGCAGTTACTATTGTTTTTGTTTGAAGAAACTTTTTGCATCAAAAAATTTAAGTTTTCAAGACGAGGAAAAAAGTTTTTTTTAAAAATTTCAAAGTTGATTTACACAAATTCGTCCTTTTCAATAAGTACTGAATGGGTAAAGAAATGTATTGTATCATTCAAACGGCATTGAAATTACCTTTCCATTGATGCCTATAGTTTACAAGAAGTAAATTCAAGTTATGAGTATACTTAACTTTTATTTTGTCAAAATACTTATGCCGACCACTGTATATTATGTATAAACAGGGTGCTTTTTAGCAAATTATATTTATTTTCATATATATAATTATAATATAATAAATGAATTACCAATTAAATTAAATACAAATTATGTAAACATTTTAGAATTATAAATTATTGACTATAAGGAAACTCTATAAAGAACAGTTAACAATTTATCATCGTCAAATATTTTTTGTCATAATTTAATACTCTAAAAAACAATAAAAATAGAATTTATTTAATATCATATAAATATAAATGAAATAATATTTTTTTAAAAGTATTATTTATAATCCAATCAATATTTTAAATCGAATGTAATAATATTGCAACTAGAATTTTTGATTTTTATAAGCCTCTTTTGCACACCTGTTCATAGTTGTATAATTCTCCTTTTACAAGTTCCCCACCCTAGCTCCAATTTCTGGTGATTAACCCAACCAAACATTAAAAATGTCGAAATGAGATGTTGAAAATGTTGAAAGCAACTTGGCGGAGCTTATTAAAAATTCAAGTATTGCCAATTTTTGGCTGCCAGCACGAGAGGCAGGCGACTGTAATGCGATATAAGATTGTGAACCCCTCCACAGAAACAGATGAGAGCGTTGACAACGCACGGGGAGAAGGCACTTACAACAATGGAAATGATTTTTGCATAATTTATTCGATGATTATTACAAGGAAGGAGACAGTTTTTGAGTGCCAGCCAACCGTTGGGCGCCAGTTAATGTTGCTTTTTATTACAATTAGAATGTTTTGGGGATTGTAAGTTGAGGCCGCGGCTCCTTGGGTGCTCAGTTGTTGGTCCTGTTTGTGCATATTCCCGGGCTTTAATTTGACTGCTGGCTGGAAAAGTGATTATGTACCTTTTGTCAGCTGCAACATTTCAACTCCTGTCCCCAGAGTGTCGCCGGATTGCCGTTCTACACATGAGCCAGCTCTCTCAAGTGGTTGCCCTTCGGATCTTCCATTTCGACTTCAATCATATTTCATGCCCACTTCTACCTTCTGCCTCGCCGACCCACTTGGTTTATGTTTATTGTTTTATCCCGGCTTTCCGCCGTGTGCCAAGGACTCGCGCACACACTCAGACATAATCAGAAAAGGTAATCAACATAAAGTTGAGCGTCGTCAGCAACAATTCCCATTCCCAACCCCATTCCCCGTCGGCACTTGTCACATTCACAAATGAATGAAGTGCCAAGAGCACAACTGAGACGGGAAAACCCGAGGAAAATTACGATGCCATGGAGCTGGGCACAAGGTGTAACAAAATACCAGGTTATAGCTGGGAAATTATAGGCTAAGCCGTTCTCGTAGAACTTTCCAAGCTTTACCTATATTTATTAAATGCCTAAAAATCTAATTTTATCAAATATTCAAATCCCTAGTATGTTGAAATCACTTTTTGCGCCTAAAGGTATGCTTTAATATACTCGACTTATAAAGTCAACTATCCTTTATTCACTGCATACTTTTGGATATCTAGTGTTTAAAGTGATTTAAAAACCATAGTCATTTCTTGGAATCACCTATTTTTTACTTAAAGTAGGTATAGCCAATTGTGGAAAATGTTGATTTACCGTAAAATTAACAATTTGATCTAGCTGACAAACATTTTTATAGATTTCTTAGAGGTTTTATTATTAATACCCAGTACGTAAACATGTCTCTCATTATATACATCATAAGTCTGACAATCATTGCAGTTTATCAATACTATGGTAACTTGTACTTTAAACATTTGCTAGTTTCTTTTCTTTTAAATACTAAAATATCTCAATTTTTATTTACCAGATCCACTTGCATTTATGTGGATTCTATTTGGCCTTTAATCCGCTCAGTATGTTAAAATAAAATGCATTTATTTCTCTGTTTCTAACAGCTTAAATGTTTAATAAACATTTTTTATCTTTAAGCCACTTTTCTTATTTAAAGGTGTGTAGTGGTTAATTAAATCCTCACTCGTTTCCTCGTATAAAATATCTACATTCAAGTTGCCATATCTTACTCATTTCTCATATCCGGTTGGGCATTCCATCGAAACCCTCAAATTGATTGATCAACTCAATCGGTTGTGCATTTGAGTTTTGTGTTTCGCCAAGCAGAAGAATTCAATTATTCAAAAGCCGAAAACAAAGTAAAGGTGGGTTTAGTGTGGGGCGTTGGGATTAGGGCCAAAAGGATGTGGTCGAATCAAACTCGAATGGAGGGTACGTGCTGAAAGTTTTTTTTAAGATTATTTAATCAATAATTCCCTTTTTTTTAATGTTCAAATGTTACATGGAAAATTAGTGAACGTAAAAAATTCCAGAAGCCTTAATAATTTGATTGATGGTTGAATAGTCGAACCCTTTTTTTGTTTTAACCAGATGATGGCCCCATGATAAATTGCTGATATATATATTTACCTATAAAATTTAAATGCTTGTGTGCCTTGGTTAAAGCCTAAGGATTCCCTCATTATGAACGGGCGACTTAATTAAATGAGCTTCTCTGGTCATTTTCTGGCCACAAAGAACGTCTCGAAACCAAAATAAACACTCCATCGATGGATGCCACCCCTAAATAGCTGTTCTCAAACCCCCGAGACCCGGGAAAACCCCCAACACCTCGAACATGGCTCATTTTGCGGTCTGCATTGCATTTAATTAAATCATAAATAAGCATAAAGCGAAACGCATCTCCCGACAATTAAACAAACATAAAAACCTACCAAGTGACAATGCCACGCCCCCTTTTCCCATACCCATCCACACACAGCCCACACACACTTATTTTCACTGCATGGGGTGAACAGTAAATTGCGCACTCAAATGACCAAAAACGCATTGAAAATTGCATTTAATTAAGTCAATTCCCGTGCTCGCCCTTGGCCACAAAAGCCGCAGCATACTTTCCAGCTTCGTTGGGGACTTTAATTATGTCCTCTTTGGGGGAGAGTCCTTTGAGCGTAGGGTACATCGTCTTTAAGTAGTACTAGGAAAATAATACTTAATGGCAATTTTTACCAGGGACCGAAAATAATGAAATAATAAAAGACTACTGTGATGTGTACTTTTATATGTAAATAAAAATATTTCAATCTTGAGAAAATAAAACTCTATATTCTCTTGTCCACAGTGGGTCTGAAAATAGTCACATTAAAGAAAATTTTTTTTAAATTATAGTAGACTAGTAATAATGATTATTCTCGATCTCTCATTTTAACTTCTAACAAAATCTTTACATCAGTTAAAAAAACTATAATATTACCTGAAGTCAGGCAAGAAAATTATGATTTCAATACAATTGGTATTTAAATAAAATTAATAGAATTAAAGAATGTTCAACATCAGATAGTTTTTAATTTTTTTAAAGCTTAAAAATACCTTAACATGATTATTCAATGGATTTTTATGATTCAATTATTCTATTATTAGCGATAACTATTGACTCATCTATCACTTGAGTGTTTTTCCTAGTTATATTTAATATTTTTCTGAATCCAACTCCTAAATGGCAAGATGCGCATAAATAAGAACGAGTCGAGATCCTCACCAGGTGCCGAAATGGAACTGATTTGTATTCCGACCAAGTAGAAGTTTCTTGGCTTTCCATCGAACACTTCGAAGGCCATCAGAGGAGATCCCCAAAGAAGACCGCTTTTCTTGTCTCCCACCGAGCACAAATGATTCTCAAATAGTGGTCGACGGTTCCAAATCGTTGAGTTGCAGAATTGTAGACTGGCTATTTGTAGCTGCGTCTTCACACGCCACTCATCATCTAAGTTCTTCAACTCCAAGTCCTCCACATCTCGAGCTTTATCAAATCCCGCCCACTCTAACCTCTGACCTATATGTTTGTCCTTATCCTCGCCAACAGGGGGCAAACATATGGGCTGTACGAAGTCTGTGAACTCCACGATCCTCTCCAGTTTGGCCAGGGCGATGTTGAAGTTGAGCCCATTCAAAGTCCCTGATGATTTATATTGGGGATGCACCACCAGTTCTTCAATATCCACCATCTGCGGGGGTGATGTGCACTTTAAGAATTCCTTCACCTTGCGACAATCACCTTCAATGAAGTTCTGTTTGGCCTGCCAGTCTCCAAAAAGGATGAATGTGGCATCGGAATTTGGTATATTTAGCAGACAATGGGCCGGAAGAATCGCAAACTGCCGGTGGATCAGCACCGAAAGGCAGTGGAATTCTATGGTTCCATTAACTGAGTTCTTATAGCCCACTCGGCCAATCCAGGTGTACTCATCCGGTGACGTAATCTTATTACGATCGTACAGCTGGCTCTCCCGCAGTCTTCCGCAGTCTTCTTGGCCCTGAATTGCTATAAAGATTTTTCAGGTTAATTTTCAAAGTGATTATAATTCTACAATTTATTTACGATCTCATTGTACTTTTATAAGACCAATTTTTATACGTTTAAGTAACTTGAGTTAAATTAATTTGTTAAATAAAGAAATAATAATAAAAGTTTTTTATCTTTTTAATCCCACTTATGTTTGGATTTTAACTTACCTGTTAAGAATACTGGCAATACTCCATATATAATATAGAAAACTTTAGCAGCGGCTAACATCTTGCAGTGAGTTTCCAAGATAACTAATTCTCAATCGGTTGACTGAACGGGTTTATAGAGGTTATTACAACTTTTTCTTAGTAGCAGTCTTGCATTTGGATGCGTCAGTCTGAGACGAGTTTTTATTTACTTCATGCATAATTGAATGCCATTTAATCAGGTTATAACCCAATAGTTACACATGGTTAGAACAGATAATATTCTAACAACCTGCGTTATCAAGTTTTTGGGTTATAGAGCTCCAGATTTAATGATTGCGTTGAAACATCCCCATTCTATATTCGTTTCTTTAACTTGGATTCCTAACTCCCGCCAATTTTTTTTTACTGATTGTTCCGCAAAAATATATCTCTTAAGCACCAGCAAACATGTCGCAAACAAGCTCTGATTGACACTGATTCCAGATCGGTCGATTGAACGGGTTTATATAAGTTATTAAAGCTTTCAATCCCTAGACACGTTTTAAGCTTCCATACTAATTAACTACTATACAGATATTATCATTTTGCAATATAGATTAAGATTTCATTGATAAATAATATAATCTTTGTAAGGGTATTCAAAATTCGCTCATATCAACTGAGTTCGAAAAACACTTAATGTTTATTTTGACAAAGCAATTGGCCCAAATGGATGCCAGGATTGTCTGATAATGATATGTTGATGATGATGTTGTCGTCGAGCTGGCCAAAAGCCCATCGGTGGAGTCAAACTGCTCGTCATCGTCGTCTGTTGTTTATTTTAATTACTGAAATTGAATTCGAGTGCCAACTGCCAAATGGTTAAGGTACCAAGTGAACCACCCACCTTCACCCACCTTTCACCCACCTTTCGCCTACCTCTCACCCACCACCCCCTTTGCCAATGTGGGCTCCCCACTTGTTTTGTTAGCAGCCAACTGCACCGCTATCATCGTCCACGTTGTTGTTGCTGCTGCTGACATGGCTGCATTTTGCTTTCATTTGCGTTTACGTTTGGTTTGGTTTTGGCCATTGCCTTCAGCTGGAAGTCCCAGTCCCCCCATACCACCCCTTACAACCCCTACCACCCCCTCATCAACTCCTCCACCGACCAATGCATGTATCAAAGTTTGTTCAGGTAAAATGCCGTCGCGCAATTGTTATGAGTGTCATCATCAACGTCGACGGGCGGCCGAAAGTGGAACGGGTTCAGAAACAGGAGCATTGCTACACTGAAAAAAAGGAGCATATATCGCTGGTTAAATTAAAAAAAATAGTTCTTAAAAAAATGAAATGGCTCTACATAATACATTTTTATTCATACTTAATGAATCTATTTTGATTATTTTTTTTTTGGAACAACAAAGTTTTTAAGACCTTATGACACTTGCTTAATATATGATCTTTGAAAACAAATGTACATAAATCGGTGGAAAAATTAAAAAACCTATGAAACAAGTTAGAAACGATTGTATTTTTCCTAGAACAACAGGGTACTTGAAGGCCTTTATCACTTGCTTCATCTTTGATTACCGACTGGGTTTCTTTTAAATATCCATCGCAACCTAAAGGAAAAGGGGTTCAAGCTCAACAACATTTTTAAATGAATTAATATACTTAATCATTTTTAGGTTGCTATAATTTAAAAAAACAGTTAAGCTAGTATCATAAGGCCCTAAATATTTATTTTGGTATTAAAAAAGTATCAGTTAGCTAGTTAAAGATCATGGTAGTGTGATAACCCCTTATATATTTATTTATTTAAATCAGCATTTACTGTATTAACACCTTGCGAGTCTTTAAGCTTAAAATTCCTTAAAATTCATTTAAGGTTTCTTTCTGTGCAGAAGGGGTTGGGAATCGGTAGGACCAACCTCCTGTTAAACATGGGACACATTATCGATGCCCGTTACTTGGATGATGGTTGGATGGAGGGGCAGTTTCAGCCGGGAAGGTAGGAGGTACTTACGTGGTCAATGGGGAAAGGGAGCGGTGCGTGGTCAGTCAACGCGCGCTTTATGCAAACACTTGGCAAACAGAAATGAAAGCATAATATTGAGCGCATGAGGCATTGGGTGGTGAAATGGGAGAAAGGCAGTCACAAGTGGCCGTCGGTCCAAGGAACGCTATTGGAAGTTCCTGGTACAGAGGAATTTAATTTAAGGCGGCCGGGAAGAAGATGAGTTTTAATTTACTTTTAATACATTTAAGTGAAGCCCTAACTTAAACAATGCAATGGTTTGTTGAAAACGAAATAACTGAAGCGTATTTAGTGTCTTAATTTAAAAAAATCTCTTTTACTTAAGGGGGTATTTTATTTTTTATTATTATTTTTTAATATTTCAAGCATATTTTAAATCTAAAATTATTATTTTGCTTAAACCCTAAGTATCCCATATTTGCCTATAATAAAACCATTAAAAAGAATTACAGACAACGCAAAGGCGAAAAACAAACACAGAAACCGAAAAGCGATTTCGAGCTACGAAATCCTCGAGCCGGAGACCCTCAAATGCGCTTTAATTAAAAATTAAATCCGTTTTGCGCTCATAATTATGCAGTTCTCACATGCGCACCCCCAACCCCCCTAGAACTTAACCCATTCCCACCCCCTGTTCTCAAAACGAGCGAATCATTCCGAACTGGGTCTGTCCGGAAAAGTGGAAAACCGACGAGCCGGGAGCTTGTTGGGCGGGGCGTATGAGTAATAAATTTGTAAAGCACCGAAAAGGGGTTGGCAAAGCGAAAGCGACAGGCAAAACAGTGGGGGGGGCTGTATAGGGTTAAGGGGGTACAGAGCGGTACGAGTGACAGAGACAGGGCGCAAAGGCAAAGGCAACGGCAACGGCATGTAATCAGTGAATAATTCAGTTATAAGAAAATAATTTTTCGCCAAACATTAAAAAAGCGCCAAGCAAAAGAGACAAGCTCTACCCTTGGCCGGGAAAATTAGGGGAAAACGCCCCGCCCACAACAATAACAGACAGAAAATCTCGGCGAGGGCGTTGGAAAAACCAAGACAAGCAACGGAGACGAAGACGTTTGGCGTCATGTAAATAAGAATTATGAAAATAATAATGGAAAAAGGATTAAGACGCGAAAGCAGCCGCATCACCAACCCCAACCACCTAAAGGCAGGCAGACAGACATGAAAAGCGTTGCAAAAATGTGGTTGCTTTGCCAGCTGAAAAGATAATGGTCGCAGAAGGGATTCGAAATGTTGGTTACTCTATAAGGAAATTAAATTAGGATTTAATTTTAGTTTTAATTACAGATACTTAGGAATTTGATCAGATTTTAATTTAGTGAAATAAGTTATAAGTAGGCAATAAGCTTACTGAAAGATAATGGTTAGGCTAGACGCGAATTCTTCAGCACCATATTGTTTTGTATAAATATTTTTGTAAAACTTTTATTTTTTGGCAGCCATTACATGTATGATTTTTATCTATGGTTATAAATCAAGGTAAAAATATAATTCGGCAATAAGCCTGCTAAAAGTGAATTCTTCAGCCTCATTATGTTTTATCATTCTAGTTTTTTAATGCGGTTGGGTATTTTTGTGTAGCTTCTACTTTTAAGATATTTATTAATGGTTATAAAAAAATGTTAAGATTAAAATAAGGCACTAAGCACACTAAAAGTTAATCGTTAAGACTTACGCGAATTCTTCAGGATCATATTATCTTTACAAAATATTTTTTAATAAGGTTGAGTAATGTAGAGTAACTACTACTTTTAAAATGTGTATTTTGGGTTACAAAATAAAGTAAAATGAAAATTGAAAAATCCAAAAAACTCGAAATGGTTTTCCAGGGTGTAAAGAAAACGTTGAGGTCAAAGGCTCCCCCAAAAAACCAAGACGAAGATGAAGATGTCGACGAAGGCCAAGACGAAGGCAGTAAAGCGTTACGACGCTCGGCGTATGTGCGCCCCGCAGGTTTTTCCGGCGGTCGGGGGTTAAACTGACAGGGTCAGGGGTCGGGGGTGGGTTGAGAGCAGGGGGTGGCGGTACACTAAGCCCACACGACATGCAGTCGCGTATAATTATGGCATTTTTACAGTGCGGTCTTCGCTGTTAGTTTTCCTTGAATTTAATTACTGCCGCCTTTTTGCATGAAATATCGTTTGGTGGGGGTGTGGGAAAATCAAGTGGGAGCGGGTGGTTTATGTAGCTTGTTCCGGCAACTTTGCTGCATTTTTAATGCGACCACACAGCTCACACGGGGAAAAGAAACGAGAGTGCCTGCCAAGATGCTTAACACCCAACCGCCGACGACACCTGCCTGATTTATCGCCCAAGACGCGACAATTTCCCACAGTTTCCACTGGGATGACATGGCACCACCAAGAAAAGCCACCATTTCCATTTTCACAGCCCCCCCACAAACCCAAACCCAAACCAGAAATGTTGTTAACATTTTAGACATTTTTTTGCCTTTATACATTTTCTTCTTTTTAATTTCAATTTTGTACTCGACAAACGGAGGCCAACAATTTGTCGGCCCTATGTCCTTGTTAGTCCTTGATGAAGGGTGTGTGTGCGGTGTGTAATTGTCTTGTTATTGTTGCTCAGGCCGCTACAAATTAATTTTTATTTATAAGGACCAGCTCCCAAGGTGCAAAACGTGGCAATTATGCCAGGAAATGCCATTAAGCAATTATATTTCACATAAAATTTATAGCATTTTCGGTTTTTATTTATATCTATTGTCTGTATCTCCTTGAAACTCAAGGGAGAACTTTTGTTTTGCTGGCTCAACTTTCCGAGGATTTGAATTGCCTGCGAGTTTTTAATTAATTTCGGATTTCAGTGTGTGGCAAAGAGTGAGGGAAATATTTTATGGCTTTAAAAAATATTATGAAAATAAAAATTGATTTTATAGCTGGGAATTTAGTACTTAATCCTGGATCTACCTATATATGCCTTAAAAAATCCTTTCTTGTAATTAAAATACGCCTCAAAACCAAACAAATCTCAAGTCCAAACTTAAGTTCTTTTCTCTTTGTGAGAAATTTATGGCGGTTAACATCAAAGGGGCCAATCATTTGCATTTGCCAGTCGAAGGCTCTTGAAATCCGCTTTTGAAACCAGGGATGCAACCACCCACCCACACGATTTTCGATCCTCCTCTTGACTTTCAAATAGTATTTTGCGTAAATATTTATACTTTTTTTGTCAGCAGTTTTTTCAATAACTTTTAATACCTACATATATCATGGGATGGGATGGCAACAATGGACTTGAAATGAAAATTGGTAAATCGTTCGCTTTTCCACTCCCATTGTTGTTGTGGGCGGCTTGGATTATGGGCAGAAAGTTGTGTAAAACTCAGACCATCGCACTCATATGTGATATATATAGGGCCATTCCGTACTCCCCCGAACCCCCGATGATAAGTCGTTGGCCGTTGTAATGAATAGCCCACTGTCAGGCATTTTTACTCCGGGTCTGCAGAGCTCCGGCAATTTGAGACCGCACTTATCTGCGATTATGACTTTTTAAAATTACACTTTTCAACACAGAAACTCCCCATTTCCCCCTCTTCGCAAAAACAACGGCAATTTATTGAAGAGATGAACGGCGAAAAAAATAGGCTAGGAATTTTTTGCCATATCCCATATCCATATCGGCAATATCCCATGGCATACCTCAATTTGAAACAGGAAATGCCTCTTGAACTGCCGTTGGTTTGGGGGTTGTTCGGGCTTTTTCGCTGCCTTTTGATTTACTTTTATTGGCAGATTAAGTGCGTCAAAAGGTAGCGCTTAACATACCCCTCGAAAAACGGATAGCCGACCCCTCTTGAATTTGCAGAATTATTGAAAATTTTTAACGCAAAAAAAATAATCTGCAAGCGAACATATGGAGTGTGCATGTGCGTATGTTTCTATCAATTTTTATGGTACAGTCGAAAGTTGCTTTTGATGTTTATCTTAGGGTTATAAAATATCATATGCACTGAGAACGCGGAAAGTGGAAGTTTATAATGTGATAATGCATGGTTCAAAATGGCAAATCTTTAAAAAATGGTTTTAAGCGTACAAATAAATATTAAGGGGGTAGATTTGATTTAGGTAAAAATTTCGATTAAATAATATAGAAATTTTACATATATATTGGATTTTTTTAATAAATAATTATAAAATTACATTTAAATTTAGCTTGAATTTTTAGATCATAACATAACGAATACATATACATACAACATATTAAAAAATATTATTTTATGGATAGTTAAATATATAATTATATATCTTTAAAAAAAAACATTATATTTTTCAAGAGCCTAATCATCTGTCTCCTTAAACCCACATATGTAAAACTACAACCCACAATTGTTATGCTATTCCCAAAACAACAGGGAATTTTCAACCCCCTCACACTTGAGACCTTTCTTCTATTCTAATCTAATCCCAAAGGTGTAAATTCAACCGTGAAATGCTTAAACTATAAACGAACCCCAAGAAACAACAGTTTTCATATGAATAAACAGCCTCTCATATGCAAAGCAACCCTTTCTCCGAAGTTGGGGTTACATTCTGGCTGTAATTATAAGCATAAATACGCGTGCCCATTTGCCACTGAATAAATCAGAAATATGATGAATACTAAATAAATGTGCCAGGATGCTTCACATACAATAAAACTCAACAGTTCTCGGCCTTGTAGCATACTTTTTTGGGCAGAGAAATGAGGAAAAAATATATGTGCATAAGCAAGAGCAGCCCGAAAAACCGGTTTTTAATTAAGATTAAATGAGCAAAGGAGCTCACACACATGGATTTAAATTTAAATGAACAGCGGAGGATGCTCGGGCTTCGAAATCACAGCCAGACTGGCTCCTCGTCGACTTCATTAAGTTCCAAAACAAAAACCAAACGAAAAAAAATACAACAACCGAGCTGAAGCGTGTTAAAATATTAATTTATATTTAAATCGAAAATGATGCGTGCACACACACGAGAGCCGGATTTGCATATTTGAGGGAATAATTTTCTCGAACGGGTTTGGAAAGTGCTAAAGATAAACCATTTGTAGGGCTAAAAATAGGTGGAAAGGAAAAAGTTGCTAATGTATTGATTGGAAAAGTATCTTAATTATTAAAGGGGGTGTTAAAAAATATTACATGTTACTGAAAAATAGGTTGTAGGCCAACAAGTTTAAAATATATTTACTAATAAAATATAAATGTAATCTTTAGGGAAAGAGTCGAAAAATGTTTTATATTATATGTTATCTTGCTCCCCTGGTTTTCACATTAACATTAAAATTTTATTTAATTATTTTCTAGCCACCGTATCAATTTTTTTCCCCCCGATTTTCTTAAGCTAAACTTCCAGTTTACCTTAAAACTTTTCACCCAGCAATTAATAACTCCCAAGACCATTGCCGAAACCCCAAAAAACCCCCAAAACTCAACCCATTGTGACCCTCAAAAACATGACCCTAAGTAAACATTAAAAACTTGGGGCCAGGAATAAAACGCACCTGCGGGGCCTATACGAAAATCTAAAAGCCCTGGAAATCAAGAAAAACACGCAAAACAATTATTCTTAAGATATCTCAGCGGCAACATTAAAAGCCAATTCCACTTGATGACAATAGAAACAAAGCGCACAACACCTGCCCTCGGGGGCGGGGTGGCTGGGTGGGCGAGGCAGGGGTCCATAAAAAATGCAAAAGAATCAGCCAGGAAAACCAAGCGAAAAAAAAAAACAACGCCAAAAGTCAGCCGCCACTTCGTGTTTCGCTTTTCCAGCTTTTTCTCTTGTTATTATTCTGGTTGGTCCTTTTTAGGCATTGACATGAAAAATAATGTCACCCTCAGTTGCCATCGTCGCGGTTCCTCTTCTCCGCTTTTTCTAACGTCTTGTTCTTGGGGTTTTTTCCGAAGAATTCTTGTGTCAACGCCGCATGTTGCCCCCTGGGTGTAAAAAGCCAATGGATTTTTGAGGTTTGTCCGATTTGTCATTTAGTTTGATTTTTTTTTAATATTTGTTGTTCAAAATAAAATCTAATCTAAAATAATTCCTTATATATTTTACATTAAACGTATTATTTTAAATTGAAATTAATGTACGAATATATTTCTTACGATATTTTTTTATACCCGTTACTCGTAGTTTGTTTTCATAATTGTTTTATTTTAATCATTTTTAAGACACATTTATAGATGCTGAAATATGTATCCTAATATAAGTAAGTTATATAAAAAAAAAACAAATTTATCGTCACTGGATTTGTTCATGTTGTTTATATAAGATATAAAAAGTAATTAAAACCATTTAATATTTAAAATTTTTTGGGTAACATTTATAGATACTGTGGGTATTATAAAAATGATAAAAACTCATCCTTTTTGGTTTTGAGTAATGTTTAACAGTATTTTCATTTCCTTTAGATTAACTTTAAAAATTATTTATTAATCATTATTAAAATGAATCCTTTTTTAGTGGGACTTAAACAAATTATATTTACATCTTTTTTTAATACTGTTAGGCAGCATTTTTTTTTCTTGCTCATACTCTGAACTTCCTGAAAGTTAATAAAATATAAAACTTTTTTTTTAATATCACAGACAGATCCGCAAAAACCTTTTGTATTATAATTTAAAGATATCAATTTCTTTTTACAGAGCAACTTGTTTCGGCTTGATCAAAGTGTCATAGAAGCTCCTCCCCCTGCAATATTGTTGTTGGCATTTAAGTTGATCCCATCCAAAACTCCACAAAAGAGCGGCTCTCCAAGGCGCGTGGCTCTAATGGGCCAACTTGTAAGCCTCCAATGCTGCCCCGAGGGCAGTAGCACCATCACCATCACCATCCCACTTCCAAAATCCCCAACCTGGAATGGAACTGAACTGCTCTATATAATTGTCACCATGGGTGTCGCTTGTTTCTTATTTTTTTTGTTCGGAATTTTGGTTTTTTTAGCAGCTGCAGGCGCCGAGTTGAAATGCCAAAACGTTTAAGCGCAAATTGTGGCAATTAAAAAAGCGAGGCTGAGAGCTCTGCAATTGCTTTTCCGGACAGATGCCAACAGGCTGATAAGCACTTGACATGGCCGGTGATGGTGAAACAGAAAAAAAAAAGAATTTGGGAATTATAAGTGGAGGGAAGTTCGGCAAACAAACGATGTCAAAAGCAATTTATATGCAAATCGAGCCACACAGTGTCGATGCCAACTGAGGCGTTGACGGCGAGTCGAGTCAATTGATGGGTTTTCATTGCATTTATTTGGGCATGAAATATCAAATATGTCCTGTAATATGCTCTGGTCTCCCCCTCCCCTCCTGCTTAACCCTTTTTGCCGGCCAAGGATCGCAAATTGGGCAGCACTTTTGAATAATGCATAAAACACGAATTTGTGAAAATGAGTTCAAACTTTACAAGAGCATTTGAATATCAAAGCGTTGTAATTTCACCATCTTTTTTCGTCTTTGTTGTTGCTGGTAAGTTTTTTTGGCACGCTCAAAATTCATTTAAATTATAAAATTTGTAATATTTGATCAGAACACTGATAAGAGGTCAAGTTATTAAGGTTTAAATTGCCAGGGCTGAGAGAAAATGTATTTTTGTTTATTTGGGAACACGAAATAGAAACATAAATATTTGGTAAATACGCAAAAGATTTTCTTACCTTGTGAGAAATTTAATTATAAGGAAAATATTTACAAAAGATGTGGCGTTATAAAATATTTTTTAGATTTAAAAGATACGTAAACCTAAAAACCTTTTGTATTATTAAGACACAATTTTTTGGAATAAAAGTAAAATATATGTTTTGCTATTAAGCTATTTACTTTTCACTAAAATAAAAAAATCAAAGAAAAACATTGGAAAAGTTCAAAAGTTCAAGTTCAAGTTCCCGCTTAAATCCCTTCCTAAATTCAATTACTTTCCTAAATAGTCCCATATTCTTTATATATACTTAAGGAATTTTTGTATTATTAAAACACTATTTTATTGATAAAATTAAAGATATGTATTGGTAAAAAAAAAACTTTTCCTTTCCTTATAAAAATTCACTTTGTTTTTAAAGAACTCCCCCTCAAGACCTTTTATAATTTCAATTATATGCCTTAAATAGTCCTCCGTTTTTGGAAGATCAGCTATGCCACGTATGCTAATAACCCAACTAAAACATGCGATGAGCTATCCTCAACCATCGACCCTCAGTGCCCCCATACCATTTCGATATTGTTCCACCTCGTGGCCATGAAATTGCTTTCCGCTCTCCGCAACCCACACTTCCCAAATGGAGACGGGGCCAAAGCCGATTCCTAGAGCCACATCAGGATTCATCTCGCTGCCGCATATTATCCTGGATTGTTATCAACGGCAAGCGACCCATATAACTGCAGGCCCTCGGGGTCTCAGCCAAAAAAGAACAGCAGGCCGGGGGCAAAATGAACTCAAACGAAAAAAAGAGCGCAAAAAGAAAAACAAATTTAAAAACCAGAAAGCAAAATCGATTTTAGTAACTCGAAGTTTGTATACCCTTTTATAGATTTTACCCTTAATTATATTCTTTCCTAGAAAAATTAAATAGACCTCATATTTAAAATAATACAAATCATGGATTTAATGCACAATCAATATTTATACTTATTTATAATAATAAAAAATAAGTATAATATTTTTACAGCTTTCTGGACAATCAATACATCTAATCGTCTTTAAAACTAAACCGATTTACATATATATACTTGCTTTTATGAACTCAGGTTAAATGGACAATATTAAGTTTTTTTTTACATTTTTAATATATTTTTCAAGAATACTTTTTCTAGTTACAAACTCTACTTTAAAACGGTATACCCCTTAAAGGGTATACAAAAAAGTTTGACTGAATTCGCATGGGGGGAGGATTCAGTTTCTGGGTTCGGGGTGCGTTTTCAGGGCCGGCGCCTGCAGATAGGCACAATAATTGTATCAAAAGCATATTTTCCATTCTGGTAGAACGAATTTTATGCTTTTTCAATAAACATTAACCGATTTCGGTATTTTTTCATATACGAACCAAAAAAAAAGAGAGCAAGTAATGGCAATGAAAATGTTAAACGGCAAGCAGCCGAAAAGTATGCAATCATTCATGCGTTCATTATTTCATAGACTGAGCTCCGAGGGCATACTGTACAGTGCATATCCATTTTTTCAACACAAATATGCAAACAGAGGATTTTTAGGCCGCGAGTATGGCAATCAATGATTTGGAAATATTTTCGTTTAACATTTCGCCATTGGCTTAATTTTGATACGTATCCAGCCACTTTCCATTGTTGGTTTTTGTTGTTCATACTTTTTTGTTCACTTTGTAATTTACCATAAAATAATAGAATAGTAAGGGGGAAAAATAAAAAAAATATATATATAAAATATATATTACACAGATATTTATTATTGATAATAAGTTCCTGTTTGGAATACTTTCTTCCAAACAGTCTTACAAATCTTTTCGTGTTATTACTCTTTGAGAATTATAACTAGCATTTCTTATCAGCTAAAGTGAACACTGCGAAATTTAAACATGGTACATTAAATATGAATAATATGTTTCACTATGCTATCTGCTCTACAAAAAATTGGCCTGACAAACAAAATAAAATTCCAATTCGCAGTTATCATCGTACATAAGGGGGCCAAACATGGTTACACAATGCTCGTTTTTATTGGAGTTGTCGGGTTGATCGTATCTCCAGTTTAGAAAGGGTGCCTTCAGGCCAGAGGACCAACTCGTGAATTCCCTTTTATTTACCAAGTTGTTAAGGTCCGTCCAGTATTTTCCAAGCGCTTGCTTCTCATAAATAGCATCCATCTCTTTCTGGCTCTCCAAGGTCGCCAGTGTACCATTCATATTTTGGCAGGCCTTTCCGGCAGCGAACCAATTAAGTTGAGTTTTCTTCTCTATGTAGAAGAACCTTTGACCGATCTTCTCGAAATTCGCTGGAACTGTCTTGGCTGGAGCAATGTTATTATCTTCAGAAGCTTTGATGGAAATTTTGTGTTCACTTTCTTTAGAACTAGTCAAGTTCTGTTGTTCATCAGCCGTCTGTTTTACCATTAGGGCTATCGAAGTCAAGCAGATTCCTCCCAATTGTTCCATCTGAAGTTGTGATAGGCCAGGAACTACAGATCCAGATGCCAAGGGGCATCCAATAAATGCGAAAGCGAAAAATAGCACAGACTTCATCATTTCGAGTGCTCACGACTACTGAAGAGAAAGCTCTGAGGGTACTGAGTCCGGGATTAAACTCATATTTCGTGTAATCTCTGTTGATAAACACTGAGTCACAATATGATTACGAGGTAAAGATTTTAAAATTTCTTTAATCTTTTGTTTTGGACGGCAAAACTGTTCACTCACCCTCTCTCTCTCACTTTTAATTTCATGAAAAACTCTTTCTCTCTACCTTTATCTCTATTTCTTTCTATCTTTTAATAAAATTCATTCAGCATTTGATCAGTTACAATTTTTAAAATCATTTTTGTTGTATGGCAACACCGTTCATTAATCTGTCTCTCTCTCTCTTTCTTTCTCTCTTTTAATTCAATTCACTCAGAATTTAAGCATTTACAATTTTTTAAATCTTTTGTTTTGTATGGCAACACTGTTCCATCTCATATTTTCTCTCTCTCTCTCTGTATCTTTCTTTTAATATAATTCATTCAGCGCTAAAACACTTACAATTTTCGAAATCTTTTTTTTTGTATGGCATCACCGATCATTGTCTCCCTCTCCCCTTTTTTTTCTCTTTAAATTCAATTCATTCCGAATTTAAACACAATTTTTTAAATATTTTGTTTTGTATGGCAACACTGTTAACGCTATTCCTCTCTTTGTCTCTCTTTGAATTCAAGTCACTTATTATTGCCTTATCAGTTGTAAGTAAAAACCATACCATCTCGTCCTTTCCAACCAAATTAGCCCCATCTTAAAGACCCAGACCGACCATGAAGGTCACAGCGATTGGGGCGACACCATTAGCATTACCATAATGTTTCTGGCCACTTGTTTGACTCAATTAGATTCATTAGGAGAAAATGGCGCAAGTGTCCAATCTAACTTTGACCATTCGAAGGACTAGTCGTCGAAGGACGAGGCAACCAGGATAGGTCAGAGGAAATAATAAATGTTTTGGCACATTAAATAAATGATTATTACAACGGGGGTGGGCTTTGGTGGACGGGAACTTCATGATGGGAAATAAAAGCGCAGCAAAAATGTATTTTATTTGCACAGGACATACGCAGTGAAGTTATCTTGCGAGCCAGTGGGAAATAAAAATTATCAACGTGCGAAAATAAAACCCAAGCCGATAAATGGGGTTACTATGTGCCAAAGTTACGATTGCTCTGTAGCAACCATAAAAACTGATTATGTCACTTGATTAGATGGTTCTTTTCTCGCAACCATTCCCCTTGGAATCGTCTGACAATCGCATAAAGCTGAATATTTCGTTTAGTTTATTGTCTCACAAACACATCACTCAAATCGCTGAATTTATGATCTGTCGCTATGTCATAAATGTATCGAATTTTTGTCGTTGGTCGTTCGTTTCCGTTTTTTCTTGCTCTTCTTGAATTTCCACCCTCGCATTTCCCGGAGCCCATAATTAAAATAATAATTTTCACGAAAAACTTAAGACCTTGTAATTGTAATTGTCAGTTGTGCCAACCCCAGAAGATGCTGGGTTCCATGAAGTTCGGGGTTGCTGCTCATTAAACATAATTTTTGTGTAAACAAAGGCGAGTGTAACTTGAGAACAAAATCGATGTCGGGTTTCATTTGCTGCCCCACTGCTGAAGGAAGTGGGTGGTTTTCCAAAAAGTCTCACAGTGTATATTACTCTTAACCCACGCAGAATGTCTGTTTTGGACCGCACACAAAAGTGTGCTTAAAATATTTTTTTAATTACACATCAGAAGAGCTGAAAATTATGTTACAATGTTCTGGGATTTCACAAAATGGCTCTAGAAAAAATATGTTTAGTTATAATAAACTAAAAATTATAAGAAAAATAACCCAGAAGATATAATATCTGTGAATCAACAAATAAATATATAGTTATATTTATGTTAATGAACCCTTGCTATTTATCGGTAATGGCATTTTACCATTTTTCGCTTTCTAACAAGCTTACCATATATATAAAGGCCATCAATTATGTCATCGCCAAATATGTAAGTATAAAACCTACAATTATATACACTCATCAGGGGTCTTATTCTTCTGTGACATCAATGCCAACTTAATTGACAAGTGGAGGTCAACAACTCAATGCCTCAAAACAAGCAACTCATTTGCATGTCAACTAAAGACAAAAGACCCTAAATAAGTGGATAATGGCAGAAAAGAATAGGGTTCTGAAATATTTAAATAAAAAACCAAATGGCAATTGGCAAATGAAAGTGCTGGCGGGGATGTGGGCTAAACTGGTTAATTATAGTTAACCCCGAGCGGAATGATGCAGCAGAAAAAGTTAACCGCAAGGAACTTATGTCGTCATCATGTCAACGGCTGTTAACCGGGGGTTGGGGATTTCTGATATAGGGTTCTGGATTTGGGTTCTGGTCCTGTTCACTTGACCGCACGAGTTGAAATATGCCACTGCAAATTGAAAAACCAATTTTATTGACCCCCGGGCATCGAAACTCAAAAGCGATGGGCATTGGAAATGATTGAAATGAAATTGGAATTGAAATTTGATTGGACAGGAATTGGAAAAGGTCTATCGACTTAAATTTAATAAACAAACCAATTTTCAAATTCTAAAGTATCATACAAACTTTAAATTGCTTTTATTGTCAAAAAAGGTATAGGCAAAAAACTAACTGTTTTTAAAATTATAAGTCATAGATCTAACTTTATCGTAACCATGCTTATTATGATGACTCATTAAAGACCCTGAGATATTTTAAATAAAAATTCTCTTTCGTTTCATAATTTATTAATAATAAACGAAGATAAAAAAATAAAAAATATGGGGAAGCAAGTTAAAAGATTTAAAATTGATTAGAACCTTTTAAACTTGTAAACTTAATAGATTTTTCATAGAAATCGTTATAAAATTTAATATTATTGAATACCGTTACCCTTAGCCTGCAATTAAATAAACATAAAATGTCAGCGACTTGGCCAAATAATTTCAGTAACCAAAATTGGCTGGAAAACCCTAAAAGGGAAGGACCTTATATGGAAAGTGCTGCCTGCGGTCGTTTTAAACAAACCGCAGGTGTTGCATACATTTGCCAGCTTTGCATTAATTATGATGTGTGTGTCTCGGGAGAAAGGGGGGTTCGGGGTCCAGGGAGTGGGAAAAGAGGGCGGTTAGTGTCCAGGGGGCGTGGCGGCAAAACTATTTGCCGCACTTGCGACCAAAAGCTTGCAGCTCGTACGTAAAATTGTAGCATACTTATGGGCTAAAGTAATTTTATTGCCATGCACAGGAAGCTGCACAGACGCCGTCGTCCTGGAAGAGGTCCTGCGGAAAAGAATGGGCAACCCGGCTCCCCGTAGAGCTCCTGGCACATCGTGTGACCCGTAAACTTTGCAGTTTCTTTGTTTGGACTTGGCCCAACGTGCCGGGCCCAAGTTTGTTGCCGCTCTTATTATTTTAGTTGGGTAGTTTTCGCTAGTTTCACCCGTTTGCTGCTCTACAGATAGAAAAATGTGTCCTTTTAAAACTAGAAGATATTATAATAAATTTCTTGCATTATAAAGCCAGCCGTACTCTAGGGTACTGGTAACTGGTAATATTCGATTTAATATTTTTCTTATATGACGTTTAAAAGATAAATGATTTATCTTTGTGCCAAAGTATAATAAAAAAATGTATCCTTCTACACCTTATATTACAACATGAAAATATACTAATAATTTGGTTGCATGATAAAATACTGTAGTAGTACATATCTTATAAAACATTTGAAATATATATTTTATATCTCAGTGTCAAAGTATAATTTGCTTTCCATTTTATGTCAAATGTTTAAATCATAAAAAGGTATTTACAAAAACACAAATTCTTAATGGGTTTTTTTTTACGGTGTAGTATTTTTTCTTACTACCGTGGCGAGTGGATGATGTTGAGATCCTGCGTCCTGGGTATGCGTCCGCACATAAAATGTTATTGCGAAAAACTATTAAATTTCTCTAGAGATGAAAATATGATCAGAAATTTAAATCGATTTATTAAAAGCCGTCGCAGTTGTTCTTACTGCGTTCAAGTGATTGGAGTTGGTTCGTAACTTGGCCAAAAAGGAAAGAGGACTTTCAACTAAGCAGCGAAACATGTGTTGCCGTACAAAAGTTTTGATCCGGAACACCGAAAAGGTTTCCAATGTGAGACGATTTCTGATTGACGTGAGTGTAGTGTGTACGGTGGGTTATATTGAGGACTTCTTAAACAATAGCCCAAAAAATACCAAATCAATACCGAATAAATACCGATAAGAGGGAATTCGGTATCTTCAAAAAATAGGGGGTTTCAAATATATATTAAAATAAAAAAAATAGTACGATTGCTTTATTTAATATTTTTATAAATTAAATTGCAATGGAAAAATGGTAAAATGGGAATATGTTCATTCTTTCTATTACTTCCTAATCCAATTAATTCTCCCAACTACCCACTGTACCAAGTTGCTTTTCCGAAACCCATAGTAATCCGCAAAGGCAGTCATATTTCGGTCAAAACTGGGGAAAACAAAATTTACTATGTACACTTAATGTCTAGACAAAGCTTCCCAATTACCTTATCCGATTACACGAAGATTTGGCCCACGAAGTGTTGGACGTTGACTACGAACCCCTCAGAACGAAAAGTGTAAACCCGATCCCAAAACCCAAGCCCAAAAGCATTGCTTTTCGGAAACCCTTGACCCGGCATGCCAGGAACTCTTCGAGAGAAATCTTCATATTACTGTTGTCCCTTTTTTAGGACATACCCCTCATCCCCTTTTTTTGGAGCGGAAAATGTTGAAATAATTTGGGCAAAAGAAATGTTCTCACACCTTTGACTGCGGGGAAAGGAGTAAAAAGCACTTAAGTGCCTTGGCCAGGACTCGGGTTTTAATTGAAGTGCAGTCCAGAGTCCTTCAGTGTGTGTGTCGTTTTTCAAGCAGGTGTAAAGTTAAATCATAAAATGAAATTAAAATAAACCAAAGCCGAAGCTCAAGCCAAACGTAATGAAGTACGGAAACAGTCGACCAAAAAAAATGGAAGGAAAAAGAAAGGAAAGAAAAGGATTAAGCGTGGGCTAACTCGACATCCCAAAGGGTTTCCGTTTCCGGTTGCTTCCCCTGGTGCCCATAATTAGCTGCAAGTTGGCTAACAAATTTTTCGAGAAATTTTTCTACAATTTTTTTGTACCCACATTTTTTAGGAAAACAACATTTTGTTATTGAAAAATTCATGAGCTCTTGCCTAGAACATTGACACAAGGACTCGATGGAACGGTTCAGGGGCGTGGCACATGGTCATAGATAACCCTTTTTTATTAAACAATATTCGGAAAATAAATTTATTGTGGTTTCTTTAAAAAGTATTTGGACTTTGGTATGCTACTTTTTTAAAAGTGGAGAAAAGGATGGGGTTCCAAGTATTTGTTTTCCAATTTGAAAATTTGTTACAATATAAAAAATATACATTTGGCTATATTAAAATATCAGCATTTATAGTATAAGGACTACTCTTTAAAGTTTTAATTAAAATGTAATATTAATTAATAATTTAAAATTTTAATTAATTTTTCCAACGAAACATAACTTTTTTCTGAATCAAAACGCGACCTCCCTTTCATCGCTTAACCCGTTGAAAAGCATACGCCACTGCCTTCAGCCTGTGCAAACGTTTTTGTCATATTACAATATAATTTATTAAAATTCTTATTTGCAACGCAAAGGACGGCAGCAGAAAGATAGAAAGAGATAGCCGAGGAGGTCTCTGCTGTAAAAACAAAAGCGCCTCGTTAGTGTTGAATTTTTAATAAAAAGCTGCACATGATACCGAGTCAAAATGTAAATTACAATATTCCTTCTATAATTTGTTATAATGAGGCATATTTCTCGTTAACTCAACCTCTTGTTACTTGATGTGAGTATAATTGCCTATTGGTGGCCATTAAATAGATAAAACCCTGGACAAGCCTCGTTTTTTTGGAGCTGTCCCTTTCGCATTTGCATATGGAAAACGCAATCAAAACGCCAGAAAGTCAACAAAACCGCTAAGTAAACTCAAACAGAATGGTCAGTGGAAATGTGGGAGGGAAAACCCACCTGAAAATCCGAACATTTCATTACGATGGCCGTGCATTTGTGTGAACTCCGGCCAAATGCACACGCCCCCTCAAAGGAACACATGTATATAGACACACATATGTATATATAGATACACCACATCCGCCGACTTTCAGTTCCGGTATTCGATGTTTGCTTTTGCGGTTACGCCTCCGGAATCGACCGGAATCGGGTGGGTCAGCGACCATAAATGCTGGGTCAGCAAATTGCGCATACGACTTGTAAACATACGTGTATTATTCAGGGGTGTCGCAGATATATATATTCCAACCCAGAGAAAATACATGTTTTCATTTTTTTCACGATTCAAAGACAAAATGTTATCAAAATTACATACAATACAACACAACATAATTATTTTTTTGAACAAAATTGTGTGTTTTTTATACAAGCAGATAAGAAAACCCAAAAATCTTTGATTGATTAAATAAATTTAAAATATTTTTACGATTCCTTTACCCAGAATTCTTTGTTATTTGCAATAGCTGATAAGAAAATCAAAACAAAAACTTTGTTTGATTAAAAATTTTAAAATCTTTTGCAATTCTTTTACCCAGAATTCTGTGTTTTAAGTATTAGCTGATAAGAAAATTTAAAAAATACTTTTATTGATTCAATAAATCTTTTCTTATGAAAACACTTTCTAAAAATTGTTTTCTTATTATTTTATTGCATGTCAACAGTAACATAAATTTAAGAATGACATCTGGTAAAAGTCGAAACAAGTCAAAAAGAATAACAAACAAATGACCCATAAAAAATCATTGCAAACGAAAACAATTTTTTTATGAAGGGCAAACAGTGCATTTTTGGGATACAAGAGCAAATTAAACAACAAAAAGCTGCAAAAACAAAACCGTCGAAGTGTTTTGAAAAATTGTCTCGTTTAATACTAGCATTTTAATGAATAAACAAGGAAGAACGCTATAGTCGAGTACCTCGACTAGCAGATACCCGTTACTCAGCTAAATGGACCTAAGGGAAATGGAGACATGCAAGCAGCAAAGCGAGATTGAAATGCGCCACCTATCGGCGGTAGACAGATTTAAGCGATATGGGCGTTGGAGTGGGCGTGGCAAATTTTTTTTTGGGTCAATCGATAGGTATTGACGAGACCAATACAGTTCAGTTCAAATTTTGTATCTAGCATGAAAATTGTGGGCGCCACAGGCTTGGGCGGTTTGTGGGCGTTAGAGTGGGCGTGGCATATCTGCGTTACAAACTTGCGCTGCGCACAAGGCTACGGATTCTAAATATGAGATCCCAGTTCTCTATCCTTGATAGTTTCCGAGATATCCACGTTCATATTTACGATTTTTTGAAGTTTGTGGGCGGTTTGTGGGCGTAAAAGTGGGCGTGGCAAACTTTTTTTTATCAATCGATAGGTATTGATGAGAACAATACATTTCAGTTGAAATTTTTATTCTATCATCAAAACTGTAGGAGCCACAGTTTTGGGCGGTTTGTGGGCGTTAGAGTGGGCGTGGCACTCTACTGAAACAAACTTGCGCTGCGTAAGAAGCTCAGGAATCTGCACGCCAAATCTCAATAGCCTAGCTCTCATAGTTTCCGAGATCTCAGCGTTCATCCGGACAGACAGACGGACAGACGGACAGACGGACATGGCTAGATCGACTCGGCTAGTGATCCTGATCAAGAATATATATACTTTATGGGGTCGGAAACGCTTCCTTCTGCCTGTTACATACTTTCCGACGAATCTAGTATACCCTTTTACTCTACGAGTAACGGGTATAATAACATGTTCATATTTGGGTATTTAAAAGTGATGGGCTCGCATATATGTATAAGAAGCAAGCCTAAAAACCTAATTAAAATATATGCCTGCAGAGTGTTTTGATTAAACAAGAAATAAACAATACTTTGTTTAGAAAGCTAATCCCCCCAATACAACCAATTCGGATAATTAGGATTCTTCCAATTGTTCTTTCCAAGCCAAAGCACAAAAATTTACCCCCGGAATCTTTCAAGTTCGAAGAAAATTAGCCCAGCAAATGATGCAGAGAAGGAAAACCGAAATGCCAGGAACAGGCAATTAAAGAGGACCCAATACCAATACCCTCCCCCACCGAAAATCAGAAATCCCCCAACCTTCCGGGCAGGCAGCCAAGCAAACGGAAAATTCATTACAAACAAATTAACAAATAAATCAAATTTCAATACGAAAATTTGTTTGCGAAAACAATTTTGAGACGGGTTGGTAAGTTCTCTGGGATAAATCTGGGGGGATATACTTATATACAAATCGCATGCCACGCCCCAACGCGGAAACCGAAGAAAATCGGGGGGCGGAAAAGGGGGAAAATGTAGAATCCATTTGACTGACAGGCGGCAAATCGTCTGAAGCCCAGCCATCGCACTTGAGAAATCATTTATCTAAATTAATTCCTGTCGTTTACATTTGCCAGAAACAAAAGGGTCGGGGTATTTTAAGGATGAGCCGGGTGATTTTCTCGGGGGTAAGTTGATTTTAAATGGTAAGGAAAACAAAAATCAAAGATTAAGACAAACATTTACTACTTTTCGGATTGGGGTTCCAATTGCCTTGATGCGAGACAGACTCACGCCTCGAAAATGCTAACCCACTGATAAATGACATGAATGCGCATTTCTGTCGACATCGCGTTAATAACTCATTTCGAAATTCCACAACAAACTCTAACATACGTAACCCACAGCCGACATAAAAAAAGAACAGCGAAAAAACAATTAAAATTGTTCTTAGACTGAAATGGCAACATTTTCAACCCTTTCAAGGGATCCCAAAAACTCGGTTTACCCCCATATTTGAAACGCAACGGGCGGCTTTTCGTCTGAGGAAAAGTTTTGATACATCAAAATCGCGAGGGAAACGCGCGGTTTTTGACGTTAAGCTTTGGGAAAGATGAAACGTTCCATTCGAGAGTGAGAGTTAACCCCAGACAACTATATATATATGGTACTAAACTGAGAGGGAGAGTGAGAGAGAGTTATACTTGCTGGCTGGAATAATTGGTTCTGTCAAAAGCAGCAATTATAATGCCTAAGCCCCTCTATAAATGATATATCAAATGGAATATTTGATTACATATTTCATTTGTAAGCCGAGACAAGTGTTATTATTTAAATGAAAAACATTAATCTTGAATAAGATGGTTAGGTAAGGCAAGTTGGATAATGTGAAAATAATATAGGTAAAATAATTAGTATGGTTTAGTTTATTAAGCAATTTCTTAACATTAATACAAAATTCTAGAAGCCTCTTACTCTTATTATTTTTAATAATTTTCTAATTTTAACCCCGCAGATACACGTGTGTGACAATTTTTAGGAACATTTTATATTAAATTTAGTTAAGTATTAAATATTATTTGGCATTAATAGACTCTATAAAAATTATCTCTCATTCCATACAAAAATAATCAAAATAACTAATTAATTCCCTTGACCAAATTTTGATGTGTGGGTTCCAGAAAAACATTGTTTACAAACTCGGGAGTCTTGCGAGCATAGGTCACAACCAGTTTATAGGGCGATAAAAACTTTTGATCCTCATTCTTTTCGCCCTGCTGCAAATTCATCGATATAACAACGTCTATGAAATCATCGAGGAATTCCTCATGCAAGTCTATGGGCATTCGCTCCAGAAACGGACAAATGGCTTTTACATTATCTAAAAGTAAACGATTATTAATTAATAAAAAATCCAATAATTGTTATATATATTTTACTAACCTTTCACAGTCCTGACACCTTCGTAAACAAATACTTCATTTCTTATCTCCACATTGTGCTGAATAAAACCCACATCGGTTAAGAGCTGGCTAAATTCCTCGCCAGGACTTAAGCTATGGTGAAGTGGGGATATAAATTGCTCCACATCCTGCATATAAGTCGACCATTTTTCATTCGTTTTAAGGATCTTATAGACCTCGTAAACCGGATTGGAGGCCAAGAATGCCAGGAGAACGTCACCGCCTTCGGGTCTCAGAAGATTGTAGATATTGCCGAGGGCTCCCTTGAGGTTTTGCACCCAATGGAGGCAGTAGAATGAGGTGACATGGTCAAATCTGCCACTCAGTTCCTCAGGGAGTTGTTCGCATCCTATGTCCAGAACTTGGAATCGGGTACGTTCTTCCCGCTGATAATGCTTGCTGGCATAGCCCACCATCTGACTGGATATATCAGTGCCAACCAACTGACCCCGGATGGGGAGCAGGGGCCTCACGAAGTCCATGAGCACATTTCCGGATCCCGAACCCACATCCAAGAGGGCATCTTCTCCATCGGAACGCCACTGCAAAGTCGATGCAAACTCGTCCAGAATCAACTTGGCATCGTGCCTTTGCACTTGGTTGGCGTGCTGATATAGAGAGGCCTGATTCATCTCGACAACTGATCGACGTTTGGAGCCGATCTCAGCTTTATATACACCCCGGTCGTGATGTCATCAGACGGAGATTCTAATTTACTCTCGCCCCAAATCCCGCTCTTCAACTCATGACGTCGAGCTAATTACGTACCAGCATTATTTATTTTTAAAGCTTTGTAATTTTATTGGTTCCGTTAAGGGAAATACGACAAAAAGAGAGAGCTAGCACCTAGGGAATACACTGGTCAACAACATATTTATACTACATTTATGACTTAAAAAAATGTTCATAAAAGATTTATAAGCATTTTTTTAATGTTAATTTTAATAAGCATCGAACTTGAAAAAAAAAGACAATTAAAATTATAGTAAAGTATAGTAGTTTTCCAAATATTTTCTTTGTTAAAATACGTATTTGTAAACACTTTTGTTTTGGCTATAAAACAACTAGCTATGAAATAATATTTTGTTCCTTAAATAATAAGCAAAGTTTATTAAAAACTTAAGAGAGCCGTAATTAAATATATAAAAAAATTCACTTACATTTACTAAAAAATGTATTTCTTTATCAAATTCATTTTTTAAAAATTATTTTTCATATTAAATATTTAGTTTGGATTTCGTTTTTTATAATTTATAAATCTGTATAGTTAAACAGTTCTTTTAGAGAAATATAATATAACATTTATTACAAACAAAAATGAATATAAACTGAAGAATTCGTTCAACTGAAATTAAAAAGTTGCACAAAAACTAAAATACTAAAAAAAAAAATTTAACGACTTTTTAAACTTTCATAAATGCTCACGCGACAATAAAAAAAACACTTACAAAACCTCGTGCTCGATTTTATCTCCAGAAATCGGGCATGGAAAGCTCAAGTTCTAGGTCAATGGAGCTTAGCTAATGCTTCCTTCATAGAATTACTATGCCTGAAGTACGTAACCAGGCATAGTCATGCAAATCGCAAATGAACTTGAGCACACCCCTGGAAGTGAATTCCACACGAAATTACCATAATTTTCATGACCAGTGTACCAGCCTCCAATTGAACAATGGCGATAAGACCCAACAAACGAATGAGAATGCCCAAAAAATGATGCTCATAATTTTCGGTGATCCCGAAAGTGCAGAAGTGAAATATATTCGAGGTACATTCAACCCAAGAAGACATAAAAAAAACTGAAGTTGGTTCGATGACCTACCCTAAGAATTATTCTAAAATAGTTCAAAAGATATTAATCTATTTTTGGATAAATATAAGTACCTATCAATAATGATTTTACAAAACAGAAATAGAAATGGTTGGGGGGGAGTTTATTTGGTTTGAGTGGGAGACAGGGCTCACCCTTTTCACCTTCTCTGCGATATTCCGGGGAATATAAATTCATTAAAAACATTCCATTTAGCTGCAAATTACATTTGTGTAATTGCTGCCGGGCCCAGAAAGCGAAGCTCATGATATTTGAAATATTTCACATATGAGCAGTACGACCGTTTGATGTCCCTGGGATATGAATATACTTACATGTATTCCAGACTCCACCTCACGTTCATATTTCGAATTCTCCAACACTCGACTGGCATCACATCCGTATAAATTCATTTGCCAGAAGTGACATCAAAAGCCCTCGCTGGGTTTCTGTTTCTGGCTTAATGTGTGTGGGCGTTACGGCTGGTTAATTGCATTTGTCGCAGACTCTTTTTGGCCAAAATGGGCAAAAGGGGTTATTCGGCTTGCAATTACCGAGAGCTGACGATTGGCTCGAGCTGTCACAGAGCCACGAAAATCAATTAAATCGGACGAACCAAACCGAAACGAACCGAACGGGGGTCTTTAAGATTTCGATTCATTTGGGAGTATCTCGAGTTCCTTGGCTTGGGGTATCTTAATGCATTTATATCACATAAATTAATTATTATTGGAGATAAGGGAGCAAGGAGGAATTTAAGTGAGAGTTGTTTTCAGGATTAAACAATGAACCGATTCCCTAAACTACAATCGATTTATATTTAAATGAGCCCTTTAGAAAATAAAAGCAGAACCACATTACTTTTACTTTTAAAAGGGTAAGCTTATCGTTCTTAGGAAAACATAATCATTTGTTATAATTGCCAAATTCCATACTTATGATTCATAATTATACGGTTTGTCAGCTTGAAATCAACATTAACATATATATTTATACCCGTTATTCGTAGAGTAAAAGGGTATACTAGATTCGTCGGAAAGTACGTAACAGGCAGAAGGAAGCGTTCCGACCCCATAAGGTATATATATTCTTGATCAGGATCACTAGCCGAGTCGATCTAGACGTCTGTCCGGATGAACGCTGAGATCTCGGAAACTATGAGAGCTAGGCTATTGAGATTTGGCGTGCAGATTCCTGAGACTCTTACGCAGCTTTGTTTCAGTAGAGTGCCACGCCCACACAAACGCCCACAAACCGCCCAAAACTGTGGCTCCTACAGTTTTGATGCCAGAATAAAAATTTTAACTGAAATGTATTCTCATCAATACCTATCGATTGACCCAAAAAAAAGTTTGCCACGCCCACTTTAACGCCCACAAACCGCCCACAAACTTCAAAAAATCGTATATATGAACGCGAATATCTCGGAAAATATCAAAGATAGAGAAATGGGTTTTTAGATTTAGATGCCGTAGGCTTGAGCGCAGCGCATGTTTGTTACGCAAATATGCCACGCCCACTCTAACGCCCACAAACCGCCCAAGCCTGTGGCGCCCACAATTTTCATGCTAGATAAAAAATTGTAACTGAAATGTATTGGTCTCGTCAATACCTATCGATTGATCCAAAAACTTTGCCACGCCCACTCTAACGCCCACATCGCTTAAATCAGTCTACCGCCGGTAGGTGGCGCATTTCAATCTCGCTTTGCTGCTTTCATATCTCCATTTTCCTTTGGTCCCTTTAGCTGAGTAACGGGTATCTAATAGTCGAGGTACTCGACTACAGCGTTCTCCCTTGTTTTGAATTGAAATCGTTATCAAATTTTTTTTCTTCTGAATTCGCAAATTGGATTAACCAACTATACATAATATTTTTCGGGGGATTTCACAAAAAAATATATATTTATTTATATTAAATGCTTATAAGATTAGACCCCAAAAACAGCATGCTTAATTAAGCATTATAGTTTAATAACTAATTGAATATATTATTATTATTTCACAGAGACTGTGTACACAAAAGCAATTTTAAATCTTTCATAGTTTTATGATAAGTTGCTAAGGTAATGGGAATCTTAAGGTGCCTTTCGTATATAGAATATTCTTCTTTTACTGTCTTTTACTTACTTTACTAACCTTCTTCCTACTAACCTTCTTCCTTAGTAATACTAAGCCAATTAATTCAGCTTACACCTCCTTTCAATATCTCAACCACCCCTTTTAGAATAAACAACAAAAGAAATAAAGAACCGAAAGGAAAAGTAAACAAAATCTCATAGTTTTATGTGATTTCTAATGGATCCACGAGCACTTATAAGCCCACCCATCACCCACTGAACAACCCTTAACCCCCAACTCCACTACTTTGACTCTCTTTTCCGAGAAATCATTCGCACACACTTGAAAACTATTTAAAGTTTATCTAACTGAACAGTAGAGTATAGAAGACCGTTCTGGTTATTTGTACATGTGGTATGGGGGTTGGCAGTAGGAACAACAAAAACTTTTGCATATGTTGAAATATCAAAATAACAAACAAGGCTAGGAAATCTTATAAAGAGTAAAAGGGTTGAGAGTGAGATTCGGTACGTCACGGGTGGGGAAATGAGTTTTTAATGTCCCAAAGGGGAATTCTTCGGGAGCTGTAGATAACCTCACATATCTACACGGAAAAAAAGGGTATTTAAAATACATTTTTTTATTTAAAATAGGGTTTACCTTACAATCAGCTAGGTTTCTACAATTCTATATGGTACCAACTTTTTTGGTTACAAATTTTGGGATTAATTTGATCTTTAAATCAAAGTACATATTACGATTTTTAAGGAAGTTCCAGTTTTTGGGGTGCGACCCTCCTCTATAAAACGATTCCAGACCAGGTTTTACCATAAAACGCAAATTGAACTCTCGTACTTTAAATTACTATCAAAATAATATCATATTATTCTTAGTCTCAAAATCATCTCAAATTGTACAATTCAGTAAGGAATATCATTTAAAATGTGGTTAGACATAAAGTAATATGTAGAATATATAACATAATAATCTCGAACCGACTATTTAATTATAGTTAAAGTCCAGCAGGTTCTCATCAATCCACTCCCGAAACATGGCCACATCTGTATAGGTTGCCGGGACATTTTCTAATCCGCAGGAGATGCCCCAGTTCACGATGCCCACCTGCATGTAGATATCCTTATCGCGATCTCCAATGGAGCAGAAAAGCGGGGATCCTCCATCACCGATACAGGCATCCTGGTTTAACTCACCTCCGGCACAAATCATACCCTGGGGAAGTTGATAGCTCCAGCCCAACTTGGTCAACTTCAGTTGTTGCTCACATTTATTTCGGTTTATTATGGGTAGTGTAATCTTATTCAGAACGGTAGAATCTTCGGGATCGGTGATATTTGTTTTTCCCCAACCGGCTACAATGCAGCGTTGTCCTTCGAACGAAGTTTTTGGGGTCGGCAAGCAGATAGTTCGAATATGCTCCTTCAATTGGAACTTTGATTTTAGGAAGAGCAGCGCCAAATTGTTGGAACCACTTTGAAAATCAAATCTTTCGTGCCACACTATTTTCTCCACTTGGCGTTCCTCAAACTGGAACCCTTCTGTATTCGAATTAAAATCCCATTCGCCAGCCCTTACCACAATATCATCTTTCAGTTCAAATTTTACACGATGGGCAGCTGTGAGAACCACTCCAGGGGCAATTAAAGAACCGCCAGCCAAGTATTCGCCTTTTTTAAATATAGCCACTACCCAGGGATATTCACCGGGAGTCACTTGATATTCGGTGATAAACCTTTTCATATACTCTTTCGAATTGCTTTTTCCGCAAGGTTGACTTTCAAGTCCACCATTCGGTGACTCGTATAAAAGACATCTTGCAGGAGGTTCATTCGTATAAGTTTGCTGGGAATAATCAAAAATATATTAACTTTAGATATATTGTATACAAACCGTTTTAATTAACTTACTTTTCTTGAAACTTTGCAACAAATCTCAGACGATCTGCATATTGTTGTGCGGTGGGCTGGGTGATTGAAACCCAAAATAGCTGCCTCTTCTTCACAATGTTCTTTGGGAATGCATTGGTAATTGCAGGCTTCCCCAAAAAGAACTAAGGAGCTTAGAAAAAGAGCTCCGAGTGCCCAGAATCGTGCCATAACTCTTTGAGTAGAGAAAGTAACTAACAATCCCATGGTGTTTGGTCCCGCATTTTATACGTCTCAAATCCTGGAGTCATACTTCCTTATCAATTTTATTGCTTAAGCAAAGTATTTTACTTCCCCAGTGACGATATTTCTCTAAATTTGAAAATATGAGTCAGACAAAATAATTAGAACTTAAGGATTTATTTAGATTACGCAGAAATATAACCATGTACTTGGATGTAGATAAATGTACAATTCCGTAGAATAAGCAATAAATATGATATAGAGGGATCAAAATGTATTAATTAAATAATTACATTTTAAAGTAATACAGCTCATAAATCAGCACAAATTTGTAAGTGTGTTAAGAAAAAGTTTTAATAAGGGCTTGATCAACTTTCCGCAGTTTATCGCTCTGGTGACGCTATAATTCCCAACTAGTTATAGCACTGACCAACGCTGTTAATGATTGCAGTATAAAATATTATTTATATTTAATAAATCACTTCTAATTTTTAACAGTGTATAAACTGTAGTAAAAGAGTGAGCTATGCGGATTTAAAATACAAAGTAAACGGCGATTTGTTGTTATTGATTAGAGCGGACAGACCCAGACAAACATATGAGCTCATCCTTGGCTTCATCATCTCGGTTTCCCCACGAAAATCCAAGGGGCGATTTTCCTGTCTCCCAAGACGACGATGCCCGCAAACTTGATGAGTATTTAAAAGTTTTCCATTGTGTGTTTGATGAATATTTAATTAAGCATAAAAGGAGCGGAGCAAGAAAGGGAAAAACTTTGGCAAAGGGTTGCTACTTGCTACTGTTTCACTGTGTTTTTCTTTTGTATTTCATTTCCTTTTCGCCGAAAACAACCCATTTCCCCAGCTCCAATTTTCCCAGCTTTCGTGTGGCGAGCTTAGAGAGTGCAAAAGAATAAAACAAAATCAATTAACGCTTCCTTGTTCCGTTTTTGCTTTTGGCTGGTTGTATTTTTTAAATACCCTTTCTATAGGGGAAATGGGATTTTTAATGTAGAAAAAATTATAATGCATTACAAATACTTTATTTAGAAATTCTAAAATATTTTGAATTATTTTTTAAGAACGCAAAAGAAAACACGATAAATTTTAAATCACATTAAATACTATTTTCTATAAAATGAGTTTAGTTATTAAAATTCTGTAAATTGAATATATCTCATTGCTTAATACTTTCAAATATTAAATATGTTGAAATATTCTAACCATAATCAATAAATAGTTTAACATAAATCACAAAAATTTCTAACAAGATATTATAAAATATTGATTAATGTTTATAAATATTTAATACTTAAGAATAATCACAAAAAGTACTGACAAGCTTTTATATAATATTGATTAATATTTCACATGTTAAGTATAGGGTACCCAACATTCATTTACGTGCAATTTTATGGTGTTCTGTTGTTTATTTAATTTTTATTACATAAGTATTTTACAAGTTTTGAGCCAAAGGCCAGGCTCAAAAGAGCAGCGAAAATAATTAAGTAGTGAAGAAGGCAGCGCGCCAAGGAAAAAGAACCACCACTTCCACCCAATAATCCCACCCACTCAACCCTTTGTGCCACTTTCTCCCCACAACACACATTTCTTTTTAATTTTTTTTTTGCTTTTTTTTTTAAACTCGGGGCCCAAAGAAGCCCACAAATAGCCAAAAGCTAGCGAGTGCTGATGGCAGCCAGCGAAATCCTTTCACATTTTCTATATGTATATGCATATTCCTTCTTATATTAATTTGTTTTTCTTTTTTTTGATTTTTTGCGGGCGTTGGGAAAATTAATTAAAAATTAAATGAATGAACGAACGCTGGATAATGAGCCCCTAAGCTGATTTTGCGCTTAAAAGTATGCAATGGGAAAAAATTGTCGAGCTGCCCGAGCATGGCATTCAATAACAATTTCCACCCCACTGCCACGCCCACCTCAGCTATACAGGTATTTCGCCCACCACCCCCCCTGTCCACCAACAACAACAAAGAAAGGAAAAACTTGCAATTTTTTGTCGCTTTTTTTGTTTATATTTTATTTTCGTTTAATATCGACAAAGCGCCAACGGAAAAGAAATCAGAAGTGGGGGGTGGGGTAATGTTGAAAAAAGAGCAACAGAGAAAAATGGTGAAATTTTCTTTAACGTAACAAAATATTTTTATAAAATAATCAAGTTTTCCTTTTGCGCTGTTTTGTTTGTTGCAAATTATTTTTAGCTTTGTGGAAGAGCGGACGAGGAAGCTGTAGGGCGTTTTATGTGTTCGGGTGTAAATTAAAATCGTCCGCATTGCGCTTTTTTATAATGAGAGAACCGTGGGTGGGGGGAGGAAACTCAATATTGAAAGACAGAAATAAAAATTAATTAATAATGGCAAAATATTTCAATGGAGCTCGTCATCTCACAAAAAAAAGAGAGAGCAAGAATCGATGATAAAAGGAAAAATATGACTGGGCAAGGGGAAATTAAAAGGAATTCGTAAAATTATATTTTTTGTCAGAGAAAAGTGAGGTCCTATTTGAGAAAGATACTATACATACTTTGATGAAAAAAATATAGATTTCCTTAAATTCCTACCAATTTCCAAATGTAATTAGTTTTTAGCTTTATAAAAATAATGGCATCGACCATTAGATACCCGTTACTCAGATAAGGGAAGTGCGAGGAAGATGGAGATATGCATGTAGCAAATCGACTGTTTCCGAGAATGCACACTAAATTTGCTTATAACTTTTTAATGAATGGTTCGATTTCTCTTAATTTTTTTTAAATGACTTCAAATAAATTTGGTATGGTAAATGAAGGCTATATTATTAAATTTTTATAAAAAAATATATTGTTTCCTCACTCTTTTTAAAGCTAAAGTTTCGTTTTCAATTACGTATTAGCTTTGTCTCGATAAATGACCTTACCCCAGAGAGACTGAAAGTCAAATTCAAGGCAAAGCCACCCCTAAACCGCAACACATTCTTACTTCCATCGAACGCCAAACCCTTAACTATACATCCCACCCTCCTTGAAAAGTCAGTAAAGACAAGGACCAGAAGAGGGAACACTATCAAAAGTCAATTACAATGCAATTATTGTTTTCCCCCTGCCAAAGGAAAATCAGAAAACATTCTCAAAAGCCATTGAAAACTTTAATTGAAAATATCAAATTATTTTCGAGTTAGCGTCAGCATAAAAAAGTCAAAAAACTCCTTGACTTCGCCTTGAGTTCGATGAGGTTTTTAGAGAAGACCTGGGATGATATTCGAAGTGAATAGCCAAAGATACAAAGATACTTGTGTGTATGTAGACCATTAATTACGTGGCCAGATTGTAGTGAACTGGGGGAAAGAAAGTTGCCGCCAAGAGTCAAGAGTCAGGCCAAATTGTAATGAGTTGGCATTTTGTGAAATTCCCCGAGACACTGGCAAAACCCCACTGAAAAATCTCGTTGTAAAGTAGCTGAAATGACATTAAAAAGGCAAAACCAAGCAGAAAGGACACATCCACATCCTTATGGACACTAACCAGCCAAAGGGAAAGGCACACACATATGGGGTTAAACCCGAGCTGGGGATAATTCTTCTTCAACACCCCCTCGTTTCATAGTTTACAATCTTATTATCTCGGCTTGGCATCTCAAGGCCCACAGAAACACCCACTCACCCACACACGTTTTCCTAAGGCAATTAAAAATCTTCACACTGTCGTCGATGTCCTTTTCCGGCTTTTCCTACGTTTTAGTCCATTTTGTTATACCCTTGGCCCAACTTGATTTTGTTTATTAAACATATTTTGCATAAAATTCACTTTATTTGCAGTTTATTTCGTAAGAAAATTATAAGGTTCTCAACTCCCCCCTTTTTTTGTGTGACACGCTTGATAGTTTTTCCTTGGGGCGGGGAAATTGCCTTCTGGAGGAGGGATAGTGTACCTTATTCTTTGATTATGTTTGATCACGTTCTGTTGCAAAGTTTATTTGCTGGTAGGAGAGTATTGTTTGCCTGGGATTTCAGTAGTTTGAGATGCATTACGGAGAGTGGATGAGATAAGAAGATTTAGTCGCAGGATTCTAGTGTTCATAAGGGATTAAGAAAGCAAAGATTTTGGGTGGCAATGTTTCAGGAAAAAGAATTTGTAGTGTGTCTTAAAAGTAGAAAATAAACGTACTAACAAAATTACTGTTACACAATTACTCTTAATATTGAAGTTCCTTCAATGTCTTTATCTTTTAAGTAAGAACTAAATTGTTTAATTTCCCTATTTGATAAATTTTACCCAAATCCAAATAATATTAAAAAAAAACATGTTATATTTTGTACAAATATGTCTTATTTTAGGTTATATATCTATTTAACATTTTTCGTTATGAATACAAAAAAATGTTCCATATTCCTATATACTTTCCAGAAACAACATTTTTTTAAGCAAATTAACTCCAAGATATTTATCTCCCTAATCCCATCAGCGCCGTTCAGGTCATATTCCATTTTCGCCACCCCTCACCAACATTTCACGCAATTCTTATCTAACACATTCATTTCAACGTATTCTATAGTACACCCCGAATGCAGTCACACATGAAAATCCCATAAAAATTGACAATAATAAGCCACATATCATCATTTCACTCTCCACACATATGCACAGACGTACGTTCCACTCGATAAGAAGTCAGCAAGGCCTGCAAATCAACCAGAAATCGAAGGCCACCCTTCCAAAACCCAAAACCGAAAACCAAAAGCCGAATGATGAAGAAAATCCCATAAAAAACAGTTCAATGATATAGAAAAATAGATAAAGCTAAATTTGCAAAAATAACAACAAAGGGACTCGGAAAATGGCAGGGGAAATGGCAAATGGAAAACGCGTGGCAGCGAATCAACTTTAAACTAAGCCGCACCAGGCACTTGAGAATCAACAACAAAAAAATCGAAGAGCACTCGGATCTCCGTGGTGTTGTCAAGTGAATAATGGGACAAATCCGCAGAGTAAATATGACACGTTGCAAAATGGCATTCGATGATAAAAAAAGAGAATCTCGGGGTTCTGAAGCACACTCGAAAATAAAACCAGGAAACGTGCCATATTCTCCAGAATCGAAATTCGCAGAAAAGTGTTTCCAAATTTGGAAAATGTTTTCTTTTTATTAAAATTAAATATTTAATATTTCAAAAAAAATTAAAAATCGTAAAAAACGTTTTTATTTAAATTCGGAACACGATTTATTTTAATGAATGAAAATGGAGTTTTAAAATAATATAATAATATATAATTCATATTATTGACCTCTTAGTTCTTTGTTACCAATCTTACTATATAATAACCTTTAAAAAAAATGTTAAAACTCTTTTAATCTCAAAGAATCATACCATACAAAATATAATATTTTTGCAAGTGAGCATACTCATAAACGCCCCACATCTGAAGGAAGGTTTTGATGTCACTGACAGACGCACATCCTTCGGGAAAGGTGTTTTGACAGGGCGTCAGGGCAAGTCAGAAGTGCAGACACAAAAAAAAACAGGAAAAAATCAAACAGGAGCAGTGGCAACAAGGGGTTAATATTTGCGCCGCACCCTCACCGTGGCATATCAATAAAAAGATCGCTCCGCTGGGCATACGAAATGTTTGTTTGATAAGACAGTGTGGAGAAGTTCCAACACTTAAAGAAATTTTAAGCAAGAGTTTTGAATCAATTTATAAAAATATATTGAACTATAACTTATAATAATATTATTTTAATAATTAAGAAAATTATTTTATACATTCTTTAAAACAAATCATTTATTCTTCATGAAGTAAAGTTAAACTAAAGTTAAAGTTAACTATACTTTGTATACCCAACATCCAAATACCTGTTCAGTTTATTTTACTTGTTTAATCAAGTAAAAAAGGTTAATAAATAATTTTCCAGTGTCGTAAGTTACTCTTCCCCTCTGAAGTTAATACAAATATTACGCCTTTTTATGCTGAAAGCAAAAAGTGCAAACCAAATGTGGCATAAACATTACTTTTGGAAAAAGGGTTGGCCACACCCACAGCTTTTTGTGGCCGCCCCCCAGAAGTTATGACTTTGTGTCATTGAATCTTTATGTGTGCATTCGATATGCATTAAAATTCAATAATCATAAAAATAACACGCAGAATAAAGGCTAAATTCAGCCCCCTACCCTACTGAACTACCCCCAATTAACCCTTGAATGGCAGAAAAGGAAATTGTTTGGCTCTGTCTTTCTGTGGCAATATGAACGTCACATAAATCTTGGCAACACTACTACTAAGTCGCTATTAAGTAAAATTGACCACATATTTTATCTCATATGCGCACGCAACGAAGGCAGACGAAATAGGGGAGGTCAGAGGTCAATGGGGTGGCGGTGGGATGTGGGTGGTTGCCCAACAGCCAAAACAATGTGCGAGTAAATTAAACCAAAGCTCCAAGAAATCGCAAGCCAAATAAATTTCGGAAAAAAAACAATTAACGGATAACTCTAAAGGAAAGAAATTATATTATACATAATAATAAAATAAACTTCAATGAAAGATGTCAAAGTAAGAGCCAAGTGTTTTTAATATATTTTATGAAACGGTTTATGCAATCAATAAAATAATATAGTTTAAGATTTGTCAAAAATAATACATTAAAATCTTAGACATTTTAATATAATAATATAATATATTATTTGAGATTTATCAAAAATAATACATTTAAAACCTTAGACATTTTAAAAATGTTGTTCTTAAAATTCAATTGACAAGAGATAATGCAAATGACGAGTGCCTCGACTATCTGACACCCGTCACTCAGCTAACCCACTACAAAAGAAATATACCTTCGAAGAAGCAAAGAAATATCGATGCATTTTTTGCATTTTGCAATTATCACTTTGATTAAACTTGTGCGGCGGCACTCATCTGAAACATACTTGCCCCTTGCATTCATACGGACAGTTCATACTTTATATGGTCGGAAACGCATCCTTCCACGTGTTTAATAATTTCCAACGAATACTTTTTACCCTTTTAGTTTTCGAGTAGTATGTATAAATATTTTACTGTTTCCTGAGCCGATTTCATGAATAAGTCAAAGATTCATTAAAAAGCCATCGAAGCGGTTTAACCGATACTCAGAAACATGTAGAAGTGTCCATGTGCCCCCGATGATATCGACGATGCTAAGGTAGAAGTCCTATATGACTCTAGTTTTAGTTTAAGGAAAGAGAGTTGTACCGAAAACCATATATTATCATAATAAGCCCCAAAAACCCTGCCCAGAATATTTCGGATTGGTGGAAGTTCAGTAATAACCTGCCGCCAAAATATCGAGGAGCAGGAGATACCATACTGCCCATGTGCCAGTGAAAAAGGGTTCTATAAAATTTTGCGGTATCTACGATTGAGAGTTTCAACGAAAACAAAAACCTTTGTTGAGAAAATTCACTACCATAATTTCAAAGAGTAAGCAGTTAAGATCAGTGCAAAATGTATATTTAAATCAAATAAAAATCTGAACTTATTTACTTATTTGTAGTTAACCGAAGGCGGCAATCCCCTGTGCACCGAATCCACCGAAACTTTGTTGTTGCTGTTCCTGACTGAATCCGCCAAAGGCTACCTGTTGTGTTTGTTGTTGCTGTTGTATTTGTTGTTGCTGTCCAATGGAACCGAAACCGCTGTTATAACCGAATCCGCCAAATCCGAATTGGGGACGCGCCGATGCTACGGCAAGCATAACAACCAGACATAGAATCTAAAAATCAATTTTTAAATTAGTGAAAAATTCAGAAACCAAGAAGTTTACTAGGCCTTACCAAGAATTTCATTTTTATAAAATTTGTGTTTAGCTTCCCTGTGAAACCGGCGAGTATGAGGGTATTCTTGCAACTGAGGTCTATCCTAGCGGATAAGGCTATTTATATGCTCTGGTCGACCTTAGAGTCATTAGATTTAGGGGTGCCTCTACCTGCGTATTCATTATCAAAGAAAATATCCTGGAAAAGGAGATAGGTCTCCTTATACGGAATAGCAGGTAGTAACACTAATCTCCTGCCTTGAAATTAATTATGAAAAAAGAGAGAATCTTAAGGCTAATTTGGTTTCTTTTACCTGCTAGATTATACTATAGTAGGTATACCTATTTGGTACACCTTGTTCATGTAGAATATACATATTTTGAGATCTCGGTTTTTTTTTTTGCTTAGGGGTCAACCCTCGGGAGCCCCGGCTAATAGATACCCACAAAATTAATATACCTTTGATTTGAGAAACATCTATGTTTGTATAATTATATACTTACATTTTAACATCACTTTTATCTTCTGGCTGTGGTGTTACTGACCATGTTCTTGCTAGATTCAGGCGTAAAATCATTACATAAACTAATGGTCCTACTTTAACAATTTTTGGCTTGCCGATAGGCATTGAGAAGCGAAATAAAATAAAATTTGTTTTTATTTTAAATCTTTAAAAATGTGGGCGTCACGGCTTTGGGCAGAAACCTATATAATCTGCATGCTTAGTCCTAACATAATAGCTTTTATAGTTTCCGAGATCACAGTGTTCATAGATCGACTCGGCTAGTGATCCTGTTACATACTTTTCGACGAATATTGTATATGGGCAAATCCTAAAAATGGTCATCCAGGCCCAAATCAAGAAAATCTTCAAAATCATCGAATTTTTTGCGTATTTTCACAAATCAATGGCCATATTTTCTTAACACAGTGGAACCAAAGCATATTTCATTTGATTTGTTGAAGAAATTTCCCTGAAATTGAAAAAATTCACATTTTTTCATTTTTAGCTACTTTTAAAGGCATTTTTATGATTAATTATTTCGCAAGGAAAACATATGATTTGTTTGAACGTTTTCTACCAAATCTCTTTATTGCAATCTAATTAGAAGATAAAAATCCAAGGAGGGCAAAAAAATGTTCAATTAACTGTTAATAAATCAACATGGAAAAATCGTACGTTCGCGACCCGTACGTTCGCGACCGGTACTTAATTCAATAAAATAAAAACAAATGGAGATATTTCCTTGGGAACAGACTCGAATGAAAGCTACATAAATTCATTTTAAAAGTAAAGTTATTTCTTTAGAATATTCCGTCCCAATTCGCAGATATTTGCATTTTACTAGATTAAGCCAAAGTAGACTTCCATTCTGTGTACGTTCGCGACCGCATGTTTTTTGCCAATATTATGAAAGTGATAGCTCAATAAATCCCATCATTTACACTAAGCTAAGAGCTAACAAAATGCTATAAAATAGGAAAAAAAATTCTGAAAAGATTTTTTTTCTATTTTTTATTTGCACTAATTGCGTACGAACGTACGTTCGCGACCCCTGGAAATGCCCATACGTATATAATATATATATTCTGATGCTTTGTATATTTCTGATGTTTTTCATTTTTATATAAGATATGGATGTAAGTACAATGTACTTAGTACATATACAGTATAGTGATTATGCTTATCGCAACCTCTGGTAATTAATGAAATACATATAAAATCATTCTGTTATACATTTTTGCCCAGAGCAGTTGTACCATCTCATTATGTTCGTGTGGTCTGAAATTTATTTACTTTTCGCTTTGGTCGCACGGGGATTTTTCGGACCTTTGGCAGAGGTGCAGAATGGGGACCGATCGGTATGCCCATTGAATGACCCTCCCAATCAATGCGGCGAATTCTGTCTGACCGCATTGAAACCACTGATCGACCACATAGCAATGCATCAGCAGCAATGGAATAATAACTCAGATGTCCTAAGGCTAAACGAATCCCTGGAAAAACTAGATAGTCAGCATACCGCCCAGATGTCAGTCCTGCAGGAAGTACTAACAACGGTCAAAAACTCAAAGATGCCACCCAATAAAGTAATACCACCGGGTTTCGAGAAGATCGGCAAGAGATACTTCTATGTCGAAAGGAATCACCACCAGAACTGGTTCTCTGCCTCGAAAACCTGTGTTCAAATGGGCGGGCAATTGGCGGTCATCCAGGACGAACAGGAGCTACGGGATCTTAGGGAGCGAATCACCCACGATACTAGCTACTGGCTGGACATCAACGATCTGGTAAACGAGGGACATTATGTTTCATGGACAACCGGCAAGCGAGCACCGTTTTTAACATGGCAATCTGGAGAACCCAACAATGCATATGACAGGGAGCATTGCGTCGACCTCTACAAAGGCGTTTTTTACGATGATAAGTGCGAGACGAGATACTATTTTATTTGCCAAGCCAGTGAAAATTAAAAAAACGTAATATTCGTACAGCCTTTGTAAACAAGCGTTAATAAAGCAATTTTAAAAAGCCCTCCAAAAAGAAACGGAGTTGCCAACACACAGGGATTGTACTTATTCCTGAAGTCTGGCAGCTCTGTAGTACTTTTGGTATCTTCATAAAATACCAAAACTCTTGGCGGGAAAATTAAAAGTCTTTGTTCTCGTTACTTAATTGCATTTCCAAGCATTTGAACCATTTAAAAATTGACTATTAAAATCTTGAAGGCAAAAGCATACTTGAACAACTTAAAAAAATATAAATTTCAAGGAATATCTTAATTTTTTTCTACTTATTAGGTAATGTTTTCTTTAAAATTTGTGATATGTTAGCTTGTTAATAAAAGCAAGACGAATTGTTGCCGCATAGACAAACATGAGCTGTAAAAGTAATTTTAATGCTTTGCTTCCACATACAGATAAAGTGATATATTATTTTTTAAAGAATGTGGATGATTTGGCACGATAATCGCTCAGTAATAAGAACTACTTGAAGCGTGATTCGGACTGCGTTAATTTAGTGATAAGTCGCCGAAGATATGAAAAGTTTGTGAAACAAAAAATACCAATATGATATTTAAACAAGCCTTGTTCAACGAAAACAATGACGGTGGTGTGTGGTGTACAGAATATTTTATTTAAAAAAAAAACATTTTTTAAAAACAATTTTTCCGCTTGACTTATCGATAGTCACGAAGGCAATCGAGCTATCGCTTTTTTACTGACACTTAAGTTGCTTACGTTTGCTTACGGTTGCTTACGTTTGCTTACGTTCAAACACCGAGTAGTGACGTGTACTCTCTTTTTTTTAGCAAAATATAAGCCGCATCTGTACACTTGATTTTGTTAAAGTAGAGCCGACTGACAAGCCGCGTTGATCAAAAACAGCCAAGATAAACCCTAGACAAATAGACACGTAAGCGGTTCAAAAGCTACACCAAAGATGAGGCAACTGGGTAGGTTTCCAAACGAAATATACATATAACCAAAAATATGTTAATGAAACATTTAAAACGCCCCCGCAGCGAGCATATTGTTGCTGGCTTTTGTCGTGGGCCGGGCTAATGCCTTCTATTCGCCCACCGATGGCGTTGTGGAGCTGACGCCCTCGAATTTCGACCGGGAGGTACTGAAAGACGACGCCATCTGGATTGTGGAGTTCTACGCCCCATGGTGCGGCCATTGCCAAAGCCTGGTGCCCGAGTACAAGAAGCTGGCCAAGGCGCTCAAGGGAGTGGTCAAAGTGGGTTCCGTCAATGCCGATGCGGATAGCTCGCTGAGCGGCCAGTATGGTGTACGTGGCTTTCCCACCATCAAGATCTTTGGGGCCAACAAGAAGTCGCCCAGCGATTACAATGGCCAGCGCACCGCAAAGGCCATTGCCGAGGCCGCTCTGGCCGAGGTCCAGAAGAAGGTTCAGTCCGTTCTGGGCGGCGGTGGTGGATCCTCCGGCGGTTCTAGCAGCTCATCCGGCGATGAGGTCATCGAACTCACCGACGCTAACTTCGACCAGCTGGTCCTAAACTCCGACGACATCTGGCTGGTGGAGTTCTTTGCTCCATGGTGTGGTCACTGCAAGAACCTGGCACCCGAATGGGCCAAGGCCGCCAAGGAGCTGAAGGGCAAGGTCAAGCTGGGCGCTTTGGATGCCACCGCCCATCAGAGCAAGGCCGCCGAGTACAATGTGCGCGGCTATCCCACCATTAAGTTCTTCCCTGCTGGATCTAAGCGCGCCAGCGATGCCCAGGAATATGATGGCGGACGCACTGCCTCGGATATTGTGTCCTGGGCCGGCGATAAACATGTGGCCAATGTACCGGCACCCGAACTCATCGAGATCACCAATGAGTCCACCTTCGACACTGCCTGCGAGGGCAAGCCTCTGTGCGTCGTCTCCGTGCTGCCGCATATCCTGGACTGCGATGCCAAGTGCCGCAACAAGTTCCTGGACACGCTGCGCACGCTGGGCGACAAGTTCAAGCAGAAGCAGTGGGGCTGGGCCTGGTCAGAGGGTGGCCAGCAGTTGGCGCTGGAGGAGTCGCTTGAGGTGGGAGGCTTTGGCTACCCTGCCATGGCTGTGGTCAACTTCAAGAAGATGAAATTCTCGGTGCTCAAGGGATCCTTCTCCAAGGACGGCATCAACGAGTTCCTGCGCGACATTTCCTACGGACGTGGCCATACGGCACCGGTTCGCGGTGCCAAGAAGCCAGCGATTGTGTCCGTCGATCCCTGGGACGGCAAGGATGGCCAACTGCCCACCGAGGAGGACATCGATCTGAGCGACATCGATCTGGATAAGGATGAGCTGTAAGGCTGTCAGGATCGGAGACTAAGACTGAGCGGCCCAAGCTCAAATTTCCACTTATTAAACTTACAAACACTTGCATTCTGAATGATATTCATTAGTCAGCCAGCGTATCTAAATATAAATAATTAATAATTATCTATTAGCCTTTTCTACCACCCTCACATAGATATTAAAGAATTGAAACCAGCGAACATAAGAACTATGTACCATAAAATGAATAAACTGTGCAACGAAACGTGTGAATTGTGGGCAAGTGTTAATCGGGGTTACGAAAAAGCGCAGGCAGTTGTGAAGAAATTACACAACATTTAGCAACAACATAATGCAAAGTAATGCCAGAATATTATAAATTTAAATGAAGTATTTCTTAAAGCCAATATAGCTCAAGTATGAAATGGTATGCTTACCGCCAAGCATCTTTATTATTCGAACTTAATTAGCATAAACCAGTTTATTTAACCAAATTTCACATACTCGTTGTATAGTGGTTTTAAAAAGATGAATCATCTAAAAGTCTTCAAGTTCCAATACTCATGAACTTATTAATTCATTTTAATAAATAGTGTTAGTACTAAACAAAAATGTAATTTATTTATTCATTTATACCATTGGCAATGGTAAAATCGTTTATTTTTTGTAAAAATTCGCATAAAAATGTCCAAAAAAGATTTGTATATGTAAAATTTGATAGGCCTTATTCTAGGTAACGTCTAAAAACGTATTTTGACACAATGTATAGAAGGAAGTATGGTCTAAATGCACAAATTAAAGACTGCTTAAATGTATTCGTGGTGGCAGATTGACGCTTATGCTATGATTGGCAAGGTATATATTTATTAAGTACTTGGTTTCGCTTTAAGTACAACCTGTGTTTGAAGGGACGGGGACTTGCCTTAGCAAGGTATGGTATGGGAAAATTCGAGGCATCACACAGAGTTCGATTCTGAATGCAAATTGGGCTTTGACGAGACGGTATATAAAAAGATTGCCGAATATCTCGGGATTTCGTAAGAAAAGAAACAGGCAACGTGACTCAATTGCCACACTTTGGCTTTGCCCAAGAGAAAAAATAAAAGGGCAAGGAACAAAGCGGCACGTAAACGGCCAAGACTACCTGCACAAAAAGAAATAAAAAGGCCAGAAACGCAGGAGAGACAAGGTAAAAAGGGTCGGTGGACAGGCCATACTTGTTGAGCCTGGGATTAAGAGAAACAACAGATAAAGAAACTGTCGGTGGTGCGTAGGAAACCCAATTTACAATTATGAATGATTAATTCCCTTTCCAGCGAACTCCTCAACTGGTTATTGCTATATACTGTTGACCTAAGTGCAACTGACAAGAAATATAAGGGAGGTGTTACATTATGAAATGGTGTTCTAAAATCTTAAAAAAAATCCAGAATTCATTTGATTGTAACCCAGATTTTGTGTGTTACCCACTTCTTGATATAAAATGTTGCTCAATATTTATAGATATGGTGTCTGAGATGAGATATTGCAGTCAAATTCGAGATATTTCTTGTCAGTTAGGACACTAGAACCTAAAATCTGTAATCATTCTTGTCGGTTTTCGTTCTGGCTGGCATTGAAGTCTTTTTTTTCGAATTACTAAGTATAAGTACAACTAAACCACGGTCCCTAGGATGTCTATACCTCGAATCAGGCCATCGTATGGTGTTTCTGGTCGGGATAGTTCTCTATCGACTGGATGGAGCGCGATGTGGCGGCGGTGATGGTGGAGGAAACGTCCATAAACCGATACTTCTTCTCGTCGCGGAAGAGTAGAGGGTAGCAGATGATGCCGTAGTAGAAGATCAGGCAGAGGACGATGACGGTGAAGATGATGGCGATGATGCCGAATGTGGAGATTCCGGAACGGCTGTCCAGGTACTCCTTGGGCGTCGGGGGGGCCGGGGTGGTGGTGGGCGGCTCCGTGGTCTTGTATCTCTTGTAACTCTTCGCTCCGCTCGCACTAAAGACCAAGCAACTGGCGCCTGCAATAAACGAGATTGGATTTCTATGAAATCTGCTCGCGATGCGATATGCTCCTCCTCTTGCCCACTTTTCCCCTTCCCGTTTGTCACTTTCGTTCATTCACTCACCTAAAAAGAGCACACACAGCAGGTACGAACTGCGAGACATTTTATTTTATTTAGAGTTTACGATTGGGCACGAAAACACGGAGCGAAAATCGTTCGTTTGCCTTTCTTTCTTTTCGGCCAAGAAAACGGGACGCAGACGCAGAACAGAAGAATCACAAAGCAACAAGACAAAAACCTTTCGTGTAGGAGTTAGGGATGGTAAGGTGCTGGGTATCGATACATGGCGATAGTTTTAGTGGGCGATAGCTTAGGTCACTGAATTATCAAAGCAACAAAAAAAGTCATCCAAATTATTTAAAGGGTTCTTATGTACCTTAAGTTTTGATTATACTTAAACTCTACAATTTGACATCATTTAACTTTATTAAGTTTTCTTCCACCGCTGAAACTACAAATGAACTTAAATATAAAGTTCTGAACCATACAAATATGTTATGAAAAAATATCGTAGGGTCAAACTAAAAATATTGAAATAATAATCAGATATATAAACAACGAGGTTTATCTAATTCTTCATTCCCAGATATATATTATTAAAATTAGTTTAAGCCATTTATAAAGTCGTGACTTTCCTCACAACATTACAAGCTTTCCGTCACTCAGTCACGCACGCCGCCTAGCAACCATCGCCCATCGCCACCGTTATCGATAACTCGACGAAAATTTGCTTGACGAGCGTGTGTGCGCTACTCTGTTCGTGTACACTTTATTTTCAATTGGTGAAAATTGTTATAAAACTGGCGAGAAAATATGTGAAAATAGGAATAAGCCCGATTTGGACCCTCGAACTGTGCGTGCACAATCGAATTGATGACGCCCCAGCCGCGAAAACTAGCTGAAAAGCATAAAAATAACAAAGGCGTTAGCGAAGGAACGACGGGCGAAGAAGGCAAATAGACGCTCCAACCGCTCGTTCCACTGCACTTGTGTATATTTAGCCATTGCAACCAACTAATTAGACGCAAGTAAATGCAAGTAAAATAAAGAAAACGGCCAACGCAAGGCAAAAGTACAGTGAAAATTGCTGTTGGTCGATTCGATTGTCGGCGCACGAAGACGAACACGAATAAGGGGAAGAAGAAGCGAGCGAAACAAACGAGAAAGAGAAACGAAACGAACGGCGATTTTGCATTCGTGTGTGCGTGTGTGTATGTGTGAGGGTGGAATATAAACAAAAAATTAACAATACGAAAATCAAGAACAATTGCTCTACTTGGCGAAAAGTAAAATGTCACATTTGCCGCTGGATGCACGGGCCATTCTGCAGTATCTAAATGATTTGGGCTATAGGAATATATCAGCCGAGCAACTCCGTGAATTTCTAAAAGGTAAGAAATCCGTACCAGTGTGTGCGTGTGGTGCGGCGTGTGTGTGTGAGTGTTTTGGGTTTGTTATTTTTTTAAGCACTGTTTTTAAGTTGCGGCTTTTCGGCTGAATTTCAAACGATTCGTCACCATTTTTGTATTTATTTCTTTTTCCCCCCACAACGAACGTGCGTTCAAAGCGCAGGCGAGAAAAAGAGCAGCCAGAAATACGTTGCAATGGAAAAAGAAGAAAAATAAAAACGAGTATTACTCGGAAATTGTGAATAACACACCATGTACACAAATGTACATACACATGGCACAGTGGTTGGCAGCAACAAAAGCCATTCGGACCGAAAATTTAGGAATGAACGAATAAAGACCGGCACGGCGACGGAGGAAAACGACATTTGCAAGGAGAACGTACTATGGGATATAAGTAACTTTCTGTGGAAACCTAAACACATGGCTCTTCTGGGCCCCACTGTACTGTGTTTTTTTGTGTTATGCCTGTCATAGTTGTTGTTGCTGCTGCCCTGGGCCTGCTTTTCTGTGTTCGTGTGTGTATTTCGGCCTCCACCGCATTGTCAGCTTCATCCGCAACTTCACATGAATTTTATCCACAAACATACGCGTACAGCATGGGGCAAAATTATGGGTCATTTGTATGTCTTAAAAACAAGTATTGTTTGAAAAAAAAAACATGCAGAGAATTTTGTTTTAGGGAAATTAAAAAATATAAGTTTGTTTTGAATCCCTTCTCTTATTTTTCTATTTTATCACTGATATTACCCTTACCGCAGCTGTATAGATGAGTGGTGTGTGTTTGTGTTGCCTGCCTTTTTCCCCTCTCTCTACTCTCTTTTGAGTTTTGTGCGTTTTTTTCATGTGTTATTTTGCGCTTTGTATGCTCGTCCTCTTTTTCTTATTTTCCTTTGTTGTTGTTGCTGCTGCTGCCGCTTGAGGGTTGCCACTCGGTTCCCTCGCGTTTTGCTTTGCGCCACCGCTTCGTGTTGTAATGGCGAATATAAAGTGGGGGCAGAAAAAGTGCCAGCGCAGCGTGCTGATGTGCTCGTTTTTCAGGTTATATTAACGCCCGTCGGTATATGTACGCATATTGGTTGTTGGGCAGATAACTTATTTACAAGTATTTACGAGTGGGTGAGTGTGGAGCGCGGCAAGGTTGCCGGACTAATTGCAAATCTGAGTTTAATATCGGTCATCGCCCATTATGCCTTCGCCTGCTCATTCGCATTGTTTTTTGGAAGACGTCAAAAATCAAAACAAAAAATATAAAGGCGATAAACAATAAATTGCGCAAAGTAACAAAGAGAATGAACGATAAGATAAGGAAATGATGCATAAGTATATAGATGTGACTTTAAATAATTGTTTTAAATTTAAAGAAGTTAAATTTCTCAAATTGAGAAATTCTTATAAACAAATAAATCGAATCTATCCAATTAAATGTCTGGCAGACATTGATTTTAGTACCAACTGTTTCTTTTTATACCCCATTCTAACACATGTGTTTTTTCGGAATTATACAGACAACTGGTTTTTAATCGAATGCAGTTGCCGAGTAGAATACATGTAGCAGCTGTGTGTCACCCCTAATTTTTCGGCGTGCTGGCAACACCTGGCCGATTTTAGCCTACCTGGCAACTCGCTGCGGTGGCACAGCTGCTGCTTCTTCTTCTTCCACCCGCTTGGGTTGTCTTCCTGTGGTCCCATTTTAGTTTGGAATTAAAATAAATTAACTCACACTCGACACTCGATGGCCTTTTAGGCAATACATACCGAAATGCATTCGAATGCAGTTATTGATTTGATTTGTGTGTATCCGAATGCAAAATTGCATAACACATCACAACGCGACGCCCACAAGGAGCAAGAAGAAGAAGAACCGCCAGGAGTGAAACTCCCAAGCAGTGATTTATCTGTATTATTTTATTTTTTTCGTGGCAAATAAGTTATAAAAGCGGTTGGTGTTGGTTTCCTAGCTGCAGTCGAATTTCGAATAGATCGGATAAAATTGAACAAACGAACTTAATTAATCTGGTGCTTATAACTACAACTTAAGATGGTATAATTGCACACCAACTAGAATTGGAGGGAAAATGATTTTGCGCGTTTCGTATTCCTTTTAAAGATAATAATAGATAACAGATAAAGTGATATACGCAGGCAAATGCATTTGGAATAATTATTAAATAATATAAAAATTAACAATGATACAAGCAAGATCCAAAAATTGGATTTAAAATTTTTAAATATTTCGAAATAAAAAACATACAAACAAAATACTTTACAACTTTATGTAGATTTCAGTTCTCATTTTTCATTACTCATTGTATTATAGTTTGGATGTGTTTAGAAAAAACACATCCAAACTATAATACAATGAGTAATGAAAAATGAGAACTGAAATCTACATAAAGTTGTAAAGTATTTTGTTTGTATGTTTTTTATTTCGAAATATTTAAAAATTTTAAATCCAATTTTTGGATCTTGCTTGTATCATTGTTAATTTTTATAATATTTAATAATTATTCCAAATGCATTTGCCTGCGTATATCACTTTATCTGTTATCTACAATCTATAACCGTATTAAGTTCCATAGTATTTAAACATTCCCAATTAGTTTTCGAAGTTCGACTGTTGGTCAATCCCCCAAAGATAACTTGTAATTAATGGCGTTTTCTTCACTCTCTTTTTCTCTCTAATTCTGGGTCCTTCGGCTGCAGCTAATTTGCGCCAGAAGGTATGCAACCGCAGTCGGACAAACAAAGCGCCAGCAGACTCGCAACAACAACTAGCAACACAAGAGCAGCAGCATCAGCAACTTCCGCAGCAGCAACAGCAGGCACTCCTCCAAAAGTAAAGGTCATCAAGAGCAAACGCCCCCTGTGCCACTTTAAATTCTACCTGGACATTTGCGATCATCAGCTAGCGAAGCGCATTGAGTCCGATATCAAGGCTTTGGGCGGACATCTCGAGTTCTTCCTGAGCGACAGCATCACACACTTTATCACCGATAAGCCTGAAGCCACAGGCGGAGCACCCAGGACACCGGGTACACCAGGAACACCCAGCACACCCACCAATCACTATCAACAGGATGATGGTTCGGCAAGGAAACCGAATCAAAGGCAATCAAGAGCGGATGCTATACTGAGTCGTGTGCGTAGGAGCACGGTTGGGGTGCCAAACAGTAGCAATAGCACACCCACCACATCCGTAAAGCGAAGCTATACCATCTGGCAGACGGACTACGCCCAACGCTTCATCAAGCGCATTCAGACTGAGCTTAAGCAATACCTTGAGGGTAAGAAGGAAGGTGGAGGAGGAGGAGGAGGAACGTCATCAGCTAGCCCCCATCACATTCAGCTAAAGAAGCAGTATGTGAAGATCGAATCCGTCAAGCGTAATTATAGACCTTACTACCATCTCATCAAGCAGCCAGACGACTGGCCAAAGATAGATTTAAGCAGCGAAGACGGCGCTTTTCGACTACTTACCAAGTCGAAGACGAAGGAGAAGGAGCAGAGCATGACCCGCAAGTCATTGGGTTCACGCACATCCCAGAAAGAGAAACCAGCACCGGGTGAAGAGAAGCCACCCCAGCATCCCGCTTTGCAGCAACTTAAAAAGCAATCGGCAATCCCGAATAGTCCGCGCTCCAATTGTCGCGAACCCAAGGATTCGAGTGAGAAACAAGGTGGAGTTTGTGAGATCTGCAAATTGGAGTACGATATCCTGAATATCCATTTGCAGAGCAAAGATCACGAACTGTTTGCCAAGAATTCGGAGAATTTCCTGGCCCTAGACACATTAATTCGTAGTTCAGCGAATGTGAATCGCTTCCTGGAGGAGGAGCCCGAAGAGAGTGAACTGGACATGGATGTGGATGAATCGTTGAGTAATGAGGAGTTGCAGAGTCCCCGTCAGAGGCCGTCGCCAGCATTGCGCGAGAAATCCAAAAGGATAACCAAGGGGAAGCATTCGTCGGAAAAGTTTCAAGCAGCAGGAGTTGCGTCGCCTCAAACGCCCTCCCCTGGTGGCAAGAAGGTTCTGGGAAATCTACCCGGTAGTCTGTCGGAGCTCCAGCGCCAGGAGCACCCAACTACAGCGGCGGCAACGCCAACAACGAATTCAGGTCGTAGGAAAACGCAGAATTCTGGTCTGTCACCCCCAATAAGAGCCATGTTGCCACCATCATCACTTTATAAAGTTGTGGAGACCAGGGAGGAATGTGCCACGCCTCCCAGGGGAAGAGGAAGACCTCCAAACCAAGTGGATTCGCCCTCGCTGATAGTCAAGTTCCAAAAGATTAGGCAAACCGAGTTGCAACGACTTAATGGAGAGGCGGAGAACTTTATGTTCCCCCGAACAGCGGTTACAACCACTAGGAGTAGCAGTGAGCTGCCCACGGATGTGGATCGGCAAACCACCTCGGATGTGAGGGGCAGACACAGTATCTCCTCCGCCAGCCTAGACACGAGCACCAGCGAGGCAGAGACGAAGGAATCTTCAGGATTACCCACGTCAAGCATACGCAAGCGAGCCCAAGCGGTGGGAAGGCGGAGAAAAGCAGGTGGAGCTGCTGCTCAGGACCTACTCCAACGCCAATTGTCCACTGGGAGTAGTAGCAGCAATAGCAATCAGCAGCGCTTTCCAAGCGCCCCCATCCAGCCAGAAGAAGAGCCTCAACCGCAGCCACAGCCGCAGCTAAAGATCAAGCTAAAGCAGGAGCAAGTGGTGGCCACCAGGAAGAGCAGTCGCACGGCCACGGCCATTGTGACAGCGGCCACCGCCAGCAGTCATCAGCAGCAGCAGCTAAGGCAGACCACCAGCCGGAAATTGGCCATTAAACTGGAGGATCGGATGGGGGAAACAGTAAAGCCGAAGATAAAAATTAAGAAGGAAGTTATCGAGGTAGAGGAAGAGTTGGAAGACCTGGAAGACCTGCTGGATAATGAGTTAGGCGAGGAGTTGGACAGTAGTTTGTCCTCTGGCAGCGATGAAGACTATATAGCTGGCAGTCGCCGTAGAGCCACGGCAGCCACTCGCAAGTCTACGGATACTCGAGAGCAGAGGGCAGCAAGGCGGTTATCCAGACTAACCATAAATCGAAGCGCCGGAGAGACAGAGTTGACCGAAGTCAAATCATCGCCCACAAGAAGAAGTCGCGGAAAGAGCCAGAAGTCCTCGAGTCCCACGAAAAACAAGGTCAAACAAGCGAAGATAGTGCCACCAGCGATGGATTTGTTCTTCGATTGCAGCAAAAGTGAAAGGCTACAAGAAATGCAATACACTTTCGAATCGCTGCCAAGTGGAGAGCTATGGAATCGGGTGTTCCTGCGACAGGATGCGGGCGAAGAGAACTATTACACGTACTACGGTAGCACTAATTATAGGAAACTGCCCTATGAAATGGGTCCCATACCCATGTCCAAAACATTGCCGGCACACAGTTGTGCCATGTGCTGCGCAGAGGTCGAGGAAAAGCCGGAAAAGGCAGAGGAGCTGAAGCAAGAAGACCAGAAGCCTGTGCACAAGAAGGAGGTTAAGAAGGAGGAGGAAGCTGCTCAGGCGTCCTCGTCTGCGACCTATAAGAACAAAAAGCTGCACCTTCTCCAGCGTTATCAGCAGGAACAGGAGCAACTGCAGCAGCTGGAGGGAAATTCCTTAGCCACTGCCATAGCCAAATGTGATAGCAAGGCCAGCACCCCAGAACTACTGGAGAGGGAGTTCGCCTCGGGTTCTCTGGGAGATCGAGTGCAACTGATCGAGCGAGTGAGGAGCACCTCCAGTTCCAGTTGCAGTAACAGCCAGCGGAGCAGTATCACCTGCAGGAATAAACAGCTGGCGCGAATTGCCGAGTTGCCGCCTAGGAAATCGCCCAGAGAACATGCTTCCACATTGGCTCTGGTCAGTTGCATTATCCGGCAACGGCAGGACTCTCAAAGTAAAACGAATTCTGAAGCAGAAGAGCCACCTCCCCCTGTGGTTGCGCCAAAGCTGAAAACTCCTATGAAACAGGAACCCATAGCACCTTCATCCCCCAGGACAACTCGTTCGCAAGCTGCCACTCCCGTCGAGGAGCTTCGATTTGCCACCGAAATAAGCGAGACGGTGAAAAGGATGAGACGCGGGCAGAATAAATACGATCACTCTCCACCCGCACCAGCGCCAAATCCCACGCCGGTAACTTCTTCGCCAGCCCGAAGTCGTCGCCTGACACCTGCAGCACAAAATCTGAGTCAAAGTTATTCGCGCCGCCTGGAGTTCTCAACCAGTCAAAGGGAATCCTCAGCGAGTGCTCTGTTGGGCAAGCGTAACAGAAGAGTTAATCCTCCGGTAGCTGGCACAGTTCGTCCCACTACCCAACAAGCTCCCGGCATGGGTGCCTTTCGCGGAGTTCGCAAATTGCCCAGCAAAAAGGGACTGCTCGAATACGAAATGGAACCATGTGCCCTTAAAGCTCTGGATCAAGCCCGTCAGTATTGTAATCCAGGTTTCGTTGCCTGGCAGTTGGACAAGTATCTAGAGCTAGCTGGCAAGGAGTACGATCTGGATGAGGACGAACTGCCAGTGGAGAAGGAGAGCGAAGGAAGAGAAGAAAGGCTTGTCAATACCCCGCAGACTCCACCACCCACTGATTGCTTCACCAGCGAGTTCGACCTGTGCGATTTGATCTTGGCAAGCGCGTGCAGTGGCGATGATGAGGAAGAAATAGCCAAAGGAAACCTACCAGGCTCCAGTCGACGAATGAACAATCTCAACCTGTATGCCAGCTACTATAGAAAGAAGAAGAGCCTGAAATCCAATCGAACGGGTTGGCCAAAGGCTCAGCGAAGGCGGAATGCTGGCGGATTAGGAGGCGGTCGATCCTTGCCAGATGAGCGAATCAATTTCCAGAAAATGGGTCTTGCCGAGCTTCACCCCATAAAGCAAGAGCCCATGGAGACGGAGGAAGAGCAAACCACCGCCACCACCACCACAACCACTACGACTTCAGCGAAGAGAGAAAACCTGCTTAGCAAAGAAGATGAAGATGATGAAGGTGGCGGCACTCCAGGTGGAGGAGATGGCGATGGATCAGCTGCCGATGATAAACAGAACTCCCGAGAAGATGCCGTGATGACGCCGCCAGCGACCGATATTGATGAGCAGGCTGAACCGGAGGCGGATGAAATGGAAAGTCTGCCGGAGGAAGATGAAACCATGGCGGATTCTGTGGATCAGCAGCAGGATGATGAGGCTGAAATCGAGGCCACCGATGCGGATGTCGAAGAGGAAGAGGAGGAGGAGGATGAAGATGTCTTTGAAGATGCCTACGAGGAGCAGGAGATGGGCGAGAAGAAAACGGAGCCGCCGGAGAAACGAGCACGGATACCTTCCATATCCGTTACGACGCCACCTGAAGAGCACTCCACGCAGGGCAAGAAACTCCTGCTCACCCTGCACAACGGCCAGAGACTTCAGGCCACCTCGACGCCAAGTACCGGGCAAGTTCAGCAACAGCAGAGAAGAACGCCCCAGCTAAATGGAAGCCTAGGCAGCTGCATTTCGCCGAGTGAGAAGCTTGGGGACAATTCGGACATCTTTACCGTATCTTCGGACGGATTGGACACCGATCTGGATCTAAGCAACACCCAGGCGGGCGATTCCCACGAGCATTGCCCGCACCAGACGACGCCGAAGCGGAAATTCGACATCTCCAAGTATGCGCCACCGAATAATGGAAAGGCGGCGAGCAGTTGTGCCGCCGAAGCGGCGACGGCTGCCGTCAAATCCCTGGCCATCTCGCAGTTCCTCAAGAAGGAGGTGCGTGTCACCTGCCGGCGGCTAAGGGCGCCATTCCGACGCTTCCGATACCGCCGCTGAGCATCCCGTTGTTGTGTGTCATCATTACCATCATCCAGATCAAGAAACGCATCATTCAGCACCAATCACCACGTTTAGCTTTTAGTGTGTACAGCGACGATGAGTAATAAGTTTCAGTTTTTAGGTATTTTTAGGCCACAAATCCCTCCAAAACCACAAAAACAACGCGATTTCAATTCGGTCACTTTTTCAAATTTAAATCCCGATTAAATTTGGCGAAGTTGAATGAATATTCAATGCACTCGCTTGATTACCACCTTTTGAGACTTACCCACTGCCAAAATTGTTAAAAGCGAAATGCATTAATATGTTTTCAAAACGATTTCGTCAACTTTAATCAGGTTCCAAACACGAGAAGACCCAAACCCATCCATCAACTAAATGTAGCATAATTAAAACTCACACAAATCACACACTGAAATACGTACATAAGCCTTAGTTTAATCTTAGTTTAGCTCAAATTCCCCGACCCCTCCAAAAAATAAACCACATCAACAATTTCGGACTATTCCAAAATCTCTCATTTTCAATCTAGCTCTTAAGTAGTCAAGTTTCCATTTATCGTTTTTTGTTTTTAACTGTGGAAATCACCAAGTAAACTGTTTTCATTTTCTTAGCCATGTACTATTATCAAAGTCAGCGCTCAAGCGAAGAAAAAAAAAGGAAAAAGTAAACTATGTAACAGATAAAATAAATTTAAACAAAAAACCAAAAGCAATTGTAAAAATATTTAAACAAAGAGTAAATTAAATTAAATATTCACTTAAACATACACGTATCAGTTTTAATTTATTGAAAGATTATCGAAAGGGTCGATAGATGAATTTTAGGGCTTAGGTCTTGGTTGTAAAAATTGAATTTCTATTGATATTTATTTAAATATTGTAAAATTTCAGCTATTTAGATTGTTTATAAATATTATTATTTTTAATAATAGGCTTTAAATTTTCTAGGTAGCCGTTCCTAAGATTTTTCAGCAAATTTTCAGCTTTGCTTATTCGTTATTTTCTTCTTTCACATAAAGGTAATTTCAAATTTAGGGTATACAATCTCGATTCGCCACCATTAATTCCGCACCTATCACATACCCTCGATCCGCCATCCTCATTTCCCTGCTAATAACCACTTCTTTGATCCGATCCCCTTCCCATTTAGACTTGCGCAAGCTCATCAAGTATGAGGAACGACTGGCGGAGAACGCAAAGGAGGACAATTTCAACGGCCTGCATAAACGCGGCACCGTCAGCTCGCGTGCCAAATTGAGTGGAGGAGATAAGGATAAGGAGAACGCGGCTCCTCCATCATGTCCATGTCCAACTGCCAAGGAGAAGGAGTCGAAGACTGACCCGGATGACGACCAGCGGGAGCGTTCCGATGGCGGGGCTGGATTTGCGGACCTGGCTCGACTTTTTAAGGAAAAACTCCTGATGGATGCATCTGTGCCGCCCACGGCAAATAATGTTTTGGAACCCGAAAAGCGTCGCAGTCGCAGCAAAACCCGCCAAGGGAAGGAACCTCCACTGTCAAGTGGCGAATCTGAAGCCAATGAGGACCGTCCCAGGATGCAACGCCGACGGCGCAGCAAGTCGCATCCGCGCAGCGCCAGTCGGGGACGTTCCTTGGGTTAGTCTTCAATATAAAATTATAAAAATATTTATTTAAATAAATCCATTTAACCTCTTCCAGCTCGCCGTCGTTGCAAATCCAAGCACTGCGATCCGGTGGCGTTATTCCAATACTACCAGAAGGAGTGGGCTCATTTCCGCAGCCAGATTCCCGGCGAGAATACCCGCGTGAATGCTCGCCACGGGTTACACCACAAGCCAATAGTTCCGAAGAAGTGACGATATGTTTCCAATGCAGCTTTTTCATTAAAAATACCATACTTCGATTTATTCCTCTGTTCAACTGCAGTCATTATTCCCATTTATTTATATTACTGACCATTTTGAACTCATTCTTATACACAGAATTTTGAAAAATACTTTAAAAATCGAATAAAATACAAATTCTAAATGTGTGTTAAATAAATACTTAAAATTTGAGTTCTATTTTGATTTTATTGAAATCAGTTCCAGACTTAATTTAAGAGAAAACTTAAAAATATATTTATATATACATTGTTTATGCTTAGGGTATTCAGTATTTTTTTATACCAGTGAAATTGGCTTCAATTTTTGGATCAGCTGTCAAAATTAAATTTGAAATTAAGAAAATTATACCTTTACCTGGCAACTTGAAAACCCAGCTGTTGGAGACCAATTATAAAAGGACTTTCTGAAATGTTAGAGCGTCGCCGGAGATCCCAGCTAAGACTGGATCCCTTAATTCCCACTCCAACAAGAACCACTACAATGCGAAGGACGCGTCGAGTGTGCGTTAATTTTGAAGCTAATGAGCCCCTAAGAACACGAAGAAGACGAAGAAGGGAGTTCCTCCATCCTTACTTTATGACCTACCCTCCAATTTATAACCGTATGCAGCTGGAACATCCATGGGGCTTTGATTTCTGCCCCAATGAAATGCCTTATGGTTACGGAAATTTATTTGAATCCACAGACCGTTTAAATGCAGGCGAGCAATATGAATGTAGTTCACAAGGAGCCTTACCTACTCCGGAAGAAACCCAAAATACGTTAGGTCCCGAGATTGTTCATGACCTTAAGGATATTTTTATGGGATTGGATGGCTATTTACAAGCGGAAAAAGTCAAGCTTATCGAAACGTGTCAAGAGAAGACCAACACCGCTGAGAACCTTGAGAATCAAAGCGCTGATCCCAAGGAAGGCCAACTCTCTGTTCTAACCGATATTATGTGTGAAACCATAAGTCGATTAAACAATTATATAGGCAATCACTCCACACAACAGGAGTTTCAGTCTACTCTAAACCCAATGAACCAGTTCAGTGGAGGAGTGTCACCTGTCCAGGTGTTGCAGCTACCAGTGCAGCCACTGATCGTTCCAGCATATCCATCTTCGGAAAACTATCCTTCATCTGAATCCTTTTTTCAAAAGAAACCCCAACTCGAGCGTTTACCTTGGTTAAAGGAGCGAAAACGTAAACGTCCTCCTAAGTCCACTACCTATATACACATGCAGAACCAGGAAAGTAGTACTGATGACATGCCAAAGATTTTGGAAGCATCATTTTCGGCCAATAACATCCCAAGGACATCCAGACAATCTACTAAGGACACTGGCACAACCATGTGGTGTCCCATGGATTGCTGTAGGCGATGTTGCGGTGGGGTTAGGAGTCAGGAAGGCTTTTCTTCTACACAGGAAAGGATGCCAGAAGATCCTGAGATTGCATACTCCCTGAGATCAACTGATGTCTTTCCGCCTCCTTGCCTCAAGGCCCCACCACCAAGTATTAAATCAGAGGAAGAAATCTATGATCAGGGACAGTATTATCAACCAAAGGGTGAATCCATCTACCTGCTTGGCTCTCCTCAATCATCTAGTTACAGTTCCAGTTGCGATTATCGTCATGAGGTGGGAAATCTTAGATATTCTTTTATTGAAGAAGAGGAGGAGCAGTTGGATGAGGATGACTGGTACCAAAGTGCTAGCGATAAGTTAGCTGAACTGGAAGTGGAGCAAGACTTCTTTAGGCAAACTCAAATGAATACTAAAGAGCAAATCCTTCAAACTGATCCGGAAACCTCCAGTAATAGCAGCATTGTAAATATAATAACCACTAGTGATAAGGCTCTCAGCACCACAGAAATAAATCCTATAACCAAACGAGAACCAATGAAAATTGAGAGAATCTGCAAAAAGTCATCTATGAAACAGCGCCATAAGCTTAAAAGTGGTACAAGCACTCACAAAGTAATGTTTGAAAAGCTGCAACACACCGAAGGAGTGCAGGTCCAACCGGAAATGAGATCCACGGGAACGGATCCAATTTTAACAACACCCAAGGTCAAGAGAAATTCTTGCAAGCAGATACGCTCTACCTTTAAGTCCAGAAAATAAACTAGGCGACCATAGAAAAATGGCAAAAAGCAACCGTATACTGTCATATCAAATTCAACAGATCTGAAATTATTTATCAACTCCTTTCGGCTCTTTTCGCACAGAACTTCAAGGAGGGCTTGGTGGTGATGACTAGTAGAACACTATAATGTTCTGTGAGCAGCCGTCGCCAGAACCGGAGAAGAAAGTCTGTCGCTGCAAGAACTGTGTACTCCGCCATTCGGATATCCTTCCCTGGCCCGAACCACTTGGCTTCATGGCTGAACGAGACAATGAAAAAGATGGCAACAACAGTCGTCGGATGTCCACCCGAACAATACCCTCGATGGACAGCGTTTATACCTTAAAAGATGGCACGGAGAAGCAGCAGAACGATCCTTACAAAAATCATAACAATAATCGTAACGATCCGACTATATCTACTTATCCGGCACCATATAATCGACACGGGGGCACCACTCCTGCAAACCATGGGGATGAGACTCCAGCTTATTATGGAACTGGTGCCAATACGCCAATGAGGACTTTGCCAACACAGCAGCATCAGCAGCAGCAGCAGCAGCCAGCTCAACCAGCTCAACCCACCATCCTGCTGATTGTGGTCAAGTAAGGGATAGGTATCTCCAATCTCTGTTCCGATAAGAATCTTTTCGTTTTCAGCAAGAACGATCCACCACAGCAACCACCGTTTCCACCGGGCAGAGCGTACACCGGGTACCCTGGACCAGGAAATGGGTATCAAAACCAAGGACGAAGTCCAAGATATCAGGGTCAAGGGCCATATCAAGGTCCAGGTCCCAGAGACTTTCCAGGTCCAGGAGGAGGACCACCAAGGTAAACAAAAGTTTAAGTTTTGAGCTTATTAATAAACACAATTCCTTTGATTGTTTCTTTAAAATATATTATAATAGGTCATAATATATCACTTCATATTGTAGATATTACTACCCACCACCTGGACCTGGAAATGGCACTGGACCCAGGGGAAGGCCAAGACCTAACTATGAAAATGAACATGTTCGCTAGTAAGTTTTCAAAAAAATGTATTTCTTATACTTATATATAATATAGGAATCTACAACTGTGTTAAACCCTTACCTACCTACAGTAACCAACGTCGGTATAGGTATGTATAGAACCCGTATCTTAAACTTAATCACAATTGTTAACTATATTTTGATTATCCACAGCGACGGTTTTAGTAACAGTAGAAATGGGTAAAGTAACGTATTAAGATCCTTAAAAGATGTATGACTAACTTAATGTTAATAGGTACCAAGACAGATACCAGGACAGGTTCCAGGATAGATACCAGGATGACTGGAACGGACAGCCAAGGTAAGATATTTTCTAATATTCCTAAAATATTTTAATAATTCCTTACCGCATCCATATGTTTTTAGATATTCTTATGCCGGCCAGCCACGAATACTTCGTCGCCCAGAAGATCGACGCAATTGTCGCTGTGCTCCTCCAACGGAGAAATCTCAACCGGAAAGCCCGCCAAGTCCCCCAGATAATGACGATATCCTTCAGGATCAGCTTGAAGCAAGTAATAAAAAGAAAAGCAAGCAGCGCCTAGTGGGCAGCGGAATTGGCAATCCATGTAATTGCCAGGCATCCAATCCATTGGGAAATAATCCGAGTGCTCCCAATAAAGAATCGCAAAATACAGAATCGGGGAGAAATGAAAATATGGGGACACCGAATAACACGATGGAATATTATGCAGATAGCGAAAGTCCGCAGGAAGTGATTGTGACCGATGCCAAAAACAAGACATACAAATGCATACAAGTTAAGTCTATAGATATTTTTAGGTAAATAAATAATGGCAATATATCCATGATAGGTACCCATTTGCATTTCAACTGGAAAAGCGAATACCTGTCGCTGTTGCAAATGTGCCCCCGTCGAGGATACGGAAAAGGAGGACTCATTGGACGAGGAAGCGGAATGCGTCTGCAATCGAAATGGGAAGTGCACCTGTGTTCCCGGTGAAATGTTCCCTGATGAAAATGCCTGCCAGTGCGATCTGACCAATTTGGAGAGAATTCTTCGAGAACTTATACCAAATGCCGACTGCATGTGCTATTTGAAAAAGAAACGACGCAGGCGTCGCAAGAAGTGGACTCCAAAAGTCTATTACGACCGGTTTGCCAATCCACCGTTTGTCCTAAATCCAAAACCCAGATGCCTGGATTACGGCATCAGTCCTTTTCGTAATCCTTGCTATAATCCTTGCTGCTGTGCACCAGTTGGAAAAAGCTGCTACACCTGTGACTACGGCTGTAGGTTTTAGGATCACATTTTTCGATGATTACTGACGATTCCCGACCCTCCTAACAGATCCTTAATATTTTGTCAGCTGATGCCAGAAAACTTCTTGTGAGCTGTTGTTCTGACGTTCTCTGACAATTTTTGAGGATCTCAGATAAATATAATATAATGTCAGAATAAAAACTTATCTTATGGGTGTTCTAGCAGATCCCATTTTTTAATGCCGATCTTCGTTTAACCCTTCCAGAACACGAATAAACACAAAATAATATTTCTACAAATGATTTTTGAAATTTTATTAATGTTAGAGTATATCAAGGGTTTTATAAATGTACAATATATGTTCTGGATGGATCTAAATATTTTGTGATTGCTTAGTTTTAAATGTCACATATAACCAGAAATGTAACTAAGCCTCTGAGCTGGCATTCCTGACTTCCGCTCCTTTGATATGTCTGGCCTAACCCGAAGGCGTCGCACCGCCCAGCAGATCCTCTTGCGACGAGCCTTGAACAAAAGCGTTAGCAGAGACCATGCCACCACCGAATTGGTCCGAAACCAGGGTGACGGTGTGGAAACCCCTTTCCTTATCAGGGACTTGCAGCAGACTAGTCGAATTCGGGAGAGATCCTCGTCGAGAGCAGTGAGGAAACTGCACAGGATTTTGGCAGCCAATCCTTTTAGGCATTTGGGTGAGAGGAACACGGCAGGAAAATTGTCAGGCTGTGCACTCAAAAAGAAGGACTCTTGTTCCTGGAGGAAACTAAAGCCAAGTGGTGAGGCTAATCCATAATTACTTCTCTTTTCTATCCAGTTTCTTTCCAGAGGATAAACCAACCTTAAGCAGTCACAGTTTGAAAACCAATGAACATTCTAGGGGCAGCACTCGATCTCGACACAGTTCCTCCACTTATCCCTCCACCTGGCATCTAAATCTCAGTAGAGCCAAGGAAGAACCGAAGGAGAATTCAAACGGATCCCTGGAAGAGATTATGAATTGCTCGATTCTCAATCGAACGCCCTATGATCACCAGCTTAATACGCCCCTCAAGTCGGATAATTCCTGTCAATGCGCTATAAATAAGAAAGCTAGAAGAAGGAGCAGGAAAACCAAAGTAGTTCCTGGGGAAACTAAAAGAAGATATCCCTCGGAAGATAGAAATGTCCAACTAAGTGGCCTCTTCCAAAGATTGAAAGAAAGGGTATACAGCGGCGAGGAATTCAGACAAGTTCAAAGGATTTGCAAAGATTCATCCAAGATCAGCAGAAACTCTAAGATATCTTTCGATTGTAAAAAAAATTGTCCTGGCCGATCTTACAAGAATTATGGGGGCTACAGTCCCTCGGAAACGGATATTGAAATGCCAGTTGAGTACCAACCTAAGATACAAAGCCGATCCGATTATCTTAACAAAATAGAGAGGATCAGCAAGCCCCCCTCAGGTTTAGGTAACAATTGGAGCCTAAAACTGCCCAGCAAAACGGAAATCCAACAATATATGGACAACCCAGTCGTAGATCAACCCAAGTACAAACCTCAAGATCGGAAAGTACGGAGAAAGATCTCTCATTGCTATTGTACAAAAGGGAAGAGAAACGTCAACGAAGAGACTGTACCGAAAAGACGTGGTCTAAATAAATATAATTTCTCAAATGAATCGATACTTGGTAATCAAAAATCTAGCGATAAAATACCTTCACAAGCTAGCTTATTATCGTCTGAAAAATTTTCTCAGCGCTTTAATGATATAGAGGGTGAAGATAATTTAAGCCAAAGTGATTTTGGGAAACCAAATGCTTACCAACAAAATGAGATACCTTACGGGAAGAACACTTCAAATGTCTATCAAAGCAATAAATATGATAGTAAAAGACATCGTTACTCTGACCGAGATGAATACTCTTCAAATAATTCAGATAATCCAAAAACAAGGATATCAGCCAAGTACAATCAAACGGATAAAGCATCCTTCAATGCCAGGAAACATCAATCTTCAGAGTATCGGAATGGTACTGTTGCTCTGCACGTAATTATTTTTCACGTTGACTAACTCATTTATTTTTTTTGTACAGCTGGTGATCAAAGAGCCACTCGAAGTTTAAGTTCTAAGGACCCATCTCTCGCATCCTTGAAAATGGCAAACGCGGAGAAAGCAAGAAGAGCAAAAAACAGTGGTCCAAAATGCGTTGAAGCCATTACCCAGACTTCTGAATTAGTTATAACCTATAGAAACTCTTCAGAAATGCCTAACAATGCAGAACAACCCAAGAAAATTCAGAAAAATGTAGTAAGATCCAACTTGGAAACGTCCAATCAAGAAAATGTCAAGCAAGTACAGTCAGGTAAAACTCCCAAGTCCCAACAGGATAAGGCACCTCTATCGAAACCAACTGGCTTACGGGGAGTACAATCCAATTCTCTTATACTTGAATCCCATGAAGACCAATATGGCGTAGTACAATCTAGTAAAGAAGAACTTGAATCGCCCCAAGAATCCTATCAATCGCACGCAAACTCGGTAAGATCCGATATAGGAACACCCAATCAAGAAAATATTAAGCAAGTAAAATCAGTTAAAGCGACTCCGAAGTCCCAACAACCCCGACAAATGAAAAGGAAACCTTCGAAACTATCAATTCAATCTAACAAAATGCAAAGTAAGCCACAAAAATCCAAACCCACTGGTTTAAGTCTAGTGCCATCCAGATCCTTTATAAATCTATCCGAAGAAAAGCAACCCGGTCTAGCAAAATCCAGTTCCATAGAACTAATAGCACCTGAAGTTACTGCTCCAAAAACTAAAAAGGTAATTCATCCTCGGAAAAGGAAAAGAAGTCGATGTCGCAGTTGCTGTAGTCAATGTAGTACTCGAAAAAGATCCTTGAAAAAACCTAACCCATCCGATAAAACTAAAAGTCCCATGTGTGAAAATTGCCAATGCAAAATACCGTCCACAAAGTCCAAAGAGGGAATATCCAAATTGTCAACTAGCAAAGGCAATTGTGATGTTCGGGAACTATTAGATATTTTGCATAAAACTGTAGCAGGACTGGAGAAACAAATGAATAACACAAAGGGATTTAAAACATCTAAGAACAGCAAGTCAAAATCAAAATTAAATGATATTCAGAATAAACCTTTTATTGATGTCCGTGCACAACACTTTCCTTACCCGCAAGATAAATATAATTCGGAAAGAAATAGATTCGATGAGGGTATGCCTACGTTTCGAAATCAACAATATAGTTCAACTACTCCTACCAATGCTGAAAGAACAAGGGATGTATACCAAAATGATGATTATAGTAATAGAAGATTTGGTTTCGATGGTGGAAACTCTTCGAATATTTTTCGAACTAATTCGTATACGGGTTTTACAGGTCCTAAATCTTCAAGTTACGGAGCAAGTCCAAATAGTGTTGAAATATCTGCAATTTCCTACCAAAATAACCCAATTCAAAGGCCAGCTATGCCTGAAAACGACTCTTTTAATAAAGGTTTAGGCCCAGCCAATGTTCGAGATTCGGCAGCTCCTCCCTCTTTAAATAATGAAGCAAGTCTAAATTATAGTCAACCATCAGCAAATAACTATCACAACAACACATTTGAAAGGCAACCATTTCCCCAAAATGACCGATTTGATAATGGATCCAACGCTCTCAATGATGAAGTGCCATATAGGAATGAAGAACCATATAGAAAAAATGAATATGATTACCCCAAAGAAATAAGCGAACGTAAAAGTCAACCGTATCGAAACCAAGAACCCTTTAAAGAACCTATAGGCATTACAAATGAAACACAAGGACAAACCATGGGATATTATAATAATCAAAGTTTTAATCAACCATTGATTCGAGCGTGTCTATGCACTAGAAATGATCCCCAAATGGAGGTTTACGAACAGAGCCCTCTTGCTAGGAAGCCAATGACGGATTCAGCTTATAGCCAAGGCTCAAAAGGTACAACAAGTTCAGGAAGAACGAATCCTAAGGAAATATGCAGGGGACCAGAGTTTTGCCCATATCGAAGTATGTACAATGCAGACGATGGTCAAAGAAACAGAGGTCCAGTAACCTTTCAAGATGTACATCCAGATATACCTAACACAGAAAGCAGGGTCCAAAAGCCCCTACAAATATGTGACAATTCTATTTGCCCTTATGCATCACAAAATTCTAAATCGTGGAATAGTCCAAGCCTTCCCATTTCAAACCAAACTCAACCTTATCCAACTGAAATTGACTTACCCAAGTGCAACCCTGAATGTGTTTATGAACAATCAATAAATTCAGGATCTTGCAAAGGCCCCGAATATTGCCCATATCGAAACAATCGAGGGGCAGTAACTTTTGAAGACAGCAGTAGATCCAGAAATTATCAAGACCCTTCAACTGGCCAAGAAGCAATGCAATATTCCACATTGCGGGAGAATCCAATTTACCCCATGTCAAATAGAACTCAATCTTATCCAAGGGAAAATGATCTTACGAAGGGAGAGATCGAATGTTATTGTGATCAAAAGGAGAGACACATACCTTTTCAAAAGGGTGGCACCGCTAATAACTCTGAAGACTTTTGCGGAATCCCATATTGTCCAGAAAATAATACCATTAATAATGTATCAACCCGGACTGAAAGAAGACAAGCTTATCCCGACTTTCCAGAACAAGAGCCGCTTTATAGGAGTTCCAATAAATATCAAAACAAAAACGCATATCAACAAGAACTACGCGAATGTCCTGGAAGACAACTGCTTTTAGAGCACCCAAATGAACAAATTTGTCCAAGTAGAGCAGTAGAAAATGTAAACTATGCAGAAAACCAAACATATTTTAATGACCCCAGGCATCAGAAGCTTAAAGAGTCTTATAGAACAGAAGAGTGTTTACTAACTTGTCCGACAAGACTAAAGTGCTCTTATCCAGATGATACAAGAAGAGGAGGTCCACGATTTACTGTAGTTAGCAGTAACAGAAGAGAAGAAAAAGACATTAGAACAAAGAATAATAAACAATCATACCTAGCTGCAAATGATTTAGAACCATGCTTAAGTCCCAAATGTCCCAATAGATTAAATAGAGTTTCCAATAAAGAGAATTTTTGCAACAACCGGCAATGTCCTGACAAACGAATAAAATCGAATAAGAAAGCAAAACAAGTTTACCAAGACGATAATCCTAACGATTTATGTGAAAACCCAAATTGTCCCGATAAAAACCCGACAAATAGGGAACGATATACGATCAATAACTCTATAAATGACAATAAAAAATGGAAAGGGGAAAGGCAAACACAATTAGAGGAAAACACAGAAGATGTGGATTCTCAGGATTCATGCCCTGAAGATTGTCCTAATCGAGGATACTTTACAAATCTTAATAATCAAAACAAAAAACCAACTGATGATTGGAAAACCTGCGGAAATCCAAAATGCCCAGATAGATCAAAAAGGCTCTCCAAAAAGGAGAATTGGCGCAAGGATTCAAAGACCCCCGAAAGAAAAAGGTGCACAACTCAAAGATATGAAAAAGCTTATGATAATTCGGAAGGTCCTATTAAAAATAGAACAAACAGGGATCAAAATAAGTATCCATCTAACAACGATCATTATAATAGTCTTAGTTCCAAAAGAAAAAACGATCAGCAGTTGTGTGAGAATCCAAAATGCCCTGATAAAAATAACATACACAAGAAACGGAAGGAAAATGGATATGCAGCACATGATTCGCAAAGATCAACAGGTCAAAAACAGAAACCAAGATCAATATGCTCCGATCCCGACTGTCCAGGTCGGGAAGATAAAGATAACGACACTCAGTATGAGAAAGATCCAGACATAAATCGTACAAATGGTTATGATCGCCAACGGTATCGATTTAACAATGATATAAATAATGGTAAAACGGATAATGGTTTTGGATTCTGCGACAATCCGAAATGCCCAGATAGACTAAGAGAAGTTGACAATAGAAAGAATTATGAAGATAATCATTATGAAAACAAACTTTGTGAGAATCCACATTGTCCCGATAAATTAAATACATCATCAAAGAGGGAAAAGTATTCAACAGATAGAGAAAGAGATTCGAATGACAAATGCTATTGTACAGATGAGTTAGATCTCTGCTCTATGGATTGTCCTGAGCGTTATCGAGTTCTTTTTACCGATCTGCGTAGATGTAAGAATAAACAAAATAAAACAAGTCGTCAAAGCAGTGGAAGAGCGGATATATACGATGATGATCACATCAAAACAAAGTCCTGTAATGCATGCAAGCGTTATGTACCTCTTGAAAGGGATCGTCAGGCGATTAACAAATATTGTAATCCCTGTAGATCTGAAGCAGCAAAGAAGACCGAATCCGTAGAAAGCTTCGTAAGAGCCATCTGCATAAGCCCTGGCAAGCAAGCACCAATTTTTGTTAGAAATAGACACAATCCCCTTGTGACGGATCCGATTTTTAATAGCTACGACAAACATATTTTGAAAAATTTTGAAAAATATAAAGAGGAAAATAAACTGCGAAAATGTATTGAAGACTGTCCTTTTATTGGTCGTAAGAATATTTCGCAGAAAAGTTCCTCTGATTGCAGTTGCGAAATAGAACCCCAAGAATATAGCTCCCCGTGCGATTGCCAAAGAGAAGAAATTGTAGAACACGAAGATACGAAAAAAAACAAATCCAAAGTCTCATTCTTCGGGTGCTGTACAATATTACCAAAAGATGAAAGTAAATCGGAGCCCGAACCACAGAGAAAAATTGAGCCTGCTCAAAAGGAGAAAACTGGATCTAAACCAATAGAGAAAACTGAATCAAAATTGAGTGGATTTAGCTGTTTCAAAAGAAAGGAAAAACCTCCACAAGAAAAAACTAAGCCAAAAGAGAAAACTGCATCGAAGACGAGTGGATTTAGCTGTTTCAAAAGGAAGGAAAAGGCTCCCCAGGAAAAGCCGAAACCCAAAGAGAAGACACAATCTAAGTCAAGTGGATTTACCTATATCAAACAAAAGGAAACGGTTCCCCAGGAAGAGCCGAAACCTAAAGAGAAAGCACCAGCATCAACCAAATCGAGTGGTTTTCTCTGTTTCAAAAAAACCGAAAAACGGCCCAAAGAAGATAAACGTGGAAATGAAAAAGTCAAAGATTCAAGTGAAAAACAATCGAAGCGAAGTGGATTTTTCAGTTGGTACAGAAAATCCGATACTCCCAAGGAGTATAGGCTAAAAAAAGAGGAAGTTCCCTCGACTCCAGATTGCACATGTAAAAGTGAATCGCCACCCAAAGATGAAGAGGTTCCCATGCTTCAACCTTCAGTTCCCTTCCGCTGTCCATGTGCCCCCGATGAAATCGGCGATGGCGAGGTAAAGGTCTTATATGACTCCAGTTTCCGTTTCCAGAAAGAGAGCTGCAGTTGTGCTGAAGTTCCAAAAACCATATATTGCCATAATAATCCCCAAAACCCTGGACAGGAGACTTCGGATTGGTATGCTTCATCGCGTGCAAGTTCAACAATATCCTGCCGCCAAAATATCGAGGAGCAGGAGATACCATACTGCCCATGTGCCAGTGCAAATGGGTTCTATAAAATTGTGCGGTAACTATGATTGAGAGTTTCAACGAAAACATAAATTTTTGAGAAAATTCCCAATCATAATTACTCAAAGTAAGTAGTTAAGATCAGTACAAAATGTATATTTAAATCAAATAAAAATGTGAACTTATAGTATTTACTTATTGGTAGTCACGTTGAACCTGGCCAATATTTTAAGGATACTTGTGTATGGAACTCCTTAAATTTAGTAAAAGTATTAAGTTGTAAAACTTTAAAAATCGTAAACCTTTAGTTTTACTTATCTCAGTTATAAAATATTGAGGCGTAGCCCACTTTTACTGAAGTTAAAGTGATAATTATCTTCCAAATTCAAAAACTTTATAGCTAAATTTTTGAGTTATTTTTTGGCTACCGATAACAGTCACCGTGATAAACTATCGTTTGAGTCCCACCCTTAGCGGAGCAGCTGATTCTCCCGATAGGCCTCATTGGTCCGCCTGATATCGATAACACACCCCGTGCTCTGATAATAATATTTAATATTATTATAAATATTAAAACAAATATCCATCGTGGACAGCTAGTTGTTTCCAATATTGGAGAATATTTAAAGGGCAGAGCCCACTTGAATTCAGGCGGAAAATTGCACTTCGTGGAAGTTCGGGCTTGGGCTGAATAAAATGTTGAAAAATATTGTAAATGCATCCAGGCAGGTGCTCTATCCCGTGGCCAGGACCTTCAGCCGCAGCAGCATCCAAGGCAATGTAGTGACCGAATCCCCTGTGACCGCTCCAGTGGCCACGAAATTGCCACTGATTCTGCCGCAGGATTACACGGACCACTTGCCGGTCAGCAGGAGCACGGCCCGTCAGGCGTGGATCGAGAATACGGATGCGGTAGCGGAGCGGAAGGTGGGACTAATCGAACTGCATCCGGATGTCTTTGCCGCGCAGCCGAGGGTGGACATCATACAGGAAAATGTGGAGTGGCAGCGCAAGTATCGTTATGTAAGCATGGCGCACACGAAGACCCGGGCAGAAGTGCGCGGTGGTGGCCGCAAGCCGTGGCCCCAAAAGGGAGGAGGTCGTGCCCGGCACGGTTCCCTACGATCGCCCATGCTCAAGGGCGGCGGCGTGGTCCATGGCCCTAGATCGCCCACCACCCACTTCTACATGTTACCCTTCTACAAAAGGGTTTTGGGCTTGACCTCCACGCTGAGCGTTAAGCTGGCCCAGGATGATCTGCACATCATCGAGAATGTCGACATACCCACTGGTGATGCAGAGTTCCTCAAGGATCTGATTGCCGAACGGAACTGGGGACCCTCCGTCTTGATTGTGGACGAGTGAGTATTGCATGGAAGCAGTGATGAAGATATTGAAATCTTTTTACATGCGTTACTTTGTTTCCAGAGACCACATGTTCCCCGCCAATATATCCCAGGCTAGCGATGATCTGGGCTATGTCAACCTGATGCCATCCTTTGGGCTGAACGTGTATTCCATGCTCAAGCACGACACTCTTGTTCTAACGGTCGCTGCAGTGAAGCATCTGGAGCAGCGGCTGCTATACCAACTTAATCGCAATGATGCCACCAGCAAGGGTGGAAAGTTCAAACTTGATCAAGTCTAGAAATAACGAAATCCTTCATCTTAATTGTAAACTTTTTGGATGTCAGAAAATGCATTGTTATACAAAAAAAAAGTTTTTTAATTAACCTGGACAAAATAGGTTTTTTTTTTTTTAATAAATGTCTAGGTTAATATTCATGGCTCCTCTGTGTAACTTGAAGGTAAATAACAGCTGATAAAGTAGAAAGAATCGGAAGAATTGCGAAAAGTTTTACTGAAAACGCCAAATTAAAGTAAAAGCCAGAGCACACCTAAAAGTACAATATTTCGAAGTCAAATCTTATAGCCTCATCCCACAGAGATTCATCCACCATTCGTTCAACATTAGCCCCCTATCGAAATTTGACCGACTTTAATGCGATCGCGTCTTTTTCGGTCTAGACATAAATTCTTAAAAGTTCAAGTTTGTACTTTCACTGCAAAAAGAAATTCCAAAATGTTTAAACTCATTGATTTTTGGCTAATACGTTTTAAAGTAAGTTTAAAGCTGTTCTGAAGACTAGAGAAGGCTCGAAACATAATTATATAGTAATTCTCTTATAATGCGCATTTTCCTATCGTTTATGTTGAACTGCTGTTCACGTCAGCTGTTATCGGATGGTGGATGTGCTCTGTGGGAATCGTAGTCTACGTTTGTCAAAAATCCCAACTGTTTACATGAATTGACTCTGTGGGAGAGATTTTAATACACAAACAAGTAACTTGGAGACTTGGGACAGAAATATACCTAAACAAATGTTAAAACAATAGGTTGTTTCATACGATTTCACTTCTAGCTAGATTTCCAATACAGTGGAATCTCTCTCATTTAAAGTGAAACAATGGAATTAGGCTATTAAAGGAGCACCCTTAATGCTTATTATATATCGATAACGATAAGTAGAACTCATTCCAATCGCATTCTAAAAGACACAAGCTGCATAAATAATACTAAAATATAGTTGAAGGATATAAACATCCTTTTATTTGTTTGTTATAAACATATGTTTAGGACTGGAATTGTAAAACAAATTTGGTAAGAAATAAACCATTCACTTGGCATTCCGGTCGACAACAATCTTTGTAAAGCGATGTAGTGACGATGTTGTGTGTCATTGTTTTTGTCAAATACGGGAAAAGTGTTAAGGAAATCGCTATTGGTAACTGATTTAGCTGATTGTTGCCGTCTCCTTTGGCGAAAATAATGGCACTTAATGCGAAAGAATCTAAGCAATGTTTATAAAATTGATTTCCGAGAACCCGATAACACGCACATACATACATACAGTTGTATGCAAGCAAGTGCAAACAAGCAGTTACATCAATAATCAAGGTTGATTTTCATTAAACTTACATACATACATATATGTAAATTTTGTTTTGTAAAATATAAATGTTGGTGCCCAACAAAATACTCTTTAAAATTCTTTTTAACACATAATTTTAAAGTTAACTATTTCTTCTTTTGCAGCCTTTAGTTGGAAATAATGAATTCCAAATCCGATCATGAAGCCGAAAAAGAAAAAAAGTTGACCATTACCAATAGGTTTGGGGATTCCCTGGAGAACTATGAACTACCCAACGAATCCAGCGAGCACAAACCCCATGTTTACCCCAAGAAGATTCCCAACAGAAAAAATGGAATATTAAAGTAAGCATCTAAGATATTAGATATAAACATCTAATCAAATTACAATATTTAGGAACAGCGATGGCAACCATGGTGCTGTTGATAATCCCTATCACGAGGATATCGATTTGGCAGACATTCTTGGAACAAATTGGCCAAAAAGAGCGGGAGCGGCTGCTATGATCTTAAACAATAAAAGCAAAACGGTGACAGAGCCAAATAGTTGCGAGGATACAATTTTGAAACCAACTTCCCCTATATTAACAAAAGTAGAGCCAGAGGAACCCATACGTAAGTATCTTTTATTGGTCAATTTGTATAGTAATAACGTAAGATTTTTGGGGAAGTCCCTTTATCTTATAAAGCTCAAAGCTTTGCAGAGCAACAAAAAAAACTTAATACCGATTAATATGATTTGACGATTATTTGCATATGTAACTTTATTGTGTTTTTATTTTTATAGTCGTATTTATTTTGTTACTATGGCACTTTTTTAAATCCTAAAAATAAGAAAATCATTATAGGAGTTATAAATATTCCCAAGAATGTAACATCTACATTTTTTATTGTCATTATTAATTATTCTTCCTAAAAGACAGCTGTTTAAAGTTCCATTATGCCCTTTTGGCCATTTGTCCCACAATTTTATTCTTTGTCAATATCTCCATTTATTTTAAAAATTACGCCTTTTCCCAAAAAAGTGGTCCTTTGGAGCTTAAGTCTAAATATTACATTTTTTGTAAGTTATTTTCTTGTTTTGCTATCTTGCTAAACATCACAGGAAACATGTGTATTTTTAGATCGCCGGCCAAATACATACGAATACATACATATATTCTATTTACGTTCACGTAAAACGCCAGTGCTCTGAGTTGATATATGCAGTTTGTTGAGGAGTTTTATTTGTGTTAAACTTTGTCAATGCTTTTGGCTGCTAAAAAATATTTTAATTATTAACAAAACTGTTGTGTGAATACTAAAAATGAATCTGTACCAAAACCCAGTGTCATCTGATTCAGATATCCACAACAATATCCCATTAACTGTGCTCGAATTCTATTCGGCCAATTACATGCAAGAGGAACCGGGTATGTTCGATTACGAAACAGAGGGACACCTTGGGTGCTTTGGGGAGCTGTTTTTACTAAAGCATCGAAATTAAGAATACCGTATGGACTAATAAAATATTTGTTTTTATACATTTTAGGATTCACAGCCGCTGATTACCAACCGCTGATCGAAATACCAGGAACCGAACTAGCGATCGGTTCCCTTGTAGAAGTCTCGAACCCTGGAGTGTGTGACGATCTGTATGGCGTTATAAGATGGATTGGCATCCCTCCTGGTTCACCAAAAAACGTACTCGTTGGAATAGAGGCTGAAGACGAATCGAACTTGAAAAATGTTGTCACATCGGATGGGAGGCACAATGGCGTTCGGTATGATTTTCTTATAACATTCTATATGTGTACAGAAATAATCCAAATTAAGAAATCGCTGTCTATATTTTTAATTGGCAATGATTTTTATTGAACTCGTTTGCTTTATCAGAACTCTTGAAGATGCATGCGTACAATGTACATACTAAAATTTATCATTTGTTTTCCTTTTGTTCTAGCTTATTTACTTGCCACGATGGTCGAGCTATTTTTGTACCAGCCAACAGATGCACGGCTGACCGGCGATTTGCTGATGTGGATAATAGTATTTCTACAAACCGAGTTTCCAATAACCACGCTAAGAAATTTGGAGTTGCTGACTGTCCCGCCATTTATGGTTCGATACCTCCATTGGGTAAACTCTGAGATCCAAACGTACTTGAATGAAAATAAATGTAAATACGTTTATTTGTTTTTAGAAATCCACAACTCTGAAGAGCTGGCAAGCATTTGTGGAAAGTTTAAGGGAATTCAAGGACACCATAATTCCTGCTATCTTGATGCAACCTTATTTTCAATGTTCACGTTTACCAGCGTATTTGATTCCATTCTGTACAGACATCCGGGACCACAAGTAAGATATTTAAATTGTCTGGTTATTTAATAAATTTATTATACTTTCTTTTAGGACATTCGTCATTACAGTGAAGTTCAGAAGGTTTTGCGCGATGAAATCGTCAATCCATTGCGAAAGAACGTGTTTGTTCGATCTGATCGTGTGATGAAACTTCGCGAACTGTTGGATAAGCTTAGTTCTGTAAGCGGTCTCACCTGCGAGGAAAAAGATCCTGAAGAGTTCCTAAATAGTTTGCTCTCACAAATTATGCGAGTTGAACCATTTTTAAAGGTGCGTTAGTACACTATTTGCTAAACATTAATACTAAATAAATATTTTGTTTTTAGCTAAGCTCCGGACAAGATTCTTATTTTTACCAACTATTTGTGGAGAAGGATGAAAAGTTAACATTACCGAGTGTCCAGCAATTGTTTGAACAAAGCTTTCACTCTTCGGATATAAAACTCAAGGAGGTTCCTTCTTGTTTTATCATTCAAATGCCTCGATTTGGAAAAAACTATAAGATGTATCCACGAATATTGCCTTCGCAAGTACTTGATGTAACAGACATTATTGAAAATTGTGAGTTTTCACAGAGGCACTATTTTATATTTTTGATTAAATATCGTCTACGTTTTAAGCTCCTCGACAGTGCTGTCTGTGTGGAAAACTGGCTGAGTACGAGTGCCGGGATTGCTTTGGTAGCCTGCAAGCTGGATCAGGACTAGAGTGCACAGCTTTTTGCCCAATATGTCTGAAAACATTTCACTCTCACGTCAAAAGGTTTGATTTCTCAAGTTATTGAATACTTGTACACCATTCAAGCTCCTTTTTTCCAGAACTAACCATGTGTCGAAAAAGATCTTCAGTCCGAAAGAATTTAGAATCATGGCCGAGCACATGGTTGTCCCGCGATTGTACATGGAATTGTTTGCCGTCGTTTGCATAGAAACGTCCCATTACGTGGCGTTTGTAAAGTCTGGGTCAGGGCCAGATGCACCATGGTGCTTTTTCGATTCAATGGCTGATAGAAAAGGTAAGCCTTATAAGTACTGTGCGCATCTTATAATTCCCAACTGTCCCAAGAAATCCACTTAAGTTTTGAAATCATCAAGGCCAACTTAGATATAATCTATGTATGTACCGGTTATTCAAAAGCATAAGGTCATCTTTGGATCAGGTCAAAGCAATACAGTATTCCTCCCGAACTCACAGATTAAATCTGTTGATGTTTCCTTGTTTTCGTTTTATTGTATTTGTTTACCTCACTCACTTATTTTTAATTACAAAAATATTATTTCAGGTGAACAGAATGGATACAATATACCTGAAATTACGTGTGTTCCAGAATTAACACAGTGGCTCTCGGAAGAAGGCGCACGATCTATAAATGAAACTTCAACGAACGATAAAGTATTACCTGAACACGCTAAGCGTATTTTTTGCGATGCCTATATGTGTCTGTACCAAAGCACAGATATTATGATGTACCATTAGAACAAATGTATCTATAATAAAGATGAATACAATAAATTTTTTGTAAGTCACCAGTGTAATGGATTTTTTAATTATAACAAGAAAGAACGCTATAGTCGAGTGCCTCGACTATCAGATACCCGTTACTCAGCTAAAGGGACCAAAGGGAAATGGAAATAAGCAAGCAGCAAAGCAAGACTGAAATGCGCCACCTACCGGCGGTAGACAGATTTAAGCGTTATGGGCGTTAGGGTGGACGTGGCAAATTTTTTTTTTGGTCAATCGATAGGTATTGACGAGACCGATACAGTTCAGTTAAAATTTTGTATCTAGCATGAAAATTGTGGGCGCCACAGGCTTGGGCGGTTTGTGGGCGTTAGAGTGGGCGTGGCATATTCGCGTATCAAAATTGCGCTGCGTACAAAGCTACGGAATCTAAATCTGAAATCCTGATTCTATATCTTTGATAGTTTCCGAGATATCCACGTTCATATTTACGATTTTTTTAAGTTTGGGGGCGGTTTGTGGGCGATAAAGTGGGCGTGGCAAACTTTTTTTTAAGTCAATCGATAGGTATTGATGAGAACAATACATTTCAGTTAAAATTTTTATTCTAGCATCAAAACTGTAGGAGCCACAGTTTTGGGCGGTTTGTGGGCGTAAAAGTGGGCGTGGCACTCTACTGAAACAAACTTGCGCTGCGTAAGAAGCTCAGGAATCTGCACGCCAAATCTCCATAGCCTAGCTCTCATAGTTTCCAAGATCTCAGCGTTCATCCGGACAGACAGACGGACAGACGGACAGACGGACAGACGGACAGACGGACAGACGGACAGACGGACAGACGGACAGACGGACATGGCTAGATCGACTCGGCTAGTGATCCTGATCAAGAATATATATACTTTATGGGGTCGGAAACGCTTCCTTCTGCCTGTTACATACTTTCCGACGAATCTAGTATACCCTTTTACTCTACGAGTAACGGGTATAAAAATGTATGATCTCGGAAGTAGGTACCGGGCGTAATTAGTTGTGTGGTTTAATTTCTACCAAAGTTACTCCCTTGTTTTTTCCCGTAATTAATAAATAGTTCCGAAAACAAGGACGGAGACACAAAATTATTTTTTCGAAAAAGTTTTCCGTGAAGCGTTTTTATAAAATAGGAGAACATTTTAATTCACAATTATTTTCCATTATTTTTGACATCTATAAATAAATTTTAAAAACAAGAAAGAACGCTATAGTCGAGTGCCTCGACTATCAGATACCCGTTACTCAGCTAAAGGGACCAAAGGGAAATGGAAATAAGCAAGCAGCAAAGCAAGACTGAAATGCGCCACCTACCGGCGGTAGACAGATTTAAGCGTTATGGGCGTTAGGGTGGACGTGGCAAATTTTTTTTTTGGTCAATCGATAGGTATTGACGAGACCGATACAGTTCAGTTAAAATTTTGTATCTAGCATGAAAATTGTGGGCGCCACAGGCTTGGGCGGTTTGTGGGCGTTAGAGTGGGCGTGGCATATTCGCGTATCAAAATTGCGCTGCGTACAAAGCTACGGAATCTAAATCTGAAATCCTGATTCTATATCTTTGATAGTTTCCGAGATATCCACGTTCATATTTACGATTTTTTTAAGTTTGGGGGCGGTTTGTGGGCGATAAAGTGGGCGTGGCAAACTTTTTTTTAAGTCAATCGATAGGTATTGATGAGAACAATACATTTCAGTTAAAATTTTTATTCTAGCATCAAAACTGTAGGAGCCACAGTTTTGGGCGGTTTGTGGGCGTAAAAGTGGGCGTGGCACTCTACTGAAACAAACTTGCGCTGCGTAAGAAGCTCAGGAATCTGCACGCCAAATCTCCATAGCCTAGCTCTCATAGTTTCCAAGATCTCAGCGTTCATCCGGACAGACAGACGGACAGACGGACAGACGGACAGACGGACAGACGGACAGACGGACAGACGGACAGACGGACATGGCTAGATCGACTCGGCTAGTGATCCTGATCAAGAATATATATACTTTATGGGGTCGGAAACGCTTCCTTCTGCCTGTTACATACTTTCCGACGAATCTAGTATACCCTTTTACTCTACGAGTAACGGGTATAATTACAACTATTTAAGATTTTTATTTTACTTGTCTGGGAGTAAATGTTATTAAAAGATATAAAATATATGTTCTTAAATTTTTGTTCAGTGTACTGCATTGGTTACTTGTATTATTAGTAATGAAGTTCCCTACGGTTTCGCTGTTCAGTTCTATCGGGCTGTTGAGCTACGATCTGTAATCCTAAAGAATTCACAATTTCATATTACTATGCTATTGAACTGCAGTTTCGTTCCATGCTGGTGGTTGAATTCCTTCTCTTCTAAAGAATTCGTGATTTTCTTTATTTTTTGACCTTTCCTAAAGAGTTTCCGGATTTTTAAAGCCTTATATTGGTAAATCCTAATTATACCCTTTACTCGTAGAGTAGATATCCTAGATTCGTCGGAAAATATGTAACAGGTAGAAGAAAGCGTTTCCGACCCCATAAAGTGTATATATTCTTGATCAGGATCACTAGCCGAGTCATCAGTCCGTCAGGATGAACGCTGAGATCTCGGAAACTATAAAAGCTAGGCTATTGGGATTTGGCATGCAGGTTCCTGAGCTTCTTGCGCAGCGCAAGTTTGATTCAGCATGGTGCCACGCCCACAAACCGCACAAAATGCATTGTTCTTATCAATAGCTTTTGATTGACCAAAAATAAGTTGGCCACGCCCACTTTAACGCCTACAAACTTCAAAAAATCGTAAGTATGAACGCGAATATTTCGGAAACTATCAACGATAGAGAATTGGGATTTCAGATTTAAATTCCGTAGCCTTTTACGCAGCGCAAGTTTGCTACGCGAATATGCCTTTAACGCCCACAAACCGCCCAAACCTGTTCATGCTAGATAGAAAATTGTAACTGAAATGTATTAGCCTCGTCAATACCTTTCCATTGATCCAAAAAAAGTTGGCCACGCCCACAAACCGCATAGAAAAAAATTTTTACTGAAATGTATTAGTCTCGTCTATACCTATCGATTGACCCAAAAAAAATGTTTGACACGCCCACTCTAACGCCCATAAAGCTTGCATCTGACTACCGCCCACAGAACCATATATTGGGATCGCGGGTAGGTGGCGCATTTCAATCTCGCTTTGCTGCTTGCATCTCTCCATTTCCCTTTGGTCCCCTTAAGCTATCTGATAATCGAGCTGCTCGACTGTAGCGTTCTTCTTTGTTTTTGATTAGATTCTAAAACAAAGAACACCAAAAGAAACCGCGAATTTCTTTAGAAGGAGATGATGTCCTGTGAGTTATATGTATTAAAGTCCGTTCATAACCATAATTATTTGACAATTATTCTAAAGTCTGTCCATAACAATATTATTTTCCAGTTCAGAAAACTTCTGTAATTCAGATTTGGGACCGAAAACCGAGGCTCATTTATGTGCTGCTCGATATTGAAAGTTCTTTATCTCAGTTTCGTAATATTTGAGTTTTAACATGTACAAATACATTGTACATACATACATATCAATCACAAAATAAACATTTGTAACCGAACACAAGTAAAATAATTTATTCGTCCAATATATAAATACAATTAAATTAAATTTGCTATAAAGTCGATCGATTTTTATCAAACTAAAAACATATTACTGAAACCGATTTTTATCAAATTAAAAACATTACTGAAATCGTATAAAACGACTTGCTCAGGTATTGTATGCGAGTATGTTTAAAAAGCACATATAGACTTATTTTCTGTGGTATATAAGTAGCTATATCTATCAGAAATATTGTATCGAATAGCCTTCAATGGGACAAGGACAGGGGTAGATTGATTAAATTAGCGTCGGAAAAGTCTCCTATCTGCGTGTCAAATCTAGTAATAAAACAGAGGGTGTTCTGCAAGGCTAGAAAAGGCTGAGATAAATTGATTATTTTGTGAGTTTCTGGAGGTAAGTAGAAATTTTTGTGGATAGAAAACGGAAACCGGACTGATAAAACCACTGAACACTGACTGACAGAAACACAGAGAACAGGACCATGGAAGGCAAGTCTTATCTTGGATAAAGACTGAAATAAATATATATACACGAGTACATACAAATCTTAAAGCGCTCACTATTGGCCGGCGGAGATATTACAAAAACCCAGCGTTCGCCATTGGTGGATTTTGAGGGAGGATTTTCATGCTGGCGCTTACTCATTCAACAATTGAAACACTTTTTCAGTTACGTTCCAGCCAGCAACAGCAAAGAAGAATTTTTCTGTTCCGTACCAGCGATGAAAATGCCGATCTCAAACCGCGAAATTATTTTGGAATTATATAAGCTAAACTAGAAAATGTTTGAAAATTCCGTAGCCGCAGTGCGTGAATATTCAACCATGTATTATAACTCTGTGTATAATGCATCTACGATGTTCGACATAAAACGTAAATCTTTAAATACCTTTTGTACTTTGTGGCAGTGAATTCAATGAAACCCAGAAAATTTAAAAAACATTTTAAATCTTAACTTGAGGCATTACCAAAAGTTCTAGTAAAAGTGCGACTAATGTGGTGTATCATTTTAAGAACTTCCCAATTGGGACCCTCTTTATTATACCTATTGTTTTGTTTTAAATTAATATGTTTGCACATTGTTTCAGACTCTGAAAGTCAAGTTCAGCAACAGATATATAACACAAATCACATAGGATATGTGCCAACTTCAAGTACTCGGATCGTTAAAAAACGAAATACAGCTAACAAAAAGGAGAGAAGGCGAACACAAAGCATAAACAATGCATTTTCCTACCTTCGAGAAAAGATTCCTAATGTCCCCACAGATACCAAACTTTCAAAGGTAATTTCACCGACGGAGATTGGACAGCTCGAAGTTTTCAACATTTCTAACTCAAATATGTTTTCAATATTTTATTAGCTACTAATAAGTTTTAGGAAAGTAAATATAAGTTAAAATCCTTGTAAGAAATGCTTGAAGAAAAATTTTGATGGTTTTTTTTTTTGGTTTACTTAACAGATCAAAACATTGAAGTTGGCCATATTGTACATAAACTACTTAGTTAATGTTCTTGATGGAGATCAGGATCCAAAAGGCGGATTTCGAGCAGAACTTAAGCCGGTCAGCCGTAAGATTTGTAGCGAAAAGAAACACTGCTTAAAGTCAGAAATTCAAGTAAGAAAAACATATTATTTGAGCTACTAAATTCGTTTTTATTAACTTTTTTGGTTTGAAATTTTGTACTCATTTCAATTGTTTTAAGCGAGTACCACAGTGTTGTAGACCCGACAATAATAATATATTAAAAAATAACCATTCCAAACTATTAAAACCTATATATTTTAACTTTGAAAAATACAATACTATCCTAAATTTGTTTATATTTTCAAACTATAAAAAAATACAATAATAATTTTAATTTGTCGTCACATTCATTCATCATAATCATAATCACATTGTTTTAAGCTACTCATAAGATGGATGTTGTTTTCAGGTGTTACTTTATAAGAAGTTCATTGATATCGAATCTGAAAAATATTTTAGGTTTGAGTTTTGTTATTCAGAAATAGAGATAAACAAGAGTTTCCCGCTTATTGGGGGCGTATGATATGCTATTTTGTAGATAGTAATGATGACCGAAATACACTTCTGTGTATTTTTCAAACCAATTCGATTTTCAATTCTGTTTTTCCATCTTATTGAGGTCTATACTCGGAATTTTCATGGTACACTGGATGTTTCTCCCCACCGACAATGCTTTGTTTCTGCACTGGGGTAGATATCTCAATTGTTTGTTTATTATAAGAAATAAAAGCACTTGACTCTATAAAAGAGTTCTGTGTTCGAAAAGAAACCATCCGTAAGCATAAAGCAATTTTCCCTAGTAATCCGCAAGTGAAAATACGATTGATTTTCCTAATGGAAGGGCATGTTTAGCTTCAAAAATCGAGATTGGACTTATAGGACCAGTGACCGCTTGTAAGTTGTACTTTATTATGCAATTTGGGAAGTGATAAACCGCAGACACATGCAGGCGTAATTGAGAATCCATGCTTTCCGACCGCCGCCGGCATCACGAAAAGTGGGGGTGAAATGCTCGAACCATTATTTTAATAGGGCAATCTGGTAAAAGATATGAAAGTCGGAGACAAGTGCCTAAGTGCTGTTTCAAAAAATATTTAATCCATTAAGGGTTTGATTAATCAAGTGCTTTGTCAAAACACTTCTCTGGGAAATATTGGAAATATCAAGATAATTATATTTCACGGATAAAAATAAATTGATACGTTAAATGATTTTCATTTTGTTGGTACATTTATGTACTTTTCAGCCCTTAAAAACAAACGCTTAGCATTTTTCAATACTTTGTGCTTAGGAATAATTTCCCAATGCCAATTTTTGTGGATCTTGTCTTGCCTTACAAGCCAAAACAATTAAAACTGAACTACATTTCTAAATAAAATAGTAAAGTGTTTCCATAGTGCTTCCGTGCACGTGTTATCTTTTTGTTTACTTCTTAATTATCTATTTGTGGGTACAAATTGTATACAAAAAAGAAACTATGATCTATACAAACAAAGTGAGCGCGTTAGACATCAGCCAGTACGTTTCAATTGAAACCTATGTACGTTTCGTTTAAACAAATTAAGTTACCAATTCCACTAGTTTCTTAAATATAAAGTACAAATAGATATAGTCGACTATCTATCGAGATACTATATATGAGAAAGGCCACCTACTAAACCTACTAGAAAGTTAAGAAACTTGTTTATTTTTAAATATTTCTTTTTTCTGTTAATAGGTTTTTACTAGTTCAGCTAGATTTCCCAAGATTACCGAATAAATGTAGGACAAAAGAGTCCAGTATTAAAAAAAATAAACACACATTCGGATATACATTAGATACATTTTTAAAGATTTTTTAAAACGTGTACTTCAATCCACAGTTCCAAAATAATGTTTTCAAAATACGATTTATTCAATTAGAAATAGTAATTTGTAAGAAATGGCGTAGAATGTCATTAAATTTTCTAAGCTAAGTATTTTTACTAATATCCTAAACATTACTTTGCAATCTAAATTTCAACGATTAATGCTATTTATCATTTCAGAATATTCCCATGTCGACTAAGGGCCGTACGGGATGGCCACAAGATGTTTGGGCATCGGAACTTATTCCAGAACATAATTAGACTTCCGTAAAACAGTGCAACGCGAAAAATGTAACCGCAGTTTTGATTTTCCTCTGGCTTAGATCGCGTTTGAATATTACAGCTACTTATATATCTATTTGGTGTAAAACTCTATTTTTAAGGGGAGTATTTCGAAAGACCATTCGAATTTCAGGTTCAGGTCCTCAATGATATTATTGCCAAAGACATAAAGACGTACAAAAGAATAAAAAAATTTGTTTCAGAACATTGAATATAAAAATGCCATGGAAACATAGAAGTTGGTATCTTAAATACATATATATTTCCGAAATTTTAAAGTTTTTTCACGAAAGGTGCATTTTTTAAGAAGTTTGTTTTGCAAAACAATTATCGTGACAGCCAATGAACAGAAAATACAATTTATACTTGAAATCTTTACATTGCTATAATATCCAAACGCGAGCTAATTAAGAGGAACACCAAATGGGGTCTGACTCATTTCGATGAGTACTTTCAGAATTTTAAATCCAAGCTGTGGTTACACTCGAAAACTCTAAAAATGTTGCACAGTGTAATTTATTTAAATTCTATGTCATAATAAATATATACTTATTAAGTACACTTAAATAAAATTAAATAAAAATAATACACTTAAATCACTGAAACTTATTTTGCCTATTTTTTGTACAGGGTTCCTCAGAAAAAGATTACTTAGAAAACTTGTGGTTGATTGTAACCCAACTTGATGGCAAGAGAGCAAAAAAAGTCAAATCTTCGTATTTGGCAGGTGTATGAATTTCCTCTTTAGGAACGCGTGGAATTAAACTGATAAGAAATTCACGGAAACGGAATGGTTCCACTTTTTCAACCATGTGATTGATTAAATAGTCACTACTCATAATCCAGAAACAGTTAATAACAAAATTAAATCGCCTTTTTATTTAATGCCAATTGAATTTAATTGGATAATCTGATAATCAGATTCGGGAAACGGACTATTATAAGGTGTGAATACCCCTAATCCGTGTCTCCGTTTATAGGCTGATATCGATAAAAAGTCATCGTCTGTTTGTCATCTCTATAATCAATTTTCGAGCTGCTGGACATTTGTGTGAATAAAAATAGTGTGGTGTATTGAGTAATTGTTAAAAAGCTTTAAGAAGCAGCTTTAAAAAAGATTGCAAACCCTAGCAAAATATTCAATATAATGCAAAAAAGGTATATTAACTTGGTTCAATGGCGATTTTGTCAGAATTGGTGTATTCACATCCATGTGTATGTGTGTATGTACATTTGCGTTCGAGCAGACACGACACTAATGTTAATAAATAATGGACAATTACATTACGTACACATGTTTTCGCGTTGGTTCACATATGTATTGCGAAATGCGTACATACTTCGTCGAAGACAATGGACCTTACAACTGCGTTTTTATGTAACTCCAAAGTAGTTTTGATTTCAGAAAAGAAAGGTCTTAAATTATACATACACAACTGGAATTTCGTTGAGGGGGAGAAAGAGCGAAGAAGTGTCATCATTCTTTTACGCAGAATTGGTGCATTTGTAAGAAAAAGACATTATTTGGGGCCCTTCACCTTCTGCAAGTTTAATTACCTTGTTAATATGAAATATGTGTGCTCTTCTATCCCTAAAATCGTATAAGAAAAAGTATGTAGTGTGATAGTATAAAAAAACATACATACATATGTATGTACGTGTGCATAATCCTACATATAGATGTATGTTTATATTTTCTTTTGTTGTTTCCCTATAAATTAGTTATAAACACATTTCCTTATCTTGAATTAAATCAATATATGTAAGTATGTCCATAATAACATTATGACAAGACGAATTTCGAGTCATCGCGGTGAAATTTAAGTGAGTTGGGATGGTACAACGCAGTTTCCCTCCAACTATTTCTTTGTGTGCCATGTGAGCATTTGGCAATTCAGGTTACTTTATAAGGAATTATAAGTTATCCAATTGGTAAACTCAAAATTGCCAATAAATCTTTACAAGAATGATGAAACACCCGTATTTCTATAAGAATTGTTTTTAAAAAGTTTTTAATTGGTAATCTCAACTTTGATAATAAATCTTTATAAGAATGATGAAATACCCGTTTTTCTATAAGAAATATGTTGCTGATTTTATTTTAGTATTATACAATTTCCATTGCATTCTCGAAGAGTAATATTTATTTGTTCAAGTAATCACTTTAGGTTTTATTTTACATGTTTATCGTATCTAGTTAGCCCTTTGTTTGCCAACTGAAGAATGCCTAGCAACCCCAATTGGTACTCAAATATCGGTAATCAAATCATTATTATTCTTTTCTGCAATTACTTAGTTAGGTTTCGTAATTATAAACAAATAAAATATAATAGTTTACCTAGAAACCGTTTGTTTTTTTATATAATAACTAATATACATATATTTCTTCTTTCAGTTTTGGTTAAGAAACATAAATCAAATTTCGATTTGCGGTAAGTGAACAACAAATTTAATTTAAAGATAGAGATATAAGATAAGGTTACAAATTTATAAACCTCATGGGTATTTATAGTATCATATCGAACTCATATATTGTAATGTTAGGTTGAATAGTTCAGTTTTCTCTTTTTATAATAAAAGGTAATTTAATAATGAAAATTGCCATTATTCAACTATTCAAACTAAATCGATAAATTATATTCAAAGTGTTGGTAACATTACAAAATGTGTAACTAAATAAAAGTAACGTTTTTATCCGAATACATTCTGTCAATTCAGCTGCTTTGCTCAAGTCATAGTGATAATCTCATTTCCAATAAATAAACCACAATGAATAATAAGTAAATCACAGTGACCAGAGATTTCTTGTGGGTGCTGTAAGTAATACTTACACAGAAATTTCCTAAAAAAAATTATTGAAAGGATTGATATCTCTTGCCATCTAATCTTCTAAGGTCGTACATTTGCTATTTAGTAGTCATTTGAAATATCTTTTTAAATGTACATGAGTCCGTAAAAATTTGTAAAAGCTGTGCGGAGTATATTCCATTTCGTGAAAACCGATATACATTATTTGCTTACTTGAATCAACTTAAGAACAGCGCATTGCCTGTCAGTCCTTCGAATCAATATATATATATTTGTTGGTTGGATAACACGAAAGAAATCCATTAGAAGGATCCACTGCGTGTTTGTTGATTTGTGTTTCAGTTGTCGATACATTACATGTCACAGCTTTTAAGTCAATATTCAAAATTTTCTTGTTTACCTTACAGATGGGCGATGTCGACCCCGAGACGCTGCTGGAATGGTTGTCCATGGGACAAGGAGATGAGCGGGACATGCAACTGATTGCCCTGGAGCAGCTGTGTATGCTGCTCCTTATGTCTGATAATGTAGATCGTTGCTTCGAAAGGTATTTGATAGTGACACCTATAGTTGAACTCACTTTTGAACGCTCATTTTCTTATCCCTTACTTCAGTTGTCCTCCTCGAACATTTTTACCAGCACTGTGCAAGATATTCCTGGATGAACTTGCACCAGAAAATGTACTCGAGGTCACAGCGCGAGCGATCACCTATTACCTGGACGTTTCGGCGGAGTGCACCAGGCGAATCGTTTCGATCGATGGAGCCATCAAGGCCATCTGCAATCATCTTGTGGTTGCCGATCTATCATCGCGCACATCTCGCGATCTCGCGGAGCAATGCATCAAGGTGCTCGAGCTCATTTGCACCCGAGAGGCGGGCGCCGTCTTCGAGGGCGGTGGCCTAAACTGCGTCCTGTCCTTCATCCGGGACTGCGGCTCGCAGGTTCACAAGGATACCTTGCACTCGGCCATGTCCGTGGTTTCCAGACTCTGCACCAAGGTCGAGCCCAACACGCCCTGCATTCAGAACTGCGTCGAGAGTCTGAGTACTCTGCTGCAACATGAGGACGCCATGGTGTCCGATGGCGCTCTGAAGTGTTTTGCCTCCGTGGCAGACCGATTCACACGAAAGTGGGTGGATCCAGCCCCACTGGCAGAGTATGGCTTAACCACCGAGCTGTTGAAGCGCCTCAAAAGTGTCGGAGGCAACACACACTCTTCGCTATCGGCAGCAGGAGCTCAACCGACTAGCTCCACGCAACCCGCTGCAACCACAAACTCGGATGCAATCAATGAAAATGTTGCGGCAACTGCAACCATTTCCAACAGCTCCAAAGTAAAGTCATCTGATGCCGCCGCATCCCCTCAGTCCATATCGACTACGATTTCCTTGTTATCCACACTTTGCCGCGGCTCACCCTCCATTACCCATGACATTTTGCGGTCTCAGTTGGCCGATGCCCTCGAAAGAGCCCTGCAGGGCGATGAACGATGTGTGCTGGACTGCATGCGATTCGCAGATCTCTTGCTATTACTTTTGTTCGAGGGGCGCCAAGCGTTAAACCGAGGAAGTAACAACCCAAACCAGGGGCAGTTGGCGCCACGACCCAGGCGCAATAATACCAACACCGATCGCACCCATCGACAGCTCATCGATTGCATACGGTCGAAGGACTCGGAGGCCCTTCGTGAGGCCATCGAATCTGGCGGCATTGATGTCAACTGTATGGATGATGTGGGCCAAACCCTTTTGAACTGGGCTTCAGCCTTTGGCACCTTGGAAATGGTCGAATATTTGTGCGAGAAGGGTGCCGATGTCAACAAGGGCCAGCGAAGCTCTTCCCTTCACTATGCCGCTTGCTTTGGTCGCCCGGCCATTGCAAAGATCCTGTTGAAATTCGGAGCCTATCCGGATTTGCGCGACGAAGATGGCAAAACCCCATTGGATAAAGCGCGCGAAAGATTGGACGATGGACATCGAGAGGTAGCGGCAATTTTGCAATCACCAGGGGAGTGGATGTCACCCGATCATTCGCTTCTAAACAAGGATGGAAAGAAATACACGCTCATGGAGCCGCGTGGCGATCCCGAAATGGCGCCCATTTACCTAAAGGTGCTCCTCCCCATATTCTGCCGCACCTTCTTGGGTTCAATGCTCGGCAGCGTGCGACGTGCCAGCTTGGCCTTGATAAAAAAGATCGTACAATACGCGTACCCAACGGTGCTTCAAAGTCTCAGCGAAACCAATTTCAGCGAAGATGAGGCTTCAACATCTGGGCAAAATGGTGGAAACCTTTTGATCGAGGTGATCGCCAGTGTCCTAGACAACGAGGTAAGAAATCATTGTTACTTTATAAATAATTAATAAATCAATAATGTCCGTTTCAGGATGACGACGACGGTCATTTAATTGTATTAAACATTATTGAGGAAATTATGTGTAAGACACAAGAGGAATTTCTGGATCATTTTGCAAGACTAGGAGTGTTTGCAAAGGTTCAAGCCCTGATGGACACTGATGCGGAGGAATTGTATGTACAATTATCTGGAAGCCAGGAGGAGCCAGCTTTAACGCCAAGGTCTTCGACCAGTGTTGTTGTCGCGCCAAGATCAACTTCAGGTATATTCAGACTTTCTGTTAAAGGAAATTATGTGCTTATCTGTTGTTTTTCTAAAATGTATTTTAGATGATCCTATGGAGGACGCAAAAGAGATATTGCAAGGAAAGCCATATCACTGGAGGGAGTGGAGCATTTGCAGGGGACGCGATTGCTTGTACGTCTGGTCAGACTCTGTAGCACTTGAGCTGTCCAACGGCTCAAACGGATGGTTCCGTTTTATAATAGATGGCAAGCTAGCTACGATGTACTCTAGTGGAAGTCCAGAAAACGGAAATGATAGCTCCGGTAAATTGAAAATTAATGACTTATATTTACATTTCTGAATTTAAAGTTATAACAACCTAATAATAATAAATTTCTCTTTCAGAAAATCGCGGTGAATTCCTTGAGAAACTGATGCGAGCTCGTTCCTGCGTTATTCCAGGAGTTGTATCCCAGCCCATTTTGCCCACTGCGAGTGCTCTACGCTTGGTTGTGGGAAATTGGGTCCTGCAGTCGCATAAAACCAATCAACTTCAGATTCACAACACTGAAGGACATCAAGTTACCGTGTTGCAGGATGACCTGCCAGGCTTTATATTTGAAAGCAATCGAGGAACGAAGCACACTTTCACGGCAGAAACTGTCTTGGGTCCCGACTTCGCCTCCGGTTGGTCAACGGCCAAGAAGAAGCGCAACAAGTCCAAGACAGAAGGTCAGAAGTTCCAAGTTCGAAACTTGTCCCGAGAAATTTATAACAAATACTTCAAGTCGGCCCAAACAATTCCTCGAGGGGCCGTAGCAATTCTCACGGACATCGTGAAGCAAATTGAGGTATCCTTTGAGGAGCAGCACATGGCGCCAAATGGCAACTGGGAAACCACCCTATCGGACGCCCTAATGAAGCTGTCTCAACTGATCCACGAAGATGGTGTCGTGAGCGCCTATGAAATGCATTCGTCGGGATTGGTACAAGCGCTGGTGGCCGTTTTGTCGGTTAACCATTGGGAAAATAATTCACCTCGCTGCAAGCGAAACAAAATGCAAAAACAACGAGTTTCCGTATTCAAGAAATGTATACTCGAGGATAACGTTGAATCTGCAACGAATAAGCCAAGGACTAAAAGTACTGCAAGTATTTTGATCCAGAAGCTTGTGTCGGTTTTGGAAAGCACAGAGAAGCTACCAGTGTACTTGTACGACACTCCGTGCACTGGCTACAGTTTGCAAATTCTGCAGAAACGCCTGCGTTTCCGATTGGAGCGTGCAGAATGCGAAAGCACTTTATTCGACCGTTCAGGACGAACTCTAAAAATGGAACCCTTGGCCACAATTGGACAACTATCCAAGTACCTTCTAAAAATGGTAGCCAAGCAGTGGTACGACCTCGACAGGTCTACATACTTCTATTTGAAAAAAATAAGGGAACATAGAACCGGAACCGTGTTTTCGCACTCATTTGATTTCGATGAAGATGGTCTGTTGTTCTACATTGGCTCCAATGCGAAGACTTGCGATTGGGTTAACCCGGCACAGTATGGCCTTGTGCAAGTGACCAGTTCGGAAGGAAAGACCTTACCGTATGGCAAGCTGGAGGATATCCTATCTCGCGACAGCATCTCACTCAATTGTCACACCAAGGACAACAAGAAGGCCTGGTTCGCCATCGACTTGGGCGTATATATTATTCCAACTGCTTATACGCTGCGTCATGCCCGGGGATATGGAAGATCAGCTTTGCGTAATTGGCTACTTCAGGGTTCAAAGGACGGCTTAAGCTGGACAACCCTGAGCTCCCATGTGGATGACAAGAGCCTCGTGGAGCCCGGTAGCACAGCGACTTGGCCCATTACTTGCGCAACTGACGATTCCGTGAGATATCGTCACATTAGAATCCAGCAGAATGGACGCAATGCGTCTGGCCAGACCCATTATTTGAGTTTAAGTGGATTCGAGATCTACGGTCGCGTCGTGGGAGTTGCCGATGACATTGGAAAGAGCGTGAAGGAAGCCGAGGCCAAAATACGACGCGAGAGGCGCCAGATTAGAGCTCAGCTCAAGCAGATGACCACCGGTGCACGGGTGATTCGAGGCGTCGACTGGCGGTGGGAGGATCAGGATGGTTGTGCCGAGGGCACAATTACCGGAGAAATACACAACGGCTGGATCGATGTGAAGTGGGACCATGGCGTACGCAACTCCTATCGCATGGGAGCCGAGGGAAAGTACGATTTGAAGTTGGCCGATTGTGAATATCTCTCTGTCTTCGAGGGAAATCAGTCGATGGTTACTGTGAATACAGGTGCCAAGCTAAATGACAAGGGAAACACACTCACCTCACGCAAATCGAGTTCCACACCATCTCTGCCCGAGGCCACTGAGAAGAACCAGAACCCAGAGGGTGCGTCCAATCAAACCGTTTCGGCGGATAACTTGGCCTGGAAGCAGGCCGTCGAAACGATTGCCGAGAACGTGTTTGCCTCGGCAAAGACGCAGATAATCTCAAACCAACTTGCTATCAACACATCTTCCTCGAGGGAAGCTCGAGCCAAGCATAAGGAGTCGGGTGCCAACCAAATGCATAAGGATAATATTAGTGGACCGTCACCATTGAGTCGAGAGTTGGAGCACATATCGGACTTGTCGGCCATTAACAACTCCATGCCGGCAATTAACTCAACTATTGTCTCCGACCTAGCCACTATTTCGGAGAACTTATCCCTAACTGAGCTCTCCAAAGAAAATATCTGCAGCGCTCTGACGACGCCTGCTTACAAACCCGCTGAGAGCGTCACTGCGAGTCAAAGCTCAAGCCTTCCGGATGTACAGAGTTCATCTCCGCGCGACAGTGATATCAAAAACATATCCAACATTGAAGAGAACAACAAGATGAACGCCAACAACTCGGTAAATAAGATATCTAAGGACTTGCTTGCGAGTCTCCGAACCTCGAACATTGCGAGCTGCCAGCCGGTGACACAACTTTCCACCGAGGCCCTCGAGATGATCGACAAAATGCGCGATGGCGTGGACATGATACGGAACAACTCCAATAACATTTTATCCACGGATCCTTTCCCAGTGCCCTGCACAAATGTGGCAGTCGGTATCAAAAAGACCCCGAAGGCTCAGGCACTGATAAATCCCGATAGTACGAATCAAAAACAAATTATAGTTGCAACCGAAGAGTTCCCAAGCAAGAGTTCAAAGAAGCCCAGTGTAACATTGAAACCAGCCCAGCAGCCAAACGCTGTGCTGTCCATTGTGGACATCAACGATCCGCAAATTGCAACCGAAAACGTCTCGGTACCCAGCCAGATGAGCATAAGTGTTCCTAACCTGACAACTACTTCGGCCTCAGAGGTTCCTTCTACTTCGGAGGTGGCTACCCACACCGGATTGCTGGAGACATTTGCCGCAATTGCTCGGCGTCGTACCTCCCAGGGTACCAATATACAGGATAACCAGATTATGAATGCAGATGTGAATGTGAACGAGCACGGCGATCAGAATGCATCAGGCTCATTCCTCGGCCACTCGGTAACCAGTTTGGTCAAGCTGGCGCTGTCGAGCAACTTCCACTCTGGCCTGCTAAGCACCGCCCAAAGTTATCCAAGTTTGTCGTCGAACAATAGCGAAAACATAGCCCCATCGAACCCTACAAATACTTCTACGGGTCAGCAATCGGCCTCCACCATAAATCATACTCTAACAATGAGTCTAACTTCCACATCGAGTGACAGTGAGCAAGTGTCCTTGGAAGACTTCTTGGAGAGTTGCAGGGCGCCAGCTTTGTTGGGCGACTTGGACGATGAGGACGACATGGATGAGGACAACGATGAGGAGGAAAACGAGGACGAGTACGAAGAGGTGGGAAACACTCTGCTCCAAGTGATGGTATCCAGGAACTTGCTTACCTTCATGGATGACGAGGCTTTGGAGAACAGGTTGGTGGGTGTAACCAAGCGCAAGTCTTGGGACGACGAGTTCGTCCTGAAGAGGCAATTTTCCGCGTTGATTCCAGCATTCGATCCGCGACCGGGCCGCACAAATGTTAACCAAACGTCTGATTTGGAATTATCCCCCATTGGATCTGAACTACCCAAACCACAGCAAAGCGGGCCGGAGACTATTGAACAGCCCATGCTCGGCCTTAAATTGCGAGGTCCAGGAATTGGAGGTATTCCCGAAGTGGAAATCGACTTGAACAACACCGATTGGACCATATTCAGAGCCGTGCAGGAATTACTGCAGTGCAGTCAGTTGAACAAGCTGGACAAGTTCCGAAAAATATGGGAGCCCACATACACTATTGTGTACCGAGAGGTTTCACCCGAGGCACAGGAAAGCACTGGCTTGGAGTCTGAGGAGTTTCCCCAATCGCCGGATGTGTCATCAAAAAGTGGTGCATCAACACTATCCCCCAACTCTCCCATGCACATCGGATTCAATGTAGCCGATAATAACCTGTGCTCCGTGGACGATGTTCTTGAGCTTCTCACTCAAATCAATGGTCTCAATCAATCCGATATCGATTCGGACGTCAAGGAGCTTGGTGTTTCGGCCTTGTCCGAAGATCTCTTCATCAGCAAGAAAATAACAAACAAACTGCAGCAGCAAATTCAGGATCCACTGGTGCTCTCAAGCAACGCGTTGCCGAACTGGTGCGAAAACTTGAACCAATCCTGCCCGTTCCTGTTTCCATTCGAGACCAGGCAGCTGTACTTTAACTGCACCTCGTTCGGAGCATCGCGCAGCATAGTATGCCTGCAATCCCAGCGAGATGTGACCGTCGAACGGCAGAGGATACCCATCATGAGTCCACGGCGAGACGATCACGAATTCCGCATTGGGCGTCTTAAGCACGAACGCGTTAAGGTGCCGCGAAACGAGGATTTGCTTAAGTGGGCAATGCAGGTGATGAAGACGCACTGCAATCGAAAGTCTGTGTTGGAGGTAGAGTTTTTGGACGAGGAAGGCACTGGCTTGGGGCCTACTCTAGAGTTCTACGCCTTGGTGGCCGCAGAAATTCAACGCGCCGACCTCTGTATGTGGCTGTGTGACGATGACTTGGGTGAGGACGCCGAAATCCCAGCGGAGAACACGGAGGGCAATGCAAAACCTGTTGGGTATTACGTAAATCGAAGGGAGCACGGCATTTTCCCAGCACCACTACCACAGAACACCGAAATATGTGAGAGGGTTCTTAAATACTTCTGGTTTTTCGGTGTTTTTGTGGCCAAAGTATTGCAGGATATGCGTTTAGTGGATATACCTCTATCAACATCATTTCTTCAATTGCTTTGTCACAACAAAGTCTTATCACGTAATCTCCAAAAAGTAATTTCCGATAGACGAAATGGCGATCTCTCTGTGGTGTCAGAAGAATCCGATTTATTAGAAACCTGCACTAAACTACTGCGAACTGATTCAAATAAGACGAACGCATTCGGAGGAATTCTGTCGTTGGAGAATTTGAAGGAAATAGATCCAACTCGCTATCAATTCCTACAGGAACTGCAGAACCTATTAATGCGAAAGCAGTCAATTGAGTTTGACGATACTATAAGCGCAGAAAAGAAACAAGAACTAATCAACGAGCTTAAGCTGCACACCCGCAATGGCTTGGAGGTATCTCTCGAAGACCTGGCCCTTACGTTCACGTATCTGCCGAGTTCCTCGATTTACGGATATACGCAGGCCGAGTTGCTGCCGAACGGATCGTCTGTGAATGTCACCATTGACAACCTGGAAGCCTACTGCGAACTGCTCATGAACTTCATCCTGCAGGACGGAATCGCTCAGCAAATGAAAGCGTTCAGCGAGGGCTTCAACGAAGTGTTCCCCCTGAAAAAGTTGGCGGCCTTCACTCCCTCAGAGGCGCGAATGATGATTTGCGGCGAGCAGTTCCCCCATTGGAGCCGAGAAGACATTATTTCATATACGGAACCAAAACTTGGCTACAACAAAGACAGGTATGATTACCAAGCAATTGATTTTAATTTTGCCTTATGAAACAACTAAACAATCATTGTTTTTCAGTCCTGGGTTCCAACGCTTTGTTAACGTTTTGTTAAGCATGTCGGGAGACGAGAGGAAAGCCTTCCTCCAATTCACAACTGGTTGCAGTAGCCTGCCTCCAGGAGGACTTGCGAACCTACATCCCCGGCTGACAGTTGTTCGAAAGGTAGATGCTGGCGTGGGAAGCTATCCATCCGTGAACACCTGCGTTCACTACTTAAAGCTTCCAGACTACCCAACTGAAGAGATCATGAAGGAGCGCTTGTTAACAGCAACTAAAGAAAAGGGGTTTCATTTAAATTAAAAAATTTATTGTACTCGATATTCAAGTTAATAAAATTTGAAACTTTTGTTATTTAAAGCTTACTGTTGTATAACATTATAAGCGATACTGTAAATATTTTAAAATGTTTAAAGTCAATTCTTACATATATGTTAGTTTAGATTTATCGAATATACCTAAAGTCCGGCTTACTGTTTCACAATTTCATTTAGCCAGTAAAATGGTAACTAACCAAAACAATTTATTTTATTTTTTATATAGTTTTTAAAGGACCGTGTAATGAAAGGATAAGATATTTTTTCGGGTTCTGGAATGTCGGAGTTTCTGTGGCACTAAAGCTGGAGAAAGATCAAAATAAGTAAGAACAATCGACTATATCAGAACCGCCGCTTTAAGTCTACAAAATACGCAATTTATCTATCTTTTTCTGCGAACGAGTTTATACGAACTCCATAAATTGTGGACTTCCTACTCAGCTGCGTTTGTTTACAAACAAATCGCAGCCTGTTGAAATTTAAAACAACAAATAAAAATAAAATTACGTTTACGGTAGTGATATACCCTTTATCAAAAAAAAAAAACCCTACTGAAAGTATTTAACTACTTTTTCAAATATTTTCTTAACTAACAAATTGAAAGGAAGGAATCCTTTTGTTAATACTTTGTTTACCAAATTGTTTAATCAAAAACAGCTCAGTGCGTAAATTAAGACTATCAATACGCGCGCTGAATAGCACAATTATAGCTTTTCTAACACAAAGTGCTGATGTTGCTCGCAGCAAATTTACTGAACGTAAATAGTTTTTATTGCTAGGTTTGGCAAATACAACTTTTTTTATACCCACTCCACAATTAATAAAGCAATATCATGATTTTTATTTAATACAAATCTAGTGTTATCCGATCTAAAAACATTTTAACTCGAGAAAGCTCCAAAATAACCTAAATATATAAAATTTTAAAAAAATGTTAAGGGATAGTATATTCTTGATTTTTTGGTAAACGAGAATTTGGTTCCTCAATTAAATACAAATTACTTTGAACTTTTTTAAAAGGTGTACCAAAATTGAGTATTCGGACACTTAAAGGTTCACCCTTAGAAGATTTTTAGTGATCTACCCTCTTAAATTTTTCGGTTGTTTTATTAGGCAGTACAAACAACAGTAAAACGGTAAAACAGTAAAAACATGTGAAATAAGCCATTAAAATTTTGCGACCCCTGTGCAATTCTTTATCTTCTGAGATTAATGTCTATGGTGCTTTTGACTACTTCTGTAGTTCCAATTTATTAAAATAAGTGTTACTACGCACACCTGTTTAAGCTAGTTTACTGATGGCTAATATAAAACCTAGTTATGCGGATTTTGCTGTACTTCTATAAATTTTATAAAAAGATAAGCCTTATCTCTGCTGTGCATCTGAGGTTACTTACTATCTTAAACTTGTAAGGGAGCCGGAGCCGTGAAGACAGTCAAGGTTCTCCCGTCAACGTATCAAAAGAAATTATGATTTCGGTAGCTCTGGTTATATTGTGCTTATTCCCGTGCGTTCAAAATGAGTACTTACGTCCTCCTTACCAAGTTCTCCTGCACAAAAATGATAACTTAGGAGTTTTGAATGATGGGCACTGCTTTGGAAATATTATTCAAAGTCGTCTAGTTCTAACAGCTGCTTCGTGTTTATTGAGTGCTAACAAAACCTCAAACGGAAAAGAGTTTGTAAAATCTGATGAATTAGCTGTATCCTTTAAAGGTGAAGACTTGGATGAGTCAATTTACTTTGTTAGTGGCATTGACATCTATCCTGGATTTAATGAGTCATCTTTGGATAACGATATTGCTATTCTAAGTCTAAGTACACAACTTCCCCTTTCTGAACGAAACGATATTCAATGGGTTTTGGTGGCTGACTATGATCTCAAGGATTCTCCTTTAGAAGACGGCGTGGAATCTTACGTAAGTACTGATTATACCCAATTTTTGCAAAGTTCACTATTCTAATAATAAATTTAACCCAACAGATTTGGAAAATTTCAAACGAAGAAAATGTTTATCCCGGTTATGGGGTTATTCGTGAAAGTAATTTAGTTGGAATTATTTCGTTCGAACTTCCATCGAAAAGCAAACGCGAATCTAATCTCGAAATTCGGAATTCAACAAGATTTACGCAACTAAACTCATACTTAAGTTGGATATATGCCCTTTTACAGAGCGCAGAGATTGCGGACATTGAAAACAATAACTACAGCGCATCTCTACCTTATCGTCAAAGAAAAAGCGCAGAAATAGGTAATGTAAATAATAGTATTTATTATTGTCAAATAGTTTATCATACAGGGATCGTGAAAACAAATAGTTTCGGAGAAACCTTCCATTGTTTTCCAAAGAAAGATCAACTGCAATTTGATAAGAATATTTTTGCGATAATGCGAAAGAGATCCACACTAAACCGGAATTTTAATATAAAAGAGAAGAAATGCTACAGCTTCGTAAACTTTCATTCATATTAATTCATATATGAAATAATGTATTTTAATATTTATTTTCCAACTTATTTCAGTTAAGGAATACGTTGATTCTGATGCAGTGTATTTTCAAGAACCAGTTAATCCCAGTAAGGCTAAATAGATTTACACTTCGTGTTTAATTATTTAAAATTTGTGTTCTTACAGTTGAAGTTGACTTTGAAACTGAGGTAGAGGATTTGACAGAAACCGGTAAGAACTAATTTTGTTAAGTCTTCATTTTATTTGTATAATTTTATTCGCATTTTAACTCTTAAAATTAATAGCAAACTGTCCCCAAAATATAGCTGGAGCTAAACCTATTATTTTTCTTTCAGATACCGAAAACGTAGAAGTTGCCTCAGTGGACGTTACAAACCCAGCAGACACATGTACGTTATGCATATAGAATATATATATATATATTTATAGAATTTAAAACAGCATTCAGAACACAGGAAAATAAATTTTTTTTTTTCTAACTCTTATCTAATATTTTTATTTACTTTATTTTACACCGTTATTACTATAAAATACTACAAAAATCATTTTTCTTTTTCTTTTTACAGTTAATGAAAACATCGAAAACGAGAAAGGATTCTTAACGAACGCAGCAAATATGTTTACGGCCAAGGGAATTTCTTTATGGATTTTAATATTAAATGTAATTGCTGCTCAATACCGTTTGTTAAAGCTTTAAGTTTTCTAAAAACAGCAGTTTATTTTGTGAACTTATAAATGGTCCATTTTTAACTTTTTTAAACTTTAAACATTTCAGCAAGAAAAACGGTTTACAGCTTTAAGAATTAAATTCGTAAAATTGTAATTTAAAATATAATCTGTATTAATTTATCTATTATCAAATATATCGATATCCAAATTATGCTAGTAGCTGACCTAAGCCAATATCGCTGCCAACATTTTTAATAAGCTTCTAAGTTTTTTATTTTGGGTCTTTGTTAAGAAACAATACAAGTTTTTACTTAATTTTCAAAATCGTCGTTCGTATCCAATAAAACTTACTAGTCTAATCGTTCCCTGAAGAATTTCGCGGTGTGAAAACCATATTATGAATACCGTGACACGTCACAAAATTTCAATCTAACCCATCGCTAACCATATTTTAGTGTTGTGCCATCACTATAATGAAAATATAAATAAAAAAGGTTTTAAAAACTGCGCTGTATTATTTTCCACACTTTTAAGGACCGGTATTCTTATTAACAGTTTGTTTAACAATGGGACAAATTTCTTTTGAGGATGATTGCCTCATCCGCGAGCTGGATAGGTAAGAATATACTTGGTTTGCGTGGTCTTCCTTGAATAATATTTACATAAATTTCAGTCGATACTATGGCTTTCTGGACTTGTCCAATTCAAAAAATGTGGATATAAGGAATCTGGTTCAACAGACTGTAACGAACTTGCAAAACTACATTGCGAATGGCCAATTGCCTGATATGAAGAACACCCATGACAATAAAAATGCTATACAAAAGTATGACCCTTCAAACCCAGTGGATCAACATATGGAAAACGCATCGTCACAAAATAATGAAGACAGCAAGCTTCTGGATAAGCAAATTTGCGAAAAAGGTGCCGTTGGAGATGAAAAAGCCCAAGATGAACAATATATTAATGCTCTTTGTAAGCTTGGTCACCTGCATCTTCTTCTTGGCGAATACTCGGAAGGTAACTAAAGATCTACGTGCACTTGACTATATACGATCTGGGGACTCAGAATCACCAAAAAGATATATGTGTAAATGTACAAGTCTCCATCATATGTCTGTTATTTTGGACTTAGATTCAATATTATTAAAGTAAAGCCAGATTGTTTACGTGTGAGCTAGAATATATACATATGAAGATTTCCAATTATATAATATCTGAAACAGATACTTAACTATGTAAAAGGAATGATAAGCTTAATAGCAACTGTCAAAAGAACATTTAATTTGATTATATTCTATTATTTTATTAACGTAAAGATAGACAAACTAATTTATAACTCCAACTTATAATTAATACTCTATTTTCATTGTTTCAGCTTTATCTGCGTACCAGAAGTATTTACGATTCCGAGAAAATAATTACTGGACAAACCATGCATTTATTTATGGAATAGGAGTCGCTTATTTTAAACTTAGGTGCTTTAAATGGTAAGTTTCGTTGACACTTTTTTAGACCTACCTCCCTGCAATTTATTTTGCATATTAAAATTTACAAATTACCAGCAATTTGGTCTTTGCACCGATATATTAATATTGCCCAAATTAAAATAGTTTTCTTTTGAAATTACTAGAAGCAAACCATACAATTTAACTGACCTAGCTTTTGATTTTAAAACCCAAAAATATAAAGGCCAAAAAAGTGTATAAAAATAAGAATTGAAGTTGGTAAAAAAAGATCTAGTTATTAGCTTACATTTATCCTAAGGTTAATTTATCTGAACAATAACCATACGATTTGGGGATCTCTTGGAGTGTAAAACTACAAAAACATGAGAAAGTCGATAAGAAATAATTTATTATTTTCAAATAAGAATTATAGTGATTATTGGTCTCAAAAATGATTAATTTTTGGAAACGCGGGGAAGATTTAGATTCTTAAAAGTGGATGTGGACGCAAATGTAGTGGAACCGTTTCCATTTGTCAATTTAATTATTCGATAGCTTCTTATCGATATAAACGTTTCGATTTCACTCGTTTCCATTTTTCTCTTTATCGAGCTTATCACATCTCTATTGTATTGATATTAAATTGTTTACTAAATAGATTCTACACGAAACAACACTGCCACTAGAATTATATATTTGTAAACAGTTCACAACGAAATAGAATTAAGACTGGAGATTTTCTACACAAAAACAAGTGCGTTTGCTGGTTAGTTATCGGTCTGGGATTGTGATTTGATTTGATTTACTTTTCTTAACAACAAATAGATGCTGTCAACATTAATTTTTCAATCAAAAATGGCTAACGGCATTGAGTAGTGTGACTAAATAAAATGAGAATCAATACTTTTGCAGTATTTGTTCCTTTGTTTTCCCAAATCGCTGTTATAAAAATACATAAATTCTCATTACATGTATGTACAATGTGCGTGCGCGTGTGTGTGTGTGCACAAAATGCAACGAATTGCCCCCCTTTAAGGTCGTTTTGAGAATTGCGGGGTTAAAATGTGTTCTTTGTTTAATCACAATTATTCTGAATGCTAACGTTTAGGCAGACAACGTCTGCCGCAAATAATCAATAAAGCAGAAGATTGCGGCTGGTACTTGTTACCAATGAAAATGACTGTCTCGTTTTTTTAAGTGCATTCAGACATGTCTGCCGACGGCTGCAAGTTCTATTGTTATTTATAATCGAAATTTACACTTTCTATTCCAATTTTACTTGCTAAAACACATTGAATATGGCATTTAAGCAGTAAACTTTGTTGTTCTAGTTAAATCAACTATGTTACATGAATTTGTTTGTATATATGTATGCATGTGTGTACGTGACTGCATGCACATAGGTATGTACGCATGTATGTACTTATGTAAACACAGTTCACTGTAAATAACGGTTTTGAGTTTGTATTTAAAAATTTAGGAAAAATACACTGAGATTTATAATTTAAAGAAAATGCAAATTTTTTTAGCCTGCGTTTTTTAGAAAATGTGGCAAAATAAATCATTAACGAAATTCTGAACTTATATGAAGTTCATATTTCAACCCTTATCGACCTCTTCTGAAGTATTTATTGTTTTCTTTTTCAGGGCCATCAAATCATTTCAGGAGCTTTTATACCTAAGTCCCAACTTTACATGTGCAAATGAGGTTCATTTGCGTTTAGGTCTTATGCTAAAACATTGCGGGGAGTTTCACATCGCCCAGAAACATTTGCAACTGGCGCTGCTTTATACATATCCTTCGACCTTTTCAGAACTTCAGGGTAAGTAGTTCTATGAAAGCTATGTTATTTTATTATACAATTTTAAATAGACCATAAGTAAATATATAAATTTCCTGTTTTTTTTAATAATCACAACATGAAATACCCATACAATGCTTGTATAAAATGTTGTGGTGATTATAATGTTTCGGATTAAAATATTAAATAATCAACTATACGACTCACAAAAAAATATAAAACATTTCTATTTAAAAAAAAGTATGATAACATAACTTTCCTTTCTTTAAAAATTAAAATTTGTATTTTTATTTATCTACTTCGCAGTAAAATTTCAAATCGCGCATTTGTATGAAGTTCAAAACAAACATAAAGCGGCAAAGGATGGCTACGAATTTCTGCTAAATGAGAAAAATATTTCATTGGAACTTAAAGCAGATGTTTATCGACAATTAGGTAAGCTATTTTACAAAGTTACTTTCAAGTTTTCAGTTTTATTAAAATGTTGACTATTTTATTAAACAAATTATTATACAAATATTTTAAAAAAGAACATCTTATATATTTCTTTCCTCACACACCTCTTAAACTTTATCTCGTTTTAATTTTAGGATGGATGTACCATTGCGTAGAATGCCTAGGCGAAAAAAAGGAACGTGAAGCAAACGCATTGAATTTTCTTCAAAAATCAATTGAAGCCGACCCAAAGAGTGGACAATCATTATATTTACTGGGAAGGTGTTATGCGGGTATCAATAAGGTCCACGATGCTTTCCTAGCATATCGCAATTCGGTGGAAAAGAGTGAGGGAAATGCAGATACCTGGTGTTCGATCGGGTAAAATATCGCATTAAGGTTTGGCTTTTCCACTTTTTCATAATTGTACACTTTCGTTTTTAGCGTTTTATATCAGCAACAAAATCAACCGACGGACGCCCTTCAAGCTTACATATGCGCTGTGCAATTGGATAAAGACCATAAAGCCGCGTGGACCAACCTGGGTATACTTTATGAGAGCTGTGGTCAATTACGAGATGCCTATGCTTGCTATTTAAATGCAACCAAACAAATATCATTCCAGGTAATAATTGTATATTATTGTGGTTATTGCCGTATCTAAACATTGGCTATTCCAGAAGTCTTCATTATTTCGAAGAAAACAAGCAATACGCATGAAAAAGGACACCATTGGGCTGTCGAAAGGACTGTCGCAGAGAATTACGTTTTTAGAGGGCCAACTTAGTCAAGCACCATTGCCAAGTATTACATCGAAGCGCCGCCAGCTGTGTTCAATTGAAGAAGCTTGGAACCTGCCAATATCCTTAGAAATGAACTCTCGCCAACAACAAACAGCGCAGATGCTACCAAGACAGATTACAAAGCAAAGTCCAATACAGGTGGGTTTAAATTTAGACCAATCGTTTGTTTAACAAGACTAAGGAGTTTAATAAAATTTATTTTCAGGGGCCACCTCCACCCTATCCGCACAGCCAACTCAGCCAAAGTCCCATACCTGCGAAACGTATTAAGGATGATGGAGCAGGCCAGCCAGAATTAATGCAAAACAATATTCAGGCATCATCGCAATTGCATCAAAATCTAATAAGTAGGTTGATACACTCGAGCGTCTTTAATAACATCATAACATATGTACTACAGACATTTCAGACTCATTAAACCAGCGCAATTTCAACGCCATGCCGGAAACCAACAAGAATTCGGAGCAAAGTGTTGTGGACACTTTCGATGACATCTCGAATGATATTTATAAACAAAATGAGACTATTAAACTGGAACGTTTGAGCCACGATGCATTGAGTAACAATGAGGACTCAAAGCACAATGAATATAATAATGGTGTTGCCACCGACGACTTGTCGACCACGTTCAAGATACAAATGGACTCAAAACAGTTGATGGCAGCCGTGAAGCTGCTGCCCATCGATGAACCGCCCGTGCACTGCACTATTTTGCAAGTGAACGCGCCCCCGCCATCTCCGCCCGACTGCCCACCGCAGAAACTCACGAGGGATCAACTCCTGCCCCCCACACCCTCGGTTCATTTAGAAAATAAGAAGAACGCGTTCAGCCCCCAGCTGCAGGAGTTTTGCCTGAAGCATCCCATTGCCGTTGTACGCGGCTTGGCTGGCGCCCTTAAGCTAGATCTCGGTCTCTTTTCGACCAAAACACTGGTGGAAGCCAATCCGGATCACAGTGTTGAGGTTCGGACACAGGTTCATCAGTCGCCCGATGAAAATTGGGACACGTCGCAGGGCAAGCGCGTTTGGGCCTGCATATCCCATCGGTCTCACACAACAATTGCCAAATATGCCCAATATCAGGCATCCAGTTTTCAAGACAGCCTGAAGGTAACGTTCGTTGAGTGGTTTTTGGTCAACATGAATACAGTTTACTTTATCGCATAGCTTATTTTACCGCAGGATGAAAGCGATAAGGGTTTCCCGGGCTCACAGGCAATGTCGGACTCGGACTCAAAGGACTCGGTATCCAATTCGAATATTGTCTTAAAGCGTAAAAAACACAAAATAAATAGTAAAATGTTAAGGTACGTGATATATCAACTCTCTTATGTTTTTATAACAAACTTCTTAGGCCTAAACTGAAATGGATTCTCTCATTTTAGATTCGGAACCAACGTTGATCTCTCGGATGAGAAGAAGTGGAAGCCACAACTAACAGAGCTACAAAAACTGCCTGCTTTTGCACGAGTTATATCCGCTGCCAATATGCTCTCCCACGTGGGTCACGTCATTTTGGGCATGAACACCGTTCAGCTGTATATGAAAGTCCCGGGAAGTAGGACGCCTGGCCACCAGGAGAACAACAACTTCTGCTCAATCAACATCAATATCGGTCCCGGGGACTGTGAATGGTTTGCCGTGCCAGATGCCTACTGGGGCGGAGTTCACAACCTGTGCGAGAAGAACAACATCAGCTATCTGCACGGTTCGTGGTGGCCTGTCCTGGAGGATCTGTACAAGGAGAATATTCCAGTCTACAGGTTTATACAGAAACCCGGAGACTTGGTTTGGGTCAATGCTGGGTAAGCAGAGATATATGATTTTTGTGAGAATGTTCAAGCACTTACAATTTTAATTTATATTTTAGCTGCGTACATTGGGTTCAGTCGGTGGGATGGTGTAACAATATTGCGTGGAATGTGGGTCCCTTAACTGCCCGTCAGTATTCGCTGGCCATCGAGCGATATGAGTGGAATAAAGTGCAAGCCTTCAAAAGCATTGTTCCCATGGTCCATTTAAGCTGGAACCTGGCAAGAAACATTAAAGTCTCCGATACCAAACTTTTCGAACTGATCAAGTGAGTACATAACCATTAAATAATGCTTTTCCTTGGGAGTATTACTAATAATTGTTTGGAATTTTCAGAATGTGCTTGTTGCAAACGCTTAAAAACGTTTTGCACATACAAGAGTATGTTAGATCGAAAGGTGTAGAAATACGTTTCAATGGACGCGGGAAGAACGAAGCTTCCCATTATTGCGGACAATGCGAGGTATATATCTGAAATATATTCTAATGTACAATAACGATAGTATTATTCCTTTGCAGGTTGAGGTTTTCAATGTTCTTTTTATAAAGGAGCAGGAAAAGCGACATGTTGTTCACTGCCTATCGTGCGCCCTGAAACTGTCCCCATCGCTCCAGGGCATCGTTTGTCTCGAGGAGTATCGTCTGTCTGAGCTGCAGCGCGTGTACGATTCGTTCACTTTACACAGAACCCAAGGACTAGCATACACTCAGTAGTTGTAACACGAGGAATCATTTTTAATAATGCAGATTTAATATATATGTATATTTTACAACGTACAACATACACTCTAGTGTTTTGATAAATCATAACGGATAACTCATAGAGATGGGGTTATATCTGATTGAGATATCAGAAGAGCTCGCCCATTTTAGTGGGAAAATGAATCTTTGGATTCTTAAATTTATATTATATTACAAATTATAGATTAATAAAAAACATTACAAAAGACATAATAACTTGTCTGATTTATAGTTGTTAGTTATTCGACTTTGTCCAAAGAATTAAATACATTTTAGTTGCTTATGAATAAAGAAATTATAATTTACAATCTTCAAATAAAAATTGGATTTCATATCGTAATAATTGGCATTAAATTGAAATGTTTTTCTTTTTGATTATTACAAATTTCTATAATTTTGTGATGCGGCTTGAATAAGTTATACCAACGATAGCCGCAGCACTTGAAACGATAGTTGAGTTCCTATCACTGCTGTAACCCTGTTTTCAACCAGCCATGTTTTTGCAAACACCATCTACAAATATGAAATCACAGAAGGAACTTAGCTGGCTGGCCATTTTCCTCACCTTTTTTGCGTACTTTGGATCGGCCCAAGATGATGCCGACTACTGCGCCGAGCTTTCGACACAGTCACTGGCCAAGATTCTGGGTCAGGCATTCAATCCTCGCTACATGAGCATCGATCCGCCCGGCGAGCCCGAGGAGAAAAGCTACCAGTTGGGCTACAAGCGATCGTCGTACGAGCTGCCATTCTATGCCGACGGTGAGGCGATTTCGGTTAGCCACTTTCCCGCCTGGGAGACCAACCACTTTGCGTTGGTGGAAAAGAAGGAACCGGCGCGGAGCAAGAGCCTGCGAACCAGGAGCGCATTCATGGATCGAGTGGGTCACCATCCGAGAATCGATGGCTTCAAACAGCGACCCTGGGAATGCTCCTCCAGGATCAACTGGATCGACTTAGGCTTAAATTACTTTCCACGCTATATCCGTTCCATCGAGTGTATTGCCAGAAAATGTTGGTATGATCACTTTAATTGCAAGCCAAAATCATTTACAATAAAGGTACTGCGCCGTAAGGCTGGCTCATGCATTCGAATAAACGATAAATTGATTTTGATCACCGCTGAGAAATTTGAGAATGATTACACGCAGCTCTGGATTTGGGAAGAAATAGCGGTTAACTTTTGCTGTGAATGTGTTATGCTATACTAAAATAGCGCCATTTAATCATGATTTTAATTAATATACACGTTTAAAATTTCAACAAAAAACTTTAATAGCATTGGGGACAACAGATACCTTAATGGGTCTTGCATCGTACTCCTCGCCGTCAATGGCGTAGAATTTCTCTGCCATTTCACCGGCCGGAAGCAGCTGAATGGTGCGACTCTTCACCACCAGGCTGGGCAGGATGTTGCTGCAGGTGACCTGCGGAATTTGCTTGATGAACTCCCAGCCCGGCTGCAGCGAGCTGATGAACTGGCTCTCCAGCTCCGCAAAGTTCTCCTCGTTCTGTACACAATTGATGTTTATCTGGCTGGCCTCCACGCTGCCCTCGAACTTGTTGCCGCACTGGTCGTTCTTAGCCAAAGTCCTCCTGGCCTCGCCGCTGTTCCTCTGGTACTTAAAGAGGTTCCTGGTGAAGAGGCCACCGCCGACGGGCAGCTCATCCTGCCGCTGAACCGAAGCACAATCCACACAGCCTGGGCAAGGCGGTGTGTACACATAGTCAGTCTTCAGGCTCCAGTTGTCCGCAAACGACTTGGAGGCGGCGGATGCATAGTGACGCAGGGGGCCAAAGTACCAGTACTTATCCTTGGCCGAATTGATGTCCTCCATCAGGCCCCAGGAGAGTCCATTCAGGCCGAATATGGGCTTCAGCTGGCTGTCGTTTTCTTCGTCTCCCTCGATGACATCAAAGCGTATCACGCTTTGGTACTGGCTCTCATCCTTGAGCATGGGTTCCAGTGCCTTGCACAGGCTCTTCACATAGGCCACATCCTTGACGCCAAAGATCTGGAGGCGCTTCGAGGCGGCCTGGACAGAGCGGCCCAGCGGAAGAATGGTGATGGGGCAGAGATTGCCCCGCCGTCGCATCAGTCCCGTCACCACCTCCGATGAGGTTCCATCGCCGCCGGCTACCACAATCGCATCGGGCAGCGCAGCCATCTCCTCCACATAGCTCTTGGCATGTCCAATGTGGTTGGTACGCAGGATCTCCACAGAGTAACCAGCTAAATGCAAAACCGGCTCGCAGTAGTTCTTGAACTGAAAATCAAAGGCTGTTTTGAGTTCGTGGTCAAAGGTGTGCGCCAGCTGCTTACAAATTTCTCCGATCTCTTCTTATTGGCCACGGGATTCATGACCACAAGCACCTTCTTTGGTTGATCAGCCATTTGATTTGATTGAATCTGCGAGGCAAACTCCCTCATATGTTGTTCAATCCTGTGGATAAGAAAGAGGTTAAAGTTTTTGCCAATTATTTTGGTTTTCTGAATGCATACTCAATGTGCGTTTTCAGCGATTGCAGAGCGTAAACAGACACTGCCGCTCCGAACGTGCATTTTTTCCAATTATTCCGAATGACTCTTAAATAATTCATATTTAAAGTCTGCTATTTTATTTTGACCAACGATTTTGATGCTGCACATGTATTGGTTTGCGTTCACACAAACAGCTGAAGTTTAGTTCATTGGGGGTAGTCCATCGTGTTTACATAAGTTTTTTTTAATAACAGAGGGAGATTGCGTTGTTTTAGGAACGTTGCTCATGGAACACTGAATACTTAACATAGCTTTTAACAGAAGTTTAGTTCATTAGAGGTATTCCATCGTGTTTACATAAGTTTTTTTAATAACAGAGAGATTGCCTTGTTTTAGGAACGTTGCACAAAAAACACTAAATACTTAACATAGCTTTTAACAGATGCCAGCCGATTTACACAGCTGAAGTTTAGTTCATTAGGGGCATTCCATCATGTTTACATACGTTTTTTAATAACAGAGAGAGATTGCATTGTTCTAGGAACGTTGTACACGAAACACTAAATACTTAACATAGCTTTTAACAGATGCCAGCCGATTTACACGGATGTTTTTTTAAATATTGCCTATATTTCTGATTTTTATTCAACAAGTTATTTTTATTCAACATTGTCATAGATATCCTCTAAGCCTGGGATGTTTCTTAGTTTTTCTATAAACACGTCATACGCCTTTTGGTCTTCCGGGGATAATTTCACAGCATTCTGAAAGTGAAAATTCTGAATAATAAACGTTTAGTTCTAGTATATAATAGAAAGGCCTTGCCATGGGAGAAAATATATGTTCACTGCTCTCAACGGTGTAGCCAGCTTTTTCCAAATTTCTACTTAAACTAGTTAAAACAACAGGACTGCATAGGAACTGGAAAGGCGAGAACAAACAAAATCAACCTTACTTATATAGTAAACATAAAACTAAACAGTTTACGTACATTTACCGATCCTTCGGCATTGTCAACTATTTCGATCTCTTCAGCACCAAGTTCTATAGCATCATTAGTGGCTTTATCTTCCAAATTGGACCCGCTGAGGAGTTTAGATGCATCATACCGAGCTTCTATCAGGCCAAAGTCCTCAAACAAATTACCAACATCCATAAATTCACCTCTGAAAGATAAAGATCGCGATTAGTTTAAGCAACATAATAACATTAGGTTAGATATTACCCCGCTTTCTTAATCATTGGCGTGGCATCCATTTTAACCCCAGAAAAGTTGTCCGTGTAGAAAATGCATATCAAGTATACGCTTCTTTTGTACCTGATGTCAAGCCGGTACTTTTTAAGTTGAACTTTACTTGACTTAAATTTATTCAACGTGTTTTGTATGGTTCCGCTGGGCATATTTTGCTTCAGGGCTCTTTCTATTTCCGTGCGCAGGAGGGAATTAATGGCTGGATCACTGTCTTAATGGACATAATATTAATTTATCAGATTGAGAGAGAAAACCAATGACTTACGCGGAGTTGCCCTCCTGAATGGCCATGCGGATTTGCCTCGAGATCTTTGCAAATAGGGCTGCTCTAGCCCCATCTTTCAGAGCCTTTGTGTGCTTTATGTTGGCCCACTTTGAATGGCCCGCCATGCCCCGAACAGAGTGCGTTTGATAAATGCATTTTCCGATGTTTGTGGAAAAGGTAAAGGTGCATAAATTTCGTAACATCTCTAGTGTTTTGATCTAAACTAATGTGACCAGGTCTGACAAGAAGAAACACATGCTGTTCTAAAAATGGGACCGCACATGCAAATCAATTAGTTTTAATTTAGAATTTATTTCGAGCTTAGCTTGTTTTTATATATTTTCTATATTTTTTTAAGGAAGGAAATGCTTTGGACTGCAATGACGCCGTTATAAGGAAATTGTTGTTGGTGTCTCGTAAAAAATACAATTGGGATTGGCAGCCTGATCTAAAAAGCCAGATCATTTGGTATTAAATGTTACTTAACAGGTTTGAGGTATTCGCTAAAACTGTTATTACTAACATCAGCACGCATGTAACATCTTACGTGTGTGGGGTATAGCCTATTCAGTCTTCAAAATTAAAATTGAATTTCTACTATTTTGACAAACAATAGTAACAAATCCCAAAATAAAGTCCACCGGTGTAATAGAATTTCTTATTAAAACAAAATAGAATTAATACATTTATTAACAGACAATACTAGACAACCTGCAGTTGAACTTGCTTTTGGTTTAAACAGTTTCCAGCACTTTCGTAACGAATTAACTTATTCTGGTGCGTTGTGGGATCGTTGTCGTAATCCGAATTTACGACAAAAACATCAACGACATTCTCTATGGTAAATTGTTCATTTTGTAGCGTATTGGTCAATATCAAGGGTGATATTTTAACAAGGCCTAGTTTAGATGGACAGACGGACAAGGGAAACTCAGCAGACTCGCCACTTTGCAGCAAACCCAGCATGAAATCAGCGCATCCCGTGTATTGACTGTCCGGTGAAAACTTGGCAACCAGACGAACATTTAATTTCATCGCCTGCTCAGATGTATTCGTCACCCGACAGTTGAACGTGAATATAGTGCCAATTTTAATCGTATTCTTCGCATCTAGAACTTCCAAACGGAGAGTTTTGCACTCAAATGGCTGAAAATGAGGAATTTAATCAATTATATTCCTAGGATACTTTCCCACTTACCAGCCGCTGCAGTTGACTGGTTTGCAGCCTGCCCTTTTCGCCAAGATTCGACCTCCAGACAATATCAAGTTTTCCCACATTATTAAATTGCCGCAGAGTATCTATGTCCTTAGCAATATCTCCTCTGGGCTGCTCAGGATACACAAGAAAATAAATGCTATGAACTTGGGAATCACAATGTTTCCGCTGCTCACCTTAATGCAATAAAGAAACTGACAACTGTTGTTGGGCTGCAACATGTGCTTCACCGTAAAGACAGACTCCCCATTGGGCAGCGTATTCAAAGGTGTTACGGAATAGTCCTCGGAACCATCCAATTCCACTTTTTCTAGGCAAAACGGGCTGGTAGTCACGTTTTGGACCTGTGCCTCCAAGTATATTTCGTCGATTTCCGCATTGTAAAATTTAGTTTTAACATCGAGTGGCTTTAGAACTTGAAACTTGAAAAACTTTCTCAAGGACTGGGCATAGCCCGCTGGAGTCGAGTAGTTTACTTCGCAGACGAGGCTGCAAGGGAAGAATGCAGATTTTATACATATTACTTTTCTGAAGAATTCGCGTTTGTTATAATGTCTACTTACATATGGGTACCGATTTCCTTAACCTCGTATCGTATAACATCGTCGATTGTTCCACCGGCGGCCAACGTCACTGGGGACTTGGCGTTTTCGTGCATGGACAAGTTGATGCGCGTGGTGTTTGACTGAAGATCGGCCTTGACGGTCACGCATTCCACAGGATTGGCGGTGGTGTTGTGAACGCAGATGTAGCTGGCGAATGTTTCGCCCAGATAAATGCTTCCGAAGGACTGGGGCAGCAATAGAACTTGTCCCGCCGCCAAGGTTTCCGCACAGGCCCCGGATATTCCGTCGCTCTCCTGGGAGCTGCTAAATTTCTGAACCAAATCCGTGGGCTCGCAAGTTACCACAGGTCCAACTCCCACCAAAGTGGGCCGCATCAGCCGCATAACTACAAATGACAAAAGCTTTCCCTGGTAATAGGAATTTAGGAACGTTTATTAAATATATTGTTTTACCTTTAAGGGCCACCAAATGTGCATCTGGGTCAACCATCTCCATTTCGCAAAATAGTTCAACTCGGGCTTATTTCGATAAAACAATTCAGCAAAAAATTAGTACTGCCAAAACAAATCTGTTTACATCGATGAGACCATATCTTCTGCAGTTAAAGATACCATTTTCCTTTGCAAGGAATGCCCTTAATATACCTTATGCTTGACCAAAAATACCAAAAGTCATAGCCCATATACAAAATAACAAAGATTACCAAACTCCATGTAAGCTTATTTATTTTATAATAAACAATAAATATTTACATCACAATCGTGTACGAAGTACATTTAATCCTTATTCTTGCAAATTCTAGATGTCATTTCTTGCAGCGGTTCCAGCTCCTTGGCCGAAACCATGTCGAATTCTTGCACAAAGTAGTACAAATGTTAATGGGCTCAGTAGCAGCTTCCCGAAGGGTGGCAACGTTGGCCACACATCGATAGCCGATATTCAGAAAAATCGATAGACCCTTGTCGATTTCGGGATTCGTCAACAAAACAATCATTTTGCTAGCTAGGAACACTACATTTCCTAGGAAACATTCTGGCTTAAAGTGCCTTTTACAGACCAACGATCTAGTCGTTGCTCTTTCTTTTCTTAAATTGGCAAGCCAAATATTTTTAAATCGTTCTGGAAAACGGAAGGCTTGTTTATGGCCTTCGCAGTTTTCAACAACGCAATTTCTGAAAAAAGAAGTTAAAAAATATTAAAGTTAATAATAAAATACTAATCATTCACTTCACTTTTCAGTTTTAATCACAACAATTTTCATACACTTGGACATATGCAAATTTGCCTGCATTTGATAAAAAAAAAAACCCCGAAATATGTATGCGGGACAACAAATTTACATATCACTCTTAGCTTTCACATAATCCCATAATCCAGACACGTTTTATATTCCCGACCGACGACCGAACCGAAATATAAGTAAAAACTTAGTTATAATTAATATTATAAATAAAAAACTTACAAAGTTGGCTTTTCCATTTCGTTTCTTGCGGGTCTTACCGTCTTACCGCAAGCATTCCATCTGCTGGAGATGAATATTGGTCAGAAAAATAAAAATTTTATTTTTATTATAAAAAAAATTATACAAAATATATACCTTTCATTAGGACGCTCGACTACCAATTTTAGACTTGCTTGTTTGTTTTACAAGCTGAAATTTTTCGCCAGGACATGTCCTATTTTCACATCGAAATGTGTTATAGTCTAACCCAATATTTAGCTTCTATTATAATTAATTTATTCAATTATCTGAGACTTAAAATATATAAAAACATTTGATAATAGTTCCCTGGCCTGTCAAGCGGGGCGCTGTGTCTGCGGTTATTATATCATCTTTGATGACGAGGAGCAGCGGCTCGCCTAGGAGCGTCGGCACTATCATGTGTAACTCGCTTAGCGCTTGCTTCAAGGAGATCCAGGCCGTGAACCGTAAATTGCACCCCGGCGGAAGAATGGGTGTGGCTTCTCCCGAAGAACGAACACCACGTGGGTGACGTGGGCCTGGGACTGTTCCTTCATCTCCGACTCATCGTCGACTTCTTCCCCGACTTCCCAAAAAACGATGTCACAGAAGGCCAGATCCTCGCTCTACTTCCTCTTGCCCTGCTCCCAATGAGTCGCTGCCACATCGCAATTGCCGTCGTTTTTAGGTACATAAGCTTGTAGTACCATTGTATTTCTCTCAATAACATAATCGAAATAAGTAGTTAATTATTTTTATTTTAATAAAATTTTTAGTGTTACTTAAATTCTTGTGTTACACATTTAATATATATAAATATTTATACAATTAATAAACATATCTGATAGTGTTCAAAACGTTTTAAGGTTACTTTCTTTTTGCACAGCAAAGCTTAAGAGTTTTAACCAACGAAAATTAACAGAGAAAATAAACAAGGTCGAAAGTGGGACTGGGTTCCGTTGCTAAAAGCGAAAAGTATACACAGAGATCAAAACTAGTTCGGATAGAGGTATGTTCTGGAAGGCTATCCTGATCTTGTCGCGAACGCGCCCATTGAGCTTCTGTATATTGGGCAGCAGGCTCATCAGAAACATGGAATCCGGATCGGACTTGCAGTCGCACAGCTCCACACCGCCGTTGGATACGGAACCGCTTAGCGGGTTGTTGGCTTCCATGCGGGAAGGAAGCGACGACGGCGGCACCTGTTGATGTCCTCCATGCACGTGGTTGTGCCCGTGACGTTGACTCAGGTAGCTATTGCTACTGCTGGGTGCATTCGGAGTGGCCACTGCTGCTGTTGAAGGTGTGGGCAGCTCCACTTCCGATAGGCCGGCATTTCCCGGAACTCCTCCTGCGCCGCTGTGAGTTGTCGCGCTAACCAGATCCGCGGGCTTGCTAAATGTGGACTGCTGGTGCTTTTTGCGCAGATAAGGATGCAGGAAGAACATGCAGGGTGGCACCTTCTCCTCCAGGCAGTTGTTGTACTCGCGCCGGAACGAGATGAGCAGAATAGTCCTTGGCCAGACTAGCGCCTGGATTCTTTTCCAGCTTGAGGTCCACCTCGCGCCAGAAGTTATCCACATACGGGCGACAAGAGTAGTACTTGTGGCGCGTAGATGCCCTCGTCGCGTTGGACAATGTCAATCAGCTTGAAGACCTCTTCCGTCAGCCAGCGGGAAGCACTGCAGCTGGCATTTGGATTGCTGGATTGACTTTCAGACGACGTTTCCAGCGCTCGCCATGATTTTTGCGAAATATATTTACTGTTTACTAAATAAGTTTTAAACCTTTTAAGTATACTCAAAATCCTTTCAAATAAAGTCCGAGCGTATTTTATTTGATAATTAAAATATTTTTTTTATAGGGGTCCTAAAACAATCTTGCATACTCGCTGCGTACAGCTGATTAAAATTGATTGTATTAAATGTATTATATTTTTATTTTTATTTTTTAGCGTTCGCGTTCCCTTTTCTCGACGCTCTTGGTTAGGGACCTGGGTCGGGAGCCCCCAGCACCCACGACGCCTGTGGGGTATATTGATGTAGTAGGGGGAAGTGACATCGTGGTTGTTCCTCGGCTGATTGGGGGTCAGAGCGTCACAAAGAGCAAAGCAAATTATTTTACAGTTCAACTTAGCATTTCATAAGGCCATACTTGCCAGCGTTAATTTGTATTCTCGATCGAAATGAATCGGGAATGAAAATACCGGCAAATAAATCTTTATGGCAACGCTAAATGAGGAATTTATTCAAAAAGCAAATTAGAAAGAGACTGCATGTGGTTAGAGAGCGAAAAGTTCTGAAATAAAAATGTAATGGATTTAGCAAAAATGAATTCCTTCAACAACGGAAGCGCCAGTTTATTTACTTTTTATTTGTTACTTTTTATAGATGTCCCCGGAAATTAAGAAATTGGGGAGTCGCGAAATCAAAAGCGGCGTTCGCGAAGTTTTTTGGATCGCGGCCAACGAGGAGGCCACCCAGTGGCTCCTTGAAAAAGGAGTCCCCAGCTTGTCCGGGCGTCTTGCGCGATTGGGGCTTGTAGACGACCTGCTCCGGAGCGCATATAGGAATATTAAATTCCGAGAAGGAACCTATATGCGTGTCCTTGCCGATTTGGGAGCAAAGGCAAGCACCGTCGTAAGTTCCAACCACATGGCGCTCGCACACTATGAGGCAGAGTTTGGGAGGATGGGGTACGCTCTCCGAAACGTTTTCCAGCTGGTGCCGGAGGAGGTGTCCTTGACCAGCTGCAATGCTGGCCTCCTGGAGAACATCAGCCAAAAGTGGGCTTTCACTTTGAAGGAGGCGATGGGGGAAGTCCTGTAATTTGTCTTAATTTTAAGAAACAATATTAATTCAAAAGAAAAGAAATGAAAATTTTAAACTGTTTTAAACGGGAGGGAATACTGTTACACTGTTCAGAGGAAAGTGGAGCTAGGAAAGAAAAGCCCACAAAAGGGAGCACGAAAAGAATGCGAATAGAAGAACATTTTCATAAAGCAGGAAACGGCAACATGGACGGCAGTGATTTTGAGGGTAAGTTTAAAAACTTTTTATTTATTTTATTTTAAGACTAGGAAATTGTTTAATTCTTAGCAGCTCCCAGTGTCCCACTCCAATATCCTAACCCGTTTCCATTCCCATTTCCTATGGACGACGGCGCCATTTCAATGCTGGACAAAGTGCGGAGACGGTTCTAAGTTCAGGGGCCACAACTGCTTGGCCACGTCCGGCACCTACTCGTACCTCTACTGCCCCTTTACTGCGGTAACCTAAAACCCCAATGGGGGTCCCCAGTCCCACCCTTCGAGGGACAGAGGGTCGGTGTCACCCCAGTCGCGGCAACTGACGGTTATCCTGGCAATGACCAATATTCATAACCAGCAGATGGAAAGCTTGCGGTTATGATCCGTGGTCAAGTGAATCTTTGGGCGTCCTAAATAAATTTATACGAGGTGAACATTTTGCCAAAACTCTTCAGAGAGCCTTTGAATGTGGCAGAAATAATGGCAATAATAATCATAAATTAATGAATTGTTCTTAAAATTCTTAAAGACAATGCAGTTGATAATTCTAAATGGGTGATAGAATCAACGCAATGAAATTACCCTGACGAAAAGTTGGGACAACGTAATGCCCTAAGATACTTTTTAAGCACGTAAATTAAAAAAATGTATCGCATATAAATTCTCTAAATGTGCTTAAACTCTGTCCTCAATGGACGAAATCAAATCCAAAAATGAGCAGTACTTCAAGGCAAAAAATTCTAGTTCTTTAGAGCAAACCCACAACAGACCCACATGCGGTCAAGAAGCATGTCGGAGAAGGCTCCCCGGGGCTCCTAACCTAGGTCCCTTACCGGGAGCGTTGAGGGAAGGGAACGCTCGCCAAGGAAACGCGAGCGCTGGAAAATAAAAATGTAATACATTTTAATAACATTAAAAATTGTATTAAAATAAAAATAATGAACTACTTAAAAATTAACAAATAAAAGTTGGAATTTCCGCCGCTGCTCAATGCGAAAGAGGAGTACCGGCAGGTGGCGGGGGCGTCAAGTCCGGTGAGCGGCTTCGATTATCTGGAGACCGCTCCCGGAAGATCGGAAAAACCGAAAACCCGCCCTACCGGGAGCGGCGATGCCTCCTTGACGAGCGCTGGAAAATAAATATACTAATTTAGTACATTTTATATAATATTAATAAAAAAAAATTTTATTAAAATAATAATAATTAACTACTTAAGAATTAACCAATAGTTGGATCATCGAGGGCTCGAACAACGCGCGAGTATAATAGACCACAATTATCGGTTTGCTTGTTTGTTTTACAAGCCGAAATTTTCGCGAAACTGTGAAATGTCTTAGTTTCACAGCGAAACAATCTTATCTAATCTATTAGTATATTAAGCCTAATTGCTAAATCTAAAACTTAGAATATTTAAAAAACTTACTTCGTAATAATTTCCCACTATGATTTGGTAAATTAATAAGCATAATAATGATATTGATTTAAAATAATAATAATAACAATACTAGTAATAAGAACAACCATAATAATAATCTGGATAAATAAGGATAATCCTGACAATTAAAATGATATTAATTCAGAATAATGACAACAACAATCGTCTGCACGAGCTGCACACGTATATATGGGTACCACTTGGCATGCATTTGTATTACATTACCGGATGACATTTTTCGTTGTTATTAAAAATCCAAATATATGAAAAGATATTTTCTACTTTTGAAGCGAATAGCAGTAAAATGAAAATATAACAAATTATTTAGCGTGGAGTCGTGGGCGGGTCAGTACAGCCCTATGAGGCAGAAAAAAAAAAACAAGAATAAAAAAGCCAACATACCGCCCAATGGACATAGCAAAACTTGTAATTTCCCAAAAAAAGGGCCAGTGGACGAAACTCGTATTTTGAATATGTTATTGAGGTAAATACAATGGTACTACAAGCTTGAATCAATTAATTATAATAGAAGCTTAATATTAGATAAGATTATTACGAATTTCGCTGTGAAAATAGGACATGTCCTGGCGAAAAATTTCGGCTTGTAATATGTTATTCTGAATATGTTATTGAGAGAAACACAATGGTACTACAAGCTTATGTACTTAAAAACGCCGTCAATTGCGATGTGGCAGCGACTCATTGGGAACAGGGCAAGAGGAAGTAGAGCGAGGATCTGGCCTTCTGTGACATCGTTTTTTGGGAAGTCGGGGAAGAAGTCGACGATGAGTCGGAGATGAAGGAACAGTCCCAGGCCCACGTCACCGACGTGGTGTTCGTTCTTCGGGAGAAGCCACACCCATTCTTCCGCCGGGAGGGGTGCAATTTACGGTTCACGGCCCGGATCTCCTTGAAGCAAGCGCTAAGCGAGTTACACATGATAGTGCCGACGCTCCTAGGCGAGCCGCTGCACCTCATCATCAAAGATGATATAATAACCGCAGACACAGCGCCCCGCTTGACAGGCCAGGGAACTATTATCAAATGTTTTTATATATTTTAAGTCTCAGGTAATTGAATAAATTAATTATAATATAAGCTAAATATTGGGTTAGACTATAACACATTTCGATGTGAAAATAGGACATGTCCTCAGCTTGTAAAACAAACAAGCAAGTCTAAAATTGGTAGTCGAGCGTCCTAATGAAAGGTATATATTTTGTATAATTTTTTTTATAATAAAAATAAAATTTTTATTCTTCAGACCAATATTCATCTCCAGCAGATGGAATGCTTGCGGTAAGACGGTAAGACCCGCAAGAAACGAAATGGAAAAGCCAACTTTGTAAGTTTTTTATTTATAATATTAGTTATAACTAAGTTTTTACTTATATTTCGGTTCGGTCGTCGGTCGGGAATATAAAACGTGTCTGGATTATGGGATTATGTGAAAGCTAAGAGTGATATGTAAATTTGTTGTCCCGCATACATATTTCGGTTTTTTTTTTTTTTTATCAAATGCAGGCAAATTTGCATATGTCCAAGTGTATGAAAATTGTTGTGATTAAAAGTGAAAAGTGAAGTGAAAGATTATATTAGTTAGTAGTTAAGTAGTAGTAGTTAAGGAGGCGCCTTGTTTAGAATAACATTTGTTATACCCGTTACTCGTTAAAATGGTACAATGGTACATGTACGTATGTATGTACGTACAAAGTGAAGGTGACAATTTGTATAAAAAAATAGTTTAACTGAGTAACGGGTATCTGATAGTCGATGGAAATCGACTATAGCGTTTTTCTCTTGTTTTTTATTGTAGTTTTATTTTTAATTGTACTTTTTAGTATTTTATTATTAACTTTAATATTTTTTAACTTCTTTTTTCCGAAATTGCGTTGTTGAAAACTGCGAAGGCCATAAACAAGCCTTCCGTTTTCCAGAACGATTTAAAAATATTTGGCTTGCCAATTTAAGAAAAGAAAGAGCAACGACTAGATCGTTGGTCTGTAAAAGGCACTTTAAGCCAGAATGTTTCCTAGGAAATGTAGTGTTCCTAGCTAGCAAAATGATTGTTTTGTTGACGAATCCCGAAATCGACAAGGGTCTATCGATTTTTCTGAATATCGGCTATCGATGTGTGGCCAACGTTGCCACCCTTCGGGAAGCTGCTACTGAGCCCATTAACATTTGTACTACTTTGTGCAAGAATTCGACATGGTTTCGGCCAAGGAGCTGGAACCGCTGCAAGAAATGACATCTAGAATTTGCAAAGACTAGGATTAAATGTACTTCGTATTTATTGTTTATTAAGCCTAGTACTCACATCGACGAAAACCGCGAGCTAACCATAGGAGTGAGCGAGAGGCAAATACGCAGCTAACGCTTTTCGTCGGGTCTGTTTTTCAGCGCGGTACTCAGATGAGCTAAGGAAATACCAGAAAAAATAGCAGATTTTGCGAGTGAATTTTGATGAACGCCGTTAGCCGCGGCCCAAAGAATAAGAAATTTGATCTTTGGCGGTGTTCGTGCAGAAGCGGCGGGGAATTTAAAAATGTTAAGCGGAAGAAAAACCCCAAAAACGGTTAAAGGAGGTCAGTGCAGATGAAAAAGGGCGCCTAATCCAAGCTGTTGCCCATTATTGTGGGACTTGACCGACAGGAAGCAATACCACAACAGGGGCAAATCCGCTGAATAGTTGACGTGCTGGAGGAGATCCTCTAGAGAATCCCAGTAGGAAGGAACATGCCGAGTGGAACTTCGCTCTCTACATGGACATCCTGCCGAGCGTGTCCTCGCAAAGAAAGTAAGATCTGGCCAAAATAATTTGGTTGCGTTGTACTAATAGAAGCAGGAACACCAGTATTATGATCTCCGAAATCCTCTCCATTAGGACTCCGTACACCACCACCACCAGCTACTTGGCAGCTTAAGCTGAGCTGGAGGAAGCGGTGGCTTCTATAGGGAGGAGGAAAATAGGGCGCCCGCTAGGGAACAGTTGGAAAAGCCATGGCCAGGATGCTGGCCGACTTCCTGCAGCATCAGCGGATCAACCCCGCGGGACTCAGAACTGCACTGCGGTGGAGCGGGAAAGATGGCGAAGCATCCGTGGGACGAGAAGGAAGCTTTAAACTACTAATTTACATAAATAAAAACATTCGTTGAACATTCCATTTATTTTTAATTTAATTTCTTTGTGTATCAGCAGACTTCCTTTTTAAATTTCTACAATTGAATTGTTTTCCGTTTGGACACAAACCCAGCTGCTTGTCAGTAAGACCTTGCTACATGCATTGCGGGTGAACTTTAAAAACTTCGGTCACACTACAAAGAATAAGATTTTTCGACTAGTGAAACTCTTAGCCGATCTGAGTACTAGGCTTTAAAAAAGAAATAAGCTTACATGGAGTTTGATGTGCGTCAAATTAGCGTCGGCCTGTTAGCAACGAAAACGGGAACGGTGGAATATGGAACATGGGGGCTCTTTTTATTTTTAAATTTTCTCGCTATTTGGGGACCAAATCGAAAAATCTAAAATGCTAAATTGTTAAGAAAGAAAAGATCTATCGATCTAGGTAGGTATGGGACACATCCGAGGCCTATTAATGTTTCAAAAATGCATTTGAAAAATCGTGTCTCCACAATTTTGTTAACTGCTCCCCTCACAGAGGTTGTGCCAATATGCACGATAAGCCAAGCTATTGAGGGTTAATTCAAGCTCCTTGTCTGAAAGTTTCATCAAAATCAAACCCACAGTTTTCGAGAAAATAGCCTAACAGTGACGCAACCTCGGATTTTCCCCATACAAAAAAGGGGGGCAAAAATTAAATTACCTACTGCTCCACTCCTAGAGGTTGTGCCAACATGCACGGTATATGGGTAGATAGGGGATAATCTAAGGAGTGTTCTGTGAAAGTTTTATTAAAATCAAACCCACAGATTTTGAGAAAATTGCTTAACAGTTGGGGGTGTTAAAAAGGTTAATAAAAGGCCGTTTAATCCAGAAACGGAACCATTGGATACTAAGACATGAACCACAATGTAAATAGCTTAGCCATGACAATCATTCGACGCTAACTTTCTATAACTTTATACAACTCTCACAGAGGTTGTGCCAACTTGCACGGTATCGCATTCGAAGGGGAATCACTATAGCTAATTTCTAAATAATTTACAGGCAATTCAAACCCACAGTTTTCGAGAAAATTAAGTCTTTTCAATTATGGCTTTTGCCACGCGGTCACACTGTCAAGGCCTGCGATAAATCGTATGACCCGTGACATTAACCATCAAAATATATATGCAAACTTTAATTAATTCATACAGCTCTCACAGAGGTTGTGCCAACTTGCACGGTATCGCATTCGAAGGGGAATCACTATAGCTAATTTCTAAATAAATTACAGGCAATTCAAACCCACAGTTTTCGAGAAATTCAAGTCTTTTCAATTATGGCTTTTGCCACGCGGTCACACTGTCCAGACCAGCGAGAAAGCGAATTCAGCCAAGACATTTACCACAAAAAGGTATTTATCGATATATCGCCAAGTGCCAGGCAACTTTTGGCCGCCAAATATTCAAAAATATATATTTTGAATATCAAATCTTCATTGTGATATGTATGCACCCCCTAATTGGTATTTATTTCCTGATTATTTTAATATATAATTCATCGAAATCGAGCCAGTGGCTTGGTAGAATTTAACATTTTATTGATTTTAGAAAAATATAAAAATTCCCTAGTTGCTATTGTGGAATCCTTGACTTCCTTTTGCGCTATAATAAAGGAACATATTAAAAGACATTCAGCAAAATAGTTTTAATACGAATAACTTACACATGATGTATCTATGTTTTTAGTTTTATAATAAATTTTAGCTTTTATTTTCCTTTCACTTTACTTCTCTGCACGAGCTTCTCATTCAAAGTAATTTATATTTTGGAAAATCGAGTCCAAAATGTCGAACCTCCAGTTAACTCAGGAAAAACTGTAAGTATTGCTGTGCACCAGACCGGGGGTTGTAGCTAACCGACTTTATATCCCACAGAGATGCCCTACGCTCCGAGTACAGGCCACGCCGGCCGTGCGCCCTGCTGAAATACCCACGACCCAAGACGAAGCCCGAGTACCAGGCGATATATCCGTGGCTGCTCCCGGATGAAACTGATCCGCACTTTGTATTCTGCGCGGTCTGCGAGTGCCGGCTCAGCTGCAAGAGATCTGATCTGGGCAAGCACGAGGGCAGCATCAAGCACTCGGAAAATGCCCAAAGAAAAGCGATGCCGGTGAAAGAAAATCATACGGAGGCGGAGGGTTCCGCTGCCGGGGAACTACCGGCCACTATTACGCCCATACACACCACGCCCTCCTACGCCGCCCGCCAGCTGCAGTCCTACCAGCTGCAGCAAATGTCGCCCATAACGCCGCAGCGCGACTCCCTGGAACTCTTCTTCGACAGCATATGCGCCACCGTCAAGAGCCTACCGCCCAAACTGGCCACCGGGGGTAAAATACGAGTAATGCAGCTTATCGGAGAGCTGGAACTGCGCGCCCTCGGCGAGCAGGAAGCGTCTTCTCAGTGCGCCGGACCTCAGGGTCTCGATCTCGCCGGAAGCTCAGCATCCGGAGCAGCCGAAGCGCCCGGCAGTGGTCAACAGAACGCCACGGTGGCCTCCACCACGAAATAAATCAGATGTGAAAAAGGTTTTAAACCGGGCTCAAGTTGGCGAATTAGAATATCTAGTTTTTTTTATGTTAACATTTTGTTAAATGCTGTTTAAACAGCATTTAACAAAATGTTAACATAAAAAAAACTAGATATTCTAATTCGCCAACTTGAGCCCGGTTTAAAACCTTTTTCACATCTGATTTAATTATAATTAGTTGTTGTACTTTTTCGATAATTATTGTTTGGATAACACTGCTGGTGTTAGAAGAAAACTAATTTAAATACAAAATTATGCAGAATTCGAAACTATTTCGTTTATCCTTAAATTACTACAAATTCTTTAAAAATTCGAAATTTAATAAAGGCTGTGTTGTGACATTATCCTTAGGTTGTGAATTTTTTATTAAATGTTCTTTCTTCAAATCAATCATTGTAATACATATCTTGAGCGATGGAAGGTGGATAGTTTAACTTCTTTTTTCAGAAATTGCGTTGTTGAAAACTGCGAAGGCCATAAACAAGCCTTCCGTTTTCCAGAACGATTTAAAAATATTTGGCTTGCCAAATTTAAGAAAAGAAAGAGCAACGACTAGATCGTTGGTCTGTAAAAGGCACTTTAAGCCAGAATGTTTCCTAGGAAATGTAGTGTTCCTAGCTAGCAAAATGATTGTTTTGTTGACGAATCCCGAAATCGACAAGGGTCTATCGATTTTTCTGAATATCGGCTATCGATGTGTGGCCAACGTTGCCACCCTTCGGGAAGCTGCTACTAAGCCCGCCACTTTTCAAAGGTGAGTATTTCATATGATATATGTTCTCAGATCAGTAATATTTTGTGGGATAAAAGAGCTTAAAATAACAGAGCTATAAGTAACGGTTTTCCAAGAAAATTATTTGTTATCAGTTCCCCAAATTTCTCACTTCAAATATTTCCAAAAACGAAAACCATTTTTAAAGTAAACTTAATCTTTCGTCTTGTTTACAAATACTTTATAGTAAATCATAGTTCACCCGTAGAGTAGAAAACTAAATACAGGCAACATTTGCTCTGTTGAAAATGATTAATTTTGTAATCAAGCGTTAAGTTGGTTTTGTTTCTTATCAAAATTTTCTGATTATTTGGTACTTTGTGAATAAGATCAAGCGATATTTTTATTTTTATTTTTTTTTAAATCAAAATTTGCTGTAGGCATTTTAAAGTAAAAATCACAAATAGCTCTTAGACTCCCCTTGCTGTTAAAGATTTTTATACCCTTGCAGAGGGTATATTGATTTCAGTCAGAAGTTTGCAACGCAGTGAAGGAGACGTTTCCGACCCCATAAAGTATATATATTCTTGATCAGCATGACTAGACGAGTCGATCTAGCCATGTCCGTCTGTCCGTCTGTCCGTCCGATTCTACGCAAACTAGTCTCTCAGTTTTAAAGCTATCGGGCTGAAACTTTCCCAAAAGTCGTATATCTTTTGCAGGTAGTATATAAGTCGGAACCAGCCGGATCGGACAACTATATCTTATAGCTCCCATAGGAATAATCGGACAAAAAAATGAAAAAAATTATATCTTTTGTGTTTTTTAGCATATAAACTCCTAAGCTTGGAAATAACAATTTTTAAATAATTTTGAATTTCGAATTAAATTTTATCAAAATCGGACGACTATGTCATATAGCTGCCATAGGAACGATCGGAAAATTGGTAGGAAAATAATATGAAACAAATTATAGCTTCGGTGTTTTTTAACATATAACCTCATACGCTTGGAAATAACATTTTTTAATTAGTTCTGAATTTCGAATTTAATTTTATCAAAATCGGACGACTATATCATATAGCTGCCATAGGAACGATCGGAAAATTGGTAGGAAAATAATGTGAAACAAATTATAGCTTCGGTGTTTTTTGACATATTATCTTATACTATTGGGAATATCATTTTTTGTGTTTTTAAATTTAATAATTATAGCTGCAAGGGTATATAAGCTTCGGCTTGCCGAAGCTAACTTCCTTTCTTGTTATATTTTAAAGTCGCAAAAATAAAGTTAATTGATAAACGGGTTACTATCAGAACATAGTTCAAATGGAATACTCACCTCTTAAGGGGGTATTCTAGTCCAGAGGCTCTAGTTTCGAGCCTTTTTTAACAATTAATTAAAACTAAACAATTGATATTTTTAGTGTCGGGTTTTTTATCATTTGTTTATTTAACTTAGAAGAGTACATAAAATAAAATTTAAAAAAAAAAATTTTTTTTTTCATCGAGTTATGCGTTCTTGAAGTAGAGGGGGAAAAAAAAAGGCCGTGTCCTCGTCGCCATGATTTCTACCCTTGTGGTCATCTTAAAAATAAAAAAAAAAAGATTCTTAATCAGTACGAATGTCGCTATGTCATGAACCAGCAAAACAAAAAAAAAAAATTTTTTTCATAAAATGGCGGCTACTCAAAAAAAAGGTCGATTTTTTACTAATTTTTTAATTTTATCGAATTTTTTAAAAATATTACAAATTTTAAATTCTTAATTTTTGTTGGTTCATGCGATAGAGAGATATTGACAGAATATTCATGACAAATTTTAAGTAAATCGGCTGATTAGAACTTGAAATATTATGGCTACCGTATCAGAAAAAGTAGTTTTGAGAAAAACGCGTTTAAAGTTTTACGTTAAATTTCAGGCAGTCTAACTGATAGAATAGCACGTATAACTTACATTCTCTTAATCAGCCATAATTTTAAAAATAATTTGAATTTTGAAAAATCCGATTAGGGAGATATTTTTGAATATCTAAACTATCGAATTATGAAAAAAAAATTTTTAGATTTTTTTAAATTTCTTAAAAGTGGCAAGGCTCAGTAGCAGGGTGGTGGCAAACATTTCAAGGGACGTGTAAACATCGATAGTCGAACTTCGGGGACATCGATAGACCCTGGTCGCTCCACCTCTAGAGCGGCCTGTGGTGGGATTCGTCAGCAAAACAAACATTTTGCATTTTCACCGCGAGCGGTTCTGTTGTGGGTTTCCATTCGTCCATTCTTCCATTCTCCATCTTGCATCTCGCTTTTTTACTGACACTTACGCTGAGGCTGTCTCCCTTTTTTACTGACACTTACGTTGGCTTACGTTTGCCGACCCTTACGTTTTGTTGTTAAAAACGTCTCTAAAATAAATCATCCGCCACCGAGGCTCAGTCAGTTTTTTCGTCGCAACGCAAGTGCTGGGCAAGTGCTTCTGTGAATGCTGTGCTGTTGTGGGATCGGTTTGAGCGGTGCGATTGTGGTTGTGGATTCGAATCGGTGTTCCTGTGAGTCGAGTGAAAAAGAGTGGCCAGGTAGCGCTTTTGCGCCGCCCGCAATTGCCGTGCAATTAAATCCGAATCCGTGAACAAATGGTATATTAAATCGGAAACGAAACGAAACCTTTTTCTGCAGTCGGCAGAATGGGACGGGAGAGCGGCGTTGGAGTTTTCGTGTCGCGTCATCTCGCTCGCACCGCAAAGGTCGTTCGTTGTGGCTGCGTGTGTGGGCGTGCGTGTGTGTGGGTGCAGCATGCAAGGGCATTGATTAAGTTTTAAATTCTGCACCGAAAAGCAAATGCTAATAAACGCAAAGTAGTAGAATAATGAGTGGACTGGAGATAAGATAAAATTGAAGGTTATTCTTTGTGCGAGAGTGTGTGTGTGTGTGAGAGTGTTCCATTGTAAACAAAAAAGCAAGTGCTGAGAGGGGTGAGCGGGAGAGAGGCGGCAAAAGAGAAAGAACCGAGAGAGTGAGAGCCAGGCCAGGGGAGAGAGAGCGCACGCTCGCTGGCACGAAGAAAGCAGCGCACAAAGCGAACGCTGAAAATGTCAATAAACTCTGCGAAAGGTGAGGAAAAACGCAACAAGAGCGCCGTCGTGTAAAATAAAACCCAAGACTCGAAGAAAGCCGCAGAAAGAAGAGGCAAGTGCAGAACAGCGTGTGTGTGTGTGTGTGTGAGTGGGAGAGAAGAGAGAGGAGAGTGCGAATGTGAATGCGACTGCGAGAGTGTGTGTTGGTTCTGATTGGACATTGTGTGTGCAGAAAAGTCTTTCTGGTTTCGATTCGCTTGCAACAGTTTCCGCGTTTGCAGCTCCAACAAGTTTCGTCGTTTTTTTTCGCGGCTGCATTTTGTTTATTTTATTGTCAATTTGCTGCCGCTGCCGCTGTTGCTGCTGCTGCCTTTCCTCGTCGCTCGTTAACCCACACAAGTGCGCCTCGCCTCGCCATCGCTGGATGAGTAATTTACCGTTAATAATTCACAGGTGAAAAATCCCATGTTTGTCGTGCAATAATTTCCTCGTTTTTGCCATCGAATCGCTTCCACTCGGGCAAATAATCTACAAGAAAAGTTATATACACAAATGTGCAAGCAAATTAAATAAGTTTACCAACCAAGTAAAATGTGACACAAACTAGAATGTGAATCCCATAAAACAAGACCAACTTGAAATCCCAACTGGCTTTTGGGTAACAAAATCTTATCAACACAGCAACAACAACAACGGAAATCCATTAAAATCTTAATAGACTGAAAAACGGGACAATTGGAATACTTTTATTTACTTTTAAATGGTAAGATTGACACTTATTCTTAACAGAACACTTCAGTAAATCGTAAAACTATACACTAGGAGAAATTAAAAATGTTTTTACACTTCGAAAAAAAATTGACGTTTGGTTGTGATTTCTTTAAGTTAAAAAGAAAGATATTAACAAAAAAGAACAGAATGTTTTTAACGATCCATAACCAAACTGCTTTAAAAAAATGTTTCTTTTGTGTTCATCTGTTGGAACCAAGAATGTCATAAAATAATTAAGCTCTTTTGAAAAAAGTTCAGAAATTAAGTTTCAATAAAAGTGTACCTAGGAAGTAGCTCAGTTCAATACCAGCATTTTTTCTCTCCCATTCCAAGAAGCCACTTCACCCACACCACAAAAAAAGCATTTTGAGCCTTTGAAATCAAAACAAATTAATTAACGCCCCAATCTGCGGAAATATCGGAACGGGGAGCCAGTGGCGAGTTACGAAGTGACTGGCCGTCCACTTCAATTCATAAGCAGTGAAATGTAACGGCGCCGTTGGGCACTTGAACTACTTTCATATGGCGGAGGCCTCAGCGAACCTCGAATTCGGACCCCAACTTGGCTGACTCATTCATTTGTCAAAAACATCTAGCAAGCTCAGGGAACCGAAAACGTATTTCTCTAGGATCTCCAAATGCTATATTTAAATATGACATGATATGAAAACTAAGATAGTTAAGTTTTTAATCATCTCTTAAAATAAATCTACTGATTTAAGGTCAGGATTAAATGTTTCGCCACATGATATGTGTTTCCTAGTAGACCAAATTTTTTATTATAAAAGCTTATTTTTGTATTCAAACGAACCTATTATATATTTTATAAACGGCTATTCCAGCTTTGACTTAAGTTTAAGTGCTGACTCTCGATAAAAACTTAAAGTTAGGCTTAAATGACTCACAACATACAATGTATTTCCGAAGAATAATATATCAGTATTTTTTTGACATATTTTAAAAGCAAGCTTATAAGGAATAACCATCCTGTTTAGCCAGATGATATAGGAATTTTGTATATGGTCTTATAGTATTTTGCCTTTGACTTAAGGGGAGCTTTTTTTCTCAGTGCAGGCCACCGGAAATTGTTTCGACAACGACTTGAAGAAAATGAGAGCAGAGACGGGCTTGATCAGGGAGTTGAGTATCGGAGGAGGATAGTTGGCTGTGTAAGGCGATGGCAATGCATGTCTCTGAACAATATGGCCCAGGCACGTTTTGAACTCTACCACACATTTCTTGAGCCGCGGCCGAGAGTCTCTTGCTCTTTCTGCTTTCGCGTGAGGCTTGACCCAGAAAAATCGAAGACTGGCCAATTCTGCGGCTGAGGTTGGGCCAAACTTTGTGCTTTTGAGGAGAAGCCCGCAGAAGGGGCTGTCTCATAAACCATTTTAAATGTCGGGCTCATTATTATTTTGACTGCGTCGGCTTGCGGTTTTTGTGTTTATTGGCGGTTCTTACTTTGCTGCTGCAGTCTCAACTCTTTTCATTTTGTAAGCTGGACTTATGACCTCTTCCACCCCCGAGTCTTCTCTACATTTGCGAAGGTTAACCGCGAGTTTTGTAAGTTGATTGGCTCCGGTTTATCCACCGCATAAGCTTGTTTATGTTCTTGAACTCTTTTTAAACGTTGTGCGCAGCCTCAAAGGTTAATTTACAGCTTTCGTTGTCATAACTCTGGCTAAAGACGGCTGCTTCTGAATAAGTCGATGATTTGGTCCATGTTAATGGTAATAAATACTTTAAAATATTACCCTCCCAGAGATCATGTCGCAGAAAACTAGTTGTACACCTTATTACTTACTAAGAATACATCCATACTTAGTATAATGGATGGCTTAAAATATATTACCCCTTATACTTAAAAGCACCGTCGCCTTTGTCTAGTTATATCTAATGTCGATCTTAAACTGCCACAACTTAACTATTTCTAGTTGTCATAACTGTGGGTATAGACGGCTGCCTCTGAATAAATTAGTTATTTGGTCCACCTTAATGGTAATATGTAATCTAAAATATTACCTCCTTAGAGGTCCTAATCCAGTTTAAGTTATGAACTATTTAGTGGGCAAAAATAGTCTTACGCCCCATAACTAATCAAGAATATATCCTTACTATCCATATTTTACCCCCTATATTTAAGAACACCGTCCCCTCAAGAGATCATATTTTGTCTAGCCATATCTTATGTCGATCTTGAACTGCCACAACTTAACTATTTCTAGTTGCCATAACTCTGGCTAAAATCGGCTGCTTCTGAATATGTCGACGCTTTGGTCCACCCTAATGGTAATATGTACCCTAAAATATTACCTTCTCAGAGAACCAATTTCAATATAATTATGAACTATTTAGTAAGAAAACAAGTGGTACGCCTCATAGCTAACCAAGAATATATCCATACTATGTGTAATATTTTACCCCCTATATTTAAGAACACCGTCCCCTTAAGAGATCATAATTTGTCTAGCCATATCTTATGTCGATCTTGAACTGCCACAACTTAACTATTTTTCGTTCGTCAGTTGGGTGCCAGCTGTTAACCGGTTCTCGAACATGCCTTCGGGTACTTCCCCTGCCCATCTCACCATCCCACCTCCCACTTGAATCGTCCGTCCGATTCTCTCCCTGGCTTTGACTCTGACTGCTAATTAGCAGTTAACAATTGCAACATTGACCTCCTCACCATAATTCTTTTTCTTATTCTGGCGGAGCGAACTCCGAGAATAGCGAGAATGCCTTTTGCTTTGTTCCATTGTCTAAGGCGAAAGATCCAACTGAAAGATACAATAGCATGGCAGCAGGTTTACCTTGTTGTAACCTCGCCAAGAACTCCAGGTGAAAAGGCAGAAAAAGAATAGAACACAATATAGCCAAAGTTCTTTTCGTTCTTACAGCGAGAAAAAGAGAGGAAAGACGGCTTTTCCATCGCTCTATTACTTGGCAACATTGTTGCTTGTCGTTTTTACAATTTTTTAATAATTTTCAAGGGTTTTTTGGTTAGGTCTAGTGGTTTGTAACATTGCATATTGGCTAAATGTTGAATGGAAGAAAATGTTCTAAGGGAAAATTAAATATAAGTATTACGAACGCACTTAAGTTATTGTTATTGATTATTGAAATTAACAAGTTTTGTGAAGTATTCCTATAGGAAAACAACTGCTATCAGGTATTATAAAAGTGATAAATAATTATAAAAACTACTGGGTGGAAATATTGAAGAGGGAAGTTTATTTGGAAGGCAGTTAATCCTCTTTTAGCTATAAAGATTTGCAAAAAAAAAGAAAGAACTTGTACGGAACGAGCATAAAGCCAAAAAATATCGATAAATTATTTGTAAATAAAATATCAATTTCAGAATTCTGGAAATAAAATAAAAATTGGTCATTAGTATGCCTTATTAGAGAAGTCTTTCATGAAATAAATTCCTTTTTTAACAATCTTGAAAATGCGTTTAATAAAGAATGGCTGATCACATTGTATAGATGTATTTTTTTACAAGGCTGATAGAATCATCTATGTATATCAAAATCATAAGGACATAATCGTTTAAAGTACAAGGGTATGTACTCTTCGGATTGCAGAAACTATATTTTTTCTCGTTTTTACTTGCAGTTTTTGGCCAATTGCAGTTGGCAGTCGTTGCTGTTGCAGTTGCCCTCTCGCTGTTTTTGTGCCATTTTGTTTGATTTTTGCAACTGGCAACTTTACCGATTGCCATAACTGTGCAGCCGTTGGTTCGGCGGTTGCCGTTGTATGTTTGTTGCCTTTGTCGTTTTTGTGTTTTTTCCATAGACTCTATACGTGTCTATATAAACATGATCACTTTGGCCGATTTCTTGTCTTGGCTCGGCACTTTTCAGTTGGCGATGGAAGGTGACGCGGGGCCATAGAAAAAGACGAAAAACATGTTGCCTAAATGTTGTTGCTGCCGCAGTTGCAGTTGCATTTGCAACAACCCACCGTTGTTGATGGTTGTGCAACAATTGGAAGCATTTTTGGACTGCAGTTGAACTTTTGTTGAAAACCGAAAAGGAATGTGTGTATGTAAGACTTAGACCCGTTGATAAGTCTTAAATTGTTGATAGATCAGATTGAAATACCTGGAATATTTATAGCTATGAATAAAATTAGTAGGAAAATACTTATGCTTAGGATAACTAAAAAAAAAGCCTGTTGAAAAGGTTACAAATAAATTGTTGACAATAAGGCATTCTACAGAATTTTCCCATTTGTTGGCACTAGAGTGTTTGAAAAACTTACACCTTTTGGAAACCCCAAAATATGGATGACTAACCCAATTATCTGGCTTTTATATTTTTTTTTTTTTAGAGAAATTTGGGGTTTTCCAATAACTTATCTTCTCGCTTCCCCTTTGTATCCTAACTATTTAAACTTTTATCGCCATGTTTTGATATAAATGTTATTTACCATCACCATTTTTTCATTTACTGTTTTATTGATTGATCATCCAAAATTACCAAACCACACCTATACAATTTATAACAACTTTTTCCGAGCTATCAACAGAATCGGCCCTCGTGTCAGTCACTCAATTAAGAAGAAAATCAGCGCAGAGTCTACAGAATGCGGAGACTAAAGGAATTTTCATGTTTATTTATAACGTTGAAGGTCAGCTAATAAATCCCTGAAAGCAACGCTCAAGGAGCTCAAAACAATCAGGGCCCGACCAGCCGAAATTTATGACCATTAGCCAATTTAATTTATGCAAAAAATAAAGAATAACTTGATGATGAATAAGAAGAAGCTGCCGGCTTGAGCTTGGATGGTGGGGATCAGGCTCAACTTGACTTGGGTTCGGAAACGAGAAATCGATAAAAATCTCATCAAATTAAGGCAAAACGATAAAAATTGATTGGCGCATGGCTCCAGACAAACGCCTTTAAAGGCCCCCATATCTTCTTGGCTACAGCTTCAGATCCACACAACTCGATTTACAGCTTCAACCTAGGCTTCGCGACTGGCAAGGCAACTTGAAAGTTTTCTACCGTGAATCCGTGAAAAAACCAGTCAATAAAATTTGTTAAGAAACTATTCTAATGCGACGTAGAGGCTGGCCAAGTCGAAGAGGGGGCTATGGAAACATTGAACCGAGCTGGGGATCTTCTCCTTCCATTCTTCTGGCATTTTTGCTTTGCCAACTACTTTTCGTCTGATGACTAATCACTTGAATATTGCCCACCATCCATCGACTGAGCTCGGAGGTTCTGGGATCGGAACAGTCTGGATTTTTTGTATTTTAGATATAAATGCTCTATAAAGAGGGAGCTACTACTCATCAAAGATTTTGAGGAATAATTAAATACAGAAGAATTATTGGTTTTTATTACGAAATATATCAATTTTTGTCGAAAGTAAATTAATATCATAATACCTATTCCTTATATCTCTTGGTTAAGTTTAAAATACTGATAGGTTAAATAGATTGTCGTCTTCTGCAAGCGGTTCTTATAGGTGCTTATTCTCAAATTGTTTCCCAACAAAAATTGATGTTGTTTTAAAAAAAATAATGTCAAATAAGGAATTACATTTAAGTTTATATTGATATCAGTTACATACCTAAACAAATGAATCCCCTGAATTTATAGGGTATTGGATCTTTCGCGTAGATTTCGCAGAATCTTTATTCTGCCCTCGTTTGCTTTGCGTTTTCTTTGGTCCTCTTAGTTGCTGTGCTTGATTGGTTCCACTCACTCCCCTCCCCCATCAATGGTCCTCAACCCGCCGCAAAAAACGAGTTTCCCCCTGCTTCAGATTTCTTTTCGGCTGTCTTTTCTACAGTGATCGTTTTTCTCCGAGCTAAGCTTTTGGAGAATTGTGTGTTTTTAAAAACATATGACGAGTTCATAACGATTCCTAGCTGCAGTGTTATTATGATGTAAAAAATGTAAACTTGAAAACTGTATTATATTTATTATCAAGAACTATATATTTTAGATTTCGTCGAAAGTTAAACAATATCACAATCCCCATATCATTTGATTAAGTTCAAAGTATTAAACAATCTGATATGGACTAATAATAAATATTGGATCTTTATGTAAGCGTTTTTATTAGTTCTTATTCTAAAATAATATCAACCTAAATTAATATATCTTACTACTAAACCAAAACAAGATACTATACCCGTAAACAGTCAAATCCAATCATTGAACAGCACGGCTCGAACAGGTTGATACCGCACGGTAATTTATTGCATCCATCTCACAATCTAAAATCTGGTAGACTGTCGCACAAAAAACAATTAGAATGGTATATATTTTTGTGTGCAAAAGAAATTATCACAATTCAAACAGGAAATACACACACGATCATTGAAAACCACAGAAAGCGAAAATCGTTTTGTGAAGCGACCACTGCTAAATTTTCCCCTCTACAGAAAGTCAAGCAACGACCTTGGGAAGTCGTCTATAAAATAAAATTTGGGTGTTGGTGTGAATAGGGTATAAACGAAAAGTAACAACAAATGGCTCTTCTCAGTTTGAGAAATGAATCATTCAACCGCATTTCAAAAATGTAATAGCGTTCTGTCTAATTTATTTTCGTATCCCCTTGTGATCTTTGCAAGCTGCTCCGAATTGTCCCAGACTGTCTCGTGATGATCTTAAGTGTCTAGCTCTCTGGCAGTGGTAATGAAAACACCGTGAAAGGAACTTAATCTGGTCAATATTAGACAGATAACGCAAATAATGTTTGATAAACACCTGCTTCACTTTGGATGGGTGGGATATTTACCACACACACATTTTGAAGTAATAAAGTTAAGTAAAGGTGTTTTATTTAAGCAGAAGCATTTTTCGAAAGAGTTATGGGACAATGATTGTACGGCTATAAAAGAAGATGAGAGCTGTTATTGCCTAAAAATCATTTGTTCTTTCCTGCTACAAAATATCCAACTTTATAATATTGTATGTAGTGTTAATTTAACGTAGAGTGAGTTGGAGTAAATGAAATGTTCTTTGTGTTTGTTTATATTGGTTAGTTCAATAGTCTAAAATTTCTAGCTGAAAAAGTGTTAAGGGCATCCCTGGATAAGATTATTATTTTTTACATTAACACACCCAGTGGCATGTGCCTTGGCGGTTTTGGGGTTAAATCCTCTAGTCTAAGTTGTTTATTTAGTTATATGTTGGTTAGTTCAACAGTTTAATATATTTAGCTAAAGAACTTTCAGAGGCAACCGTAGATAGGATTTAATTTTTTTGAAACATCTATAATTCGTGTGCCCTGGGCGTCTTGGGAGTAACTCCCCGCTCGGCTGAAATTTTATCCCAGATATTGTGTTAAAAAAGTATGCTACAATATTTGAGTTATTTAAGTTAACTTCGGAAACGACAGAATACCCCAACTAAAAGTCTGCTACAGGGAAATGAGCGGTGAATGCGAATGGGGAAGGGGAAGAGGGCGATTGGGGCCCATAAGATTACAAATCCTATCCAAAGTATTGTGTGAAGAAAGTATGCTATAGTATTTTAGTTATTTAAGTTAACTTTAGAAACCACTGAATACCCCAACTAAAAATCCACTACAGGGAAATGAGCGGTGAATGCGAATGGGGGAAGAGGCCGATTGGGGCCCATGGCCAGGGGGTTGTATGCTATTATGCTATAGTATTTTAGTTATTTAAGTTAACTTTAGAAACCCCTGAATACCCCAACTAAAAATGCACTACAGGGAAATGAGCGGTGAATGCGAGTGTGGGAAGGGGAAGAGGGCGATTGGGGTCCATGGCCAGGGGGTTGTAGAACTCAACTACGTGAAGAAGAAGACCAACAATGGCCAAAAACAATAAAATTAAGCTTGAAAACGGGGAGAAAAGAAAGAGATCATTGCACACATTTGCGGGACAAACAAGACATCAAGAACCAGGCACACAAAGAAGGGCAGTGGAGAAGATGGGGCAGAGAGCATCAGCATCAAAAGAAGAAGAAAAGTGGACAAAAGAAAGGCCAAATACGTTCAAACACTGCCAGCAGCAACACAAAATAAGAAGAAGTGGCACGACGACTTGTTGCCAAGACGTAAAAAACTCAAACTTAAACTGAGACTCAAACTCAAACTCAAACAAAAGCAAATGTGACGAAGAAGTGGAAGCCACGGAAGGAGAAGAAGAACCAAGAGCGAGAGAGAGAGCCACCAAGAACAGTAAAAAAAACACATCACGTCATGCTGACTGCGTTTGCTTACCTACCTTCTACCACCCCCCTTCCCACCCTCGCCTGTGCCCAAGAACAAGTTGTAAATGAGGCAGAAAAGCAACAGAAAGGAGAGCCAGCGTAAGAACCCAACAAAAAGAAAGAGAGAGAAAGAGAGGGGGGAGAGAGAGGAAGAGCAGAGCGAGAGAAGGGTCATTGGCGGCCGTTGACTTTGTCTCGCTGATGACCTTGCCCGAAAAATATAATAGTAAAGTTAAAATGAAAAGAACTCAAAGATGGGGTAGCTGCAAATGCACACACACACCACTGCAGCTGAAGATTGGGGAGCATTGCGCTTGCAGCTGTTGACAAACTGAGCCCCCAGTTGTTGGAGCGAAAGAGAGAGAGATGGCCGGGGGAGCGTTAAAGAAGAGGGGGAGGTGGAAAGCATATTTGGGCACAGGGCCAAGGCGAATCGAGCAACGGGACTTTTCGATACTTTTTCGAATACAAATAAAACAAATTTAAGTACTCTGCAGTGTATCCATGGGTTTGAATAAATGAAAAAGATATAGTGTGGGACTAGTTAGTATGGGTGTTATAATAATAATTTTATTAACCATTGTACATATCATTGGTTTCCCTTAAGGTGAAAGTATTGTATGGCTCTGCCTTTAATTGGTCATCTATTTGATTTCACGGGAATTAAATTTATTGAAGTGAAGATTTCCTTATGATCCTTATCTATCCTAACTTTAAACAAAAATTGGGTTCTCATTGGGTACTTATAATTTAACATGAGGTGGAGAAAATAGGCTAGGTTAAGAATAGTTAAGTGGTTAGGATAGTTCGTGACCGGGGGGGCCAAATTTTAAAAAATATATATGTATATATATATTCTTACTGATTTACTAGAAATATGAGCTTTTAATCTTTCTTTGTAATTGTTAAGAAGTAAATAATACCTTGGATTTAAACTTTGACTTTATTTCTTAGCATGTTATTGCACATATCAAATCAATAGTCTCAAGATCTGAACTTTTTATAAAATATACATGTGAACTGAACCCACACCGCTCTCCTAACTCCATTGATCCGGCTCAATGACGAACAACCAACCGTTCCAGTTTATCGATTACACAATAAACACTTTATAAATTGCAACCTGCCAAAAACAGAGCGATCAACTTGGCTAAAGCTCAATGGATGCATCTAACTTGGTCAACAGCCGAGTGCCAACACGCATGCAGAGTGGATTTCAGTTGAACAACAAGAATAGCCCAGCTGCATTTGGTTGAATGTGATCGTAACCACCTTGTGCCAAAACAACTTGCGCCAGTATCGCTGAATTTCGTATCCAGCAGTTTTTTTTTTTGTTTCTTTTGGTTGGTAGATACATGTTGTACGTGTGCGTCGCCGAGCTGGCTTTTGATATTAATTAAACACACGCAGCCGGACCAGAACGGAGTCGCATTCAGAGTCGCTGCCAGCGGCAACTGCACCTCGAGACCTGCAACATGCCCACCCAGCAGCAGAAACAGCATCATGCTGAAACGAGTTCCAAGAGCCCCACAGCGGAGCTGAAAAATAAGCAGGGAAGCAAACTGAAAGCGACTCCAAAACCGACCTGAAGTTGGGGCTTAGAAAAATTGAAAAAGAAGTCAATGTGCGAGACGGTTTCAGTGCGTCATTTTGCTTTTTGGTGGGCGATCGTCGAGAGTTGTCGCCAACACTCAAATAATCTAACAGATTCGTAGACGATGCAGCAGCAGCTTAGGCGAATTGGAATCATGCAATTTTAATATACCTACTCTTAATTCTGATGAAAGCCATTTAGATATTTTGTTTTTTTATTTATTACCCCATAAAAGAGTTTGGTAAGCGAAAAGCTTAGTGCTGCAGAACACAAATGCTGCACGTACAGCTGATGCACCGTGTACAATTACGTAAAAGACGCCTAGTTATATTTTCAGGGCAAATAACTCTAAAATATTTTTTACAAATTTTGTTTATTTTGTTTTATGGCTGTTTATACGAAGCAATTGATTCTGATTCAATTAGAAATTTTCAGGGAAATTGACTCAAAAATATTTTTTAAAATTGTAGTTTTTTTTTATTCATTGGCTGTTACCCAAATAATTGTTTTTATAAGATACATAGAAAAAAAATAGATTCTAGTTCACCTTGAAATCTGTTGCTGAATATTTTATTTTCTAAACTTAAAAATATTCCCAAATGGCGCACTTTTAACTCGGTAGAGTTTAGCCCTCCTAGATCCCCCTCTGATCTTACAATAGGAACTTTTAAACAAGTTTCGATCTAAAGCTCTAACCAAAATTGGGACAGTCGCTTGATTTATGACAATTTAGAGCACTTCTGGATAAGAGTTGACTGGCTGCTGATCCGGGAACTGATATTCAGATTGCTTTTTGTTTTTGGCTTGCTTTTTAACAACACGCCCGTGTTTATAAGCAATATTCGCAACGACCTTGAGTCTGGCAAAACAGCGTCGACAGCTGCAAACAAGTTAAAAAAAATCAAACTAAGAACAAGATTTATAAATAAACTTTCGTGAGCAATACGATTCCCTCACTCCCGTTTTCAGTTATCTTTTGTTGATACTGATAGTGTGGTGAAACTCGATTATGGCGATGGAGTGAAGGCCCCGCTGATAAAGCCGCAGATGACGGAAAATGGAAATGCATACGGAAAATTGCCGGGGAGTGCTATTACGTTCCCTCCCCATTTGCGAATGCGCCATTCCTAACAATGCAAAAATAAAAACGAATGATAAAGCAGAAAATAATAAAAATACAAATGCGCAAGAATAACATTTCCTGTTTGTCGAACGGTAAATCGTAATTGCTATGCAGACGATGAATACCTGACTGCAACATAGTAATGCCCCGAAAATGTCTGGGACCCTCTGCTGGGAGGTGGCAAGCTCGGGGCTTCCAGGCTCTCCTCTCGGAATGTGTCTAGGTCGTTAGATTAGCCGTTCCGCTGCTGGCTATATAGCATATACTATTCACGGCAGCAACGTTGACAAAGTTGTCTTCTGGTTTCTTGCACTAGGCGGCCAAACTTGTTCGCTTTGTTTACTGTGTTTTTGAACTATCTGCACAGTGCACAGCACAAAAACTTATAAGCTTTATTAAGAAATACACGCAGAAAAATTAAGAACTAAATGTTCTTTATTTCAGTATTTGACTTCTCACTTCTTCAAGAAGAATCATTCTTGAAATCAAGAGATGTGTACTCTTAATTTTTTTAAATGAAGCGAGATAAAAGTAGTTTAATTTTTTATAATGTTTCATATCGATTTTGAGAAGTCGGAGAGAGTCGAAATTATAAATAATATTTGGTTTTTTATAAGGTTAAATTAAAGAAAAAAAAGGATATAATCGAAAAATGTTGATTTCTTGCCAGGAAGAATGACACTATAATCAAGAACAAATTCAATAATATTCTGTATTTCTAACTTAATACTGTGTTAATATTATACAATCTTTTGTGTTTTTCTCCTTATTATAATGGAATTAAGATGAATATATATGTATTTTCTCAGTGAAGTTAGTGCACTAGTACCGGTTTTCTTTATGCTTTTTACGCCATTTTTATATTTTCTGCTATTACAAGGCAACAGTGGTCTTATCGATGCCAGACAAGAGACGAGACCTGACGCACCTGTTGAAAATCAAGTTCTTTCAGTTGTCTGCATATGCATACTTTAGATATGTATGTACAATGCATATGCATGTTACCACTCTGCACTACTCAATTTGTATACCCGTTACTTGCTGAATAAAAATGAATTTATTTGGTAACGTAGAAGGCGTTTTATAATTTTAAAGTTTGATTGTCGCTCATAAAAGATAATGGTATATTTTCGTGCAAAGTATAAAGTATACTATTAAATATGTATGTCCTTCATAACCTGTAATCTGCAGTAAATAGAAATATGGTATTAAATACAAAATACAAAATAGCTAGCATTTCAGAGCATCTCTGTGTCATGTCTAACCTGTTGGCTTTTGCAGCGCATGTTTTGCAATTTGTTTGCCATTTTCCAAAAGCCAACTTCTGTTGCACATTATGCTAATGACCTGCCGCCGTTCCTTTCGTCGTTGCCCCTCCCGATACCACTCGACTCTCCGGGTCGAGGTGATTAATCAAAAAGCTCGCAACACTCGCAAAATGGTGCCCCATTGCCAGGTAATGCAATTTGCAATTGCTGGACCCGTAGAAATACATGGACCCACTCTGCAGTTGGTGTCTTGGCCATAGAAATAACCTGGCTCTTTGTTGTCAATTGGCGAAAGGTGTGTCTGTTCGTATCTGTATCCCCAGCTGGTATTTCTAAGCGAGGTTTTGGTATTTCTTTGGAGCGTGCTGAATATTGCCTGCAGTTAAAATTGTCAGTCTCAACAGCATTGTGTAAGCAACTTTAATATGAAAGATGGTTTTCTGAATTGGAATGCAGTTAATAATATGTTCTGTTACTCAAAGGCTATTAGTTTTCGTTTACTTAAACATTTTTCTTTTGAAGTTGTTTTTAAAATGAATGAAGTTTGATGTATAAGATATAAGAGGAGACTAGTCCATTTTATTAAGACGTATAATATTATCTTTCCGAAATAAATGTCACCGAACTTATTTGAGGAAAATTAATGAATGTACTCTTCCCAAATGGTTAAAGCTAACAAAATTATTTAGGCTAGAATAGCCACCCACAGAAAGGGCCCCTTTGTGTAATGTGGAATGCCTTTGCCCCCAATTAAAGCACCCTACCAACCCCCATTTCTACGGTCTAGTGGGGGTGCCATTTAAGGGTAAGCAGATCTGCCATAAAAAGTGTACCCTCGCCGCTTTCATGTTACGCATAATTGAAACCAACAATCCCATTCAGTGGGCAAACTCCGACGTCAACAACGATATCAACCACCCCCACTGGGAGGGCAAGAGGTCACAAGGGAGGGAAATGAACGGGGGAGTCCGTCCTACCCTCAAAGCTTGTGCCCCACAATGCATGTCAATGTCATGAATATTATTGACATGAACTTCCACCCACACAAATCCCGAACTCACAGCAGGACCAACGACTACGCCATATTCTTTTTTTAAGGGAGCACATTTCCGCAAAAACAGAAAGGAACAAAAAGTAAAAAAAAGTAGTGGAATAGGAAAAACCTGAAGGTCAACCCCTTTGCCACAGCTCTGAGGGGAGTTTTCTGTGCGTCTGAAGTTGCTTTCGATGGGCTGTCAAAGTCAGGGCCTGATAAAAAATCGATAAGCGAACGGGGAATGGTCGATGGAGCCTAAAGAATAACCCTGCATCTATGTTGGGTGGGTTTTCGGTCAGCAGTTTTGTCGGGCTTTCAGCATCCCCCCACAAAACTGACTGAACCGAACTGAACTCGACATTCTGTGTTCCGGAATGTCGTGCTTGGTTATTGAAATGTCACGAAATACTATTGAAATTCTATTTTGGTTGGGAAAATTAAAGGAATGTGATGTCAATGACAATGTACGCTGACAATTTTTTGATTTTATCGAGTTTGATACCTCCCAGAAAGATGTCAGAACTTGTGATAGTTGGGGTTCCAACTGCATAGATATTTCATGTTAATTCCTAGATCATTCTACATTTTTCAAGATCTGTAAATGTACTACATGCGAGTGGTGAAATTAGAAGTCTGTTATAAAAGAGAGGTACAAAGAAATTAGCAGAGCTTCCGATGTCCAATACTACGCAATGCCATCCATTCACTTCAATTTGCATTCCATCATTCGGCACCCCCCCCATTAACATCGAACTCCAACTGTAACAAAACTTCCGCCTGAAAGTGCTCTTAAGTCCTCAGAAACAACAACAAAACCCGCATCCCCACTCTATGGGTACAGTTCTATCCTCGGGAAACAACAAAAACAACAAGCACAGGAGGAACAACTCCAAAAAACCGGAAACCGAGAAGCCGAAAAGAGAGGCCATCATCGAACCTCGGTTGGCTGCATTTGTCGGGCCTTAAGTGCCCTCAGAACCACAAAACTCCAGGTCCATATGAGTATGTAAGATGGACATTAGGGTTTAAACTTTTAAAATTTAAACTTTTTTTTAAGTATTTAAAAAACAAAAAAACAAACAACTCATTCAACATGTATGCCTATAAAAATGTTATACAATAAATATGCTTGCGACTCTATTGACCTGTAGAACTTATATTGATGCACATAAGAAATCCAACCAAACTTAGCGTTATAGTTAGAATCTACACCACCTAGATTACAATACATTTTTAGGGTAAGGGCAACAATGCTTATGAGTGATAATCCGTAAGTCGATGCTCAAATCTTAAAACCTACATCTTCAAAAATATTTTTTTTTGGCAACATCAAAATGAGAGAAGGACCTTAAAAATGTCGTTACTAATGTGCACCACCCTAATGTACATACATACATACATATGTACATTTTTATGTTGAGTACTTCCCTGAAAGCCAGAATATGAAAATCAGCAAAATCCACATGCTGACCACTCACTCTCTGCCTCCCCCTCTCTTTTATCCACCACGCCCCCCTGCCATTGCTCTCTCTCCCTTCTGGTGGCGCACCCACGCAACCTTTGCTGAGAATCAATCTTGTGCCTCTTTCTTTTTTAATATACTCGTACAACCAATTTTGTTTGTTTTCTTTTGTGCCAATTTCTCACGTACACACATGCAAGAGTATTTCAGTTCTTTCTCTAACCCCAAACCAAAAGAAGCTCTCTGCTCTCTTGCTCTATCTCTCTCGACCCCCGTGTTTTGTCTGCCGGCGGCGCATGTGTCCGTACTGCCCTGTGTGTGTGTGTGCTTCTCTGAGTGCGGGTGTGTGTGGGGAGCTGCCTTCGTTGCTGCGTCTTCTTCTTCGTGGTTTGCTTCGCCGCCGTCGTCGTCGTGGTTGTTGTTGTTTTATGCAAGGTCGTTTGCGTACAAAATTCAACATTATTTGAAGGTCGTCCTTTGCTTGTTCTGCGCGTCGCTTCTTACCCGTTCTCGCTCGCTCGCTCTCTCTCTCTCTTATTCCCGGCTGGCTTTTGCCGATTATCCCTCTCTGTCGCTGTCTCGGTTTTGTCTTGGTGCAGTGCGTGGGTTGTGGTCTCCGCTAAGCAAAACGCATTTCCTTCGGGGTCGAATGGGTTCATCTGAAAATTTTGACAGTCCAAGTGATACTAATAGTCGTTGCACTGTTACAATTTGTAACTTAAAAACTATCGTACCCATGGCGGGGTCTATTTTCAAACTATACATGTTGTACAATTTGATTATAACGATTAAACAGGAATTGCATTCGACCCCAAGAAACTTAATATATTAAAATTAAAAACAAAACACATTAGTTTTAGAAGGGAAGATAAATGATTAAAAGAGAAATCTTAAAAAAAAATTAAATTCTCAAATGGTTGAAAAAAATTTTTTTTAAGTGGATCACATTTTTTTAATTATATAACTTCGAATTTTGAATTACCAAATTAGTTTTGGTAGGTATGATCAACGGTTAATCAGAAATCCCAAAAAAACTAAATTTGGTAATAGTTTAGGTTAATACATTTTAAAATAGATCTCTTTTTTTTTAATTTCACTAACTTATGCTCTCTTATAAAATTGAAATACACATGTTCCAACATTGTCTTTTAAAATATAATTTTTTGTTAGTAAAAAGTTTTTGCTTCACAAGAGTAACGAATAAAAAAAAGCACTGGATTTTACTTAAATGATATCTAATCTTATCATAAGAAACTACTTGGTAAAACCAAAATTTTTTTTAATGGAAACCCCTTACACAACTTCCTATTGACCACTAATTTGGTGTACCACATCTAGCTAGCGTTACAAATATACACCGAAAACCGGGGGCGCTGGGTTATTGTACCTTAAATTTATTATAATTCCATCCCATTGGCTTTGTGCCTCTTTCGCTCGGCGGATTGCTTCATTGCTCCCTCTTTCCATCGCAGAGGTCGACGACATTTTTCGACGCTGGCCATTGCCTATAAGTTGTATATTGCTTAAGCCATTGTTTGTGCTCAGAGCGAGACGGATAGAGGGGAAAGAAAAGAGACGGGGAGCTGTGGGTAAGCGAGATGGAAAGACAGTGACCACGGCTGTTGATAAGAACTGAACACATACATACATATGTGAGCGGTTCTTTGAAGCCGGCTCGCGAATGAACTCAATTAGCATAAGTGGTATGGATGGTCGGGCAAGGTCGCCAGGGTGGGTGGCTCTGGTATTGGGTGGCATTGACCTTATTGCTGCTGACATCCCGCTGTCTTATAATAGGCCTTTGTTCGTGTTGCTAGGCGCTAAGGGTCTGAGAAATTCCATTCCGCTAACGAAGTAAATTGAGTCATTGCCAAAAGGTGCTCGAGAAGCGCTTTAAAAAGAATTGTGGGAGAAGCCCAACTATAAAGAAAATCCCAAGAGCAGGTTTCGAACCAGAACAAATCTTTTTATTATAATGGGGGGAAGCTTTACAATACTATAATCCAGTCATACTTTAGTAATAGTCGCCTCAATTCCTAAAAGAGTTTGTTAACCGACTTTATAATTTCCTCGAAGGAGAGTTTAACAATCACAATCAATTTCCGACCGCAACTAACTAATAACTAATTTAACTCATTTGATCTTTCTAGTTTTACAACACAATGGAACTGCATCAACGACACCTCTCCAATTTTTACAAATTGCACAACTGAGAATCAAAAGTCTTTGATAAATATCTAAACCCTAAGAGAAGCGGTGATTGCAGACATTGACTGAAAATCGCAGCTGAAACAAGATGCCCAATATGTCGAGCATCAAGGCGGAGCAGCAGGGTGCTCCCATGGGAGGAGGAACCGGTGGCTATCAACTGCCGGTCAATATGTGCACCAGTTCCGTGGCCACCACGACGACGACAACTTTAGGAGTGGGAGCCACCGGCGGAGCCACTGGATCCCGGCACAATGTGTCCGTGACGAATATTAAGTGTGAGTTGGATGAGTTGCCCACGCCCAATGGAAATCTGGTGCCGGTGATCGCAAACTACGGTCATGGTAGCCTGCGCATTCCCCTCTCTGGACAGCCGCCCAGTCACGAGGATTCCGATTCGGAGGAGGAGCTGGCGAACATCGAGAATCTGAAGGTGCGACGAAGGACGGCGGCGGATAAGAATGGACCTCGTCCCATGTCCTGGGAGGGCGAACTGAGCGACGCCGAGGTCAATGGCGGCGGTGAGGCTGAGCTGATGGAAATGGAGCCAACGATCAAGAACGAGGTGGTGGTGGCCAGTGTTGCCACGCCCCTGCAGCCAACCTGCGCCCTCCAGCCCATCAAGACAGAACTGGAGAACATTGCCGGCGAGCTGCAGCTGCAGGGGAAGTCCTATCCCATGTCCAACTCCCAGGGACATGGGGCTGCCAAGATGAAGCTGGCGCCGACGCAAAGTGATCCCATCAATCTCAAGTTTGAGCCACCGCTGGGGGACAACTCACCGCTACTGACTGCCCGGAGCAAGTCGAGCAGTGGTGGCCACCTGCCCCTGCCAGCGAATCCCAGTCCCGACTCCGCCATACATTCCGTCTACACGCACAGCTCACCATCGCAGTCGCCGCTAACGTCGCGCCACGCCCCCTACACGCCCTCGCTGAGCCGGAACAACAGCGATGCCTCGCACAGCAGCTGCTACAGCTACAGCTCCGAGTTCAGTCCCACCCACTCGCCCATCCAGGCGCGGCATGCCCCACCGGCCGGCACCCTGTACGGCAATGGCGGAGTCCATCATCACAGCGTTCTGTACCGGCCACTCAAGGTGGAGGCCTCATCGACGGTGCCATCGAGTGGTCAGGAGGCGCAGAACCTTAGCATGGACTCTACATCCAGCGGATGTCTGGATGGAGTTGGTTCAGGATCTTCGCATCCCGCCTCGCCGGCTGGCATATCGCGGCAGCAGTTGATCAACTCACCGTGCCCCATCTGCGGCGACAAGATCAGTGGCTTCCACTACGGCATCTTCTCCTGCGAGTCCTGCAAGGGCTTCTTCAAGCGCACCGTCCAGAATCGCAAGAACTATGTGTGCGTGCGCGGTGGTCCCTGCCAGGTGAGCATCTCCACGCGCAAAAAGTGCCCGGCCTGTCGGTTCGAGAAGTGCCTGCAGAAGGGCATGAAACTGGAGGCCATTCGGGAGGATCGAACTCGCGGTGGCCGCTCCACCTACCAGTGCTCCTACACGCTGCCCAACTCGATGCTCAGTCCGCTCCTGAGTCCTGACCAAGCGGCTGCAGCTGCCGCCGCCGCAGCGGTGGCAAGTCAGCAGCAGCAGCAGCAACAACAGCAGCAGCAGCAACAGCGACTCCATCAATTGAATGGCTTTGGAGGCGTACCCATCCCCTGCTCCACTTCCCTGCCAGCCAGTCCCAGTTTGGGGGGAGCTTCCATCAAGTCAGAGGAATCAGGCGAGACGGGCAAGCACAGCCTGCGAACCGGAAGCGTACCACCACTACTGCAGGTGGGATGCATGAATTTTTACTCAAAATGATGGAGAAAATGGCCCTTGGATCCGATTTCTCAAGTGTCAGTTAACATTTGACTAACAGATAAAGTGCCCGTTAAGGAAATTTAGTTTTCTTGAGCGTTTAAGTGAGAGTTAACTATAACTTCCACCTGGACTGCCTGTTAAGTATTATGTTGACTCGATATAGTGACAGCTGACTATGTCAGACAGTTACCGATCTTTTAGTTTAACTGGCACTCGGGAAAACGGTCTTTAATGCTTTTAAAAAAGAATTTATTTTAATCAAAAGACGGATTGATGCAATAAAGCCCAGTAAAAAAACGCCCTTTTAGTCTAATCTTGTACTTCTAAAAAAATAAATATATTTAAATTTTAAAGTTTTAGACCGAGTGGGCGTTATTGCATGTACCGACGTTTATCCTTTTGGTTATTACCCCACTAACTTGAGTTTCTATCTTCTCATCCAGGAAATCATGGATGTTGAGCATCTGTGGCAGTACACCGATGCCGAGCTGGCCCGCATCAACCAACCGCTCTCCGCATTCGCATCCGGCAGCTCATCTTCATCGTCATCGTCAGCCGCATCCTCGGGCGCCCACGCACAACCGCAACTGACCAATCCTCTATTAGCCAGTGCCGGTCTCACGTCGAATGGCGAGAACGCCAACCCCGATCTGATTGCCCATCTCTGCAACGTGGCCGATCATCGCCTGTACAAGATTGTCAAATGGTGCAAGAGCTTGCCGCTCTTCAAGAATATTTCGGTTCGTATGGGGGTTATTATTCTCTTCATACCCAATTTTAATTGTACTTTATCTCAAAACATTCCAGATCGATGACCAGATCTGCTTGCTCATCAATTCGTGGTGCGAACTGTTGCTCTTCTCCTGCTGTTTTCGATCGATTGATACCCCCGGCGAGATTAAAATGTCACAAGGCAGGAAGATAACCCTATCGCAGGCTAAATCAAATGGCTTGCAGGTCAGTTAAACCGATTTTGATCAAATATACTATTTCTTGATCAGGGAACATTAGCCGATTCGATATAGTCTTGTCCGTATGTCTGTCCGTATGACTGGTTGTCCGTATAAACGTCGAGATCTTAGAAAAATGTACCAAGCATAGTAATATCTATATATCTATCTATTTATCGATGGTAATATCTATTCCAATAAAAATGCTAGTTGGTGAAAAAATTTGGTAAAATCGTATGTTTTTGGAGCGCAAATAGAATTGCTCAAGGCGCCATCTGTTGGAGGAATATTTAGCATAATATTAATTCTTCTTTTACATTTAACCTGGTAACTTTTTCATTATAGACCTGCATTGAACGGATGCTCAACTTAACAGATCACCTGAGGCGATTACGCGTTGATCGCTACGAATATGTTGCCATGAAGGTGATTGTGCTGCTGCAGTCAGGTAAGGGAAATATATATAAATAAATTCGGAACATGACTAACCAACTGTTAACCCATCAGATACGACGGAGTTACAGGAGGCGGTGAAGGTGCGAGAGTGCCAGGAGAAGGCGCTGCAGAGCCTGCAGGCGTACACCCTGGCCCATTATCCCGACACGCCGTCAAAGTTTGGGGAACTCCTGCTGCGCATTCCCGACCTGCAGCGAACGTGCCAGGTGAGTAATGATCAGGATAAACACCACCAACATGTATTAATAATAAATCTTCTACAGCTGGGCAAGGAGATGCTGACGATCAAGACTCGCGATGGGGCTGATTTCAATTTGCTAATGGAGCTCTTGCGCGGAGAGCATTGACAATTGATTACGGAGATGGAGATCTGCTGCCATTGGCAAAACAAGTTTTACATATTTAGTATTAGATACATATATTCTAGTAATAGGTTCTCTAACTGTAAGCTCTGAAAACATGTGCCTAAAAACCAAAGCCACAATAGCAGCCACATCAGGCCCACTGGTCAAGATTGAATCTTAGCGCAAGATTGCCAAATTTTTACACCAATATATATTTTGATATAAGCCATGTGCAGGGCCCTAGATTGCTGTTGTTGTCGGCTAAAGTTTCAGTAAAGAAAAAGTATATATTGATTTTGCTATTTATACATATTTGACTTATGTATAGTGTAAACTAAAGCACACATGGAAAATGAAAAGACTAAAAAAATTTATTTAAAAGATTACTTTTACTATTATAAAAGAAGAAAAACGAAAAAGCAGAAAAAAACACTAAGGCGAAGAAGTACATTTAGTTACAGCAGCTAGCAACATTTTTATACTTACCTATATAAGGGAAAAAATATTCAATGTATTTTTAATGAAATGCCAAAACCGATTTGGTTTGAATGAGAGCTGCTGGAATTTTCGATAATATATCTATATATATATATTCATTATTAGAAGACGGATAACTAAATCCAATTTTTAAATGTTGTAGCATTTAGTTTTAGTGCAATTTCACCCATGTCTACGTATATAAATATATATATTCAGCCAGATATGTCCGAAAACCTTTATACAACAAAAGACCACTCGAAATCGCCATCTCTGGTTGGCCAAGACTATTCCAGTTATGCTGTTTGTTGCATAAAAAACACAACTACATACATAAATCAAATTTATCATTTAATGTCAGTTTTAATTTTGTATTAATTTCTTTTTTATAATTATTGTGTAACTCTTACTTAAATAGCTGAAGCAAATCCTGCAACAGGATTCAAAACACAAATACACAAAACATTATTAAAAGAATAATTTTTGCTTATATCTTAGATAGTTAGATGTGTATCCTGCATATGTGTGTGTCTATATGTGAGTACGTTAACTATAAAACTTCCTGCCCCACCAGAAAAATCACACGCAATAAGAAAAACAGATGTAATTCCAAATAAAATAAATTTGTGTCTACAAAAGTTCAAGGCAGAAGTCCAAGAGATCTTGTGCAGTGTTAGGAGTTTTTATTTGTTAAATGTTTCAGTTTTAAAATTGCTTATATCCAGCTCATCCGATTTCTTCATTGGAATTTCCTGAATTTGCTTGTGTTTTTCAAAGTGTATTGCTTGTATCTGTATTTTCATGAGGATCTTACTTCATAACGATCGTGGTCTTCTGCCCTATACCGCTTCTGTCCGTCAATGAAAACCTTAAGTAAAATTGAAAATAGTTAAATGTTAATTTAATGAATAAAGCGCCCTAACTAAATATCAATATACAGTTTACCATAGTTAAATAATGATAACCTCCACGCAGTTAATTAAGACCACTCAAATCAAAATTATCTTATAATTTCCCCAGCATTGCAAACGCAAACAAAGAAAACGGCTCATAACCTTAAAAAAGAAACATTTTTATAATTTTTCCGGTATGCATATAATAATGCAGGTCATTTTCCTACTTAAGTTCGTTGCTTAAATAGTTAAAGTAAACTCAAAATTCATAGACCAAAAGTTACGGGTTATGCAATTCTCTTTGTTTGTAACGTTTGTGCTTGCTACATGCCAACTCATCCCCTAGTAAATATTTAATTTCATTTTGCTTTTAAATAAATGTAATAATTAAAATTCAAACACTATTTGATCAACAATTAAAGTAAATTGTCAATGCAATATTTTGTAATAAAAAATATTTAAAAAATGAGAAATTTGTTTAAGTTTGCGCTAAACAAGAAATCGGAACTCCGAAACCTAGTCTAATTCAAAGATTTTGGATATTTTACCTTATGGACCCCACATTGGAGGACCGTATGGAGAAGGGCGGCCGTAACCAGGGCTAAAAGGAGGATAACATTAATAAATATTTTAAAAGTCAATAAATCAACATACCCCGAACGAGGACGATAGCGGCCCTGTGGTTCCATGTAGTTTGCCCCTGTTCCATAGGTTCCAGTGGAGTAACCAGGTGAATAGGGGAATGGATTTGGTTCAGGTGAAGGATAGCGACCAACATACGGATTTGAAGAAAACGGTTCGGGGGCAAAGGCATAATTGATCTCAATTCCGTCTTCCGGAAGCATGTCCTGGGGATGGGGTCCGATAAAAATCGGTTCAGTGGGAACGCGATATCTGCCTTCGAATCCACCTCCATTTGGCATGTCCGGGAGGTAAGGATCGATAATAAACGGTTCAATGGGAACGCGATATCTGGGTTCAAACCCGCCGCGCATTGGCATATCCCGAAAACGGCGTCCTCCGTCAAAAGGCCGACGTCCGTATCGTGGTTCCGGAAACTGGTTAATCTGACGGCCCATGGGCATAATCGGCCTGTAATCGGACATATAAACCGATTGGCTCTGCAGCATATCGTTGACGCTGTTTGGTCTCGGTGGTGGTCGTCGGTGTCGGGCTCTAAGGATTCCGTCGATATCCAGACAATTGCGTTCCTCCGGCGGAGGCGGACCACAATAAGTCCTACTTGATGGAATGCTGGGGGATCGTAGCCCCATGGAAAAACTGCTCACCGAGCGCGTAACAGTTGTAGTAGTAACAAATTGCGTGATAGAATTGCGGATTTCGGGATCCGGCATTTGAAATCCGCGATCCTCTGAATCTTGGTTCTGCTCAATGTCATCGGAATCCTCGTCACCTACAGCGATTTTCTCATCGGAATCCTCGTCACCTCCAGCGATTTTCTTATCGGAATCCTTGTCACCTCCAGCGATTTTCTCATCGGAATCCTTGTCACCTCCAGCGATTTCTTCATTAGAATCCGAGAAACAAGGATCCTCAACCGTTACTTCTAGTTGCTCAACGGAACTGAAATTCGATGGGGTTGTACTATCTATTGAACCCGGCTCTGTTTGCATATCACTTTGGCAGAAGCAAAAACAGTTTAATCCCAGATCGTGGCATTTACAAGTCCCAGAGGGAATTAAAAATTCACGACCACGCACATTTGTCGAGCTAGATGATTCTGGGTCGGAGAAAGATATATTTCCTATTTCCGGTTCGGCGAAGGTAACACAGTTCATTTGGTTTAAACTGATCGGAGCACCTAAAAATAGTTTTTCAATTTGATATTGTGTAAATTACCGAATAATACGTTTTATACCCGTTACTCGTAGAGTAAAAGGGTATACTACATTCGTCGTAAAGTATGTAATAGGCAGAAGAAAGCGTTTCCGACCCCATAAAGTATATATATTCTTGATCAGGATCACTAGCCGAGTCGATCTAGCCATGTCCGTCTGTCCGTCTATCCGTATGAACGCCGAAATCTCGGAAACTATAAAAGCTACAATACTAGGATTAGGCATGCAGATTCCTAAGATTCCTGCGCAGTGCAAGTTTGTTTCAGGAAGGAGCCACGCCCACAAACCGCTCAAAACTGTGGATCCTACAGATTTAATGCTAGAATTAAAATTTTAACTGAAATGTATTCTCATCAATACCTATCGATTGACCCAAAAAAAAGTTCGCCACGCACTCTCTAACGCCCATAACGCTTAAATCTGTCTACCGCCCACATAACCATATATTGAGATCATGGGTAGGTGGCGCATTTCAATCTCGCTTTGCTGCTTGCATATCTCCATTTCCCTTTGGTCCCTTTAGCTGAGTAACGGGTATCTGATAGTCGAGCTACTCGACTATAGCGTTCTTCCTTGTTTTATTTTATTTTATCATATAATTTGAAGTTAGTTTCTATTTACTTACCGCCGTTGGCCGAACACTCCGAGGATGAAGAATTCACACTTGGCTTGCTCATTTCCCCGGATGAAATGCGAGCACGATGACTATGTAAAAAAACAAATTTTTTGTCAAAATTTTAGTAATACTTTGTTTTCATACTTTTCTAAGTCCGCGGATTGTCGCATACCAGCAGCTTCGTTCTTTAAAGTTGTCGTGGACGTGGAATTCACACTTGGCTTACTCATTTCCCCGAAAGAAATGCGAGCACGACTAGGTAAGAAATAAACATACATTTTTTGTCAAAATTTTAGTAAAACTTTGTTTTCATACTTTTCTAAGTCCGCGGATTGTCGCGTGCCAGTTGCTTCGGGCATGTTTTCGTATGTTTTCGTGGACGCGGTATAATGGTCACTACTAGGCGGTTTGCCGTGAGGATAAAGACCGAAAAAACGATCACGTGATTTTGGTCCAAAGTTTAGAAAACTACGCTCAGTAGTATTGGAATCCGTATTATTAGGATCAAGATTGTTATTTTTGATTTTACTATTTTCGGTGTTTTTAATTTTTATTTTAGAAGAGTGTAATTTTTTCAACTTGCTGTCCGACGTTTTAGGTAAATATGTCTTATGTATTTTATCAATGCTCTTGATCTTTTTCAAGGTGGAACGGTTTTTTTTATTTTCTCCGGCACTGATGTTAGATCGCTCCATTTCGGATAAAGCCTGAAGGCACACTGAACACGGAACCGAAACAGTAAAATCAATAAAAATTTTATTTTGACATTTTGAAAGAATTTTAATTTAAGTGCTTACTAGATTGCAAGGCCTCCTGTAAAATGATTCAGTATTAACGTTTTATCTTGCTTACGAAAAATCAGGTTTCGGAAAATTTTAAAGTAATGACGGGTTGTTGGTTAAAGGGTTAAAGTTTTGAAAGGTCTATGGATGTATTTGCGAAAAGTCCTTAGGGGCCGTCCATAAACCACGTGGACAACTTTTAAGCACTTTTTGACCCCCCCCCCCCCTCGTGGACAATCGTGGATTTTTAACAAACCCGCCCCCCCCCCCCCTATTTTTGTCCACGTGGTCTTTTTTATTGAAATTTTTGTTTTAATTTTAATTTAAAAGTGGAATAAATAACATAATGATTAAAATAAAATTTGTACTATGTCCACGTGGACATTTACCTCGACCCCCCCTCCCCCCCTCGTGGAAAATCGCGGACTTTTGACGATTTGTTACGATTTTTGTTACGCGAATATGGCACGCCCACTCTAACGCCCACAAGCCGCCCATACCTTTGCCGCCCACAATTTTCATGCTAGATACAAAATTGTAACTGAAATGTATTAGTCTTGTCAATACCTATCGAATGATCCAAAAAAAATATTGCCACGCCCACTCTAACACCCACAAACCGACCAAACCTGTGGCGCCCACAATTTTCATGCTAGATACAAAAGTTTAACTGAAATGTATTGGTCTCGTCAATCCAATAAAAGATCCAAAAAAGTTTGCACGCCCACTCTAACGCGCATAACGCTTAAATCTGTATACCGCCCACATAACCATATATTGAGATCACGGGTAGGTGGCGCATTTCAATCGCGCTTTGCTGCTTGCATCTCTCCATTTCCCTTTGGCCCCAATAGCAGAGTAACGGGTATCTGATAGTCGAGTTACTCGACTATAGCGTTCTTCCTTGTTTTTATTATATTTTCTTTTATTATATCCTGTAACAGTCATATTAAAATGGGCGCCCAAACCATTTGGACAGTGTAAACGGGCCTTAACGTATAGCGGCACCTGATTTCCCGCTATAAAAATCCCAAAAATAGCCAAAAGTTATATTGAGAGATGAGAACCTATCGATAAGCCTCCTCTTCTTCTTCGATTTCAAGACATGTTATTTATCCAACCTATCGATAAGCCTCTACTTCGATTTCACGGCTGTTTCAACAGCTGAAAAACGTTTAAAAAGACAAAACTTGACAAGATGAGTGGGAAGCTGCTGATGAATGCGCTTCGGGCCCTCCGGATGGGCCACAGCAGCCAGTGGCAAGTTCCGGCGGCCACAAACAGAATCCCAGTTCGTCACTACGGTGAGTTCGGGACCAAAAAAACTAGTAGTACCACGCCGAACCATTTCATAACAAGCCGGCTATCGGCACTCGGTCTTTTCTCATCTTTCCCACTGCAGCCTCTCCACCCAAGCGATTCTACAAGAAGACTTCCGTGCTAACCGGCGATGGGGGCTATGAGGTGGTGCTGGACCACCGGAAACTAAAGACGCCCAAGGGAGCACCCTTTGTCGTGCGCAGCGAACCTCTGGCCATTGCGGTGGCCACGGAATTCGACGCCCAGAAGGAGCACATCGAGCGGTCCCGGATGCACCTGTCCGCCCTCTGCTTCACGGCCATCGACAATCCCAATCACCTCTCCAAGCTGGACATGGTCAACTACCTGCTCAACTACATTGCCACCGACACGGTGCTTTACCAATACGATGTATGGAAACCCTCCTTTATTTGCTCATTTAAATTTACAGTCTTATGTAACCCTTGCAGGACGAGAAGGCCCTGCACGATCTGCAGATCAACGAGTGGGACCCGGTTATCGAATGGTTTAACCAGCGCTTCGAGATCAACCTGCAGAAGACCATGAGCATCATGCCGCCACAGGTCAGCGAGCAGGATAAGATGAAGGTCGCCAAGCACTTTCAGTCCTACAGCCTGGAAACACTGCATGGTAATGCGCAGTCCAAGTCGATTGTAAAACTAGCCCATTGAAAATCTCTCCCAATAGGTTTCATCTTCGCAGTAGACACCTTGAAGTCGATTGTCCTGGCCTGCGCCGTTATCGAGCAAATGCTAACCGTGGAGAAGGCCGTGGCCCTGGCTCGCTTGGAGGAGGAGTACCAGATGAAGTTCTGGGGCCGCGTGGAGTGGGCCCACGATCTAAGTCAACAGGAGCTGCAGGCACGTCTGGCTGCTGCCGTGCTCTTCGTACACTTTAACTGTTCGGAAAACTGTGTTAAACATAAGTCGATTCTTTAAATGCATAGTCTTTGTTAAAAATAGCAGTTAAATTTGTTGTTTATGCTAACAAGTTCTCTTCCAAAACAAAAAACCATGTGTTTTGGATGAATGTTTCGATTTTACTCGAAAGCTTCCTAAGAACCTATTTTATCGTGTATTTAATATTTTGGTAGTTTGCTAGCTTTGCCAAACAAATTTGAAATCAACAGCATTGGTAAAAATTCCAGATGACTATATTTTTGATTAATACTGAATGGGAACTCTACGCTTTACTACTTTTTTTCTTTTAAATTATGTGAGTATATTTTTAGTTGCTCTAAAATTATTAGATCGTAACAAAGAAACTAGCATCATTGTCGAATATTCAAAAATCATACGAGGCGTTTACACTACACTTGACCCTTTTGAAAGTTTAACGGAAACAATCAGCAATGTAACCCTTTCGAAAGTAAACAATTTTTATATTTTATTTTTCTTTATAATTTAAAGTCTTTAAATATTAGCAAGGTAAGAGGGACAATTTTTATACTTGCCAATATTTTTTAAGTAATTACTGTTGATACTAAAATGTTGCAGAGTTGCCATGGCTTTTAAATAATATATGGTGAAAACTCTGGTTTCTTAAAGGTCTGGATGTTTAGGCAATTCCCTTTTATTTCCAGGATTGCCGTTTTTATTTTTTAATAATGTACATACAAAATATCTGGGGTGAATGTCAAGTATATCTAGTCTACCCTAAAAACCAAACCCAAAAAAATGTTGGTTGGATCGTCCCAAATTGTTTATTTGTATTGCATCGCTGCAAATACAGAATATAAAAATTCTACAAATGGTAATCACCGCAATTAATTTAAAAACAGATTCTAAAGTTGTTTGCGGCTGTTGGAAAGGGGTGTTTTATAAAAGTAGAACTGGTATTTTTCTGCTATCTAGTATTTGCTGCTTGGTATTCTCACACCATTTCGACAGGGTCATACTGTTTAGCTGTGGTTCGGTCGTGGGTGGCGCATCATCGCGATTCTGCTGCCAATTAAACAAGTGCAAAAATAGTATTTTCGCCAGTTGAACCGAGCAAATAAAACAGTGGCCAGCGACTGGAGTTTGCAAATTTAAACGCGAACAAAGCGAAACGTTGTTGTTGTTGTGTGGCTGTCTCTGGTAAGCAGCGTCGTTCGAGTGCGTGTTTAGTGTTGCTTTGCGTGCCTGTGTGTGTGTGAGCCTTTTCACCAGAAAAATGTAAAAAAAAACACAAGAAAAAAAGTGTTGCCAAAGCAGTGAGGCATACAATTTATACAGTTGCATATTGTTTCAAACGAAAATCGCCAAATGCGAAACGCATAGCTGAAAAACGAATCTGATCTCGGTGTGCGGGGGGTATTCATCTCTCTCGCTTTTTTTTCTCCGTCTCACCCTCACTTTGCTATCACCCTCTGCCTCTCTCTCTCTCTTTCCACTGTTCTCGACAAAGTGGAAGTGGAAAAACCAGCGACTACATCAACAAAAGCGTGTGTCTCGAATCTTACAATTGCATCTCGTCATATTTCTCAGTTGCCAAGTTGACTTTTAATTATTTTGAAACCCCCCGGAAGCTAGGGGAAAAAACAACAAATGTAGATATTTTCCAAAACACAAACAACTACAATCGCAATCCCGACGTGCGACGCCCTTTGGGGAGCCCTTGCACTGGTATTGGTGGCCTGCTGTCGTTGTATTGGTGCTGCCACCTTGTTCGATTTTTATGTGATACATCTGTTTTATCGCACACTCTCAAGTTCTTAATAATTTTTGCGACAAGTGTAAACCGTGTATTTTAAATATGATTTTCCCTTGTGTCTCCACCGTATAATCAGCAGCTTGCAATCTCAGCGTTGACGCCCACAAAAACAAACACTTTCCGTGTGGGGCTTTCGATTCAGAGGTAAGTCCAATTCAGATAATTACAATGCAAACATACACTAAACCGGGAAAATCTACAATCTTGACGTGTGTTTCACGATACCGCTTTTTCCGAATCGACATTCAGGCATTCTAAGAATTTCTCTATCGAAGTTGACGGAACAGTATTTTCGATATCTCGGAGCGTTATCTACGTTTATTTTGTTATTTCCGTTTGCAAACGGTCGGACCACATCCATAATTTATCTTTGGTAATTTCGGTTAAAATCTGGCTTATGATCCTTTCCTGGAATTTCGCCACATTATCCGCGAATTCTTCAGAATTGCCATAAAAAACATGTACGTAGGCTTTTTATTTATAGTCAAAATTATAAGCAGTCCGAAAAATGCGTAAAAATTACAAATTGTTTTTACAGCGGATCAGAAATACTCTAAAAAACTTGTAATTCACATTTAATTTAAGCAAAAAAATCGATATGATACATTTTTTGCAAACAAAATACCGTCCTTAAAAGTCATTTCATATTTTTGAATTACATTTTGCCAATACTTATGCGTCACAAGTTCGTAAGAGGATGTGTAATTATTTAGTAGAATGAATTGTTATTTTTAATAACAAACGTTACAATTTTGTAGCTCATTATGAGCTGCTTTTGCTCGATTTGAAGTCAAGCAAAGCTTGGAATTTAAATATGAGATTTCTGAAAATAAAATTCCAGATGTGCTTACTCAATCCAAAAACAAATCCAGCGGGACATTTGCGATGAGACCACATAATACTCGGTCTTTAGCCTGTAATATATGTTCGCTGAACGAGTTGTCTAAAAATAGCGGACCATCGAGAACGAAGCTCCGAAAGGCTTCGGCTTTGGCTGGGCCTTCAGAATTTGGTAGTCGGGCTCCACCCCGCCTTGGGCCTTGGGCCTTGGCTGGGCGCATCTGAATCTGAGCTGCAAACGGGCAATTCAATTTGTCCGGTGGCAGAATTTCAATTTCGCAGCCAAAACGGCTGTCGAGTGCGAAAAATGTTTGCGATAATCAAATAAAATCAGCGCCAATGAGGTTAAACAGGGGAGGGCAACCCTGAATTGCTCTTCTCGTTCACAAATGACTTCGTCTGCTTCTCTAATGAGGATGCATTCAATTAAATTCAAATTTTTCACTTGCATGTGGGCGCAGAACGAGAAATATGGGTAGTTATGCGGTTTAGGTTATCTATATGTCGCCTACTAGAGCAATAGGAAGTGTTTTAACCCATTTAAATAAATCTCGTTGAGGTGATAAATTGTAAAATGCAAGTGATAGGGGTAGTCAATATATTAACTTATATTCGGAGACTTTGATCACCTCCTAAATATATTTGTTTTCGATAATGTATCAAGTTTGAAGCTCTGTAAATTAAAAGTAATCTTTACATAATTAAAGCTATTCTGTACTAGTTTTTCGCCGGAAAAGATTAATTTTGTGGCTTAATTACTCTTCACTCAAAATTTCCGAATCGGAAACGAGAACCCCAGTAAAGTATACGCAAAACGAACATATTTGCAAAAGAGTTTCGGTATTAATTCACTGTTTTTTCATCTAATGAAGGGGGATTCGAGGCACTTGGAGCAACCCAATTCCCAGGGCTAGTTAGGGAGCAGGAATGGGACGGGGAGTTAGAGAGAGATACTCGCCAGAGCTTGCTGAACCAGTCCGACAACATTTGGCGATTTGAATGTCGCAAAGAAGATGGAAAGCAAGCCAAATAATTCTTCTGGTTCCGGAGTGTATCTACGTATCTTTTGTACCACAACCATGTTTATGGGAAGTCTAATTCGTGCAATTATTTTATACAAACCCATCAAGGTAGTGTGCATTAATACCAACTCATGTGTGAACTTACGCATACAACTCACGTCTTAAAGAATTCATATAACTCGTAGCATAACACACAGAATTCGTATAGTTTTTGGCTTTTTGATCTGTGCAATTCAAGTTCAAAGCTCTTTTTCGACAGTCGCTGAAAGAAACTTGAAAAAACATAGACGATATACAGAGAGTGAAAAGAGAATTATAATGTACATATAAAAGAGATACATATTTTTGGCTTTAACTTGCACGAGATTTGCTTTCTTTTCTTTGTTTTCCTTTCTTTTTTTTTTTGCACTTTTATATGAACATATAAGGAAAACAAGTATTTCGCTTTTTCTTGTGAAATGATAATATAAACCAAAATAAAGTTGGAAATGAGGGGTTGCTGGGTTTGTAAATGCTATTTCGTGTGTACACTTCCCGCAGAGAGGAATTTGATTTTCAAAACAAAGAAAAAGCTTGATCGAATGAAAGAATGCGCATAGTTCTTGAAATGTTAAAATGTGTTAGAACTTGTTCTTCTGCATGTTTTGCTTACTTGATGTGAATTTTCGTGTATATACCATTTTTGGGGTTATAATTCCCAACTGGTACTAGCAAAAACAAGGGTTCATATATGTGTATATCTTTAAGCATTAGAAAGCATAGTCTGAAAATGAAAACCCATATTGGGGATTACATTTCTTAGCCTAAGCTCCCACTTATGGTATCTGAATCTGCTCAACTTACTGGATTTTGTTGCCCTACTGCACGCATTCCTTCCGTCTCCTCGTTAACTGCCTTTCCTTATCAGCAGAGCCAGACCCAGTAATCGTCGCCATCATCATCATCATCATCCTCATTATGAACGCCTCAACGCAACATGCATTATCTTTGGCTAGCATGTGGAAAAAGTGTTTCCGACTTCCGTATAAATGCTACAATTTTATGCTTTTGCTTTGCACAGCGCTGTGCCTCAAAGGCAAAACAAGTCACTTGCCATTTCCTTGCCACATCACAGAGGACGACAAACCACCCCAAACACACATCACACTCAAACGATGGCAAACCCAAACCACCAACCCAAACCCAAAAACAACAGCCAAACAGCAGCTTATTGATTTTCTACAACTTTGTGATGTTTAAACAGCATTTTAGTTCAGTTTGTTTGGCTATCGTGCGCCGTCCACGCGTCAAATGAGCCTTTCCACTCCGAAGTGGGTCTAACCGGATTGGAGGAGGGGATGATCGGGTCTGGAGGACAGCAGCGGGTAACATTTATTCATTCACCTGTGGGCGACACGCCTCGTTCGCTTCCAGGAATCGCTTGTGTCCATGGGACGACAGGTATATCAACTTTAGGAGGTTGACATGCAAATTAAAAAAATGAAAACTTGAAAGGTGTTGTTAGTGAGGGTTGTGTTCGTAGAGTGGTATGGATTCGTTTTTGGGGGTTTGTTAAAATCAATTATTTGGTTTGTAGGTCAACATTCTTTCCCATTCCCCTCGTTTTGTTACGTTATGTTGGGTAATCCACCTCAAAGTTTACATCATATGTGGTCAAATAGTCCCTTGTGCTTTTCCTTCTCAAAAGAGGTTCGCTGAACTTTATAAAGAGACAGCTAAAATCAGTCTGTTTACTGCACTCGAGTCCTACACTAATTTGCATATTTGGCAAAGGCTGTATTTACTTACACTATTAAAAGTCATTACTCGTAATGCACGGGTATTTAACAGGTAAAATGAAGCGTACATCTTACCATCCCCTTTTCGTTGAACAACCTTGATAAATAGAACTATTAAAGCTCATGATATTTCCAAGATTTAAGAAAACCTGGGCAGCAATAAGTTCAATTGTAAATTCATCTTATGGTTGAAAATAATTGTCTGTAATATCATTATTTAAATATATATATTTAGAAGGTGTGCTAACCACCGAACCATTTTTATGATTGTTTCCATATAAATACTTGCAATGAGTCATCACCGAGAGTACCAATAAATATATCAGAGTGGGTGAGTTCCGCCAGCGATTTTTAACAACATATATGCAATATAAATGCAAATAAAGATAGGAAATGTCAACATATGGAAAAATAGCAAGCAAACAAGATAGCTGAGCGCCGCCCGTTTGCTAATAATAAATATTCCTATAAGGAAGATCAGTAAATTAATCTTACAAAAAATATTCAATCCACTTCAACAATGCGATCTGACTATAAACCATTAAAACATATCATTTTTATAGATTTTTTCAGTTCTTGTAGTTATAAATTTGGTTAGTATATATTGACTTTTCAAGTTCCATTGTATGATATCTCTCCTTCCTTCTTTCCACTGATTTGTATGTTATTTTAAAATTTAAATACAATTCATTGTCTTTTTTCGTTTTGGTGCCTTTGCACTCGCTAAAATCGAAAACACGTTTCGGTTTTATTTCGGTCTTGCTCTAATTATGTTTAAGTTTTAGGATAAAATATTCATTTCAACTCAAAGTACATTTGCATGTCCAGGTGTTTTTTGTTTTCTCTGTTGTCATGCTTTAAAATTCAAAATTCGTTTGTGCATTTTTATAAGTCAAGGCCGCTCGAGCTCGTTAGTTCGTATTAATTATTTGTTATGCTTTTTAATCTGCTGGGGTCTAGATTTTTTGGACTGTGTGCAATTAAACAATTTATGACTTTTGTTATCGATGTCGGGAATGCTTTTCACTTTATCGTTTTAAGTCTTTATCAGAGAAAAGGTCATATATTCTTTCAAGGGCGTAGTCGTAAAATATTTTATGAAGAGGGGGGATTTTTAGGGCTTGGATGATTGGGTACCAGGTAACAAAATAACATAAGTGGTTTTAAATTATATTGTCAATGACATGGGGTGGAGAATGGAAGGCGGGGGCTATTACCCCCTGAAAATACCTAACTACGCCCCTGCACTCTTTTGAACTTCGAGTTTAGTCTGGTTATTATTACTAATATTTTATTGTCACTGTTTGATTTCAAGCTGTTTGCGCTGGTTATTATTTTTGTGTCCAGACTTATCTTATCTTAACTGGAAACACAGGATCATAAAGGTGTTTTCTTGGAAGAACTGACTAAATGTTTTAAGTGCAAAAAGATATCGATAATATAACCTTGCGGTATGTCTTGATAGGAATTGGTAATTATACTTACTTTTCTTGGTATACCTATAAAGATTATTGATTTATGATAATAGTCTGCGTAGAACAATTTTAAAGGGATGATTCACCATATCATTCTTATATTACTTTAAAGTGTCTATCGAATTTCGGGTGGTCTTATCACTGTTAACTTTTTTATTAATTCAGCACTTTTTGCGAAGTCGTTACATGGCTGATTAAGGTTACTGTTGCTGTTGCCCATTAATGGACACCTTAATATTAAAGAAAATTAAAGCAAGACTTTTCTCACTCTTTCACTGTGCAATTTCTTGGCATTTCCACACATAACACAGTGCCGTTTTAAGTGTGAGAAAATCTGTTTGGCTTTCTGCCTCAAAACAAGTTCCGTTCGCTTCCCATTATTATATATTTTTCTTAGCTTCTGTTTTTCTGTTTTTTTTTTTCGTGGCAACTATTTAGCGGAGCCCTTTCTGTTTCCTTGTCCATATGTTTTTGGAGGTTATTTCATGTCAATTGCTCAATGTTTATTGTACAAGCGTACACTTTGTAGTTTGTAGACGGCTAACAACACTCGCATGTGTGGTAGTTTGTATCTGATTATGATAATTTTTCCCGTTTGACAAATATTTGAACTTGAATTTTGTAAATGTGGCTTATAAACAGACGGTTGGACGGACAAGAAAAACTTAATAAAGCTTACTAGTCTTAACACATCAATATTTTATTCAATATATTTAATATTTCTGGCCAATAAATTTTTGAAGCTATCGGGATTAAACCTTCAGAAAACTCCTATTCCCCCATAGGAATAATCAAAAAAATATTTTTAAAAAATTTTACAAAAAATATATTTTCGGTGTTTTTTGACATATTAACTTCTACTCTTAAAAATATCATTCTCTTAATATTTCAGACTTTCGAATAATATTTAAAAAAAATCGGACGTTTTTATGCCATAGGAACGATCGGATAATTAATGTCAAAAATATACATAGACCGTTCGTTTTCGTTAAAAATATACGTTAGTAAATTATAATGGAACATTATCTTAAAATTTCTGTAATTAGTTTTTAGTTTTCTGTACATACATACATACAATGCTCCCACGGGACAGGTCGGGTATAGAAACTTTGCCGAAGTTATCTTCCATTCTGGTTTTTCCTCGATTTAGTAGTAAAGTGCAAAAAGCTTGCGAAAGTAAAAGCCGGAGCACACCTACATATATGTGAATGCATTGTGTTTTTTTTTGTATCTCTTTCCCCCACAATCCGAACAAAATCGGGGAAATTCCCTACCGTAGCTGTTGGCCCCCAAATTCAGTAACGAATTGAAAGGGTGTCCCCATCACACCGGGTCACCTTCCACAAAACCGACGAGTGTGTTTCGGATGCTGTTGCAATTGCCGCTCGACTGCAAGTTGCGATACGGTTTTGTTTATTTTTTTTTATTTTTAAATTTTTAACGGTCATTGTCAGTTGACAATTTCAATTGTCTATCGTGGGAACGTCGCAATTTCCATCTGGCTAAACAAACGAAAATAAAACTAAAACCTAACAAAAGGTTTATAAATTAAAACACTTCCGCATTTGGGGCTCGTCCGCTTGGTGTTGGTCTATTGAAGGGGGTGATTGAAGTTCTCCATAACCACTTAAAAAGCAGACGAACAACTTTTTTCTTGGGTTTCAATCATTCTGTCGGTACTCTACGTTCGTTCTCCTTAATATAGAGGATATCGTCTAGATTAAAAATTAGTTAGTTAAAAGAAAACTACTATGATAAATAGATTGAATATAGTTAGAAATATATCTTTGTGAAGTCAAAACTTTAATTAAGAATATATAAATTACAATCACCTTTTTAAATGAATTTTAAACTTGGGTTAAAAAAAATCAAAGTTCCTTAACTGAATGATTATAATAAGTGAAACATTTATCACTTTAACATGCTCAGAGTTTTAATTGCTATTTAAGAGCATACGATTTTAGACATACTCCCTTCCCTCACTTAAACTTTTCATAATCCATCGAGACCCTATTTATAGTAAATTTTTTACCCAATAAGCTGCTTCTTTTATTTTTGTTATTCTCTATTTTCTGCTCTTTTGGCTTGGTTTCGCTTCAAAGACTTACAATTTCATTTGCACTAGTAATAAACATTGGACCCCTTTCAAAGTTGTCATTTGTCCACAAGCATATTATTGTTTTCTTTCATATTTTCCATTTTGAAATTGGCTATACGTTTATTTTCTCCCTCCTTTATCAGATTTTTTCTGGGTCAATTTTTTCAACATCACTTTTGTTCATATTGATTGGCCTTATTAAATGCAATTGCAAATATTTGCTGACCCAGCAAATGGTTGGTGTACCTTATAATATTTTTTTTTATTTATGCATTATGTCGTTTTATACGAATTCAGTTTAATTTTATGGAAATCGGACCACTATGTCGTATAGCTGACATAGCTTTAATTGCTACGGCCTGTAAATTTGCTTCTTTTTCTGTTTTATTTTTAAAACGTATGCTGATCAGGTTCTTAAAATTCCGGGATAGTAACATTTTAATGGAAATTGTTGAATATTTTGGCGATCCTAATGTTTTTAAGCTGTTTACTGCCCTTTTGTTCAAATTTGAGTGCTAACTTACGCTCTAACTAACACGTTGTGACAAATGCTGAAAAAATATTATTTTCTTTGTAATTTAGTGTTATCGTTCAAGGGGCTTACATTACGTTGTTGAATTTATATTTATATTGTCGTGTATGCCATGTATGTGATCAGGTGTATTTGTAGTTTTTTGTTTTGCGCTTTATCTTTGTTTTCGTCGTTCATTTTCAAGTGCAAGTTAGCGATGGTTTAATAAATAGAAAATGTTTGATAAAGTTCAATGTAACATCCATAATAGGCCTTTTTAGCGGTGCCTTGATAAGAAAAGTTCTGTTTTCATAGATAGTGGTTTATAATTAACAGACAAGGAGTTAAATTATGTGCTTTGCTTATCTCCTTCAGCTTAAGTTTACTTTTGGGTTCAAGCAATATTTAGAATCAATATTATTCCTACGCATATTTAATAACAAAGCAACAAACCCATTTACTCAGTACCCTGTCATAATATCTTAATATACACATGGAGGTGGTAACATTCTTAAATAATTGTCCTACATTTTAATTACAATATGCCCTTGAACTCCAAGAATAAGAGGTACAATAATAATTTACACAATGACTTTTGCCCGTGCTTAAAAATGAAATTTAAATATATTATGTACTTAGGAGATATAACTCGACAAATGGCTAGTTGTTGAAAGATCAAAGAACCAGGGTCAAGAAAATTACATTTTTATGCTAACCAAGTGTAATCGTGTCGGTAGAAATTGGGTTGTCCTTATCATCATCATCATTTTGAAATTAGAAGACACATAGAACATAATTTTTTGTATTTTAATTTTAGGCAAACTTATTTCCGTTCTATATATCAATGAATAATTTGTGTTTTCCATTAAAAAGTTGTGTAACATTAAATCAGACTCACTGTGCAGTTCGGATATGGATCTTAATAGATACGAGAACCTGGTCATATACATTTCAACTGACATAATAGTAACCTTTTACCCCACGTAACAGTTATAACTGCTACAGAATTTAGTAAATGTTGATGCCAACTTGTTACGTCAGGTCCGAGCGCAAGGCAAATAATGCATACACAATTGTGTGTCAAGAAAGTCGACTGTAAATCGGTTTAAGTGCCGGTTAGTCTAGCAAAGTCATCTGGACACGAGCTGAGATTAGGCATGTGTGCGGTCGCTTATTCAACGCTCAATGAAACGCTGACCGACCCGCGGTGCCCCTTCCCCTCAGTCGCTGGGAGGCTGCCTCGTGGCACAATTAGAATTTATCGCATTTGGTGTCGTTGCTTGTTGTCAAGTTGCGGATTCCACTCGCCGTGGTAATAATATACTATATATAATATAATATACGTAGTACATGTGAGGGGTCTACGTTGTTATGCACGGTGCTTGTACAGAGAGTACGGAGTATATTGTTTTCGAGCAAATGTGTGTAACATGGTCTCAGGTAGCAGCCTTTCCCACCGAATCCGAATCCATCCAGAAAAATCTGAGTTCATAACTGTTGGCAAATTTATGCGAAATTGAAAAACTTTTCTTGTCTGTGTATCTTAATCACAATTGAGTGAACAAAAATAAAATTAAGGTTTAAATAGGGCAGTAGATACTGGGTACCACTGGTTCAGTTGCTTTGTTGCCATTAAGACTTGGTGGTGTTTACTTACAGTACAAAACGATGTTTTGATCTGTGCAGTTGTTTTGATTAATAGTAACTTGATTATTAAACATTCGGTTCTAAGAGAATTTTTAATTTTTTAATTTAATATGATCTTTAAAAGATTATGAATATAGTTTTGAATTTTTAGAATACTATTTAGCATATAATCAGATTTCTAACTATGTATAACAAGGTACAAACTTTTCAGGGAATACAATATACCCTTCTAATCTACGAGGAATTAGTTTAATTATAATTATCTTTATAAGCAGAGACAGCAACAGATAAACTTATAATAAGCATCCCTTTAAACAGGTTTGTTTTTAATAGTTGTTATAAAAAACTCGTAAGGTAATAACTTAAATTAAACCATTTTACATAGTGGGGAAATCAAAAAATAAAATGTCGACCATAACTTTTCATTTTGAGTCATCTCAAATTATTTGGAGCAATAAATGAAAAAGATCTGAATTCGGAGTACTTGCTTAAAATGTGTAATTAAATGTTTAAAGCGAAAACAAAAAACGAAAACGGATCGTAATTATATTTTGATCTAATCGCAGGAATTCTGATAAGTTTAACAAATACGTGTAGATATGCCAAATCGAAAGTATTCAGTTAATTGCGTTTGTATAAAATAGGAGGGAAGAAGTGGGGATGAGACAGATGTGGAGCTGGAAAAAATAAGTTAAAAAAACACATATGTATTTCAAACCTTGCACGCGCTTATTCCAATGCGAGTCATTGACTGTCAGAGCAAATGACTTCATCATCGATGTGCCTAAAGTTAGTAAACAGATACGTGATACACATACAATTAATACACATCGCTGAGAAATAAGCTCAAGTTATAAAGAAAAGATATATTACTGTTGAAGTTACAAATATTATTCCATTTAAATTTTATTATTTCTATCACAAGTTACTTACCCTGTAAAATGCACCTGTCTTAAATCAGAGACCTCTTCCACATTAACCACAATGATCGTGTCTTCTTTATTTCCACTTATTTTGTAGCCGCAGTTGTCAATCTTTGTATCACATTACTCATATTACAGTCTACATATGTATATTAATGTGTATCTTTTTAATACACATGTCTCTTCAACACATTTGCGTAAATAACAAAAACAAAGACGATTTTTAAAGGTGACATGATTAAGAAATGCATTGTTAAAACTTTTTGTTGCTTTTTCTTTTTTATAAATGTAGGTATGACAAATAAGCAGCAACCTGAACCCTAGCTACCTTAACCTTTGTTTTTTTGCTGTCTATACCAGTCACGCGTAAATAGATCAAAAGTAAGTTGAGCAATTTTCCTTAATGAAGGAAGCTTTAACATCCGAGTCGATATAAAAAGCCATGCCAGTCTGACTACCTGATTGCACAAATATATACAGATCTATTCGGGCTTAAAAACTGCAATTAAACTAACAGATATTTTACCCTCAGTTGATTTTAAAATTTTGTAGGTCTGAAAAAACTATAAATCTTTTAAAAAGATACAAAACCGAACAAAACAAAGTCCATCCGGTGACTCGTGTAAGTATATGTCCAATCCTTTTAAGTACACTTCACTCACGTGAGTCCCCGGGCTCGCTTTGAATTCATTATATCCATAACTGTCAGTCGCTTTGGACTGAGAACAGAAGAAGCATTCGGAGAACCATCTCATTAAATTACAGACGTGTTCCGGCGTTTTTGATAGAAATTTAAAAAGAAAATTAAACCATGAAAAAAAGAGGGCAGATTTTCATTTCGCATTTTCAGTCACGTACCGTGTGGGCAGATAGACAAAACGGAAATGTATACATAGGTATTTATTGTATTTATTTGTATTGTCCATTATGGATAGATTCAGCTCGCTTCGTCCCAGCAAGAATAAAACCAACGACGAGTAGGATACAGTTGGAAATCCTAAATATAGATTAAAGATTATTAAATATTTCTATCCTACAAAGTTATTGAAAGTTTTACAGCCAAATCATCAGCCATGGATTTCATTTAACAACCGTCAAACGACAACAAACTATTGCTATTAGAAAGACAATGTTGTTATTTACATTTATTACAAGTGTGATCAATTGAACCTAAGATTAGACTTTTTTTACCCTGAGCAACTGATAAATTTCGCTGACTGTGCACCCATTGCCCCGAACTTGGTGAAGGGCTGATAGGCATTCTAAGAGTGAATTAGTTTAATTTTGTGCTTAATTGTGGACTGGTTCTACAATCTGGCACAGCAGATTTGAGTTTAAATGGTTATTGAGGTTATCATAGACGGAACTAGAATGGAAAAAATATTTCGACTCGGAGAAGTCCCTGATACGATAATATATAAAAACCATAAGAACTTTATAAGTACTGGCAAATAGGTTGTTTAACTTTAAGTTCCTAATCTTAATTTTTAACAGAAAATATGTTTGTATGTTCACAAAAGCTTGGAATGCTAGTAATGAAGTAAGTTAATTTTTACTAAATAACCTATAGTAAGTTCTTTCTAAGAAAAAATAATAATCCCATTTCGATAGGTAGTTTATCATATAACAGTTCATCTGATTCATAAAAAAAATGTATTGAAATTACGTGGGAAGATTAAAATAAATGTTCGGTATTAATGGAAATCCTGTTTTTCATGGAAATTCTGAAATATCTTTTGAGTGGGCTTGCCAAGTAATGGGAAATACCTGCTGTTCTTCCCACAAAAACATAAACAATCATTTTCCATTGAGTGCATAGAAACATTTTTTGGCAAAAATACGGCAGGCCACGTCATAAATTTGTTTAGCGACAGCAATTGGTTAGCAAAAGCCTTGTCGATGACGTTTTCTCGCAATCTCTATCTGTATGTGCATATATATTGGCATGCCGTCACTTGAATGTACCTATTAGATAAGTTTGGCGAGGAACAATAAACATTCGTGGAAACTCACGCCGCATACTACACTGTGCAACAATCTGGTGCAATGATTGTGAAAGAGCATATCGAAAGTAGCCAAAATACATTAGATATTTTATTCTGTTCTATCTCGAATTTTAATTAAGTTTTTATTTTTCTTCATCTGGTGATGTTTATTTTCAGAACTCAACTTTTTTTTTCGTGTAGCTCAGTGTTGTTTATAATTGTGATACGAATATCGGTTGTTGTAGGTGCAATTATACTCGATGCTGATGAGACAATAGATCTCAGTTGCATGCAAATAAACTCTGATCTCAACATATAGTCTAGAGTCTAGACACATCTCATTTATTCATTCATTACCAATATCTTGTATATAACAGAGGCGTACATTTAATAACAAGTCGAAGTCACATCCGGTTCTTCCGTTTCCTATCAGGAATAAGTGTGCCACATTTTCACATTGCTTCAATGAGATCATCACCGAGTCATCATCGAGTTTCAATTGTCAGCTAAAGTTGCGTTCTTTTTTTATATAATCTATACAAATGGGTCTGATATTTTTTCCTGTAAAAATGTTTTAATGGTTCTTAATGGTTTTGTTGTTTCCGACATTCTGACTTGTCGGTATAGTAGACTTTAACATCCATATCAGTGATATGCGGAATGTATTTGCGATAAGATTCATTTAGGACAATGGGCTTTAAAGGTGTAAGGTGGTAAAGCCTATATTTTTGAAATAATCCTACACAAATCTCTGTTATACGATAGTTTTTTGATTCTATGTATATACATTAAACATTTGTATAATGTAAAGTTACTATAAAAATTGTAAATGCTATTATTCTCCCGATTTAAGCATTTATAATTCCCAAGACCAACATATCAAGCACTGAAAAGTTAAGATCATCGCTGATCTAAAGAATCATGTCTGTCAAGCCTCATGTACTTCTAGAAGACAGTGTACCCACACTTGCAAATGAGAAACGACAAATAGTTAAATCAGAACAAATATGTCTAGGTATATAAGAATAAAGAGATCACAGTTTTCATAGCTACCTCCGCCGGCGCGTTTTCTCGAGCTCATAAAGCCTTGGTTTACACCGTGCTTTTTACCGAACGACGGCAGCTGTTTGTGTTTATATTGCTATTGTTCCATACAAACGTACAGAGTACACCCAGATAAAACTGGGGTTTCCGATTTTTTTTCTAGGTGTACATACATATGTGTATGCATTTTGAACTTGCCAACTTATGTGAGGCGGCCAATTGAGGAACTAGATGAAATAAGAACTATTATTTTCGTATTTTGCTAATTTATTGCATTCACTGCTATACTATATGATTTTTTCTTATGCTGCGTCATCGTTAATAAATAGACACCTTGCCCGCTAAATATTTGTGCCTCTGTGTTTGTGGATGATGCAAGGTAAAGGTCAATTGAAATTAAATTAGTTGTTTTTGCTATAATAATTTTTTTATTATCCCAAATTTGGGTGTTATTCTGAAATCTGTAGATTGCTCATAAGTAAAATAAATTGATTCGGAATTTGTATAAAAATGAAAGTGCGAACGCTTGAAGCTTAATTTGTTTTTTTAAAATGAGGAAGGAAAATTCACTGGTAATGGTGTTCACGATCATTTTTTTCCTTATAGGGTCAGAACTGTTTCATATATAGCCTCAAAAACACCTTAGTAAAATTGTACAACATTTTATAAATAATGGTAGTGAGTTTCTACTCAAATCAACTATGCTTGAGATTAATTTTCCATTTGTACCTCACACAATCTCCCAATACGATTACATGTCAAGCAATTTTAACACCTTGGTTGCCTTCTGCTTATTTTACTTCCAGCGGGGATACCACCGGACCTTAACCACTATCTTCTGCCTCAGGCACACGGTCAACAATTAAAATGGCAGTGAAGTAAACAGCCCAAGAAAATAAAGCAGAATAAAGGGAGCCAGAACCAACAAAGCTTAAGAATAAGGTGATAATTTCGAGAATCGTAGAAGACCCATCAATTCAGAGGCCACTTTGAGGCGGTGCTAAACAACCGCTTGGAACTTTCTATCCACTTCGCGGTAGGACGGCGAAAGAACTCGGATTGTTGGTCAGAAATTAATGACACTTCTTGGGCCTAGCCCCCCTGGCATGGCCTTTATGATGAAAAAGAAGAAGTACAAGTTCAATGTTGAAGTGCAGCTGCAGGATTTAGTGGAGGTGGCCCTGGTCAATGAGGTCCTGTTTGCCAAGATACGATTGCTCGATGGAGGATCCTTTCAGGAGTACAGTAGTCGGTGAGATCTCATTAAGTTCTGTAAACCATTGATCAAAAGCTAATAAAGATACTTCTTTTTTTTTAGCGAGGATGTGCGCAACCATCGAGTGGAATGGAACCGCAGCTTCGAGTTTCCCTGCAAGATGAGTGCAAATGCCTCGACCGGCGTTTTGGATCCCTGCCACCTGCGTATTTCGATACGCAAAGAAATGAAGGGCGGTCGAAGTTACTATAAGCTGGGTTTCATCGACCTCAATCTTGCCGAGTTCGCCGGCGCCGGTCTCACCTCCCGTCGATTCCTCCTCGAGGGCTACGACTCGAGACATCGCCTGGACAACTCCATGCTGCGGGTGAGCATCAAGATGCACATGCTCAGCGGTGATATTCTCTTCAAGGCGTAAGTAAATCAATCGAACACTAAATATTACTTACTAATTTAATGGCTTTCAACAGACCTACGCCCAACCTGAAGAGCAAGCAGAGCAAGCCCTCGATGGATGATTTGTCGAATGCCGCCACAGGAGTTGGCTTGCAGACTCCGACGGCTACCGCGATGCCCAGCATCGGCAGCGGAAGCGGAGGATCGGCCATACCCTTGGGTGGTAGTGGAGCCACTTTGGGTGGGGTTCCCAGCAATCAGTCGCTGCCCGGAACGCGGCCCGTATCCACCACAAAGGAAGAGTGTGAGTACCTCAACCAGGGATCGTACTTCAGTTTATTCTTTTTAAGTCGAAGGGTTAGTTTAACATAGAGTTTAATCAAAGCTTTTCTCGTTTGATGATAAGAAAACATGCCTTTAAAATGTAGAGTACTGGCATTTTTATTTTAAACAGTTCGTGCAGTTAATTGTATTTTGTTTTAATGATTGTCAGTGAAAGAGCATTTAATTACCTATAAAATTAGCTATCATAAAGCCATGTAATTTTATTATTTTTAAGTATAAGGGTTAGTTAACCATAGGGTTTGATCAAAGGTTTTCTTGATTGATGATAAGAAAACATGCCTTTAAAATGTAGAGTTAGCATTTTTTCTAAACAGTTAAGGCAGTGCAAAAGAATTTAATTACCTATAAAATGAGATATCATAAAGAAATGTAGGATGTATACAAACTAATAGAAATGGCAAAAATTTGAGGGGTAGAAAACATTAAAGCAGTGGTCGGCATCTTCCTGGTCTCTGCCGCCACATCGAAAAAGCGTTCCGTGAAAATTACTCTCAAATAAAAGGAAGCCATTGTATTGCGTGCCAAAATGTATTGCGTAACCTCTGTTTTAAAGCTTTCAGTCCTTGAATGCCCCATCCATCCCAATTCCTAAAAAGGAATATTGTGTTTTTATATATCTTTCGAAATATTTAGAAATTGGGAAAGCAATTTTTCGATAGTCCTAGGAAAAGTGTGATAAATAAAAAGGAAAAATACATATTTTTCAAACTAATAAAAAGTTCAAGATATGCAAATTTTCCTGTAACCGCAAATTTTAACCATCATTCTTTTTTCAGCAATACTGGCAGATATCGATAACCAGGCTTTGATAGCGGCTATTGTGACGGACTCCGGCCTGTCGGAGTCCTCGGAGTCGGGAGTAACGCTGACCACGGATAATCTTCAGCAACATGCGGCAGCCTCAGCTGCCAATGCCATTACTCCTGTGACCCAGCCGCAGCCGGGACTGGGAATCATTGGCAGCAATAACTACGGAACCACAGGAGGTGTAATCGCTTTTTCTGGAGGCGGCAACGCCACCCTCATAGAAATGGGTCATTCAAGAAATTCCAGTAATACTAGTCAAGTGAGTTCCCCGGGGCGAGGTACCTGAAATGAAAAATACCTAATGTTCTTTGCTTCTCCCAAATCAGATGTCAAAAGGTTCGGGTTATAGTAGTTTTTCGCACAGTCAACATTCAAGGCAAAGTTCCGAGGGTGATTCGGGACATGCTAGGTAAGTCAAGAGCATAGACATCTAAAATTCTTATATTCTGTAAAAAGTTTTGACTTATTTTCTTGTAATATTAATTTTGACATATTTTGCCAAGATTCGTGTAAGCCAGAACTACATACTTTAAATAACAAATTGCTATACTATAATGCTCAAATCTCTACATGCGTTATATATGCTAAAGCATTACCAACATAATTAAGTTGTTTCTAAAATCCTAACACAAAAACACTAAACAAAAATTTATACACCTCGCGCCCAGTATGTCCTAACTTGAGAAATGTAATCACTGCTTGTCTTCAACTATACTAATTAAATATTTGCTCAAATACTTTAACAACCAAATTCTTATACACTCACAATGAAAACTCTTTAAGTTAGAACTGGTAAAACTTTTGTTACTATGCTAATTTTATTTTTAATGATATATTTTTAAATTAATTTATTTTACATCTATGTATTTGTATTTAATTGATACTATTGTTTTACTTCCAAAGCATACAAAGCTTTTAACTGTTTTACGGTCCATTTATTATCATTAGCTAAAAACATATTATTAAGATCTTTTCTTTAAGAACATTACAAAATTTCCCATAAGCATTTAAGGGGATTGTTTTGAAAATATATTTCAACAGAAAGCATTTAAAAATCGGGTACAACTCTTTGATATAATAAATGTCATGATGAACTAAAGGCATTTAGCCAAGTAATAATGTTCGATCTTTGCAGTTACTTATATATGTAATGCTAATTTTTTGTTCATATTGAAATGCACCTGCTGGGCGGATACTAAAAAGAAATATTAGCTAAGTTTAAGGTCGCCCGATGCCAAGTGCAAGATCGCGGTCACTTATTATCCCATGTTCACATGAACAGATTGACTATATGCATGTTGGCTGCAATTCAAAAATGCATGCTGGCAGGGATTACAGGGGGTACATTTCTGTGGGCGGCGGGGGACACTATTATAAATGGTTGGGACCTGTTTAAATATGAATCCGATGACTTCATCAACAAACTGGCGTCATGAGGCGTGCGCAATGGTCTTTTGCCCTTGCCGCCTCTGTTGGAAGTTTCGTTTTTTAAGGTCAATTCTGTCTTTGACTTTTGGCCTTTTTATGATTGTGTAAAAGCTTGCATGAACGGAGCTCAGGAAAGTAATTGGTTATGTCTAGGTCATTTGAATTCCTAAAAAAAACAAAACTTAAACATAACATTAAAGTTATTATATACAAGTAGCAATGTTTCACATATATTATTATAAAGCAATGATTTAAGAGGGATATAAGGTCACATAAATACTAAACCTCAATGTCTTGGTTTTTAATTGGTTCTGTCATATATGGTCTTACGGTAGCTTTTATATTTTATGTTAGTTTAATTATTTCACACATCCTATGTTTACGTATTACTAATTTATTGCTAAATTTTTAAAAATTATTTTTGTTTTCTTTCTTTCTTAAACTAAAATTATGTTTTGTATATAACAAATGGGGTATATGGCCAACTAACCAACTGCCAAACAAATTCTCCAATAACACCAATTAAAATCAATTTCAATAAACGACTGTGCCTGCGTTCCAAATGTATACCAAACAAACTACAGTCGTTTTAGAAAATCCGTTTCTCTACTTAATAGACTCAATCAGAGAGCAATTAATGCCATAAAATTGAACATACCACACGGTCGACATCATCAAGGGTCACAAAAGGGTCAAGAGCAGCAGCAACCTCACAGTGTGCCAGTGGTGTCCAAAACCCATAATGTTCACACGCACCTCAGCCTCAGCACCACAGTGGAATATGTGAGCGAGGAGCAGCTCTACCAGACCCCAAACGCCACCATGAGCACCTCGGGGACGTTGGCCTTCGAGGAGTTCCGCACCCCGATGGCAGAGCTTGGAGCTCCTCTGTTCCACCCGGTGGCAGCCACTCCCAGCTCCACTTACCGCAGTGCAGGATCTCCCTCCCATGCCACGCAGTACTACGATAGTGGAGAGGCGAGCGACACGGATGAGTATCCGAATGAGGATTCGGCGGACAATGACTCGGGCCTGGAGGAGAACTTTCATACGCCCCGGGTGGCCAAGATCAAGTCGATGGAGAATCTCTCCATCCTGGAGATGGAATTTCACAAGGCATCCATGGAGCTGGACCGCAACTCACCGCGTCGCCTAAAGCAACTGGCCGAACATGCGCAGATACCCAAGATGAAGTCGCTGAACAATCTGTGTTTCGACGAGTATGCCGAGCAAGCGGTTCGCGAGGAGTTCCAGCGCATGCACGAACAATCGCTGGAGGAGAGGGTGCGCTTTCAGCAGTACCATCACTTGCGCAAGAACTCCACCACATCGAATGGGTCGGCGGCGAAGTTGTATGTTAAGCATCTGAGCAGCCACCAGAACCATCATCATCACAAAGTGGGCAATGCTAAGTTCATCGGCCAGGATGGCAACGAGAGTCCGCAGTCAGTTCATTATCCCATTCAGAAGATGCGATCGATGGGCACCATACCGGATATTGTGAGCGATCGCATCGAGCCGGACCCGTTCCTCACTCCAACCACCGAACGCAAGCCGAATTTCCCGCGTCTCGTCCAGTCGGCGGAGAAGCCGGTGCTGGGCACCAGCTATGTCAATCGTCTGCTCACCTACGACGTGGTGGACTCGCCGGCAGAGTTGTTCACCAATTCGGTGTCTTTCATGTCACGTACGCCTTTCCAGCGACCCCTTCGACGCAATATGCAGCATGGCACCTCCTCAACGCCTCTGGCCACTCAGGAATCCTTCGTCGTGCGGCCACATTCCACGAATGCTGCCTACGAGCTAATGAGGTGCGTCGCGTTATCATTACCAAGTCAAACAAAAAAAAAACCCCCTGAAGGTTCCCATAATCAACTCAATAGTTAAAACAAGGAAGAACGCTATAGTCGAGTACCTCGACTATCAGATACCCGTTACTCAGCTAAAATGACCAAAGGAAAATGGAGATATGCAGCAAAGCGAGGTTGAAATGCGCCACCTACCGGCGGTAGACAGATTTAAGCGTTGTGGGTGTTAAAGTGGGCGTGGATCAATCGATAGGTATTGACAAGACCAATACATTTCAGTTAAAATTTTTTATCTAGCATGAATATTGTGGGCGCCACAGGCTTGGGCGGTTTGTGGGCGTTAGAGTGGGCGTGGCATATTCGCGTGACAAACTTGCGCTGCGCTCAAGCCTACGGAATCTAAATCTGAATTCCCATTTCTCTATCTTTGATATTTTCCGAGATATCTGCGTTCATATTTACGATTTTTTGAAGTTTGTGGGCGGTTTGTGGGCGTTCAAGTGGGCGTGGCAAATTTTTTTTTGGGTCAATCGATAGGTATTGATGAGAACAATACATTTCAATTAAAATTTTTATTCTAGCATGAAAACTGTAGGAGCCTCAGTTTTGGGCGGTTTGTGGGCGTTAGATTGGGCGTGGCACTCTGCTGAAACAAACTTGCGCTGCGTAAGAAGCTCAGGAATCTGCACGCCTAATCTCAATAGCCTAGCTCTTATAGTTTCCAAGATCTCAGCGTTCATCCGGACGGACAGACAGACGGACAGACGGACAGACGGACAGACGGACAGACGGACAGACGGACATGGCTAGATCGACTCGGCTAATGATCCTGATCAAGAATATATATACTTTATGGGGTCGGAAACGCTTCCTTCTGCCTGTTACATACTTTCCGACAAATCTAGTATACCCTTTTACTCTACGAGTAACGGGTATAACTAGAAAGCGGAGGGTTACTCGTTACTCGTTGAAACGTTCTCGTTACTGTTATACTGTGTTCCTAAATGTTTATAGCTTAAGACTTCGCTTTCGCGACATAGTCATAGAGTTAGTCCTGGTCCTTGGTATTGGTCCACTACCCCACACTGCCGTTATCGTTTCCATTTAACATTATCACCGTTTTTCGTTACTCGTTTGTTTGCCCTTTGTTTTTTTCTGTTCCAGTTCGTACTAATCATTTGTGGTTTTTTATTGAGTACTTTGGTTACAGTACCTTTTAAAGATAGATGTAAGCTGGTTATAAAGGTTGGTTCGTAATCGCATAAAAAGATTGTACAGTACTTACATGGAGCAAGCTTTTACGACTGCCTTTTTTACTTACATCACATAATATTAATGATCTAATCAAACCACTCTAATCCCTAATAAGTGTAGATTAATTATAGTATTAAAATGGTCGTTCATATCAAAAAGCTTAGAGGGGTTAATTTTAACTTAAGCCTTAAGCCTCAGATCACGCCGGCTACAAAGTTTTGACTAATACCAAAGATATGCAAAAATTCGATAAATAGAAAATATGGGATACGATTTCATTATTATTTTCTTATCCTCTGGGCTTCTTGTTTTATAAAATGTTTTATTGTTAAAGACTTTTATGAACGTTGGTAAAACCTTTACGGTAACAGTTCGGTGTAGAAAAGCTCTAGAGATCTTATAATTCGTACAGCTGGTCAGTCGAGCTAGTCTGCCGACTCGTATGTTTGACCAGATCGATAATATACATATTTTAATATTTACTACTACCTTCAATTCGTTACTCGTTACTACCTTCAACTCGTAATAGATTTAAAATGTTTTTTTTTAAAATACCGATAAGTTCAATGATGACAAAGGCTTAGCTCGAAGAAACGTCTATTCAAAACATTTATATTTTATTGGCGGTGTTAGTATTACCTAGGAAGTGAATTCGTTGATATTGGCCGCGTTAACCTAAACATCTTGATCCCTGATGGATCTTTTGATATTCCATAACATTTTGTTTACAAATAATGTCTGCAATGACGTAAATGCGGTGAAGAATCCAACTGAATAATTAGGACTCTTATAACACATTTATTATTTTAAAACGACGGAGCGTTAAACCTTATAATTTATCACGGATGATGTTCTAGTAGGCATTTTTAAAAAGTGAAAGTCCAATTCTAGTTTTTCAGCTCTGTAGCTATCTATGTAGTTTCAAAAATGATTCAAAAATACAGCTAGACTTGGTTTCGCTTTTGATCGTGTTATATTTAAATGACGTTTTCTGTATAAGTATTTCCTAGTCCTACAAATCATCGCATTATTTTAAATAAGTTTGCGTTTAAATAATGCGTTTCTTGTGGACCTTTTTGATTGAGATATCCGATTGCTTTGTTTATCTTATGAACAAAAGATTATGTTTTTAAATTTTGTTTAAAACCTGGGGAGACACAAAAATCTTTTTCAACAAAATTTGGTGCTGAGCCATACATTAATACAGGTTCCAACCGTCAGTTGGAAGAGATTTCTGTGTCATCCCGGTATGACTTGTTGACACAGCCGCGAAAACAATTATTCCCACACTACACATACATGATTACATCGATTTCCAATCTCAAACGCTTTTATCATATATAAATCGCATAGAATAAAATCATTCGCTTCTTATTAAAAGTATAGAGAAACATAGAAAAGTACCAAATTTATTGGCTTTTTATTTTACTTTTATTTGTGTTAAAATATTTTGAAAGTTTTTATTTATTATCCGTGTCTATATGATATGTTTGTGATGTTCTGTGTCTAAAACCAATATTCGCATTTAACGACGCGTTCATTCAGAAGCTTTAGTGGAGTCCCTCGTCGACTTTTCGACGGCAATGGGAGCACCAACAGCGGCAACATGGGTGCAGTCAGCAGCAGCAGCACCAACAGACAGCAACAGCAGCAGCAGGCTGGTGTGGCAGCCACCAATTGTTATATGGCGGGATCCAATTCATCACCTTGTGGAACTCTGGCCAGTATACACTCAAACCACTCGGCCTCCTCCTCGAATGGCAGCAACAGCAACAGCAGCAGCAGCGGAGCAGTGATTACCTTCCAGTGCAATTCAGGATGTGGTCAGGACACAGTGGACGGCCACACAGCCGCATCCACACCGCAGCAACAGCAGATGCAGTCAGTTGGATCGCCGAATGGCCATGGCAGCAGCCCCCGGTTGGGCAATGTCATGTCCGGGGATGCCCTCAGCTCGATGGCCGCCAGTCCGACGGACGCCTGCAGCATCCGCTCCAACCCATCGGCCGCCTCGCTGCTTCTCTCCACGTCGGCAGCTGCCGCAGAGGCTTCCGCCCTGGCTTCGGCCACCACTGTGTCCGTTTCGGGGGCAACCCTCTCGCCGCTGGCCACCACCCAAATCATTCGCCGCCCTAGCATCACCATGATGTGGGTTGACTTGAAGTTCACACATTGGTTTCTAGTTTTTTACTTACTTTACTGACTTGCGTAATTTTGTGTTTTAAATTGTAATGTAAAATTATTTTCAAATGTCTAGAAAACAGCACATTTTCACTCTCTGCCCAAATCATATCGAATTTTAATAATTTTGATTCGAAATTATTTCCGCAAAAAGAGGAGTAACTTGAGCTGCATTTTCCACTGCCAGCCCTAGCTATAAGTTTAATTTGTTATAAATTAATACCTATCAAAAATTTGTTTTCACTTCAAAAGTTGTTTTTTCGTTTTATGTTTTTTAATTATTGAACTGAATGAATTAAAAATGATAATTTTGATTCATTTTATTTAAAAAGTTTAATAATCTGGACAATTTTTTTTTATAAAACTACTTTTGTATATTGATTAAAGTCCAAAAATAGTTTTTATTTAAAATTTCATCATTTTTCAATTCATGCACATACCGTACATCACCGTACTCATTCCATAAATGAAAAAGCACAGTGTTTGGTTGGCATGGTAACCAGAAGTGCCCAAACTTATTGTATTGTTCTGCCTCGTTATTGCCTGCGTTTCTGTTGTCTTGTTTCTCTTGCAATTGCTAAGCGCGCCCAAAAGTTTTATTCATATTATTGCACTTCTACATCATATACTGTTAAGTAATAAGCACATGTGTTAAAAGTTTGTTAACAACCATGTTAAATTTTCTCATTTCTCTCCTTCAGGAATCCCAGTTCCGGTTCGTTAGTTATAAGTGAAACAGGATCTCTAGATCGGACGAAAAGTAGCGGTGAGAAGCGCAAAAAAAATGCGCTCGATGATGGGCCACGCGTTTCGGATAGAGTGGAGGAGACACGGGTCAATCCGGACTCTTTAATTGATGAGATTTTAAAGGACACCAAGCTGGATCAGCTGGAGGAGTCCGCAGAAAGTGAGTAACCTATGCAAATGACTGTGAATATCCACTAATCACTTTTCTTGTCTAGCCTCTGGTCTTCAGCTGTACATCGCCCGTGACGGAACCGCCTCCCTGGGTGGTCACGAGGTCAAGTCAAGCGTCCGAGCGGGTGCCCTAAAACAGGTGGTCATGCAGGATAGGAGATAGTAGTGTCCGGGACTCACAACTGTTTTTTAAAATGAATTAGAAGACTTACTGATCGAGTAAAAAAAAACAGAATGAGTATCGAACTAATCGAAATAGTTTAGGTAATGCAAAACATTGTTTACTTGCAAACTAAAGTGAGAATACAAATACGCTATATATGAGTATATAAATGTATGTCATGTCGAAACTACACTACTATGAATGTAATTAACTAGCTATACTTATATATGATCATAAACAAATATGCATGTATTTTATAGATATGTTGAAAGGGTAACAGTCGGACAATATTGCCGTCAACTCGTTCTCTATTAACATGTCTATGTGTTTTTTGGCAAGTGTTGTGGATCAGGTAAACAACCGCTGAGAATTAGGAAAACCAAAAATGAACTTCGTAAAACTGCACTTTATATACATATGCATAAAAAGTAAATCACAAAAATAATATAGATGAGAAAAGTTTTAATTCTAATTTCTAAAATTATGATTTCGATTTTTGCTTCCATCAATATGTCCAGCCTCAGGCATTAAAATATATATTCAGAAAGATAATCGAAACAAAATGCAAATTTGCTACACAACCTGAATTACAACGGGTTCTGCTACACATGATGTTATATGCCATAACAAGTGCAAAGCTTCAAAATTGTAATCCCGCATTGTAATAGTCATCGAGATATAGCGCATCAATCAAAAAACTAAATAAGTTAATAATCAGCTAAAATAGTTTTACATTTACAATTCAGCCTGTAATTTGCATTTTGCTTTTGATAATATACCTACACATACTTTTATTGCTACTCACAAAGAACTTTATTTTATTAACGTCATACATACTATCCATCGTTGTACATTGCTAACTGGTATTCTTAGCTCGTAGTTATTATTTTATACTTCCGAAACCGCGAATTGTGAAAATATCGCACTTAACGTTTCACCGTTTTGATGTAAAGAACATATTTCGTTTATTATTTTGTGTATCCAACACTTCAAATTAAAATCAAAAAATGAAAATAGTTATTAGCTATAGCTTATGTTAATAATGTCTGTGTAAAATTGCTTTAGTTATTTTTCGATAATTTGTAAAAAGAGGAGAACTCGAAAACCTCCATATTAGTTTTATAAATTGTACATGCAAAAAACAAAAATAAAAACAAGATCCATGGTTGATAAATGTCAAGTAATTCGAGTTGGCCAAATGCTGTTGTGAAGAAACGGATTTATTTTCAAGACTACCTTAGCTTTTAAAAAAGGTATATTTAAAAACTTCCTATTTTATTTTTTATGAGTATTTGACACTATTTCTTTACATAAACATCTGGCAAGAAATCTGTAAACGTCTTGAGATTTAATAATAACAACAATTGGCCAACTCAACTGACAAATTTGTGAAGATTTTTGTGCTGAAGTTAAACAAGTTTTAAATACGAAACAGAAAAAAAAGATGTGTGCAAAATTCAATTACCAATAAACAACGTTACTACAGTTTAAAATATGAAAAACATTTATTTCAAAGGGGATCCTTAACAAAACGAAGGTAGGTTCCGTTATGGGCAGTAAGAACAAAGGCTTTGGGATCGAATCTCATTTCCGGCAAGGTCCTCTCGCAGAGCTCCACCCGAAAGTTTTTAAGAATGTGCAGCAGTCCAACTTTGATCTCCAACTGACCCAGCAGCGTACCAATGCATCCCCTTGGACCTGCTCCAAAAGGTAAATAAGTCATTGGATGATGCTGTTGGCGTTGCTCGGCTGAAAATCGTTCTGGATCGAAGACTTCGGGGTTTGGCCAGTACTGAAATCGGTGCAATTACAGATTATTGTTATTATTATAGATTAACTCCTTATCAAACCTGAGGATTTCGATGGAGTCCCAATACCGATATGTAGACAGGCGTGCCTGCATGCAATTTGAAAGGTGATCCATTGTTCCACGATGACAGATCATAGCCATCGCGGGAATTGCAGCATCGGTCTAAGAATGCCGTAGGCGGATACAGTCTCAAAATTTCATCCACCACCTGCCGCAGGTACTCCAATCCACAGACGGACTCGCAGCTTAGATGCGGACCATGGCTAGAATGTAGGACATCGCGAATCTCCGTTCGCAATCTGCGCTGAATCGTTGGATTTTTGGCCAGCTCGTACAAGGCAAAGGTTATGGTGGATGACGAGGTATCGAAGCCTGCCAAAAGCAGAAAAGAAGCCTGGGCCACAAAGAAATCCGGCCGATGGATTATGCTTTCCGCTGGCTCTGTACGTTTTAACTGTAGAAATATGTCAATCAAATCATGCCGCTTTTCTCCACTTTCCTCGCGTTTGGCAAGAATGTAGTCCATGGACTTGCGCATAAAACGTTCATACTCTTCGGAGTAAAGATGAGTGCGAACCCGGCGCGATAATCGTGGGAAAAAGAACATTGTGAAGAGATGTAACAGCCGCTTCGGCCTCGGATCGTTGACCTCAACGCACATACGACGAAACTCCGCCTCTGGATTCTGCAAACTGTGTGCCTCTATGCCGAAAGCCAATGATGCAATGATGTCCGTAGTGAACAGAGCACACAATTGCTTGACCTCCAGCTCCATACTATCTCCCCCCTCTAGCTTCTCCTCCATATGTTCCTCCAGTTTCTTTCCAATGTTATCCAGAAGACCGTACATTTGACGCACCCTTCCCACAGCAAAGAAGGGTGCAAAGATTTTATGCGTCTCGCGCCAAAATTCATATTTCGAAAAGAATAGATTCTGGGACCCCATTGTATCGCCAATGGGGTCTGTGGTCTCAAAACGGCTTGAGAACTGGGAGAAGTCTTCAACCATTATACGCTTGATCAGAGCCGGATCCCGAAGAAGTAGAGCATGGTTGTGCAGCACATGAATTCCCACGAAGGCGCGGCCGGCAGCTTCCTTGCTCTCGTACAACTCTCGGAACTGATCGCCAAAGCAGCAGGCTCCTCGCAAAAGGTTCCACACATTTCCCACAAATGGAGTAGCCGGCACGAAGGGTACGCCCAAACGGTGCCAGTACCGGAAATGATGACGTTGCCACAGCCAAACGATAATCAATGCAAGTAGTAATCCACCGCTAGCGACCACGGGCAGTAGAACAAGGACTCCAAAAGCCACAATAATAAAAAATATAGTAATAAACATGATTACGTGAGGACTGTCTGACCACAACTGCAGTCGGTTTCACAGAGGTACTATATAGACGAGCTTAATTGATTGTACATCGCTATCTGCCCGACACCTATACAACTGCAAACTAAGTAATACGATCACATTTTCACTCTCTTAACGATTTAAAGAGTACACAAAATGCATTACTTATACATTCGAGCATTCTGAGCTAACAAACCGAATCCCTGATATATGACTTATCTATTTATACATAAGTGTTCCCGTCATTCTCTCCCAAAATATAATTGGAGGTACATAGATCGGGACACGAGTTGTTTTTGGGCCTTCCTTTTGGTCATGAGCTCTCAAAACTAAAAGCTTACAAAACTTTAAAAAATGTTCCTTCTACGACATGGATTTTGATTTCTCTTTGTAAACAGTTAGTTTAAAATTACTAAAGGGAATATGGTACTGAAAAGTAATAGGTCGGCTTTCGACCCCATAAAATATACCAATATGTTAGTACCATTGTCGAGGCAATCAACAATCAAATTTATATGAAATGGATCTTTGTTTTTTAACAACTTTTAATGTATGATACGATTAGTTTTACTGTAAAACTTTTACAATTTAGCAATAACAAGCCAATTCAATCCTTGAAAACAATTAATCAAACACCCATAAAAACATTCGCAGGTTACGTCAAAAAACTTGTAAAATCGTTAGTTTATTTTACGCTTAAGTCAAAGATTGTAGGCACTAATTGCTGCTCTGCGTATCTATCTATTGCCGGCTGCCAATCTCTTGTATAAAAACTGCCTAATTTTCATTTTGTACAATTAGTGCTGCACAATTTGTTGAAGTTATTTTTTAAAATAAAGATTGAATTAAATAAATTCATATCACGGGCAACAGCATCGACGGTTAGGGGCCATGTAGATTGGGATGCTGGCCACTTGAGTTCTGAAGGGCCTTGACCACCTCCTCTTGCAATGTGCTGGGTGGATCCGATACGATATCCGTATGCATAGATAGGTACTTCAATTTATTCGTAACGGCTGAAAGTATAATGAATATTAAAACAGACTATATTTCCTTGGAAAATCAATTTCATACCAGGTCGCAGATCAATAAGGGAACAGTGCTGATCGACCCAGAGGAAGGCGGTTCGGCGTAGCTCATCCAAACTAGCACTCGAGACTGTTGACGTGTATGAGGCAAGCAAAGGTTCCAGAATGAGACCCAACTGGAAATGCAATCAAAAATTAATAAGCTATAATAGATTATAGTATGTCAATGTGATATGGTCATTTTCTTTTACTCAAAAATTCATTAAGATGCGGAAAAAATAGTAATTGCTTTTGTCTTATAATATTCATGCTTACAAAAAGTATATTTACCGATTAGTTTGGATTCTAATTGTTTAATATACTTTTTACACCTTTTAAAATGTTATTTCTCAAATCAAATCATTTTTCTAACACAACCCTCTATTTCCCAACACAGTCGCTTCCCTACTTACAATCCAAAACTTCCAATCATTCATCGTATTGTACCGCACATAGATCTCGTACAGCTGCCGAACATGCTCCGTGCCCTGTCGCGTCACAGGCGCTCCATTTGCAGGCAAAATTGAGTGAAGGTGCCTAAAGAAAGAAGTATATATTAATAATTTGAAGAGTGTAATATTTTCCGGGTTAACCTACGTCAGCGAGTTGTTTAGTTCGTCCCGCTCCATTCGCAGAGCCTCAATCTTATCCTTTAGGACATTGCGCTCCTGTCGCAGTTGCTTTATGTGGTCCGCTCCCTTCTGCAGCATGGCCGCCTTGCTCAGCTTGGCGTTGGGGTTCTGCTGAAGCTGCGGGATGAGCGCGTGCAGGGTGTCGAACCCGTTCTTTATGTTGTACCGCCGCTTTTGCTCGGCGTGGATGTGGCCCGCCCGCCGCTGGGTGTCCCTCGGCTGGTACTTGAGGCTGGCCGTTGGCGACAGCGGGGAATCCTGCGACTCGTGGAACGGCGAGTCCGGCGACAAACTCAGACTACTGCTGCCCAGGTTAGCCGTAGTCGGCCCAAAGCTGTGCATTTTGCTCCCACCGGGGGGACTGTGCTGTGCAGGATTGATGGACATGGGCAATGAGGTGGACTTCTTTGGTGAGTGTTGCTGCGTTGGCACCGGAACCGACAGCGGCGTTGTGACATTAGCATAAAGAGCCGGAGACACGTTGCTGCTGTTGCTAGAGGTGACTATGGCACTGGCGGAAGATGAATTCGATGGCGAGCTGTTCGCCACGGCTGTTTGCAGACGTGAATCTGAAATTGGAATTATGTCAGCATAACTATTTTAGGGAATTCTGAAGAGCCAAAACCTACTCGAAGTGAGCAACTGGGCTAGAGTGCTATTTAGCATAGGATCGCTAGTCGCCTGTTGCATTTGCTGTGTGACCAGCAGGTTGCTGCAGCTGTGCGCGCTCAACGGAGAGCTTCCCGCTCCAGCTGCCGCCACCACCGACGTGTGCTGCTGGTGCATCGAATTGCTGCGCACCCGCGACTTGCCCTTGGCATGATATTTGGGCACTGCAAAGGGTTGCTCATGGATGAGCTGCCGGCCATCGGGCAGCTTGTTCAACGACACGTTCAATGGCAAGCTGTTGGAGCGATGGATCTCCTTTGGCAAAATGGTGTTCGGAGACACCCAAGTGGCTGTGCTGACAGCAGCTTGCTGATGCTGCTGCTGTTGATGCTGCTGCTGCTGGTGTTGCTGCTGCTGCTGCAACAGACTAGCTACAGTGGTTTGGTGCTGCTGTTGCTGTGTGTTTGAGGCTTGCTGCTGTCGCGAAAGCTGCAGAAGTTGCTGGGTACTCAGACCCAAAGGCAGCGACTGTTGCATCTGCGGCGGCTCCTGCTGCAGATAACTCTGTTGCTGCTGCGGCAGCCGTGGAACATTGAGAAAGGTTCCCGTCGAGGCGGACTTCTTGAACTGCGGATAGGGCTTGTAACCAATAGAGTTGTATCCAGTGTCGCCCAGTAATGACAGCACGTCGGCATGGAGCGGCTCCACCTTGACGTTGAGTTGCTGCTGATGCTGCTGTTGCTGGTAGGTGTCCGTGTAGCTGCTCAAGAAGCTCTGGTTATTGAAGGTGTTTGTCTGCTGTGTCGGGAAGTGTTGCTGTTGCGTGAGCTGCTGCTGCTGCTGCTGTTGTTGCTGCTGCTGCTGTTGCTGCTGTGCCTGAAAAGATGGCTGCAGCACCACGCCGCCGACAACATGTTGCTGCTGCTGGTTCTTTTGCTGCTCGGCCAGCATCTGCTGGTAGAGGTTCGTCTGGTGCAAGGTGGGCTGGGCCTTGTCGTAGTTGTGCGGCTCGCGTCGGAATGGACGCTGCGTGTTCTTGGCCACGCGGCCATTAATCACACACCTGTTGTCGCTGGCGCCGACGGCCCCAAAGTGCTTGCCACCGTGCATCCTGCCTGACATTGAGCTCGGGTCCCCGAGAAGCTGAGAATCATTGGCGGATTGCTGCACCTGTCGCGCCACGGCGAACCGTTGCTCCACCTCATTGTACGACATGTTGCTTATTGGTGTGTTGAGCTCCAGCATGCTTGCGTCCACGTTTCCAGCGCCACTATTGCTGCTGTTGACCACATCCATTATGCTGTCATTGCAGTAGAGCGTGTGTGGAGCACCCACAATCGCTGACAGACAATATTCGTCGTTCTTGAGCATTTCAGCATCGGTTCCCTCCTCCGGAACTGGTGGCAAACGAGTTGTGGGAATTAGGTCTGTGAAATGGGAGTAGAATTCGTTAAAGCAGCTCGATAATGAAGAAATGTTCTCTACTGACCTGAGAAGGAGATGTCTATGTCATCTAAATTCGGTTGCAAGGGTCCCAAACTGGGCTGTATAAAGTCAGCGATGCCAGCGCCGCGTGCTAATCAGCGAAGAAACCATAAGATAAGATCGTATAAAAGTAATCTTTGGGGATCACTTACCAATTTCCCTGGAATCAGGAAAAGGAAAGGGAACATTTATAGCCGAGAACAAGGTGTCTGTTGTCCAGTCGTCTGGCATCAAGTTCCTATCGTTCAGCGGCGACCATTCCAAAAAGTCCAACTCGCTTTTCTGCAAGGAGGTTAAGAATAAGTTTAAGGTTATTAATAAATTTGTAAAATAAAGATATTAAATGTTGATATATTTATAAAGAATTTACATTAACTAAACCAAGTACTGACAAAGTAAATGTATTACGATTAAGAAATCAAAGTAAATTACCATTTAATTGTTATTTTATTTGGAATCCCTTTGGTCTTTTTCCGAGGTCTGACATCAAAAAGGACCCCTTGTACTTGGTTATAAAAGCAATAATCTTTATCAACTGAAAGATACCGGTGCACATAACCTGACGACAATTAGCCTAATTGGAATAGCGACGCTCGATATTTAGACGATTTGTTAGTTAGTTAGTTGAGTGGAACATGGGAAAAAGCACGTACATATGGAAAAAATGAACCTGAAGCTTGTGCCTTTTCTGCATCATCAACGCTACTTGGGCCTCACAGACTTGGACTTCTCCGAATCGCTACAAGTTTACTGGCTCCATGCCACGTGGACTTCGATTGCCGCTCAGATCCTGGTCGTTGGACTTTTTGTGTCCTCTCTGGTGGCAGCACTTGCCGATTCCCTCTACTACATGGACACCAAGTCCCAGACCGGGAACACATATGACAGCGCTGTGATCCTGGCCGCATCGGTTAGTCAGCTGCTGGCGAACTTTTGGTTCCGCTCGCAGCAAGAATCCCAGGCAAACCTGCTGCACCGTCTTTCGAAGCTTGTGAGGCGATTGCATTGCGAGCCACTGGAAATGTCCAAACCCCGTTGGCTGTACTACATCTGGCTAGTGGTGTCTCTCCTCTATGTCTCCATGGTGGGAAAATTCGGAGTCCAATGGCTAACAAACATGCAGTTGAGCCGGGTTCTAACCCTGCTGGGATTTGTTGCTCGCTGCATTTTGGGCAACTTCCAGTTTACCTGCTACACCAGCATGGTGTTAGTTCTACAAAGGCTTCTGCGGGCTCAGGTGGAGCAGCTGGAGGATCTGGTGTCTAGCAGCTCCATCTCAACGGCTGATCTGGCCGTCTGTTTGAGAGCCCACGACGAGATCCTGCTGCTGGGTCAACGGGAATTGGTTGCAGTTTACGGCGGAGTCCTACTCTTTCTCTTCTTGTATCAGGTCATGCAGTGTGTTTTAATACTATATGTCAGCAATGCCGTGGGATTCCAGACAACCGTGGACCTGATGTTGATTCTCTGTTGGATGGCGCCAATGGTCTTCTATCTCTGCCTACCTTTGGTGGCTAATGACGTACTTAATCAGGTAAGTTGATATTAACGCTTGACCGTCTTTTTTATGAAAACAAGCTAAGGTGTTATAGTTTGTAGACAAGACTTAGGGACACCCCTTACTACATTGGTATCGGATTCGGTATAATATTAAATATTTAGTGAGGAATAGATTGATTTTATGTAATACCCAGCTAACTCTTGAATTATTTCAAAACGACCCTAACTAATCTTTTTTAAGCTGGCTATGATAGCTTTGGGAAAAAACAGTTCTTTACTTTAATCTATGCTAGAGAACGAATATTTGGTTCTTAAAATTTTAACAAGAGTTTTATGTGAATAGATAAAATGTAAAAAAAATCCAAATCTCAAATCTTATTAACTCTAGCCCTAAGGATCCAGCTGACTTTACGTACAGGGTAGATAATTAAAATCGGAGTAATGGTGGGTTACCCACTAGAATAGCAGTTGATCTAGGTTCATTCCACCACTAGACATTCATTCGCTATGGACGACTTCTATCCGGGGGAGCTGAGTGCTTACTACCGCCTGTGTCGGTACCTGGGCATATTTTGCATCGACTATAATCCCACCAAGAAGAAGTTCCTCTTGCGGCGCAGTCTCATCTGCTACGTGGTGCACTTCGTCTTGCAATCGTATTTGGTGGGCTGCTTGGCCGTCATGGTCATGTATTGGCGAAAGTGCTTCAAGAGTGACCTGAACCAGACCGGCAACCACTATGACCGACTGGTTTTGGTGATTGCCCTTGTTATTCTGATTGTTCAGAACGCCTGGCTCATTTGGCTGCAGTCGCCACACCTGCGGATCGTGAGGAAAATAGAGTTCTACCGCCGGAAGCACCTGGCTAAGGAGCGACTGACGCTGCCCAAACGCCTGATGTGGCTAATCATCGCCACCAATGTGCTCTACATGGCCAACTTCATCAGGGCCTGCGTATACGAGTGGCTGTCGAGTGCCTCGCAGCTCTTTGTCATTACCACGCTGGGATTTCCTTTGCGATATTTGGTCACCAGCTTTACAATGGGCACCTATTTTTGCATGGTGCACATCCTGCGCCTGGTGCTCATCTGGAATCAGTCGCAGATCTCGGCGATTCTCGAGCAATCGGGAGATCTCAAAAAGAGCAGCGCCCTCCTTCTTCGTTTGCGTGGATGCCTGGAGCTGCACGATCGCCTGGTGCTCCTCTGCAACAATGAAATCAGTCTGGTCTACGGCTTCATCGCCTGGCTGTCGTGGATGTTCGCCTCGCTGGATGTAACTGGCGTTATCTATCTTACCATGGTGGTTAAGACCAACAAAGCGATCGGTTTGAAATTGGTGACCAACATTTTGTGGCTAATGCCAACCTTTATGACCTGTGCCGCCAGTTTCATGAGCAACCGCGTCGGCATTGAGGTATGTACAAAGGGGCAATCATATTTTAAATGATAGTGTTCAATTTTTTACGTATATTAACCATATTGACCTTTTTTAAAGTTCTTTTGAACAGTTTTTGCATTGTGTAACTCCCTGTTAATCTATACATCTAATATTCTCACTTAAGTTTTAAGAATCATTGCATGGATTAAGCCAGTAAAACAACAGTGTAGTGTAGATTTGTGTTATGAACTGATTTTGCCCAAAGTTATTATAAACAAATTGAATTAAATGATGTAGGGAAATAACAATATAAGTTAAGTCTGCAATATTCTTTTGAAAAATTACTTTCTTTAGTACGCGTATACTTAACGCTTTCCAAAAGGGAAGAGGTCTCGAAAACGTTCTTGGTATTTGGAAAAATATTTTAAATATTATAAATAATAAATTAATCATTTCGGCATTTCCTATAATTATAATAGAGAGGCTCCTAATTCCATTTGAAGAAGTTAGTTTGAACCCACATCTTACATAGCTGCAATCTACATCTCATATATATTGATTATTTATTGAAACCGAAAAGGCTTCGCAACCATTAGTATTTCCGGTTGTCAGTTGGTGTTATTCCGTCATGACCCTCGGTGGCGAGTTACGGGTGTACCTCTTAACATTTAAGTGCATCGGCCTGCTCTGCATTTCATTCGACTATCAAAGTGGCTATAGATCGCAAGCAACTAGGACTGATGATATTATATCTTTGATAGGCCTGCTGAGCTCACAATGCCTGTCTCTGGTGGCCCTTGGCCATGTGATAACTAAGCCCCAAGAATACAAGTTGGCCGTTTATGGGCAAGTGGGAAATACCTATTTTGTGGCCAATTATGGCTTGTCCTGCTTAACGATATGCCTCATCCATCTGTACTTCTATGTGCGACGTGGCAGTTTGACATCGCTGATATCGCTGCTACTGCATCATAATCTCATGGATCTGAAGAATCGGCATGCCAAAGAATTTGCCCGAATTTACACTGTTTATGTCAGTCAGGTTCTTCTATCAGGCTTTCTTCAGGCCAAGGCTTTTAATCACTCTGGTTTCCAATTGTGGCAAATGGTGCTACTGACCGCGTTTTCCACCTACAGTTACATCCTGATCGGTCTTATTGTAGCCTTGCATTATTGCCTTGTCCGGATCTCGGCCAGCTTGCTTTTTCTATACAACCAAGAGATTTCGACTATAGTCCGATTGAACTTGAAATTTCCAGAAACCTTCTTTGCCCATCGTCTGCGTCAGCGCAGTCGGCTACTTTGGGTTTGCAATCAGCGATTGAGCTCCGACTTTGGTCTGGTTTTGGTGCTAGTTATGGCATTCCTACTCTTCTCGGCGCCAGCTGCTCCCTTCTTTTTGATAACAATCGTCTTCAAGATCGACGCACTCCTTGTCGGAAGGCAGTATCTGTGGCATGCGCTGGCCACAACGCTCCTCTGGAATCTTCCCAATTTGGTGGCCATCCTGATGGCACTGCACACCGATGTGGTGGGCAGAGAGGTAAGCTGGGGCTTTAAATCTTAACCAAGGGTGAGAAAAACCACAAAGCTTAAAGACTTCTTTAAAAGATGCTAATGGTAATGGTAATTTTTTAAATTCGCGATTTACAATAAGAGGTTAGAGTCGACATACACACGTTTATTTTTCAGATAAGCAATAATATATTTTATTAAAATTACGATAGAATTGCGTATCTGAAAGGCGTATCATCAAACATTCTTTACCATTCAATATGTCTTTCAATGCGATAGGCTCGAAAAGGTAACCAATTAATAAGCAAACGGCAAACAGAGCTTATATACATTAATCCATTACGTGGTTTTACCCAAACCAAGATGAGCAAAGGTTCGGTTTTTTAATGGTTGACTGGCGACCATGTCCCTCAAGAGCTTTTATTAGGCAAGTGTAATACGTGATAACAGAAAAAATTAATACGCTTTAGAAAATGAGTTATTAGTTGATTGACGCATAGCAAATGTCGCGCAACGCTTTTGAAGAGTTAAGGATTCAGCTGCGAACCCTGAGGTGGCTGGGAGTCTTGCGGTTCAGCATCGACTTTGAGAAGTGCTTAGTGCGGGAAAATGCCTTCGAGGAGCAGAGTGCCTGGTTCTATATGATGGGCGTGGTGTGCATATCCTGCTGTCTGATCATCTACAGCTACTACTTTCCGCACCACTTTTTCTTGGGCAATCACAACAGCACTGGCAACTGCTATGCCCTAATCAACATAAGGTCCAGTGCCTTGGTCACCCTGCTGGTTTACATTCAGCTCTACATGCAACGCTATCGCTTCGCCAACCTGCTGAAGTCCATGTTGCAGTTTAACAAAATATCTGGCAGTCACACGGAAGCGAGGACATTTGGTTTTCCCTATAAGCTACATCTATCCCTTTTTGTTTTTTGCATGCTGAACTTCGCCCATGGTTATTGGGAGGCAGGCGTTCGTGGGTCCACAATTCCCATTTTTCTCATTCAGTACGGCTTTTCCTATCTCATTCTGGGTCAGGTGATTGTCCTGTTTGTCGGTTTTCAACGTATTCTGATCTCGACTTTGAAGCACCATAATAAACTACTTGTCGAAAATTTCAAATCCTGCAAAAAATGCGGCGGATTCTATGGAATCTTTCGCAATTACAGCGAGGTGGTGTGGTTATGCTATGTAGAAATCAATCATTGTTTCGGACTGTTACTATTACCCATAACTGGATTTGTTCTGCTGATAACCCCCTCGGGTCCGTTCTACCTGGTATCCACTATCTTTGAAGGCCGCTATCAGCAGAATTGGCGTTTTGCCTTCATGTCGCTGACTGCCGCCCTTTGGAGCCTGCCCTGGGTGGTTTTGCTGGTTTTGGCAATGGGCATCAACGATGTGCAGAAGGAGGTGAGTAACTTTTGGCCCTTACTACAATAAACTACAAAAAGAGTGGAACCAACTAAGAAACAACATTTTTATAAATACCAAACCTGTCTATACCAAATTCTGTCTTATAATTTTTGAATTCATAGAACAAATTTTTTTCAATTTAGTCTTTTCCGGACGTTGGAATTTTTTACCCTGAAATTACTTTAAAACCAATCCGTTTTTTAGTCCAATTCAAAAAAATATTTATTATACAAAATTAGTATGCTTCCAAATTGCAAAATTTTTAAAACACCATTATCATGACAATCTGCATATTCAGTGCTATCGCTCTGTCTTTCATGATGATAAAAATTACATTGTTTCCTATTACATGTAGGAATGCTTCCATTACCAGTTACATACTTTTTGAGGAATGATATTTAACTGTTTACTCTGCGAATATCGTTTATAATTACTAAGCCCAAAGTATAACTATTTTTTCATTATTGATGTCCTTAAGTATTGAAAGAACAAAATCTCCCACAATTTATTAGGTGTTTTTTGCCAGTGTGTCACAGTGAGGGAGAACGAAAGGTGTGGCGCCTAATTTAATAAGCTTCTGGTCTTCACAATAGCACTAATAGTATTGAAAATAATGATAATATTGACTTTTCGCTATCGGGTAAATCAACAAAGTAATTGAATACCCATCGGGTGGGTTGGTTAGTTCGCAGGAGAAGGTCCAACTCGACTGCAGAATGTCAAGCGTGTGCCGGGACCTTCGACTGTACCTCCGCCTATTGCACCTCCTGGGCATGATGTGTTGTCACTTCGATTCGGAGCATTGCAAGCTACTTGCAACGCCGCAAAGCGAACGATATGCTCTAGCTTACGCGAGTCTGATGTTCACCGCCACCACGGCCTGCTTCACCTTTGCCCACCTGCAGCCACATCTCTTCTACATAGGCATTTACAACCGGACGGGAAACTTTTACGAGACCCTCATCTTTCGAAGCACGTGCCTGGTGCTTTCCCTGCTCTACTTGGTTATGTATGTGCGACGTCATCGGCACAGGGATCTGGTGCAACACCTATTGCGTCTGAATAGACGATGCCTGGGTAAATCCAGAGACCGCCAGTTCCTGCACAACCTAATCCTGTACGGAGTGCTCACCGTGGTCTGCTTCGGCAACTATTTTCATGGTTACAGTCGCTCTGGATTGGCAGTGATTCCGCTGACTATGTATATGGTGGTCTACATCTATGCCTTCTCGGTTATCTGCCTGCTGTTGGTGTTCTTTGTGTGCCTCAAGCAAATCATGGCCGCCGGTTTGATCCACTACAATGGCCAGCTGGACCAGGGTCATCTGATTGCTGGTCTTAGGGGCAGACAACAGATCCTAAAGGTTTGCATGGGTGAGCTGAACGATTGCTTCGGCTTGCTCATGCTGCCCATTGTGGGACTGATACTGCTGATGGCGCCTTCGGGACCCTTTTACTTGATTAGCACCGTTCTAGAGGGCAAATTCGGACCTAACGAATGCTTATCCATGCTCTTGACCTCCTCCACATGGGACTCGCCCTGGATGATTATGTTGGTTCTAATGCTGAGCACCAATGGCATAACGGTGGAAGTGAGTTCGTTGTGGAAATGGGTCCATCAAATAAGCACACATCTTAAAAATCGTAATCTTAACTCCAAATTTATTGATATCACTTTAATACTCTATTTTGCAGGCCAACAAAACAGCAAAGATATTGGCTAAAGTTCCAAGAACCGGAACTGGTTTGGATAGAATGGTATAAAAAGATTGCCTAATATTTTCTTTTAAGAAATCACAATAACAATCCTTCCTTAGATTGAAAAATTTCTACTGAAGAACCTTCGACAGCAGCCCATTCTAACAGCCTATGGATTTTTTGCCCTAGATAAAAGTACCTTGTTTAAGGTAAAACCCTTTGCACCGAATAAATATATTCTTATTCATTTTCCCTATTTGTAATAGCTATTTACAGCAATCTTTACGTACATGGTGATTTTGGTTCAGTTCAAGGAAATGGAAAACACCACAAAGACCATTAACAAATTTTGATTGACTTACCGAATCGTATGTTAAACAGCCCGTGGCCTTCGATCTATAGTTTCTGCGCCATTTCCTATATTCAGCTTTGATCACGGCTGAGTGACGTTTCCAGTACTTGCCTTCAAGAACGACAGTCTGTGTGGGGTACAAAGGAAAGATAAAGCAAGATGAGAGCGTGTATACAACCAAACCTTGTTAATTTCCTAATCAAAAGCAAATATATACTGTATGTTCTTAAACTTAATTGTGATTAATCGTAATCTACGTTCACGCCGAGATAACGGGAGAGGTAGGTAATATTCTCAGCAAGTGATCTATACTTTGCTCACTTTTTATTCTTATCCGATTTTAGGTATGTATTTTCGTAGGCACTCGTTGTTTAAAAGTTTCGGTAACGTTTTACACGAACCCACATCGCATATTGCACAGAAACACAATCATTTTTACGAACATGTACACCAAACTTATTAGTTAGAACGTCGACATACAAAAGTTTGAACAGAAATATGTTTGTCAACAGCTCTTTGACCATACCCTACTTTGTAAATGTTTTGTGTAGTCTTAACAAGTTTATGAAACATTAAGACAAAGTTCGTTTGACGAGATACTTTTACAAGCTATCGATTTGTGCGTTATGAGAACAATTACAAACAAAAATATTCGTTTCTTTGAAGCATTTTACAATAAGCCGATTTTAGTATCACCATCATTTAGTTTACAATAGAGTAATTCTTATTAATCTGACTACAATAACAGACTAATATTTTTTATTACAACCGTTACAACTAATCAAAATTTACTTAGTAATCTACAAGTACCAAGTATTAAAACTGTATAAATTTCAGCGAAAGTAACCAAACGATAAGTGAAAACATTGATTATACATTATGGTACTTAAATTGAATCTCAGTCTATAAATAAAAGTGCCCCGCCAATAGGTTAATGACAGCTAAAAATACCATCGCAAAAAAGTCACACAACGCTTATCACGTGCGGCCGGAGAGTCCGGCGGGAAGAAGATGGTAGGACCACGGCAATCCCAGGGGTCCAAGCCGTATCTCACCCTGGTATTCAATGGCGCACGACGATCGCGCGACGATCACGCGGCATTCGAGTGATCCCTTCCTTTTCAGCACTGAGGTGTTTTCTTTTTTTTGGCGATAGAGGAAATGAGGATATCTCTGCCAACCAATCCAGGCGTGCGCCACTTTTTGCAGGTATTTCCACGTTTTTGATGCGTATGGATGGGTGGTACGATGTTTACTGATCGATTGAATTTCGAGTGGTCGAACTATTAAACCAATGACTAAGTAGTTAAGTGAGGCGGAATAATCTCTGATTAAATCTTAAAACAAAATTGATTATAAACTCTATTTATGACCTCCCTAAGCAACCCACCCGGTTTTAATTTAAAAGCAAATAATAGTTAGGTTAAGATTTTTTAATATTGAAATTGTTAACAGATTTACACTCAAAAAAGCATTCGCTTTAAAAATTTGGAGTTTTAATTTAATGACGATATTTTTAAGGGTTAGATAAAAAGGTATACTTGCAAAAAAATGTTTTTTTCAAATGAAGAAACAATTTTAAACGCTAAACACTTTTTGAGTTTACCTCCAAAACTTTCTTGGCATATAAAATATAATTAAATTTACTTAATTTTAAAGTTTATTTTCAGTCAAACCTTAGCTATTACACAATCGAAACGATCTAGGACATACACTTTCACAAATATTAATCACTATAGTGACTATACCTACTTTAAAAATAACGTTATTCAATTTGTAAAATTCAAGCCATACACTCTTTTAAGTGTACCTCTTTATTGCGTTTGATAGTAAAACAAAATTAAAAATCACTAGAACTTTTTTATAAAAAGCGTTGACTATTACACAATCGAAACGATCTAGCACATGTACTTTCATAAATGATAATCACTATACCTATATTTTCGAAGTTTTTCTTGCAACTATTGTCGATGTGTCAAGGTTTCAGAATTATTTAACAGAACCTTCACTTGTCTGCTGTCACTTCTTATTTCTAGTGGTACTTACTTGAGGATTACTATGTATGTCAACGTCCAGCGGCGACGCGAATTGACACACCGGGGTTCTGCGCTTTTGTATGACTGCAAAAATGGAAAACACACAAACACTGTTTAGTATGGAAAACATAAAAAAAAAAGCGAAGTGATAAGATTCTAGGGAGAGATAGATAGAGATAGCGAGTATCCCAGAGATGACAAGAGTTGTTAGCAACACGTGTGATTTTGCCAGTGGCTCTTCCTAACAATTATCTGGAGAGCTGTGACGTAGCTAACAATTGTACAACTAAGCAAACTGTTCTTAAATCTCAGATAAATCCTGTACACATATAGGCACGAAAAATACCGTAACGTGAGTAAGATTGACGGGTACTGACGGTGAATATTCTTTCATAGGGTACATCAGTTCTAAAAAGTTTCAGTGTACCTGTTAGATTTAAGTTTAATTTGATAACATCGCAGTACATAATACCTATCATCATAAAAATAGTTTTTCACAACAAGTTGATTAAATTACATTGTAATTTTAAAAGTTTTTAGATTGCTAATTTAAGTCATATGTATGTTTTTAAAAAAAAGTTGGTCAAAGTTTCAAGTACTAGAATTTTTTGACACTTTTCAAGGCTTTAGTAGCTTAAGTATGCGCTCGACTTTAATGTTGTTAAACATTAAACTTTATATCTGTTTCATTGAACTAATCAGTTAGATCTATAAAATTAGATAAATTATTTTTTTTGGTCAGTTCTTAATATCCGTATCACCACCGAGCTGAAGAAACATTTGATATGCCCTCAATACATATTTTGTAAAATTAGCAAGTACAGGTAATTTTTTTGGTTTACTCCTTTTTTCCGCAGAGTATTTTGATAATAAAGAGTTAGTTTATTTTTAGAAAGACCCCTATAAACGGTAGAATTTTTCCACAGACAGGTACAAATTGATAAAAACGCTGTCTGCCTGGGAATTTCCGAAAGTGTTGGACGTCGATGTACCTTGACACTACGATTTGGGAGATATGAAAACAACCAAAACAAGGCTAAAGACTAATCTTGCAAATTAATTGAATTTTAGTATAGTCGTGTTCAGGCACTTAAAGTATTTGTTCACGATGAAAATAGAAACGTAATATGCGCAGATTTAAATATGAGGTGTGAATAGCTATCAGACCACCTTTTACAAGGATTATATTATAATGATATATAGATAATTGCGAAGATAAAAGTACCAGACTAATTGGAGGACAGCAAAAAAAATTGCTGATGAAATGGATGAAGTTGTTGCTTATAAATAAACATAAAATTTTCCATTTGCCTTTGTCGTCGCTCCGTTGTCGTCGACATCTAGAAGAGCGGGCAGATAATCACTGCCCTTGCGATGGGGTGTAACGCTGCGCTGCCGTCCTCCCACTCGCACAAAATGATGTAACGGAAATTTTTCAAAAACTACTATCAGCAGAAACGTTGGCAGACGGTCAGCCGGTGAGCAGAAATTAAAATGGAAAGCGATTTGCTGTTTGTTCAAACTGAGGTCTTTACTTGTCATTTGGTTCTGGCTCTGCCTTATGACGAGGTGCCCTAATCAATTGAACACTCGAGAATGCGCCACACTCCTGCCGCGCGGCTGAAGTGCGCGGGAAAACTCCGAGCCAGTCTAGACGATTGAGCGGGTGGTCACTAAAATGTTTTAGCAGCGACTAAAGAGGCCAGTCACCGACGCCGAAATCATATGTTCAGCTTTTTAATTAGACGCCGCGGCAAGGCCAAAAACAAAAAGCAATGAAATCCAAACGAAATGACAACCGCCGAGGGTCCAGACTCTGATAAGGGCCACCGGCACAACGGAACAGCGGCACAGCCGGCCAGACCTTGATAAGAGTGCCTGGAGTGGCGAAGGCGATGCCCGCCTGGCAACGCCAACTCATCCAGTCTCCCGGGAATCTTGTCTGGGATCTGCCCCAAACCAGTTGACAACTCTCCAACAGCCGAAAGTAGTTCAGCTGCTCCAAAAGCGTGAGATTACCTCAGTGCGAGTGTGCTTTAAAAGCTTCTAGCGTCTGCCTCTCTGAATCACTTGGAATTGTAATACCCGTGACTTCTAGAGTAAAAGGGTATATTGTATTCGTCGAATAGTATGTAACAGTTAGAAGGATGCATTTCCAACCCTATACAGTACATATATTCTTGATCAGAGTCACTGTCCAAGCCGATCTAGCCATGTCTGTTCGTCTGTCCGTATGAACTCTGACATCACGGAAACTATAAAAGCTAAGCAAAGTTGGGATTAAACATACAAATTCTCGGAATTCTTAAGCAGCGCACGTTTGTTTTAATAGGCCCCACGCCCACTCTAACGCTGATAACACTAAAGTCTGTCTGGCGCCCACATTTTCAAAGATTTTGTTTCAGTGTAAATAGAAACTGAATTTATTTATTAATACCCATCTAAATGATGAGAATCGTATCAATCGCAATATTATTTTAAGATTTATTAATAACTAACTTTAACAGGCTTTGGCATGGTCAGTGGTATTGATACCCGCCGCTAGGTGGCGTGTGTGCCGCTCTAATAGAAACACCCTAAAATTGTATTTTAGTTAAAATTTGAAACAGAGTAACGGGTATCTGGTAGTCGAGGCATTCGACTATCGCGTTTCTTCTTGTTTTTTTTTTTTGTTTATGAGGCTTTCGCACGTGTGGTGCTTTTCAGGGAAATAAACATCAAATTGGTTTATAATTTGTTTGGAATATTTTACCAATGCCGACGTTGGCGGTCAATCGGCCTGAGCCAATACCAATAACATATGGAAAACTTCTACGAACTGCAATCTCTCAAGAGCCCTAACTAAACAAACAATAGGGGGCCTTATCTGAGTTGTTTAACGGTAGAAACCAATCATTAGCACTCGTTGATTAGATTTTTGGAAAAATCTCGCCAAATTTACTTTTAATTTTATTGGGGTTTTTCTATTATTCACTTTGGTTATTTAACTTACATTGCATGTGCCAGCAGCGCCATATCACATTGTTTAGACGAATTTTGTCCTTCCAACGTAGTCGCACTCCTTTGAAATGATTCCATTTGGGCGAGGTGAGTTTTTGGCTGTAAATTGGAAAGCAAGTTATGAAAGGTTAAAAAATAAATAAATAAGATAGGTCTAACAAGGGATATTATATCATTTCGCCTATACTATCTCTATAATGATATCTACCTTTGCCTCAGTATTACAAGTCTATAACAAACAAATCGCTTTGTTTATAAATATTAAAGCAGTGCGCAGATTATGATCTAAAAATAAACAAACCCCTAACCCCAACTGAGTTGCAATCTCTGTAAAATCTGCCTATATATGCACATCTGTGCTGTCACAATCCCGCTTTCTAGTGAAGGGTTTCCAGTAAAGTGAATTAAGAAGCATATGGGGCTTAACTAAAAGCAATTATCAAATACCCACATGTCAGAGTGGGAATGTCTACAATAAACTGCTAACAGACTTCACCAGATACTCGATATGTTGACACTGTTGATTTATTATTGTTATTGCTCTTACTATCGTAGTCGATGGATGATTCAGTGAAAAACATTAGGCTAACAACAGGTAAATACATGGCATTTGTTACTACTCTCAAACAGACCCTTCGTATTGCACAATCGAGCACTCGAAAGCAGTCAAACAACATTCCCATATGGGGGTGGCTCCCCATCGAAGAACTTAGATACCGCTTTATCTAGTGACGTAGCTGTTTGGCCTTGACTAACTTCCTGTATTGGTATTCACTGGCACAAATCCAGTATTTCACACTCTTTGGATATTTGCTAAGTATTGACGAGAGAGATGGGTATTCCGATGACGCATAAGTCTTTAAACTTCTTACATATAGCTGCGGTATAATACAAAATGATGTCTGGCGAGACATAAACATATTTAAATTTCCAAACTGAAGGGGGATTCCGGTTCGAAAGCTTCAAACATTTATCATTAAGTTTTTGAGGTAAATGCTCTTTATTGTTGCTCTCTATTTATATACTTTTTAAGTTTATTTCAGAATTTACAAACAAAAAAATTGTCCTTGGTCAACAATTCCTCATTAAAAAAGTTTATTTAATTCAAAAAGATTCGGAAACGTTTTAGCAAGAAAAAACCGTTTAATTTACTTACTTCGATATACCAAATAAAAATATAAATATATATATGTAAATCCTTAAGTTTGGGCCCCTTAGTTTAAAAATATTTCATAATGGATTTCAGTAGCTGGTAGAGACAAATTTTATAGTACATATTTATTTAAGTTTAGTCAAAATAAATGTACTTATAATAAGAAATAGTTTATGTTGAAGGTGTGATCGTCACACCATTTTTACCCCGCTGAGAACTATTTTTGCTTAATAGTGCATACCTATTAATAAACGTTGTGGGCTAATTTACCAAGTATAATCACGAAGGATGCTATAAACACCTATGATATTAGATTAGATAAACTGCGCTTTTCTTAAGTTAACACCTGAAAAATATTTTGCTTTTGTCTGTAAATTCTTTAAGGCCTTTCTGTTTTTTGACCCATGGAAGCTTTCCGGCTATATTTACGCCATATCTGAATGAGGATTATTACCCCACAGCGCAGTTTGTTTAGCTATACAACAATTAGCGAAATAAAAGTAAACAGACCAGAATGAAAGTCCAATATAAATTACTGCTGCTGATAAGACTATTATTTACAACAACAATAAGTTAAGCCACAGGGAATAAAATGAGAGAAGAGGTCGGAATTGGTAGCCATCGGCAATATGTGGTTAAATATAGATTGAACAGACGAACGTGTCGTATGATGTTTATTAATGACAAATGATCTAAATGAACCAAATAAGGTAGAACCTTATCTAAGATTCGAAAAACAATTAGTTTATACATTCCACCGATTCACACGTAGCAGCTAATGAAACAATTAAGATTTATATTTCCGAATTATGGATCATGATTTATGCATGTGAAATATCTAACTTTTGGGCTATAGGGGTCTTATAAGGAAGTGTATCACCTGAATATGAAAAAAATGTACCCATATAAAACGTATATTAGATATTATCCAAGTCCTCTAAAGAAGAATATTTTTCAACCACCTTGCATTTAATTTCGCGCTTCATAACCGGTCAGTCATTTGCGCCAATTTCGCACAGAAATTCGCGGTTCGGAATCATTCTGATATCGCTATATTTAATATTTTGATATTTTTCCGTGATAATTGCCCTGACGTTTGCAGAAATGGGAGAAGTACGACCCAAAATGGGGGGACCTGAGCGGTAGAGGAGCGGATTGAGTGGACAAGCGATTGAGGCAAAGTTGGGTCCAAAGTAACCCGAGCAGCGACGTCGCCTCGCAACATGTGCCGCGATTATGCGACCGAAGCGGTCCAAGCTTTCTGGGTTGCTGGATTTTCGTTGGCCAGTTTTTGGCGGTTATCACGCTCGCAGCGCGTGAACAAGCGGGAAACTATATTTTGTAGGTGTTTGGCGATTGGTGTTTGGTGTTTGAGCGTTTTGGGTTCGGCGCTTTTGGGCTACTCACCTGTAGGCCAGGTTCATGCACTTGAAGAGCTTGGTCAGCGAGGTCTCGATCTCCAGGTGAGAGGTCACCATGCTCATGCTGCTCTCGTCACCCTCCTGGTCCATGGCACTGAAGTGGGCCACCGTCTGGGGCACGTACAGCTGGACGTCGCGGCAGGTGTTGGTCTCCTCGCCCGGCTTGGCCAGGTCGGGATCCTCGGGATCCAGCATCTTCACCTCGCCGTCGTCCTCGAGGTCGTCCTGCGCCTCCTCGGCCTCGAAGTGCGAGACCATGAACTGGCCGGAGTGGATGGACTCCCGCTCCGCCTTGAGCAGCTCATCGGATGATGCAGCGGATCCATACTGCAGGTGCGGAAAGTTGTGAGGCAGGGACATCGATTGTTGCTGCTGCTGCTGTTGCTGTTGCAGCTGCTGGAGCTGTTGCAGCTGATGCTGCTGCTGCTGGTGGTGGGGAAACATTTGGCTTGTGCGTTGGTATCCCTCGTATTTGTTCAGCATCATTTTCACCAGGTGCCCGGGGGATGTCTATGCAAATACTTTGCTCGCGAGCTCGAAACTGCTTTAATTGATGGTGACTGGGCACATTTAATGGTTTTTTTTTTTGTATTAATTTTTAATGTCTCTGGCGTAGCAGTGGCAATTAAATGCTGGCGCTGGCCCTTTTTCCGTGTGGCTGGTGATTTTCCATCGCTCTGTAAACGAATTCGCGGGTCAAATGAGTTGTAAGCGATGACCGAGATTTGTTTTGGACTCGGAGGAATATGTTTAGTGTTTAGCACGTTTTAAAATACTCCTGAGAGATCCGGCAATCTCTTGATTGATTCGCTAATTGAGGCGTTATTCTTGGAGTGTTATTTGCTACCGAGCACGGTGCTCTAATCTCTGATTTGTTTACTACGAACGGACAGCGACAACTCGAGCTTTCCGCCAAACGACACCTGTCCGATTGGCTCTTTTTTACCCACGAGATGGGGAGCTTCTCTAATGGAGGCAAAAAACACGCCCCGCTTTTGCCGTTATATGCGTCACAAAGCACAATAATAACAATAATCGCTCACACACAGATACACACACTCGCACACTATTGCACGTTCAGGGGGTGTTGGGGGGTATGTCAGACGTCAGCGAGAGAGACGTCAGTGGCCGCTTGTTTGTATGTATTTATGTACATGGCTCCTTGTAGCGATGATAGTGTAACCCCCACTACTCGATCGAAAAACGCTCGGAAGGCACACGCGGATTGCGGATTGGTTTGGAACGGCGAACGGAGGGCGGCGACGGAGTGGGCGGAGAACGGTGCAGAACGAGCGGTTCCATTCCACAAACGGAACTGATCGAAGAACGAAGCTGCGACCCAGGCGAAACCTGTGCGCCGCACACAGCCAAAACATTGAACAGCTGACAGGCGCGCTCTCTCTTTCCCTCTCTCTCTCTCGCGCTGCTTATCAGCATGAGAAGTGTACATATATGTACTTATGAATATATATTTATGTGCAGAGAAGAGATGCCCCTCCTCACCAAACCCCCCAAAAACTAGCAATCGATGGACCTCCCCGCCTTTGACCTTGCCACCTAGGCAATGCACTCCACGAACAGCTCTACGTTTGCACTTTTGACCTCTGGCTCTGCACTGCCTCCGTTTTTCCTCCTTTTACTTGCCCGTGCCCACCACTCACACGGACACACACACTCTCACGCACGAACTGGGGGCACAACTGCAGCTGCCCCCAAAAGTACAAAAAACGAGCGGTTCGTTCGCGCGACAACGACGACTACGCACACACGCGCAAAGATACAAAGCTGCTACGTAGTTTAATTACAATTTAGCACACATTAACTTAATGCGAGGAGCGAGCCCTCGCCCTCCCACCAGGGTTGTCAAGCGATCGGCGGTTGTGATAAACAGCGGCGACTGCCTAAAAATTACCGCCATTCGACGCAATTGTGAGTGGGGAAAACGCCAAATTGAGTAGGCGAATGCGAAACGTAATGTAAAGACGTAGCAATCGTAGCAAACATAGTAATTGAGCACCTGAAATAATGCAATTCCTATTAAGGAAAATTGAGTTTAGCATGCTCTACAGCCCTGGTTTTGAGATGGGAATACCCCTTGCAGACAGATGTTGAAAATCCAATTTACGAAAAGGTGATGTAACCGTTCACACTGATACACTTAATGCGAAAGCTGCACGTTTAAGGCAAAAAGTGAACAAAAAATTAATAAACATATTAATTAATAAACAATAAAATTAAGACTTGGGCTAAACGCAAAAACCATATCTTTATTAACAAAGTTAATTAAATTTAAATCTTTTTTCAAAGCTACCTGTCGATACCCAGCTTAGGTCTGTTCAGACAAGTGGCTCATCTTTATCAGTGACTGATAATTTCTGATAATTTTTTGTCGTTGATTTAATATATTATTCGAAAACTATTGTATTAAATTTTTAAAATATTTTCAGCTATTGATTGATTGATCTGTACAGTAAGCCCTGTGATAGCAAAAATAAAGAGGAAATGGTCTTGTTCTCATAAACTTAATTTAATTCAATAATAACAATTGTACTTGTAAGTTTATCTGTGAATATTCAGGTGATTCTATTCTTTGATTCAATAACTGTTCAAAAGATGGATTTACTCACTAAGGCAAAAACATTTATTTAATACAAATATATTTATTTTATGTTTATATAAATGTAATGTAAGGAATTGATAACAACTTTATTCCAATATAATAATTATTTAATCTTTCATCCAATCCTTCCTTGCACATTTGAATTTAGGGGTAAAAGTGGTGGATTTTTTAGGGGAAATCCCGCAACGGCAAACGCCGATGCACCCTCTGGTAACACTAATTCCAACAACAATCATTATCGTTCCAAATGAAACGCAAAAAGGTCCAAGTGTTATTTTCTCCAACGTTTTCGGCATTTATATCGACGTAAAGATGGCTCTATAGATTGCGCGCAAGCAAAACCAAGCTGCACCTAGGTGCCCTAAACACAACAAAATGGAAACGTATAAAAAACAATCGTGAGTATGCCGCAAATCGAACGCTTGCTAATTTCGCAATGTCCCACGCACACTGCCGCACTTTGGCGTTGCACATTCATCACCGCTGCACGTGTGTGTGTGTGGGATCGGCTTGTATGGATTCTCGCTGCTTGGCCAATCCAAAGGCCATGTTAACGTGGCAAAAACAAAGCAATGGCAAATCGAATGAGGCATGCAACCAGGTAGAGAAATTGGCTGACGCAATCGCCTGCTGGAGTTGAGTAATTCTCGTTGCAAGTTACCAGCACGTGTGGAAAATCAAGGGATTACCATGACTCACCACCGTGGAGACTACCCCCCGCGGACATACCACAATGCATGGCGGAGGGTCTGAATTTTAGACTCCGAAACGTGTTGCGCTATCGCAAATGTCTTTGTTTACTTTCCCCACGGTATATACACATGTCTGTAGGTATGTACTTACCTTTCGGTGCATTTTAAACTACAAATTGGACTTTGATTAGAAAGGATCTCTCTGTAACAAACTAGATTTATATAATACTGATAAATAGGTACATATAAAACATGTCTATGTGGATAACATGCAAAAGTTTAATGAACGAGTCTCAAGGAAATATTAAAGTAATTAAAACAAGGGGAACTTTTCAAGTTTAAAAAAAAATTAAATAATTAAAAATCTAGCAAAGAGTTATTATGCACTTTAAAGTGCAAGTTCAAACGAGATTTTCACAGTATTCCTACGAAATTGCTCAGAATGCTAGAATGTCTAGAAGGGTGGCGATGACTGCTTATCAGCATGACTGGCGGTCAAATTAATTTGATTAGGGGGTCTTAACAGTGCGATTCATGCCGATATTGCCATGCATTTTTACTCACAACCAACTAATCCACGATACGTTTTTTCTAAACCTTTTCAGTGCCACCATGGCATCCTCACAACAACAAGAAACACCGCAACAACAACCATTCACATTCTTCGGACCGGACTTCAATTTATCAACAAAACACATATCTCTGACTTCTGATTTTGATTCTGAATATGGACGCATCATTTCAACAAACAATGGAGAGTTTACAGTTGCCCAAGGAGCTGTACTGGGACCTCAAGGTAGAGCCCCAGTCCCCAATATCGGCGTTGGGCTCCGATCTGCTCTCATTCACTGACTCAGTAGACGCCGATTGGCTGTGTGACGATAACTTTGCAAATGGTCTGTGCTCCTTGTTGCCTCCTTCCAGTGAAATTGCTTTAATGTGTTCTTGATTCCAGGCATTAGTCTTATTGGCGATGAAGACGCTCTGATCCTGAACGAGGCCGGCTCCCTCGAGCTGCTCAGCGACGAGGAGTTTGTTGTAGAGATCTTCGACCTGAAGGATGAAGGTAAAAGTTTTATTTAGTCTATTCGTTCTCTTTATCAAGAAAGAATGTTATTTTATTTGAAAAGAACTGAAATTTTATTATGGAAAGTGCTGACTATACTTTTCCTATGGACCCACATAAAAACTTTCTGAGATCCCAGGAAACCGTTCTTTTTAAAGACTAAACTTTTTTTTTGATTTGAGAAAAAGCAGCTATTTTTTAAGATATGGCGTTTACTTGTTTTAACTGGGCGGCCAAAGAAATCTGCCCCCAAGTTCATATTTGGTCTGGTAGTAATTTAACACATTAAAAAAAAATTCATAGTTTAATTTTAAAAAATGCAGTTTTACAACCTCATAAAATTAAAGCAACCTTTTACCAAGTCTCATTTGGGTAACTAAAAAAAATCTCGAATTTATAATTAAATGTTTATAGGAGGTCGTATAAAAATATCTCTTTCTTTAAAAGAAAATATATTAAAAACTAATAATTCTGATGTAGAACTAAATGTTTCTAAAAATGTAATTAATATCTTGAATAGCCAATTGCAGACTTATCAACCAAACCCAATTTGAAATAACAAGCAAAATCCATACTTAATAAATACAGCTAGGGGAAACACAAAATCGAATGAATAACAAATTCAATCGAACTTTGAACGTCTGCAAGTTGACGCAAAAACCTGGCATAAATGAATTATAGGAAAATATTACAATACAACTGTAATATAAATTCATTTTTTGTTGCTATATACCTGTTGCTTCTGCAGGCTATTATAGTCCAAGCCAAAAAAGGTTTTCAGTCCCTATATAGGGTAAATGCTCGTATTGATCAGCATGAACAAGTAAATGACGCCCGAGTCATTAAGGGGCCCGCACATCAAATGTTTTCGAACGAAATATACAAACAAGCGAAGTTGAGGAACCGGTTCGAGATTTGCTTTGTTTTCGTTACCGAATTCGCTGGCAGTTTTACCAGCGTATACTTATGTTGTTTTCACCGTGCTTTTTATTATTGTTTCTTAACGTGGCCCACAAGCCAGCGTTGTAATGGCCAATTTCGAGGCAAAAACAAAGGCAAAGAGCGAGAGAGAGCCATGAAATCGGAATCAGCTTTAGATCTGATTGCGTTGCTAATCACGCCTAGAGCGAGTGATCAGTGATCGGTCTCTCCTATTCGCTCTTAAGCACTCTCTTTAGACTCTTTGCTGGGGCTCAGCTGGCGCCTCAAAGAATTCCATAGATAACAGCAGGTTGTGTGCTATTTCACGGAGGAATTCAAACAAATCTCCGCATGGTGGGGGTTCTCTCTTCTCTCAAAACTTCGTAATATTCGATTGAAGGTTAACGTTATCGGATCTGGTTTGTTTGGTGGAAACCAAAAACCCTTCCTACAAAGAGAGGACTTCGGACCTTTCAAATACTTCGATCAATGAACCATTTTACGCAGTTATGGCTATCATATTTTTGGAGCTTTAAAGCGGGACAGGAAGCTTCTTTGTTTTAAAAAATTTATATTTATCCCCAAGACGTGCCCCCCATTTTGACACTGACAGTTTTTTGTGTTTTGAGGCTTGGCCAGGCTATAAATAACTTTCTTCAGGAGAGCAATCTCTGATTAAGAAATAAGATTATTGAACTGTTTACTCCAGTTGTGATGGTGTGAAAAATTAAGTGCAGTACGTGTTCAATACACATGACTACTGTCCTCTGCCCAGTAACAAACCTAACACTAAGAAGAACCCACCCAGTGACTCGATTGTGGTCGAGGGTGAGAGGTGACTGACTGCTGATGTACACATCAGTAGCAGTTGATAATAATATTTAAAACACATATACATACTTTGAATATGCATTTCTAGAAAAAGTAAAGCGGCAGAAAAGAACAGTGGTTGATGGTGCATTCTTGAGACATCATTTAGCTAAACTGTAAAAAGATATATCATGTTTTTAAGTTTTTAATAGTTGTTATATATACCCCCGAAGACGGTCATACATTTTTAAAGAGAAGTTCAAAACCCGGAAAAGAAGTAAACCAACTTACAGACTTGTTTTTCAAACCTGATCTTCAAAAGACTCGAATGTTAGTGATGATAATAAAAATCATATTACATGATTTTGAGTACAATTTTAATTAGTAGAAGATTATAAACTTTAATAAAATACGTATTCTATAGGAAAATGGTTTTGAAAATTGTTTCTACCTGTATAGTAGATACACCCATCAGACCTCAATTCTTTCAGAGAAGACGTAAAGTTGGTGTGACTTTCACTTGACCACAGGTCAGTGAAATTGATACTTCCGCACCACTGTGCAGAGTCCGTTGGCTTGAAGCGCACTGGCTCGTGCTGCGACTGCTCGACTGTCTCTGCTGATAGCATCTCGGGCTGGAAATAAACCCACAGATTGATCTTAATGCAGGGCCTCTCTCTGGGCTCGGCCGACTTCCCCCAGTATCATTCCGCTCACTCTGGCCTCCCAGTTAGTCGAGCAAAAACCTGGCGCGCTCTGCGATCGGAACTCAGTATAAATCGTTACTCAGACGCGAGCGTTCGGATCGAAACTCGGCTTTGACTTCGATTTCTGCCGCCCCCCGCTCCCAACCACCCCGTCTTGAACAAAAGCGACCCAGAACAACACAAAGAAAACTGCCCAAAGCGAACCGAGACAATAATAAACAAGCTGCGAAGTAGCAACCACACAATCGCACGTCTTGACGTTTATAAAACGCTCAAAAGACAAATGAAAAGGCAGTCGCGAAATATTAAAAAAAAAAATTGATTCAAATAAGCGTTGTTATAATTTGTTAAATGGTTTTGATGAAGGAAATCTGGCGTGTCGTTAAAATTAAGTCTAAGAAACTTGTAAACTAAGCTAACGCGCCCAAATTCGAAGCCTCATCGAACTTTGTTAAGTGAATTGCTGGCTGTGAAGTGAAGGCCTTTTGAGCCACTCCAAAATTTTCAACAACAGCAAACAAAACGGCTAGAGTCCGCTTAAGGCGACCATCGAGTGCCAACTATATGTAGCCCATCCCGGGAAAATAGACAAACCCACGATAACGTCGCGAGCACCTGGAAATTCGAGTGCGGGCACCAAGGACTTTGTTAGCATGATACCACACTGTGGATACCGTTACATGTGGAACCGTGAAATTGTGATAAACTCGCAAAAGTTGGTGAAACGACGTTAAGCAGAAGAATCCAAGTTGTCCGACCACGCCGAGCATTTTGCGGCAGCAGTTGGATCCCACGGACAGAGCAACAGGAACCGAAGGACAGACAAACATTTAAAAGCCATAACTCAAATACTATCATAGAGTTTTAAACTTTGAAAACGTTTTTTGCGTTTTGGCACCAGTCGCGTTCAGATTTAACTTAAATTTTAACCGACAGTTAACCTCAAGTTGGCAAAAATCCGTACTATTTGTGAACGGTTTTTTTGTGTTTCTATTTACCCAGCCAAGTGCTGGACTTATAACCGCTTTACCAGCACGTTCTCAAGCCTATTCGATTGTACATTCAAAATTGACTCTGTGATTTTTTACTTTTCTTTTGTCAATATTTTATATATATTATTTACTTACCATTTATACGAAAATTGTTCATATCATTATTTACAAAGCGCATATCTTTAAAAAATTATTTGTAGGTTTTTGTCTAGATTTAGATGATTTTTCATTGTTTTATATTTTAGTCTAGTGTTTCTTGACAGTCTTGTTTATAGTTTAGATTAGGTCATCAATCTAACAATACATTTTTTCTGCCCATCCTTTACTGCCTTTACTTGAAACTTGAAATACACTTTCCTTACACTCGACAACATAACGATTCACTGCTGCCGCAAACATGAGTACATATATATTCATGCAAGCCTATGGTTAGTATACAGTTGTTATGATATGAATATTTTCCAAACATAATATTAACTTTGGGTTGCTCAGTCAGTTTTTTTACTCTGGCTCTTTGACCACTTAAGGTGACTTTCAGGGCGATCCGGTTTATCAGTGAATTGCTTCGTACTGCTTTGGTTTTTTTTATTGATCGCATTCAGTAAAATATTTATATAATTCATTTGCATATAATGACTGGACTTGGGCTGGGTTTGCTGGAATTTCTTAATTCGGAATTATCTGGAAACAAACTTTTACTTCAACTAAAGATATATTACTATTTAATAAAATTATGCCAGGATACACAATTCTTATTGGATTTGTAAAAATAATTCCAAAATAATTTAAAAAAATTCCAAACGCTTAGCAGCTGTCTTATACAATGGGAATTTTACATTAGTTTTCTTGATATTCCCAGCAATCTAGGCTAACCAATCCGAACTAAACTGCATATTTATTTGTCTATAAAGTCATTTTTGCGTCAAGGTTTTTGCTAATCATGTTCCCATTAAATATTTATATATATAATTTATTTTTTTATTTTCCTTACGATTGCTGATATAGTTGTCTCTGTCGTTTTATTTGATAATTCGAATGGCAACATTGTTTGCTTGGGTGAACAATGGCTTTTTCACTAGCTCTATAAAATAACTCTTTAAACTGCTCCAATTTAATATTAATACTACAAAAACTGCAGAATTTTTAATGGTATCAATAAGGTTTTTATAACTTAAATAAAAATAATATTATTGTTGAGACTTCTAAGTAATTTTTTTTCGTTTTCGTTTCATAGCCTTTATGATTGAAGTGGGTATGGGTATTGAGCTTGTTGTTGCGCAAAAATGCACAATGAAATATAATTTAATATTCTAATAAAGCAGGGCTGGGCATGGTAACAGCACAGTTAAAAATCACATTTTTATGTTAATCAAATAACGCAGCTACACTTGCTCTGCTTTCAACGTACTCAAGCGCAGCTGTTTGCGAGGAGATTGCTATATAAATGGACTAACGACTGACAGATCGATCGATGCGAAACGTGTTATGCTAATGTAGAATCGATCTTGGGAGAGAGGTGAATGTTTAGCCCAAGGTGTCGCTGGGTCAACTTTTACAAAGTAAGCAGGTGTTGCAACAATGCTTCTGGAAGGTTGTACTCACAACCAATTTCCCAGCGATGTGATACTTTGCTCTCACTGTGATTTGATGTCAGTCCATTTGTATCAAATAATAAAAACCCATGTCGTCGAACTTTGTTCAATATAAGTGGTCTTCGTCGCTCTCCAATAAAAGCGAATTGAAAACAACAGCAAATCAAACGTATATTGAAGAAAATATGCCACAATCAATATGTAAATGTTTACTAGAGTTCTGAACGAGATACGAGCATTGGTTGCGTCCTTCACTTCAATGGAAATAAGTTTCAATTGAGAGTGGAAAAATATAGAAAACAACAATTCGCTTTGACAGAGCTGAGACGTAGATTGTGTTTATGAAGTTGGAGAAAAAAAGAAGGGAAGAGATCAAAACCAATTAAAACTAAGATTTTCAATATTATTAAAATCAGAAGCACCATTAAATTAAAATTCAGAGGTCTATGTAAATCGAAGTTACTTTACAAAAAAAATAATTTATTCAGTATATGAGTCAGTCCATGTACGGGCGTGGCCCCTAGTTAAGCTGAAATTAAAACTTAACTTATTAGGAACTACTAACATTTTGTTTATGACAAAAACAGGTATATCTTCCAAAGGAAAGGCACTTATCATATTAGAGGACAAGAAATTCTTAGGTTTAACCATAGATGAGTGGGCCATTGGCATAGGTATCACATTGTCCCATTGCAACTTTCAATAGTTCAGATTGGGAAAACAATTTACAAACGTTTTAAAACGATGAAAAAGATAGAATAGTCTTCTAGAATACAATGTACAAAATAATCAAAATTACATCCTAAAAGTGCAATTTCTAAAGTTTTACATTTTTCTATATCATTAGAATGTCTTCTGGACCAAAAGGCAACCATTAACTGCATCGACTATGAGAGGAACAGCTATCAGCCCATCATCGATGCTGTCAGCCAGCCGATAATTCCCGTAAACAAAGTACCATTCGCTGCATCTTCCGTCGCTGCTTCACTCGTTTCTTCCGCCGATTACCAGCTCGGCGATCCCCCATCCCTTGTTCTGCAGCAATTGACACCGCCGCAGTCTCCGCCCCAATTCGATGCTTACAAACAGCCAGTGGAATCGCCACAGCCCGTGCCTGTTAAGGCCGAGCAGAAGGTGGTAAGTTTAAATACACATAATACCAAACAATATGATCTTAACGAACACAAATCTTACAGCAATGCTATACTCCTGATGCCACAAGTGCGGCAGCCGCCACACCCTTCAATTTCAACAACTGGGTGGGCGGCAGCGAAATCGCACGCGAGAACCAACTGGTCGATGATATCGTCAATATGCGCGCCAAGGAGCTTGAGTTGACCACAAACTGGCCGCAGTTCAATGACGACTGCGAATCTCAGGCCTCTTCCTCGCTGGATAGCAGGAGCACAGGCAGCGGAGTAAATGGAAGCATCGCCGACGTGGACGAGGACTGGCTGCCAGAAACCACCAGCAGTTGCTCCTCCCCAGCTCACACTTCGGTGGAGCAGTCTGTGGCCAAGCCAAAGAAGCGTACTCGCACATACGGTCGCGGTGTGGAGGATCGCAAGATCCGGAAAAAGGAGCAGAACAAGAACGCCGCCACACGGTACCGCCAGAAGAAGAAGCTCGAAATGGAGAACGTGCTGGGCGAGGAGCATGTACTGTCCCAGGAGAACGAGGAGCTTCGCCGCACTCTGCAGGAGCGTCGCAACGAGATGCGCTATCTGCGCCAGTTGTTACGCGATTTCTACCGAAACCGCAAGCGCTAGGCTTTATCCTTTGTTTCATTTAGATTTCAATGTCGTTTGCAAAGTTATCGTTATCGTTAGACCCAACACTCTCCCACATTCTCTTAACAACTGCATAATGTTTCAATGTAACCCCCATAACAACAACAATCACCAGCTTACCCAAAGCTTTGGAAAACAATTATGCACGCAGTCTGTCTTGGCCCTCATTTTTTGGCACTTATGACGAGTCACCGAATTCCGAAATATCCTATGCCAATGGTGGCCAATGGCAAGCCTAAACCCCATGCGATACAGGTCGATTTGCATTCTCGAAAACCTTTTTGAGTTGTTTTTTGTGCGGATTGGCCTGTGACGCGACTGCTGTACTAGTTTGAAAACCATTTTATTTTTTGACAAATGTAGTAGATTTACTTTATTGATTTTTCAACAGTATGTAATACAGAATATTATTCAACATGTATCAGCAATAAATCAAAAGGGTTTTTAAAAGAAAAATTATTTACGGTGACGTGATATTTTATTGGATGTTCCTTATAAATAAGCGGTAAAGGAGGTATTTCCAAGATTTTTAAAATAACTTGGTAAATTTAGGTGTTCATGATTATATTGCTATTGCATTATATATTCCTAAAAGGATAAATTGAAGATACAAAAATACTAAAAACCGAAACATGTTTGTGCGAGATTTTATTTATTTTTGTAAGTGACCAAACCAACAAATTTTGTTTTATAACACCTTTTGGCACTTTAAAATATATATTCACAATTTTTTTCAGATATAATATCCAGTTTTCTAGCGGTTCAATCGTGCCACAACTATCAGACTGATTTATTATTTGTCCTAAGGATAACTTTCAACTTCATCTGCCTTAATGAAAACTTTCCCTAATTAATTTGCAATCAACAACTTTCATAAATCCGATCCACTTGAAAGCTTCTCTGTCCCTGCAGACTTTGGATAGGTACTCCAACATGCTGGATGTCAACGGAAGCTAGGGAAACTACTCCACCATGTGCATGTCCTGAATGACGTGGGCATAATCGGATTATGATTATGTCGATGAATATGAGGCGGTTATTATCGCCAAGTCTCGCTTCCCACGTACTTGACAAAGTGCATTGAAATTAAATCAGCGAATGCCAATTAAATGCAAAATGGAAAAACAAAGCAAATAGTCACAGATGGAGATTGATATGGTCCAAATTGTTACACCGGGGGCTACGAGCAGTCGACACCGAGAAGTGCGATACCAAAACAATCCCTCACTGCTGAGATTGGGGTTGGGATATGGGAATCGGCATGGGTTGCTTTGGGATTTGCTCGCCAGGACATTTTGACTGATGAGCCGGCGACGTGAGCCATACAACTGACTTGGCTTCTTCGGTGGCTGGCGCTTATTCTTTGGGTTTCACTACTAAACTAAATTTTCCACATCGTTAATTTATATTAATATGATTTCTGTGTCAACGGTCGATGCGCCTGCCGTCTAGAGCTCGCCTTCCAAGGCGTCGCCATATAGCCGGTGAGGTCTGGGTTCCGGGGTCTGAGGTCTCGAGCTACGAACTCCGATGTCGCCGATGTCGACTCCCGCCGTGTATGACAAGGCATACACATCCACAGCCACATCCACGTTGGAGCCCATGGAGGTCGCCGGCGCAATATTTATCTAAATTGTTATTTTTCACACTCACGCAGTTCAATGAATTCGTGAAAATTACGTTTGGGACTTTGTGTTTGCTCGTCGCCGAAGCCATCCCCATCCCCATCCACATCCACATCCCTATAGCCCCGTCTTCATCGAACTTCGATTCCTCAGCCGAGTCCACGAGCCGAGTGACACTTTAAGCGCCTGGTTAAGTATATTGGCATAAAATTCAATTTCCCTCCTTTGTGTTAATCCTGTTATTAGCTGCCATCCTGCTGCTGAATCCTTTTCATACGCTCCCCTTAAATGCCAGCACAACGCATGAAGCGCCGGACTTGGGATGGTGGCAAATTTCAGATTGGTGGATGGGAAAATCAGATTTTTTGATGAATGCTGATCCGGCCCTCGAAAAAGAATGAACTAGACCTGTTGCTTACATACCTACATATGTGGCCGCCTTGTTAAAGGATTCCTTTTTAATTATCTGCGTAGCGAGAAAAAATGATGACTTGAAGGATTAAATAGGAAACTGAAATATTAAGCAATTCAAGTGTTTATGAAACAGTATATCAATTAATAAGATATACGATTGAATTTTTATTAAAGAATTTCGGTTAACTACACAAGTTTATGTGAAATATATTCAACATCTGGCACACAAGCTAAGGTTTTGTAGTTCAATAGATTATATTCCAAGGTTTTCAAAAATATATGTTTGCATAACCCTATTACAGAAAAAATGGGTTAGAACTTTTAGTTTTCAATATACTTGTGATCCGATTTTTTGATGAATGCTGTTCCTGCCCTCGAAAATGGATGAACTAGACCTACATATTTGGTCCCCTTTTTAAAGGATATTTATTAAATTTTCTGCGTAGCGAGAAATATTGATGACTGAAAGGTCTAGATATAAAACATATATATTAAGCTATTCAAGTATTTATGAAACAGCATAGCAATTAATGAGACACTGGATTGAACTTTCACTTAAATATTCCGGTTAACTACCCGTGGTTGTGTGAAATAGAATCAGCATCACTCGAAAAAGTTAAAATGTTCTCTTCAATAGATCATTGTCCAAGGTTTTTAAAAATATTTGTAATGATATAAAAATTAATAGGTTTCTTTATAGATTTTAAAACTATAATGTAATGCGTTCATTGCAGAAACAAATGCGTTGAACTTTGATCTTATAGTTTTCGATATGTTGCATAGGGTTTGAAATATTTGTGTGGCCAGTAATCCAATGTATCCATATCAATTTCATGTGAGAACACACATTTGAATTCACAAATAATCATTTAGCAAGCAAAACCATTTTGATAATGTAAAATAAAACGGCTTGCTGGCAGCAATAATCCCTGGAGAAGTCGCAGAACAAGGGGAGATGGAAATCAACGTCATCGTTAAATTTAATTAGGCATCAAATGACCAAGCAGGCGAGCTAAATCAAAACCAAATGGCCTGAAAGTGACCCAAGTGCAGGCGAAATTCAACCGCGTGGCCCAAAGGGCGGTCGCAACACTTTAAAACACAATTAAAAGTCAAAACGTCACTGTAAATGGAAGCCAGTGGGCAACCCTCTAACCCTCTAACCCCCCAAGGACCGAAGAGTCGTCAATGAGGCGCCATAGGGAAAGTGCTGATGCGGGATGGAGAACATGACACCCGTTTTACATAACATTTAACAGAATTATAATGAGGCGCAGAATGGGTGTTTATCGGCTGGGGTGGGATGGCTCTATCCCCTGGCGAATGTTAATGAGATTGTGTGAGGCATACATTTTATTATTTGTTTAAAGGATATCAGAGGATCTCCTCTGCGAGCCGCCACTGTGGCTTATATAACTCGTATCAGTCATGAGTGAGTCATTCCCACAAGATAACCGCATTAGGCGTCCATTAGAATAAATTCAATTACCGCTTAGCAGAAGTAAAACCGAGGAAAACTATAAGAGAAATGGTGGAGTACGTATACTTACTTTATATAATTACCACGCAACACACAAATAACCAAAGTGGTTTATCCCAGCGTGGTGCAACATCTTTTTCTTTAGATGTTCATAATTACAGAGCGGTTTCTTTTTGGATTTAACTTTATTGAAGAAACTCCATTTCAGTCTTTTTATGCTTAGTATGTTTTCTTCATAACAAGTTACATTACAAGCTAATTTTATGAGCCAATCCATTTGTTTGATTTTCGTTTTCCCAATTTTCGCTCGCTCTTATCTAATCGCATTGAGTGCGAAAAAGTTACTGTACCTCTACTTATCGCAACCCGCACACACATTTAGCTTACCCAATTTTCACACATTTTCTATTTTCATTTTCAGCTCTTAGCTTACGGCCATAAAAATAAAGTTAAACAATATATGTAGCCCAAGTCAAGCGGGTTGTGATACGTTCAAAATGCGGGTCATTTCAATTCAATTGTTTTACTTATTGTATTGTAAACTGAACCTTATGAAGGGGGTAAAAGGGTTGCAATGCAAGGCAGAGCGTGAAAATATTTAACTAAGTGAAAACATACCCCACATTATTCCAAAAAGTTAATTTCAATTTGCAGATAGATTTCAAGTTTTTTTTGCTTACAAAAAATGGTAGTTTGTTTTACCTATATCAAACAAAAAACATATAATACTAAAAAAATACTTATCTTTAAAAAAATGTATGGCATGAGAATGCAACATTCTGCCGATAAGCTTTAAGCGGAAATTCGATATTGATAATGCAACGATTTTTCATCACTTTACTTACCCGCTCTTCAGTCGCTTTGCAACTTGCCACATACAAAAGCAAATGCAATTTCACGGCTATTTGAATGGGACAAGAGAAAAAACATTTTCCAATAATGAAATAAATGAGCGCAATTTTCAATTTGCCATGCAGATGAGCCACAAAACCTAGTTGAGAGGGAGTCTTCCCAACGGAAAGAGGCCGCAAGTTCCATGAAACAAGTTGCATCGTGGCGGGGCTTTAAGCCGAATGCATACAGTTCGAAATTGAGGCGTACAATGGGGTTTTTGAAGTACGCCATGAAGTACGCAGCATGTGCAACAATTAGCGGTATTTCGAGCTTTCACCCCCCAGGCATATCTTTACCGTTTACACGTAGCTCCCAGTGCCCCAGAGTACGTGACATTTTGGCAATGGCCGTTGCTAATTTTGAAGGGGTACAAGTTGAAAAGAAGACAAATGCATGCGTTTTTACACTCTAAACTTTTATAGCAATTATGCTTGTTTAGTTATCAATATATTTTATTTTAGTTTGCATTTTATTTTTTAATTGGTACTGGTTTATTGAAAAAATTCTAAAACCTAATACATACTTGATTTTTATAACTGAAATAAAATATAAAAAAAAAAAAATGTATATCCCTTAAGCTTATAAAGTCCTTAGATCCTAATCATCCATGGTAAATTGCTGCTCTTATATTAGCATCACATCTAAAGAGCGTTTATCTCTCATCTTGTTTGCCGAACTTATTTAAAAAGGAGTAAACTAGAACACATTATGAGGATTCCCATTTCTTTTTTGAGTTTTTCGGTTTCTTAATATTAGAATATTTTTTCTCAAGTTGGAAATTAAAGAGCACAAATTGATAATATTGTGATAATTGAGTTTAATTTTTCTCATTATAAGATTTTCCCAAATTTTGTATTTAAATTCAGTCCTTTAACTGAGTGTAAAAATACTTGATTTGAGAACGTCACAATTTTCTTTGTGTATAAAATTCGTATGGTAAATTTAATAAGTATTATTTTTCTCTCGGTAAATATAATTTAAAAATTGAAAAAGATAGAAGAGAACGAGGTGTCGCGAGATATTACTCTGGGTAAGATCGAGATAGCTATATATAAAACTCTAAGAAATAGAAAAAGTAGAGAAACGCAACGTATCTATATAGAAATAATCCCGAAACTTCATCAATATGATCATAGTATCTTATCAATTCCTTTTCTTCAGTGTACCGTGCGCAGATAGGAAGAATCTTGTCAGGCAGTTGAAAGAGTTCGGGACACCACTTGAAACTCCCCCTCTTTTTCAGGGGAAGCTACACAAATGTACATTTAATTAGCCAAGAGCGAACCATTTCAGTTATCCGCCTACTCCGTTGCCCGATTTGTTTTGCCAACTGAGCGTTTGAGAAGGGCTTCGAAAAAAAATAAAAGACCAACTGTCCCCAGTTCTGCGTGCATCATTCTGCTGATGAGCAAACAAACAGTGAATAAAACTCGCGGCACTTGAATCCTTAGGAAAATCAAAAACAATTAAAGTTTGTTCAAGGAAAACAACAAACAGAACTCATCAGCATGCCATACACACACGCACTCACACACACGGTCATGTGTGTAAACATGATGTATGTGTTTTCCCATTTTCCACCCACCGACCCACTTACCACACACACAGGAACACACACACACGCCGCAATGAACAGATAACGTTGCCTACTTTTGCGCGCTATTCGCCAACGCAAACAACTTTCTGCGTGACGTCGTTTGACGTTTGCTTCCACGCTCCTTTCCACCCACCTCCCCTCTTACCACCCCCTTAACACCCCCCCCCCCCCCTTTCTCCACTGCCCCACCGATAAATAAATTTGAACATTTGGTGTAAATGTAAATAGATTGTTCTCCCCTTACACCACTACATGCTTAAGTATGTGTGTGTGGGTGATTAAAGGGTGGCCATGTCAGGGGCGTGGGGAAAATCCAGAGGGGGGGGGGGGCAGGGGATCGCCTGTTGAGGGCCAAAGGGCGTCGCTCATTTGCGGCCTGGTCAAAGCGGCGCCAGGCAGACGCCCAAGTAAACTGAATCTCTCTTTCGCTCTCACTTCCTCTTTCTTCCGCTTTCTTCTCCTTTCCCCTTCCCACCCCCCTTCGCATCGTAATCGCTGGCTATGTGTAAAAATTAAAATATACATTTCCGTTTCCCGTCTTCTCGGTCCTTTTGATGGACACACACGAAGACGAGCTGGGGTTCATATTTTAATGATTATGAAGTGTTTCCGATGGCCTTGGCGCTCTGCTGGAGTGTAAAAGTTTTACCGCAATAAAAAAAGTTTCTCTGATTTTATTTTGAATACATACATATGTATTTCTTTAATATTTTTGAATCAAAACATTGGATCTCTTAATCGATACCATACAGATTTTCACGTTATGGGTGCTTTCGGCGTTAGAGTAGGGCACTCTGCGCACGAATCTCTAGAATCTACGTGCTTAATCCCAACATTTTTGCTTTTATAGTTTCAGCGTTCATACGGACAGAATATATATACTTTTTAGGGTCGAATACGCTTCCCTTTGCCTGATTTATACTTTCGGAAGAATCAAGTTAACTCTACTAGTAACGTGTATAATAAAATCAGTATGCCAATAAATTAATAAGTTGAAATAGTTAAAGTTGCTTTCTAATGGTTCCAACCATATAACAGCATTTTCGACAATATAACTATTTAGGCATGTTTGTTTAGTAACGATACTATTCTAAATTTAAAACTTTATTAAAGCCTCTCCCTTAAAGCGTTTTCAAACCCTAGGTAGCTACACACTTCCGAGCCTTGCGGCCATTCAGGGCGTAAGCATCCAAAAACTCTTATGTTTCTTAAGAAGAACAGAATACTTCGCGAAAGCAGATAACCCATGAACTAGGGAAAAGGATCTCATCAGAGATCATGTGGTATCACAAGGGGCCCAATGTGGCCTAGGTGAGGGGATTAGTATCTAATCTCCAACCACTCCTACCTAACCTAACCTAACTAAAGCCTCTCCCTTGTATTTGGGCCTTCCCAACATGGGATTCTCTGGTCTGTAGTTCCTAAATTCTTCACTAAAAAGAATTTGTTTGTACCCTGCAGTTTTGAATGTGGCGTGGTGAGTGGGGGGAAACGAAAATTGACTGTAGTAGTCGAACGCCAGCTCACTGAGTAAAAAAGGTACCAGGGAAACTACCCATATCTTGGGTACCCATGTAACTATCCATATCATAGGCTAACAGTTAACTACTAATATTATGTGGTGGCAATCAACCTTGATTGCAGATATTTCTACAATTTCTTAGATAAGTAAGTAGAGTTGGTTTTCTACTTAATACTTCTTTCACCCAGAATTATTTTCCCCGAACTGGGAGTATGCACAATCAAAAAGCTTTAATTACAGCGTGAAATGTTTTCTGCAAGCACAGCTCTTTAAATCAAAAGAAGGACTTTCAGAAAAACTCGTATTTATATAACCACTTCATGGCTGATAAGTCTCGGCAGCCTCTTGAAAAGGGAAACTAAGTATGTATAAATAATTATTATTTACACAGTGGCCGTCGGGAAACGAGTGAATTTATAGCACACATTTTGATTTAACGAGCCAGAGCGATATGCAACTTATATGAAAGGCAGCTTTTAGTGTGTCCTGGGTACTGCTCCTCCATATTTACCAACCCATCCCCTTACATGGCGACTCGCTTCAGTGGCTCAAGAGTGGCTAATTGGTGTCATTAAAAAGTTGGAGGCGAGTCTTTAAAATATGTCGCAGCAGCAAATATTACGTATCCGTCATGCGGATGATGGCGAATGCGTTGCTGAGATGAAGACAAGGAGCAGGCTGTATTTCGATGCCTCGCCAGCACCTGTTTTACAATGTTAATGTAATCAAAGTTTTACTTACGCCTGATTTGTGATTAAAGAAATTATAAACTTTACTAACAAAAAAGAAAAGGTGTGCCTCTAAAAAAAAATGCACACGAAAATAGCAACCTTCCATGAAAAATTTGCATTTAAATTACGGGAAAAAGTTCAATGAAGCGCTATTAATTGGAATATCCTGATGGAATGGCAAGTGGGGTGAAAAGTTGGGAGGAGGAATGGATATGAACGCCGTGTAATGACGTCTAAAACCTGCTTTTGATGGTTCGCGATTTGCACCTAGGAAAGTGGCACTACGAATAATTGTTATTGATGGCGCATTACGAGTCTCCAGGATTTGTCCGTATATTTAATGAGTGTTACGAAGCAATGGAATGTCATTTGCATTAATGGCAGGCCTCTGGACCTGTTACTCAGTTCCAGAATTTTCTTACTTTGTCCTTATACTTAATGAAAATTAATATCTTACTTAAGATAAGATAAGATTTTCATAAAAGTAAGTAAAGAGATTAGTTAACCATTTTTTAGATACAAAATATATGCATTCCTTAGATATAACATAATTATAACATTAAATTAGTCTTAAAACAAGTCCCATGTCAACAAAATATCTATATATTTTTTGGAAAGCTTTAAAGCATTGGTTATTATGTAAAGACTTCAGTCTACATCGGTTGTCAACCGGAAATTGCGTCAATTGAAAACCACTTATACGAGTATACCATCGAAAAAACATTTTCTCTTCTTACTCGGGATCAAGTTGAAGTTAATATTTAGTAATCGCCTCCCGCATTCCGTAAAGTAAATATTGGAAGGGCCGATTATGTGAGAAATATATGTACTCCAATCTCGGCACTAGCAGCGTTGCCCTAATAAATGTAAATACGCCGACTGAGTGACCAGTCCCCCCCTCCCAACCCATCTCAAAAAGCGGGGTGAAATTATTGGGGCCTGTCAACAGGGCTTCTTGCGGTGATCGGCCGGGAACGAGGACCAGAATGCTGAGCAGCTGTCGACGACCAGGAGGTCGAAAACTTTTTGCTATTGACATTTGACGAGTCGAGTGGGATGGTTGGGCCCCAGAGGGCATGCGATGCAGACCGACCGAGGGGTACGCCTACTTTGCTCCCTTTTTATTTATTATTGCCTTATAATGTTTTCTCTTGTCTTTAGAATTTTTAAATAGCCGCGGGTGCGATTTTCCCGCCCCGTCTAAGAACCGACTTAGATGCCTCGATGGTGGGGGTCGCAATGATGAAATTTGTGTTTTAAACGTGTTAAAGTCGATCACGGCGCTTAAAATGCCAGTCGTGTGGTGAAAACTTCCCTTTTGATTTAATTAAAGGCGTTGACTGCTGGGCTTTCGCAGTGAATCGTGTTTGCGGTTGCCAGGATTGATGGATTGATAGAGGGCGAGGCAAGAAAAGAAATTCGAGTGTTATTCTTAAGACGACATCTGTTATTTTTCAAATACGTAACGTTGTATATTTTCGGGGGCTAAAACTTATGCAAAGTGTATTTTTAAAAAACTCTATCAGAAAATAAAAGCCCATTTTTTAATAAAACAGAAATGTTTAACAAGTATTAGGTTTGAAGTGTTTTGACTAAGAATCTCCCTTAAGGGCCTTTAATTTGTACATATCACAATACATCATTTTCCAAGAAGTATAGGAAAATTTGCTTTAACCTCGTAAAAACTTTAATGTCTTTATACCAGTGATGGTCATCAGAGGCATAGCATACAATAATTTGAGTGAATTATTTGCTCTGCGAAACTTGTCGAAGTGTAAGGGTCGACCGCTGTACTATTCTGTGTGTGTGAACAGATCCGTGCACTGCAACTGTAGTGGCAGACCTTCAGCAGCAGCGGCAGAGGAATTTTTGCAAGTCCACGGGCCAAGAGCGCTGCTTCTGCTGGCCATGGCTGTTTTTACCCTTAGAGAAGGTATTATGATTTCAGTCAGAAGTTTGAAACGCAGTGAAGGAGACGTTTCCGATCCCATAAAGTATAAACATTCTTGATAAGCGTCAGTCTTTCAGTTTGAAGGCTATCGTGACGAATCTTTACAAAAAAATGTTCTTCCTAATTCATGTAGTATATGTACATATAAGCCGGAACGATCCGAGCTCCCATAGTATTAAACAGGAAAAATAAAAGTACAAAAATTTTAGCTTCTTTGCTTTTGATTATAGCCTCTTTTTACGATTTCGAAATATTCAATACAATTGTGTTTTAATCGGACGTCTATATCATAAAGCAGCCATAGGATTTATCGGAATATTTATGTACAAGTCTTTCGAATATACGGTGTCTGTAATATTCGTTTGATTTTAATTGCATGATATGGATTAAACTGCAAGGGTATATCAACTTCGACTTGTCGAAACTAGCATCCTCTCTTGATTTCTATTATATTTGCGCCATACCTACAGATGTTTTTCGCGTGATACACATTTCTTTGGTTTGGTTTTGTATGAGATGTCGAGTACAATGATCGGTTTAATAAGTCAAAGGGGAAGATAATCCATGAATACAACAACCAACTGTTGATAGGGAACCTTCAACTTTCAAGCCAGCCACAAACGACAACAAACTTTTCTGGGTAAAAATAATCAAAAGATTCCTTTCCGAAGGACTGTAAGGAGCTTTCGGCTGAACCATTTTGCCTCCAGAGCAGTCGACCGGTATTTTTTCTCCTTTCGCAGTTCTATCCCTGGCTTTTTTATCCTGTTTATTATTTTCATGTCTTTGCTAAAGGCGGTGGGCGACGCAAATTCTTTCGCTGCCGTCGGGTGATTTGCATAATGTCCTTGTCGACAACATGCTGCTTGTGCACTCTCTATTTTATTTTACCCATCCTGAGGAACTGAGTTGCCAGTTTAAAAATATTAACTGTCAATTTGTATTTGGCAACACTTGGCTGAAGAGGAATTTGTGGGCCGAGCAAGAAACGAGGAGAGCTGATACTTAAGTTCACTTACTTCCTTTTTAAGTAAGACTTCCAGTAAATAAACAGTTTTCCCAGAGAATATCCAGGCGTACACTATTATTCACACAATAAAGTTAAAGACAGAAGTTGTGTCATAAGACACATCCATGGTATATTTTTTTTCTAAAGTAATTTATCTTTCTACCCCAACTTGAGCAAAAAACTAAATATTTGTTTAAAAAAACGAATAAAAACACGGAATGAATGCTTGATGAAACAGAAAATGTGCTTTTATTTTATCGATAACTCTAATGAAAGAAAACCAAGTCCATATTCTCGGAAATGTCCCCTTAGTCTTTAAGTGGTATCGGCTATCAAATACCCTTCACCCAACTAAATGCTGCGCGACTCCCCTAGAAGAGTCTCCAGCGAGGACTCATAGAAGCCTCACACGACTCTCCCAGAAGACTCTTCTGAGAATATCCTGCGATTCTCCTAGAAAAGTCTCCGACGATTCTTCTAGAAAAGATTCTCGAGAATCCTTTTGAGGATTCTAACGCGACTCTCCAAGAAGAATCGACTGGACATCTTAACAAGAGACTACCACGAATCCCTTAGAAGACTCTCCCGCAGTTCTCCTAGAAGAGTCGCTCAAGACGGAGGTAATGTAAAAGTTATTGCTATTTTAATAAAAGTAGTGATCTACTTTACGTATTTCTTAGGACTTTGAAAATACCAATCCCAACTATCCAAGGCATATTTGCATTTAGTTGCCTCAGACAGGGTAGTCTTAAAAGTCTACATTTATAGTTTTTTGCTTTCACTGTTTTCCACATAAAAGTTTATCATTCACGTCTCTCCAATATTGAAGCAATTATTAAAAACCCTTTGATCCAAATCAAACAAAAGAAATATTAGTCATATAAAAAACCGCATATACACACACAGACGCAAACATTTGGTGTGAGGGGAAACTGGCAACATTCGAATAAGCAAAATAGCTTTTCTAGCAACATTTTATTATCTGCCGACAATAGTTTATCATAAGATAAAGCCCACCCGATAAGGGCGTAAGCACTGTGATAACCAACAGCAACAAGAGCGTGGACAAACAGACGATAATAATAATAACAGTATACAACTCACTCAGTCAATCGGAGTTGGTAACAAAGGAGCTGGCGACAGCCAAGTGGAAAGTCAGCCGCAGTGGAAAGTCGAATGCAGGCCGTCGAGAGCAACATGCGTCACATGGACTAATCAGGCTCGGCACCCATCCCAACCCATCGCAACCCAACCCCACCCACTCTAGCCCACATCCACCCCACATTCCCATTTCGACCCTTGTGGCTGTGGCCCTCCGTGGTCCGCTGGCTCAATACCCCCCGTCTGGAGTTGGGCCCTGAGCACGTGGTGTGCCTGTCTAGGAACTCCGGAGCACAAGCCACCCCGTTGGGCGAATAGAAGTTTGGGGTTGGGGGTTGTGTGATTGTGGGGTTGGAACTGCATCTATGTGTATGTGTGCTAGACTGGGATAACGTGTAATGTGATAAGGACTACGATTTAGAGCTCCACTGGTTACTCTACAATTGTGGAGTATATTAGTTTTATGTGCTAACGAGTTTTTATAATACCCTTACTTGGGATTTTCATTGGTGGCCAGATAATCTACTGGATTTTCAAACACAAAGTGCTACCTATCATACCTAAAATATATCTACTGGATTTTCAAACACAAAGTGCTACCTATCATACCTAAAATATATTTTTTGGACCCACAAATGGTATATCCTTTAAGAGAGCAATCTAAAGTCGATCTTGGTTTTATAAAAATATAAGATTTCGACAAGTTATAATTTAAAAAATTGTACAACTCAAAAATATTGGTGTAAAACTTTTACTTTGGAAGGGTTTTATTATGATCCTAAAATATTTTAACATTATTGGTTGTTCATAGCTAAAAAGAAACAATAAGTTAAAAAAAGATGTATTTTTTAGATTGTATGAGGAAAATATTGAGTTTTAGTAGTAGTATCTATAAGTTTATCGTCCGACACGACCCGTATCATCGAACTTCTTCTATGCTTTTATGTATTTCTGGAAAACCATATACATTAGACGTTTTTTTATGAATTACCAATTATCATTTGTAAAATACTTTGATATCCAAGTATTAATTGGTCGACCCAACTTAACCTAAGCCTCTAATTTCAGGGGTGCCACCCCAATCACGCCTACGCTCAAACGCATGGGAAAGACACAAATAAAATGGCCCAAACTCACTCGGAATTCGACTCGGTGTTTGAGCCCTTTCAGATGCTCTCCATTCGCCAGTCAGATTCTACTCAGGCCTTCGTGCGGGCTGGAGCTCCAGCCCCCTCTGCTGGGTGGACTTGTTGCTCGACTCGTCGTCCGTCGGGCAGGCATTTGATTCGTCTTTGGTCCGGACTCGGGTCTGCCGATGGCGCCGCTTCGTTCCTGCAGCCATTCCACAAGTGGCCGTCATCCTCAGCGCTTCCGCGTTTCCGGTACTCGTTTCGTTACTTGGCTCAGAGCAATTTGGTTATCATTGCAAGTTTCCAAAAAAACAAATTCCTAGTGGTGCGGAATTTTTCAAAAATCTACTAATGCCAAGAAATATTCAGAAAGCATACAAGTTATAGTGTTGATTTAGTCAAGGATAAAAGGTTCATAAACCAAATTGATATAAAGAAAGATGATATAACAAGTTAATGAAAGTGATGTGAAAAGTGTGAAAGTGTTTTAAAAAAAGTGTTTTTGAATGTCTTAAAGGTATCCTGACATTATTTGAAAACAAGTAAACGTAAGTTGTAAAAATACTGGTGTCTTATTTTACCAATTACAAAGTTATGAAATTCTAAAAATTAAATTTGATATTGTGAATCATGGCTTTTAAAGCTATGCTTTATAAATAATTATTAATTAAAATACATATTTTAAAAGGTTTTGAACACAGGTTCTTCCTAACAAATACGACTAAGATAAAATGGTTATAAACTTAAATTGATTGATAGTACATTGTGCATTTAAGTCTTTCAGACTTCATACAACTTGAGTTCATTTAATACCTAAACAAAACTCCCAATACACTTGTCAAATGCAGTGCAGCGATGTTGCAACTTTGCGTCGACCCACAGAAAAGGCAAACAAAAGCTCACAAAAGTATGCTTTATTTAGTAGAAAGCATAATAAATATTACACAAGACCAGGTGCTGACTGCTGGGTACATGGCTAAGATCCCCAAACCCCTGTCTGCCGCAAGACAATGGAACTGAAATTTCAGTGAAATCCCCAAGAGAAACAGAAAGTTCGTCTGAGATGTGGGTTTGATCGGCATCAAAAGCCATCGGTGACAAGTTGAAGGACTTATTTTGACCCAAATATGTTTATCTATAATATCCGTATCTTTTAAATACACCCAAGATCCGGTATTTAAAGTTTAAATTTAATATAGAGCACATACTTGGATATGTGAATATCTTAAAAATAGTGGTATTTTAGAATTTGTTTAACACAAAACCGGCAATATTTGTGATTTCAAAAATTGGAATTCAATTCAAGTAGAAACCCTTCTTATAAAGTAAAACCCCGCTATGTTTTTCGATAAAAGATCAAACAATCCCGCCTTTGAGGCAGACCACCGCTGTGTTAAGCTATGTCATTTCTCTCAACATTTATTTAAAAGGCTCCAAAGAGTCTGAAGTCCAAGGAGCTGTTGTCGTTAAATAATAGCGACACTTTTGTTTCACTCAGCGCCGACCGCGAAAGAAATGCACTGCAAAGTGCGCGTTTTCTATTACAACAAAGTCGGTGTAGATGTACATTTCCCATTCCGCGGGTCCCCAGGTCAGTCCCACGCTTTAAATGCTGCAGCACGGTTCCGGGTCAAATGCTGGTAAGCCAAGGGGCATAACCATAACAACGACAATGCCGCAAAAGCGTTTCATCGGTAAATGTTTTGTCGCACATTTTTTTTGTACCCCTCACTCATTGAGTGAAAGGGTATATTGTATTCCTGCAGTACTATAGGAAAAAAGAAGGACGGGAGCACTAATATATTTTTAAAACTATGTAGACTATCGCGGTTGGGGTCTATTAAGAACGTTGCTCTTATAACAAGTATGGAAAAGTTGAAGAACTTTTTTATCTGAAAAGTTAACCATCAGATCTCGAGATAAAAAGGAAATTAACCACGGAAAAGGGTACAACATATTTACAATACTAAAAAATGGTCTACATTTCTTTTAATGGGGACCAGCTGCACTCAAGAATACATTCATCTCTGGATTAAATTTTAATTTGTTAACCAGTGTTATGACTAACTCGTCCTTTTTTCAATGTGAAACATTGATACCTCTTTGATTCCCGTTTATTACAGCACCCAAATACAATTTTTTTATTGGTGCTTTATTATCGGACAGCTATTAATTTTTCAAAGCATCATTTTGGTATGTGTCACCAAATCTAATTAATGTGATAAATAGACACGTGCAATGTCAATTGCAGATAGCGATTTTGGTTTAGAGATAAAATCCATCCAAGAATAACAAAGCAATTACAATTATAGAGTATTATGAATTGGGAAATCAAAAAATGTTTTAAACAGTAAGCATACTTATTTAAAAAAAGGGAAACATGACATATATATACATATATTGATATCTTTTCAAAACTTTGCCGGTTTAAGTTTTTGAAAGTATATTAGCGTTAATAAAAGACCTTAAAATTTCTTTACATAATTTTTCAAAAATGCCGTCGGCGGTTTGTTTTTGGAACAGACCATATATCTTTTAAGATTTTTGAACTGTACCTTAATATCTTAAAAACTTCTTTAATAAGTTGTAACAAAATAAATGTGTGCCAAAGAAAAATCTCGGCTTCTAGACTTTTATGAGTCAGACGGACTTTGTCGACTCGTCTAGCAATCCTGATGAAGAATACACGTTCTTTATGTAGTCGAAAACGTTTCCTGTTGCTTCTTACATTTTTTTGCCAAAGGCAAAATAGCCTTTTTCTCATTAAACGGGATACTGAAAAGTTTAGTAATGGAAGATTTCCACCGAAAACCTTTTTAATCAAATTTTAAAATCTTTAAAATTCTATAAAATAATCAATTTTTATAGTGAAAGCTTCAATCTGGTCTATTGGGAAGTTTCACCAAAAATGGATGCCACGCAGCTAACGGAACTGATGAGCAGTCATGACTTCATGCAGTTGCAACACCAGTTGCACCACAACAACAATAACTACAACACAGACGGACACAATGGACTATCCTCGGAGTCGGCGGAGGGGAGTTCGCGACCCATTCGTCGCGCCACCAGACGCACCTCACAGGTAGGTCAAAAAGAGGGGGTAGAATGTAGTGCCTTAACACCTGCCATTATCATGTACCTTCCATCCAGTTAAGCAATAACACCTACGACCTGGAGATGACCGACTCCAGTTCGCAGAGCGATGACACGAGTGGCGGTGGGGGCAGCAGCAATGGAGGAGGCAGTGCCACCAACACTGGTCATCCCTCTGGCGGTTCGCTGGGCAACCAGGGATCCTCGAGTCGCGGACGCGTCCAGCAGGCCGGCTCAGGTGGCGGTGCCTCCTGCCCTTCGACCCTGGCCCCTAACAGCGCCAACTCCTCCTCCGCCGCCTCCAATGCAAATGCCAATGCCAATCGGCGGCGCAAGGGAGCTCTAAATGCCAAGGAGCGGAATATGCGGCGCCTAGAGTCCAATGAACGCGAACGCATGCGGATGCACAGCCTTAACGATGCCTTCCAATCGCTGCGAGAGGTCATCCCGCACGTGGAGATGGAACGGCGGCTGTCCAAGATCGAAACGCTGACGCTGGCCAAGAACTACATCATCAATCTGACCCACATAATACTCTCCAAGCGGAACGAGGAGGCGGCAGCCTTGGAGCTCAACTCGGGCGCGGTGGGCGGTGTGCTGCTCTCCAATTTGACTGCGGAAAATGGAGGTGGGTCAGCAAATAATACCAGTGCAGCTACGCTCTGCTTCGAGGACGCCCTGGCCAATGGAGGAGCCTTCGACTGTGCCCTCCTGGCGGCCACCGATACCGGCAGCCTGCTCAACGCCGCCGCAGTGACTGCCAGTCCAGCGATGCAGAGCCTCCAGCCGCAGGCCATCCACATGCAGACGCCGCTGGAGCAGCAGCAGCAATCCAGCCACCTCCCCCACCACCAGCAGGCGATGCATGGCCATGGCCACCTGGGGGCCACCATGATGCAGTCGCAACAGCAGCAGCAGCAGCAGCAGCAGCAGCCCACGCTCATACTCAATGGCAACTCACCAGTGGGCGTGGGAGTTGGCATAGGGGTTGGTGTGGGCGTGGGCGTGGGGGTGGGGGTTGGTGTGGGTGTGGGCAACAACACCTCCAGCTTCGCAGATATCAACGATAATTTCGACGAGCCATTTCGAGAGTTCCTCTAAGTGATCGTCAGACATGTATAAATACAGCAGACAGCTCAAAAAAGATATTTATGAACCCCAGCTTGAGTTCAAACCCCTGTGAATTAATAAAATTTTAGAAAAGTTAAGGTAATTTGGAATTTTTTCCCAAAAAAAACCTCTCTAGTCATTATTTATTTTATCATTTTCACTTAAATAATAATAATTGGCTTAAATACCATTTCAAATATTTGAGAAACCACCAAAATAATTGAAATCGATTTAAAAAGTTTTAGGTTAGGGAACTTAAATGGGGAAATAATCAAATATATGCTTTCTCTATATAGGGACACATTTACTTTTGCAAAATTATGATCTGAGAAATTAACGCAAATCCATTTCATTATTATGCACTTACCTAAAAAAAAATATTTAAAAACTAAGAAATGTAAAAATGGAGTAGGTTTATTACTATGTTTTTGGGTAATTGAAAAGCTTGGTTTTAATATTAGATCCTGACGCGATCTGGTATTCACATCCTTTTTTAGGCCTACAGGTTTTAGGAAAAGATATTATGACACTTATTTAAAATTTTGTATGTTAAAGGGTAACATTTCAAAACAAACCACACATAAAGATTTAAATAAATATCAATCAATCGATTTGTTTAAAAAAAATTAAAACAAAGCTTGAATTTAGAAGTACCCTACTCAATATCAGAAACTAAGCGAAGAAACCATTTCCGAGCATCACACTTCTTAAAATAACATTTAAAAATATCTGCTTAGTTTAAAGAGTAAACAAATTTAGGTGCACATTATATTCCAAATACACAGATAAGATAAAAGTAATTAAGATAATTTGTCAAAGTATAGTGAAACTATTGACAGATGTTATAAGATTCACGCAAATTGAATTCTATATTATATAATGTACATACATATTTTCGCTTTTCAAAACCAGGAAGAAAACCCGATTTCTATATGTACATATATTGTCGGTATGTCACCTCCAGTTCGCTTTCTGTTATAAACTTTTATTTAGACATTAATCAGTGGTTATAAAAGAAACCAATTTAAAAAAAGATTTTTTTAAAACACAATTAAAGTTTTTTTTAGTTTGTGACTAAAATATGTACTTATGTACATAAAGTCTGACTTAATTTAAGTAACCTTTATCTTAACTATCCATTTTGTGTTGAAAGAGTCTATAGACTCCATAGATTCCAGTAATCAGGTTTGCACTACTTATACAATTGAGTTAAACATGATTTTATCTAAAAGCCAATATTAAAGTTATTAGAATTACTTGGTATCTGTCATCCGTGCATCCAAAATCGAAGTATCTGTACAAAAAATGTAATGTCTGTAAAAAAAATAATATCACTGCGAGGACAAAAAATGTAAATGTAAAATATTAAAGGTTTAACGCTTAGTTCTATAATACAGCGAACCTTTCTGTCCTCTAGCAAAGTACGTATATATTTATGTACATACGTGGTACATATGTACATCTGTATAATTGTCAGCAATAGCAACAAAAACAAGGAATCAATTACCGTTAACTAGCAGCCCCGCGTCTGAGGACGACGGTCTGCAGAGTGACGCCTCAATAAGTTAATTTACCACCCATGATCTTTTTAATGCACTTGAAACTCACCATGGCCATGGGTGTAGGAAGGGGGCCGCAGAGCGGGGCAACAAAACAATTAACACACCGAAACGGAAATTGGCACACTTCCGTTATGGCTGGCCATACCGAAGACACGGTGAGCGGGAAAGGGATGCCGATAGGAACGATAGTGACGCTCTGACGGTAAACAGTAATAAAATAACGGTGCTCGGTGGGTGGTAATGTCGAGGGATACAGGATACAGCGAGAGTGGGTGGTTGTGTGCGTGAGTGAGGGGCGGGGACGGGAGGGGATGCTGGGGTCTTAGCAATAATTAAGTGAAAAATAGTAGTTGGGGTAGCTCTTTCCTCTCGGGTGTCGAGTTAAGCCTGTTGATTATGTTTGATTAGTCAGGATTTCGAATTTTGGGTAAGTCGGTGGGAATATTTAGCCTGTATAGCAACACATAGATTGAACACTTTAATTGAATTGAATTCTCCCAAGTGAGCCACATAAGACCTGAATTCGTTGTTTTTCTATCTCAAACATTTTTTCTTATTTTTCTTAAGTTTATGGAACATATTAAAATGTTTTAAGAAGATTAAATGCAGCTTTATTTTTAAAAAACGGTATATTTTTAAACAATGTTTATTTCTCAAAACTTTTGAAATATGTATTTGTTATAATTTTTTTGTCGACCCTTTTTGAAGCCTTAAAATGTTAACTGTATTTTTAAAAATCAGCACATTTTTTTCACACTACTTTTAAAATTTGTATTTGTTTTATAGTTTTTTATTACCTTTTTGGGGAATAAATCGGCCTCGAGGGAAAGCTTTGTAAGTAATCATAAGTATATGAACTTTTGGGTTCTTAACGCTAAGTGAAAACTCTGTAATGGAAAGGTTGGGAAACTATCGAAATTAGAGCTGGATTAGAGCAATATTCTTATTCGGATTGTTATTTATGTACATCAATCGGTAGAGTCACGAGTTAGTCTAGTCAAATTCTGTTGCGCAAAGTAATCACAAAATTATTCGTACATAATGGAAATTGCAATATAGATGTTTAGCAAGCCCCTTAGGTGTGTAATGTAAATGTTTACCAGCAGAAACAGTCTATTATAATATATTAATGTTATAGAAAGAAATCCCAAATGAGCAAATATTAATGTAACAAAATACCTACTAAATAGAACATATTACTCGTATTGTAAATAAAATAAGGAAGGGATTATTTTGATGAGCATTTGTTGGGTACAAGTAATGGAAAGTATATTAATACATATTTATAAATGTAATGTAAAAAGTATGCTATCTATTAATTAACTGTATACACTCTTAGGTGCAAAGCAAAGATTATTTAATAAAGCAAAGAATAAATTCAGTTGTTAAATACATTTTTTCCTTGGTATGGCTCTTGGTGTTTGCTTGACCAAAGAATGGTGAATGCAAATATAAATTCCTGAAAGGATATATTTTTAACGATCAAAAAATTATAGGTACATTTCTGTTTAAGTGAGGATAAGGTTTTAGTTCTTTCCTCCACACTTTGAAAACCTCAAATGAAGCTCCAACGTTTTTGCGACTGGATGGCAACTCAGTAAATTATTGAAAATCGAAAAATTACGGTATAATGTAAATTACATCAGTTGTCTTTAGGCTATTCTACACTGCCGCACAAAATAAATCCACCCTAATTCAGCGCTAACCTATTTCTGCACCTCATAATGTTTGGATAATTTAAAAAAAGCTTTTTCCCGCGTAAAAAAGCTCTTGGCAAGTAGGGATGGTCGATACCGTGATTCCTGTGCACATATCGATATACGCAATGAACTATCGATAGCACCGTTGTTGGCATCGCGGCTCTAAGGCAAAGTGCCACTTGAAAGTGTTGTTGTTCCGATAAGAACGCGGGTGTGCGGATAAATCAAACGAAACATTGGTGCTGTGATTTAAAACAGGTATATACAAAATCACGGTAGCAATTACCTGCAGACGAAGATGCGACCATAAGATCTTTAAAGATGTTAAACAAAATGGTAACTCCATTTCGGTTTCCCGAGGAAATTGTGTGTATGCCAGGTAGAAAGACGGGATAGAAACAAAAAGGGAGTGCGGGGGATGGGGGCGAATGTGCAGTTATTTCGTTTTTTCAGGTTCACGGCTTCCGCTCCACTTTGCTCTCTTTTGTTTTGCTTTTTTGCGTCTTCTTACCTGAGATTGAGATCTAGATTCTAGAATGGGGAGCATGTATGTATGTATGTATGTGTTTTGAGCCAAAACAAATGCATATTTGTAAGTATGTATGCAAGCACTGTTGTGTGACTGCAGTTTGTTAACCCCTTGGTGTTCGGATTCGCATTTACATTTTAGTCTTAAGCGTTCCAATTTCGGAAATAGCGCAAACGGTCAGTAAAAGTTTAACCGGTGTGAGGTGTGGGAATTCCTCGTTTATGTCCGTCGTCCATGCCTACGGGCGGGATTCCGGAATTAGTCGATGGCACGCAACCAGGTGTATCATTATGCACACATGCATCCGGACATGGGCTGCTAGTTAACGTCCAGCCCAGTGACCCCGTCCTCCTCCTGGTGGAAGGGGAATTCCCCTTATAAGACCCCATATACGATATGATTGTGTGTGGGTGGGAGCTAGAACAGCCGGTCACGGCACAGTGGCCAAGACGTAACAAGAAGTTATTTCAAAATTACCTTCATCACCTTTTATGTGGACGACCTGTGGATTTCTAAGTGCCGAAAAATCGAACATTTAGCAGTACCGTAGATCCGATAACCATTTTGCAACATGAGGGAACTGTGGTAATTTCACTTTTTTATAAATACCTCTATTAAAAACAATCTTAAAACTGTTTTGCTAAAATGTTCAACAAAATTCCTGTAATAAGTTTTTAATGAAATTTCGATTGCCAGAGTCCGTTAGTATATTATTAATGTTAAATATTTGTGAGGTCTATTATAATATCAATTTAATAATGTTTAATATTTACTTTCACTTTGGGGTCCCAATTTTTGAAAATACTTGCGTAATAGAACATTTTAATTTCAAGTTTGGGAGTTAATACAGAAATCTATTAGATACACCCATTTTAACTTATGGTAATTGGATTACACATCGTTATATTTTGATCTTCAATCAGTTTTTATGTTATTGTTGTTTTATCTTACTTCTGTTTTACTATAATAAAATTTACAAATTTATTGACTTATAGAAGTTACTTAATAAGCACAGGATTCAAATAAATTTTGGCCCGAATTAATTAAATACATAAAAAGGTTATTTAGCGGTTTAAGACCACAGGTTCGACAGAGACTTTATTGGACTTTATACACAAGTGGGTGAATAGGTATTCTATTCCTCCTGATTCTCGTTTGTGCGACAGGTGCAGGTGCTGAATTTTTTATTGGACTTCTTTATTGGGCTTAGCCTAATCAATCCGCCCCACTGGACGATGGCAATCAGCCACAGTTGCTACCGTTGACACAATTTCAAGACAATCGATTTTGTCGTGGCACTCTATTCTTAATGCTTTGCCATGGAGTAGATATTACGCCTATGGCACGGAAAAGGCTGGTGTCACTACACTAATTGGAAAACCGACCTTTTCCAATTGAAGAGTTCAATCTCGTTGGTGGGCACATAATTTTGTGATCAAACGATGAACATATAATTTGTGGGCCTTTGCTGTTAAATTAATAAAAGAATGCTGTCTTATAGATACAAAAAATAAATCAGCACTGCCTTGCAGATATAACTTAAAAGCATTAGTAAAAATCTAAACCAAACCAATTTTATTGTATGTTTTAATGGACTATTTTATCGAAAGAATTGAACCAGTTGCCCTATAAAGGGTTTGACAAAATTTAAAGGATTTCTTATATATATGTCCTTATCCGAATGATAATTAAATTTATAGAATCAATTAGTTATTTGTAAGATTATACTCGCTTATATGAGATATGATAATTGCTTCTTGATTTCTGTTCATCATGAAACGATTCCATAATTTAAAAGGCCCCTGTTTTGTATTCTTTTTAATGACTTTTCTTTGGGAAAACATGTAACTAAAACATGAAAACTGGTAAATATTTTCAATTTTTTTAGCTTCATGAACACATTATCGATTTATATGCTTACCCGGTCCTAATGCAGGTCGTCCTTGTAACGAATGCTTTTCGCCCCCGCTTTGGCTTTGCCGGTACCCCCCACCCCATTAAAGGAAAATGTAATAACAAATAATAATGCGTCGAAAACTAGGCCACACGAACACAATGCAGCCAAACGAAATGAAAATGGCAAAATTCTCCCAACGAATGAAAATGCGCCTTGCAACTGAGCGATGCATTCATTTCGCTTCGAGGGGCGGAGTGGGTGGCAGTGGCAGGTTCAGACCTGCTAAAGGCAGAGTTAATACCCAGGCAGACGGGTGTTCGGGGCGTAAAAATATGTGTGTACCCAAACCGGAGGCACCAAGAGACAGTCATGGCGGTTAAGTGTGCTCTGATTTGGTGGTTGGCTCGGTCAGAGCTTTTGTCGGAACCAACCTCGAATTACTCGTACTTTCTGAAACCGTGTGCGTCTGGTGGTAACCACTTTATTGATTTACGGTCGCCGTTGTCCTGCCCAATTGATTATATTTGGCTTCAACCCCTTTTTCCTTTACAGTCCTTTACAAGAAACTCAACCAGCGAGTAACAAAGCAACACCTTTTTCGAGCATCATGGCATCCGGCGGCTTGACATGTGTCAAATATTTGACATTCTTCTGCAACCTTCTTTTTGCGGTAAGTTCCCAACGAAAAACTTTGGACGTACTCATTATTGAGCCACTGGGTGGGCCATTTAGTAAAATATTTCTTGTTTGTTTATATAATGCTCCACAGCCCATCACAAATCCGGCCTTATATATTTACCATGCAAAAAAAGGTTCCCCAATTTCCAATATTTTAAAAATGATTCGCTAATTATTTTGTGTTGCCCTTTGAAGGTTTAAGTTCGATTTTATAAAAAATACATAACTTACCGCTCTTTAAAAAAAATAGTAAAGAGAATATTTCGTTTTATTATGCTAAAGATTGGCTTTTTCTTAAAAATTATATTCTTTGAAAAATAATCATTTTATAACGCCACTTATTACTAATGTTATTACATTTTTATAAGCCTTAACTCAAGAGAACCCTAAACGTTCTTAAAGCGGCTGGCAAACTTTAAAATGAATGTCTTCGTTTCCACAAATATACTTACCTTAATATTATTATACAACCGTATTCAAAAATACACAATATATAAACTAACAAAACATGCCTCTTACCTTACCTAGCTTTCCGGACTTCTCATCTTCCTGGTGGGCGGAATGGTGCAACTGAACTATGCTCACTATTCGAACTTCGTGAGCGATCATATCTGGACCGCTCCCATTATACTGATGATTGTCGGTGCCGCCGTAGCCGTCATCTGCTTCTTGGGATGCTGTGGAGCCCTGAAGGAGAGCAGCTGCATGATACTGAGCTTTGCTATTCTAGCCGTAGTTATCTTTCTGTTCGAGATCGGTCTGGGCTTTGCCGGCTATGTGAAGCACACTGGACTGCAGCAGCTCATGGAGGGTCAGTTCAACACGACCATGAATCACTACAAGGATCGGGCTGACTACCGGGACGCCTGGACTCTGCTGCAGACCGAGCTGGACTGCTGCGGCACGTTTGGACCCAACGACTGGGAAAACAACTTCGCCAACAAGACCCTGCCGGCAGCGTGCTGCTCAGTGATTAACTTAAGCGAGGCCAAGGAGTGCACATCTGTTCATGCAAACCAGCAGGGATGCTTGCAAAAACTATTGGATATTTTGGATTCGAAGACTTTGATACTGGCCTCCGTTGTTTTGGCAGTAGCGGGTATTCAGGTAAGGCAGTAAGCAACTTTAGATGTCAATATATTAACAAAACAAATCTTTCCATAGATGCTCACCATACTGTTCGCTTGCTGCTTGTATCGTTCGTTTCGCAGGAGCTACGATCATGTTTAGGCTACGCAGCGAGGATCCCGTATGTCGCCTTTAAGACGGGAACACCAATTTTAGTAGTTTGTAGCCGTCATACAAAGTTTTCACGTTGGCTTGTATAAATTGAACACAGTCACAAGCACTCACACAAAAAAAATCATCTGTTTCACATGCCCATTGAAGGCTGATTAGTATATCTATAACTAGGGCATATATTATGTTTTACCTTAGTTCCTTGAATACATCATTCAAAATACATTATAGGCAAAATTAATCTCTTGCCTAGTTATTTATAATCTCATCACAGTTTTTGTTTTTCGTTATATGGTTACTGATTTTTTGTTTTCCGAAGCCCAGTTGAATTACGAAAATGTATTTGAGGACCAACACCCTGCAAATGATAATATTATATTTGTTTTGTAGTTATTTCAAACATTCCTGCATATTTAGCTCTAACACCGTAGTTCCATTCCCATATCACTCAATCACAATCACATTTATGAATATTTCATAATTTTTCAAAGTGCCCTTGTAACGATTTTATCAATCTACGATCCTTAACATACATAAGGAATATATGTCTTATTAGTTTCTACGTAAGTAGGGTGGGCCTAAAACCCTTCGTCGAAAAGAAAGCCACCAGTTTTGATTTTTATACCAATGTATACTTGTTTGAATGAATTGTAATGCCAAAAAGAGTCTACTCTTTACGGTAGAACTGAGCCACGAAATCTATCTTTTTAGATTTTCCACCACTACTTTGATATAATATTTGGGTTAATTTAAATGGCATGTGTAAGGTATTGAAGACAATTTTTATTCCGTGACGTCGTCAAACTTGGGACCGTAGGGTGATGAGAAAAATTATTATACAAGTTTTAGCTCAATAGAATCCAGATATTATGAAAAAGGACAATTTGTTTGTGGAAAAATTTTTGTGTTGGTCTGTGCATTTGGTATGTATGGGATGTATTATAAAAATTTGTTTGGGAAAAATTGTAAACTTCTACAAGGATTTTTGGAGATTTCTCAGAAATATTATGGAAAAAAAATATTTGGGACACGTCCGATTATAATTGTGTACTATTAGTGGGACGATATATCTTAGACAGAAATGTAATGAATGAAGATACATTAAGCCATGTTATAAAAAAATAACTATTATTATTAAAGGAAGGAACCATTATTAAAACCCACCCACGAAAGTTTTAAGGGAGAATATCAAGAAAAGGACATTTTAAACACAACTATACTTATGTAATCTATTAACTATAATTTTTTCATTTTCCATTCATTACATTCTCCCCTAAGATGTTTTAATTGTATTGCGTTATTGAAAATCAGCCCACTATAGTGTACTCTTGAAAACAAAAATGTATATGTAAAAACTTACTCAAAATGGAAATTTAAAAAATCGAATTTACAATTTTGATATCGAATTACAATATATCGTAAAATAATAAAGCGTATCTTGCAACTAAATCTTGAGGCTTTAAAAATAGACGATCACTGTGAAATTATTTTAAATTGAAACACATATTTGCAATACATACATACATAATGGTCTACAAGTCTACAGCTAAATATTAATAATTAAGTAACATTTTTAATATGTATTTGTATTCGTATTTAAAACTGTGTTTTAATATATGTGTAGCACTGAGAATTCTTTGAATAAATGAACAATTTAAATTCAAATCATAAAATGTGTAATTAATTATGCAGTTATTCTATTAATTTTCCGATTTTTCCCGTGGAAGCTATATAATATAGTAGTAAGATCCGGCATGTTGAGATATATATATATATATATATATATATTCACATGTATACTATCTGCAACAGAAATCTGCATTATTGGCCGGCTTATTGCAACTTTTGTTTATGTTACCATTAGTTACGCTTTATGCACTATTCTATTGAAAAACAATCAGAAAATAAGGAAGATCATAATAGTTGCTATGAACAACGTGGGGTATTTTCACAATTTGTTTGTTCGATAAAAAGGAAACAAACGAAGTGTGCTATGCTGCAGCTGTGTCAACAAATGTCAAATCAAATATAAAATAATATATTTTTGACCAGTTCCTTTAAAGAGTAAATAAACAGAATAAAATGTCAGAAAAAACCGGGGTAGTGGCTCCTCGCAGAGAGATAACCGGCCTTAATCGCATGACGTCCAAGGGCCTGAAGGAACTCTGCAAGAAGGACAAGCTGTATCAGACACCACGTCTAAACGATGTACTCTATTTGCACTATCAGGGTAGGTGCTCCAGAGTCCCATCAGTGAAAAAGGAAATGATTTAATAAATATTCATTTTAGGCTATCAGAGCATCGAGTGCTTGGAGGAGTACACAGAGCTCAAGTGCCTGTGGCTAGAATGCAATGCGATTTCCGAAATCCAGGGCTTGGAACAACTGACCAAACTGAAGTGTCTCTTTCTGCAAAACAATCTGATCACAAAGATGGAGAATTTAGAACCATGCAAAGAGCTAGATACTTTAAATCTAAGCTCAAATCATATACGCAAAATTCAAAACATTGGGTCCGATATTTTGCCAGTTTTGAACACCCTCAACATTTCATCAAACTATCTGAAGGACTGTGAGAGCCTTTCAGACTTGGTTCAATGTAAAACTCTGTCGGTGCTGGACCTATCGAACAACCGAATAGACGACATATTGATTGTGAAAGTGTTCGAGCAGATGCCTAGTCTGAAGGTTTTGGTGTTGCAAGGAAACCCCGTAGTTTCTAGACTACCCCAGTATCGTAAGACATTGATACTGGCCTGTGTAAGTTCTTGAATTTGCAAAACTTTTAGTTATTTAATGAGAAACTATGAATCCCGATCAGAAAGAGCTTACTTATTTGGATAGTCGTCCTGTGTTTCCCCGTGATCGGGCGTGCGCTGAGGCTTGGTAAGAGTTCACTTAGACTATAAACATATGCAAAGATTTTGTACACTTAGTAGATTTCTTTACCTTCTACTTAAATGGTTGCTATATAATGACCTATGACCTATTTCCTAAAAAAAATATTGTAACATTTTTGGTTACTCTACTGTTAGTCATTTTTCCGTGTGATATAAACTTCACCAAGATTATAAAAATGTGTTGAGATATCATCCATATCCTAAGATTTTTTAGAGAAGAGTATGGATATCATCCATATGTTAAGATTAACTTTAAATAAGTATTTTACACAACACCATTTTTCCGGTAAAAAGTAATTAATTGGTGATGTTAAAATACACAGATTAAAGAGGATTGTATTAAAGACTTAACGATAAGCCAAATATTTTTATAGGAAGAAAGACGGCTACGAAGGAGAACGCAAGGAAAACAACCGTTGGAACCGGGCTGAACGCAGAAAAATACGCGAGAGCGTTAACTGTAAGTCGACATCAATGATAATTAAATCGATTTTCTAATCTATTCTATCCCTCAGCTACCATACGCATGCGCAATCGTCACCGCCCTCCTGATCAGCAGGATCCTTTACTGAGGTCCAGCGATTCTGAAGACGACACATGTGCCGAAAGGAGCCGCAAGAGGGCCGAGCTTGAGAACGGTGGTGTCGATGATTTGTGGGACGAGGTGTCGGGTGAACAGCCGAACTCGGAGCACAGTAGCAGCACATGTAGTTCTGCAGAAGAAAATGGAAGTGCAGGATCTCAGGACGACCATATAGCTGAGAAAATAAGTAATCGTAAGCCTCTAGAAGGACGTCCAAAGTCCCTTTATGAATCCGATATGAACAATGCAGAGAAAGTCGAGACAAATGTCAAGAAGGAAGAGGATGCTACGAAAACTGAACACACCGATGATAAAGATGTTGTCAATCTGAAAACTGAACACACCGATAATAAGGGTGTTGTCAAGGCAATTCGTGTTCCAATCGAAGAGGCTAAGTTGGAAGAACTAAATATTGAAAAGGAACGTATCGACAGGGATTTAGTTAATGATAAGCCTGAAGAGACTGTTAACCCATCCATAGGAACAGATTTAACATTAAACACTTCTGATCAGCGTAGTGTTAATGAAGCAGAAAGAAAGGATACCACTAAAGAAGATGAACTAATAAAATCAAATGGAGACATTGTACCCGAGATCGACAGTAGTTCTGAGCTTGATAACGATGAAGATCTGGAAAACACTTGCAAAACTCTTACAACTATAGCACAGAATAATGATCTTGAAGAAGACCAAACCAACAAAGAGTTTAAAAGTAAACTTATTGACGAAATGTACGAAAGCTTTGGAGCTGATATCGATGTCGATATCGATGAACCTCTCGACTTGATTCTAAGTGAAGGCACTACCAATTACAAACCGGACGAGAGGCTTTCTTGCGAGGAAAAAAAGACGCCGAGGGAATTTTACCAAGAAGATGTAGAGCCCCGCTTTACGCCCAAAACCAAAGAGCAGCTAGAGTTTGAGCTGGATTGTGCCTTTGCAAATGATAAGTGTGCTTATGACTTGAAGGAAATGGGTAGCCAAATGGAGGAGGATCTAGAAGAACTCAGGCAGTCCACACAGAATTTGGTCGGTCCTGTAAAGGAAGTGACTAGTCAATCAGACCCTGAATCGGAAGATGAACCGGCCACCCAGCATGATGTAAAATCTCGACTTCTCGCACATCAATCCAACGAGCGGCGTCTGAAGATGAAGTTAAGAGAAGAAACAAAAGCCGGAGTGGAACCTCCAAAAGATTTGAATGATTCACTCTTGAAAGAATCAGTCACTGATGATAAGCAAGACCAAGCGTTCGCCAAGACATTAGACGATACTACGGATAATGGTACACTTTCAAAAGAAACAGTCACAGAAGATGAGCAAGATCAATTGTTCGCCAAGATATTAGATGATGCTACTGATAATGTACCCAAACGGGTCTTTGGAAGTGGGTGTGATGCGCCAAGCCAAGACTGGCCCCAGGAAGAGTGTATGCGTCAATTGACTATCTCTGAAACTTCTGTCCAAGAGGATATCTTCATTAAACCCATTACAAATATGACTAGTGCCGAAGAGGCTGAGGAAATTTGCATTCAAATGGATAAAAAATTGGCTGGGGAGGAGGAGGCTCTACGTAAGCTACTGCAGGACTTGGAGGACGATGTCAATGAAACCTATGATATTGAAACGACGGTGGAGTATGAGGAGACCATTACCACTGAAGAAACTGACGTTGCCGGTATTTGCAATTCTTTGCTTGATGATATCATTGTTGAGGTGACGTTCAACGAATTAGTGCGGGCCAAGAAACCCAAGAGTTTCGAGTTTGGTCCGATTGAATCCGATGACGAGTTCAGTTACTCCGCGGAACCGGAACTGGAAAAGTTGGTGCCCCCCGAATTGGAGGACCCAGCGCGTGGCAAAAGCCTTAGGGAATGCCTGGACACCTTCGCCGACTTTGTTACTTCCATGGGTGATCCAAAATTGCCATTGTTGCTGGGTCGTAAACCGACCGCGGGAGTGGAGAAAATTCGTGCCGCACAGAAGTTGCTGAAGTCTAAGAATCTGGCAGAGTTCAACAAGGATACGGCTGAAAGCTTGGACGCCCAGATAGCCAAGGAAAAGGAGAAGCTCAAAAGGCGCGTGGCAGCCTCCGCTACCCGGTGCTTTAATCAACGAGAGAAATATGAAGATACTTTGGAGGTGGTCGAAAATCGGCTAATGGTTGTCAAGAAGGATACTGGTGAACTGGAAGAGCTTCCACCTCCCCCAGCCTTGATAAGTGACACTGAGTCCGAGGACTACGATACAGCCGAGGAAGAGTATACTCCTGGGGGCCATAATCAGGAAGCTCGGCGTCCATGGACCACCCCATATAAGCCAAAGCCACGAAAGTCAGAGGAACATCTGGTGATAGAGGCTATGCAGCAAAGAGAAATGGAAACCGCCCTTCAAGGTTCCCCAGAAGACGGTAGGGAAGAGAACGACCCCGCTGAAGACGAATTCTTCTCGCTGGAAGCTATGACAACTTTCGGTAACCTTGACTCCGAATTCTTTCAGAAACTGGATTTCCATGAAGTCAACGCATCCGATGATGCAGAATCGGCCATCGAGTGTATGCGAAGCTACAACGAACTTAAGGCCTACATGAAGGCCGGTTCAACGGAGCACCAGCTGACCAGTGAGGAAAACGAGATGTTGCAGGCGATGATCTCCAACGAGAGCTCCGAAGAAAACATACCAAGTACTCCGAAGAGAGAGGAGGAAGATGATCTGCTGAAGAAAATGGTTATTCGTATGAAGGAGTACGAAGAAAGGGAGCGTCAGCTCCAGCTAGCACAGGCAGACATTCCCCAGGAGTTGGGTCCGATTAGCTTGTCCCTGGGTGGATCTAAGCTATTCGAGCAAAAAAGCGAAATTACAGAGGCGGTGAATGGGGACTCTGAAAACAAAACTGATGACAACCTAGAATCTAAAGACAACGAAGATAGTTATCAGGATAAACACGAAGCAAATCACTTCACCTCATCTCAGGTGGAAGAATGCGTCAGAATCCCTCGAGCATGTCAGAACAAAAGTATAGACGACGATATACAATCTGATGCTTCAACGGACTACGAATCTGGCGAGGAGGTAGATGTGGTAGAGCCGCCTAAACTTCCCGAGGCAGTCCTAAGATCGTTCTACTCTGAGGGATTTGAGGCAGACCTAAAAATGGTTCACGACCTACAAGAAGCCACTCGACGAAATATCCAGCCGCCGACGACAAAAACTCAGAAATCAAACATAACTTCGAGCAGCTACTCTCATCCAAATAATCTTATGCCAGGAATTTTTATGCAAGAAACCCAAAAGGAAATTAAATCACCTTCTACTTCTGAGCAGTCCATAAGCGCTAGGGCCAAATGGGCCAAAATAGCTGAAAGATTACACGAGTTTCTTGATCCTGAGACGATTGAAATGTTCAATAAACAAGAGTTCGGTGAGAGTGACGAGTGTGAAGACGATGAGGATGAAAATATTATTTCAGACATACTCACGACCTCGGAATCCGTTCCGGAAAATACAGAGGTTTTTGAAAAAGACAAATTTGGAAATGCAGAAATACTAACAGTTTTGGATGAACATACCAATCAACAAAATATCGACAATACAAATTCAAGCTTCTCTAATGGTGAAGACATCGTTCAAATAGAAAACCTAGATAAAAATATAATCTGTGAACAAAAGGTGATTTCTAATCCAGAAGTAAAATGCTTGATAAGCGAAGGCGGAGAAATGAAAAGTACTTTAGCACCAGATAAAGCTTTGGAGAAAGTACTTCAATTCGATAAGAATTCTTCCCATGAGGAACATTGTGAAACATCGCAAAACGAAAGTGAAAAGCTCACACCACAAGAATCTTCTCGGACTGAACATTTTAAGATTGACTATTTTGAGGACCCAGAACCAACCGAAATCGAAATCGATCGTGTGCAACCAGAATGTTTAAAAACGGAACAAATTGAGTGCAACCTTGAGATTTTGAGCGAAGATGGAGACGTTGTGGTTAAGGAACTCAGTGTTAGTGCACAGGTTACCTTTAAGTAAAGGCTAGATCCTAATTAATAAATTAAAATGTATTTTAAATGTTTTTTTTTTTAATTTTTATTGTTTCTCACTTTCTGTTAGTAAATCGATGAGCATTCTAAAAGCACAAATAATGCTTGTTTTTTTATTTGCCCTACAATGATAAGGCGTGGAAAGTTCAATATGAAATCCGGTTCGAACCGCTAAGGTAGCGTTAATCTTAGGAAATTTATAAAAAGTAGAAAACACTTGCCGACCGATTAGACGGACTTCGGCTATAACGAGTGCCCCAAGTGCCTATCAAAATTGGCACATATTTAACTGCTTGAAACCGGATCGGAGCTAAATGGTTCATCATTGAAACTGGTTTGCTTTGTTTGCTAGTTCTGAACGGAGGGCAAACGTTCGGGTTATCACTTGGCTACCTTTGATTATGGGCTATCAGGATTACCAAGCGAAACGTGAACACGATTACTTTTTTATTGACAAGCCCCGAAATTTCAGCACCAAGCAGCTTCTAAACGCGTGCTCAATGTGATTTACTGAATTTCCATATATATATAAACATTAGACATTAACAAAGTAGCATCAAAAATTTTGAAATTCATTCTTATCAGTAGACTTATTTTGGACCCCCTACACCTAATGAGCTTTTTTCGGTGGTCAGATGTTTTATTTTCTTCCTTATCATGTCAGTTCATTCATAAAGTTTCCATTGCGCCGATGAACCGTTTAAATCGCCTAATCACATTTTTGTTTTTGCTGTTCTATTTCCGTATAATCTTAGATAAACTAATTTTTTTAACGGAGGGAAAGTTAAAATATTTTGAAAATAAAGCAGGTATGTATTTAAGTTTGAGGGCAACTACACGGAACTAAACTGCATAAGCACGATCAAGTAGGTAACTTTTGCAGCCAATAGCTGAAAACAAAAACAAAGAATCAAAATAGAGCTTGATTCGAAATTTAAAACCCATACTCACCGACATTAGGAGCGAGTTATCAGTCTCCATAAAGCCCTCGGCATTAATAGCCAACCAATTCTGTTCCACTTGCATGATAAACTCCAAGAGCAGTTCAGTATAGGCCGGTTCTCTGGCTGGCGATGGATGACTGGACAAGCTCCTCAAATAACTTCCAATCAGTTCATTCTAGGAAAAGGAAATATTTATAAAAGTCTTAAAATACCAGAATTTAAGTTAGGTATTTTCTATAACCATTAAACTATCACGTAGTTCTTTTTAATATATTTTAAACCATTTATAAATATCTAGTTGTACACTCACCTGTCTTTTGCAAAACTCCCCACATCGGCAAAATACGAAAATAATGGTTAATGAGGGCACAAAAACTGAAAATGTGGCATAAAGATATTGGTAGTCGTAGACCTCGGCCAGAACTTGCTGGGTCCAGTAAAGGTTGACAGTGCTGTCTGTAAACAGAACCACGTAGGTGCTGAGTATGGACCAGCCAAAGAGGTTGTTGAAGTGGGTGAAAAGATGATATAGATCCATATGGCTTTGCTTAAGGGCTAACAGAAACTCCAGAGAGCAAAGTTGATTGCAGTCGCCATCCAGAATGCAATTGGCGCCCAACAGATGGCAGTCGAGAACGTTTCGGAGTCGACTGCCCAGCAGACTTACGTGGCGTCCCAAAAGATCTACGTAAAGCAACATCAGTACACAATGCATCCTAATGATAAGGATTGATGAGAGCGAGGACCAAAAGTAGAGGAGGCTTAAGTTTAGAGAAACATAGATCGGTGGTATTAATGTCACCAAAAAGCCTATTCCGAGTCCCATAACTTTGGCATACGTCTGCCAGCTCAATCCCCCTACATGTATCTTAAGTTCCCCCTGTAGTCTCAGTCCCAGACACTTAATTTCCATGCAGAACACGTAGTAATCTTCGTAATTCACTATCATCTGCAGCAAAATGACGATGACACACAAAATCTTAGCTCCAAAAACGATTATGTTGACTATAAGAGACAGGAACGGCTCTGAAGTCTGGGGGAAATATATGGAAATCACGAAACTGGCAGCATTAAAAACAATAAGGAAAGTCGAGTAAATTTTCAGTATGAACTGAGAATGGGAACTCTCCGACCAAGGCACAAGGCCCAGTAAGGCAAAGTACTTCAGATACGGTTGTAAAGAATACAGCATGCCGTAAGGTTGGAAATAAACTGTTTGTCATACATAGCTCTTACCGGAATAATACCTGCCACCACTAATTGCCATTTATAACAGACAATTTGCTAATTGATCAGATTAATTTGCTTCTCAATTAATATCTTTCCATTGGAGCTTTAAAACCATGTAAGTAGTTAAAGTATTAGTCGAGTATAGTGGAAGGGTTCTTTACACACCTCCCAGTTGATAGATTATTTTTGTAGATCACCAAAATATATGTATTCATTAGGGGAAATATTATGCCGAATAAGCGATGTTTATGGGGATCTACAGTCGCTAAAAAATTCCCTGCTTAAATTCTGAGTTCGACTTATAGAACTCTGTTCCTACACCTGGCTATTTTTAATCGAAAAATAATATGGTCCGGCCCTCTGGTCATGAAAAAACGGCATGCACACAATATTTCTCAAAGCTTGCGCTGCAGGTTTTCTACGTTATTACTGATAAGAAATCTGATGTTTCTATAATTTAATTATGATGTATATGTAAAGTGGGCCAACAACAGAGTCACTATGCTTTTGGATTTGTTTTTATTTTTGGTTTATAATCAGTTGATAACGATAATGGACTGCTCGTGTGCTGCCAAGGTATAAATACGAGCCGCTTTGTACACGCGATTTCAGTTGATAGTTGCCGGCCCGACAAAAATAACCGAGAGAAAGTTGTGATATAGTATTTGCTTTGTACTTTTTAAGAATTACTGTAAACGAGAAGTGTTGATTTCCAAAGTGCTGAAAAAGTCTCTGCAACCATGGCTGTTAGTATACATTTTAGTGGAGTGTGTAATTAATTTGGCTATTACTAACGACATTTATAAACAGTTGAAAAGTAACTCACCAATAAGACGTTATTTAAAAATTTTATAAAACACGGATTTATATTAGATGCAAACACTAATTTGATGTTATTCAACTTTAAAATTTTAAGCTACTTTAAATCTTTAAAAGTACCTTAGTGGCCAGTGTATTTCCATTAAAGTTGAATAAGAAAGCGGAAGATGGTTAAACAAATCAGCTTTTTGTACGTACGTCATTTGTCGTTTCTTAAGATTTGGACTTTGTGTATTTTTATAAATCCTATTTTAAATTTTTAAGCACATCCTATTAAAACGTTATATATCGAAGCTAATACTACAAACATTTACTAATTATTTTAAATTTAAAATGTATTTTTGTTTGTCTTTTCTAAAGAGATTACACGATTTATTAAGAATTAAATTAATTGATTACTGAATTGATTAAATCATTATTCTTGTTAAACCGATTTCTTTAGCAATCGTGCCCAACAAATTTAGCTGAACTTCCATAGAATTCCTTAACTAGAGGTGCCTACAAGAGGTTTTACTGGTTTTATAGATAGTGTAAATGCATGGAAGTGAATTATTTCTAGAGGTGTATTATGGTTCCTAATCTTTTTGCGGACGGAGGTAGTAAAAGTTCTACTGTATTTATACACGTGGATTATTTCTACAAATTTATTACGATTCCTTATCTTTTTGTGGAGGGAATGGGTGAAAGTTCTACTGTATATATACACATAAGTATTTCTTTACCTTGAACTAGTTATGAGACCAATCTAATTGCAATGCCCCTTTCAGCTAAAACTCAAAATCGCGATTATTGGACAAAGCAATTTTGCAGCCGACGTTCTGGAGCTTTTGCTGGAGCGTTCGAATGTCCAGATAGTGGGAGTCTTCACGATTCCCGACAAGGGCAGTCGCGAGGACATTCTGGCCACCACTGCTGCTGCCCACAAGATTCCCGTCTTCAAGTTCTCCAGCTGGCGTCGCAAGGGCGTGGCTCTGCCCGAGGTCCTGGAGCAGTACAAGTCGGTGGGCGCCACCCTGAACGTCCTGCCCTTCTGCTCCCAGTTCATTCCCATGGAGGTGATTGACGGCGCCCCCTTGGGCAGCATCTGCTACCATCCCTCCATCCTGCCACGTCATCGCGGAGCCAGTGCCATCTCCTGGACCCTCATCGAGGGCGACGAGGTGGCCGGCTTCAGTATCTTCTGGGCAGACGACGGCCTGGACACAGGACCCCTGCTGCTCACCCGCCAGACAAACCTCGAACCCACCGATACGCTGGATACCATCTACAAACGCTTCCTGTACCCCGAGGGCGTGAAGGCCATGGGCGTGGCCGTGGATATGGTGGCCAGTGGAACGGCTCCCAAGATAACCCAAACGGAGGTGGGTGCCACCTATGATCCGGCCATGTTCAAGACTGAAAATCAGGTGATCAATCTGCAAGCCTCTGCAGAGAAGATTTGGAATTTTGTGCGAGGTCTGGACTCGGTTCCTGGAGCCGTGGCCACTGTGGTCCACCAGGATGGCACAGAGGAGCAGGTTCGTCTCTTTGGTGCCCATCTGTACTCTGCAGGACCCGTGGCCAATGGACAGGCGCTGCGTCTGAAGGGTCTGACCAAGCCGGCCTGGGTTCATAGTGGTGGCCTCCTCATCGAAGGAACCGATGGGGCCTTCGTCAACATTCGCCGGATTAAGCGTGGCTCCAAGGTGATCAGTGCCAGCGAGTGGTTCAAGCAGGCTGAGCAGCAGCCCATCACGGATTTCACCGAGGATGAGCTGGGCAAGCGAACTCTGCTGGCGGGGATTTGGCAGGCCATACTCAAGGAGCAAATTGAACCCTCCACGGATTTCTTTGCCGCTGGCGCAGGCTCCATGGATGTAGTGCGTCTGGTGGAGGAGGTGAAGGAGTCATTCGATGTGCCTCTAGAGAACGAGCAGGTTTTCATGGCGCCCGTCTTCGAAGAGTTCTTCAGCCAGCTAGTGAAGATTCTGCGCCAGGGAAGCGGTGGTTCCAGTGGTCAGCAGCTGGACTTTGAGGGGTTCACGCTGAAGGCCAACAAACGGGAGATCCGAGTGCCCACGCAACTGTTTATTAACGGCGAGTTCGTGGACGCCGAGGGACAACGCACCTTGGACATTGTTAATCCCACCAACGAGGAAGTGCTCTGCCAGGTGGCCTGTGCATCCTCCGGCGATGTGGACAAGGCGGTGCAGGCTGCCAATACGGCTTTCTATGGATCATGGAAACAGATCACAGCCAGGCAGCGGGGACAACTAATGCTCAACCTGGCCGATCTCATGGAGCAGCACAAGGAGGAGCTGGCCACCATTGAGTCGGTGGACTCGGGAGCGGTCTACACACTGGCCCTGAAGACTCACGTGGGCATGTCCATCGATGCGTGGCGCTACTTTGCCGGTTGGTGCGACAAAATCCAGGGCAGCACCATTCCCGTCAACCCCGCGAGGCCCAACAATGTGCTGACCTTCACCCGCAAGGAGCCCATCGGGGTATGTGGGCTGATCACGCCCTGGAACTACCCCCTGATGATGCTGTCCTGGAAGATGGCCGCCTGCATTGCCGCGGGCAACACCTGTCTGATTAAGCCCGCCCAGACCTGCCCGCTGACCGCCCTCAAGTTCGCCGAGCTGACTGTGCGGGCTGGATTCCCACCGGGAGTAATCAACGTGCTGCCCGGCAAGGGATCGGATGCGGGACAGGCGGTCGCCGATCATCAGCTGGTCCGCAAGCTGGGCTTCACCGGCTCCACGCCCATCGGCAAGCACATCATGAAGTCCTGCGCGGACTCCAACCTCAAGAAGTGCTCCCTGGAGCTGGGAGGCAAGAGTCCGCTGATCATCTTTGCCGACTGCGATATGGACAAGGCTGTCAAACACGTGAGTGGGGCTTTGCAAATGGGACAAAATATTACAAATTAATTTTCAAGATGTCGCTTTGAGTTATAGAAATTGGGAGTTCATGTCGTTTTTTAATAATTTTAGAAAATATTTCCTTAATTTTCTTGCCTAGAAAGAATTCTCGAAAATTAAAGTTTAACATTGATTTTCTGGATATACAAGTACATACAAAAGTATATTATATCTGTCATTAAAAAGCCTAATCATGATAGCCCAGTATCTCTTTCTAACGCTAAAGTTCCTTGAAGTCAAAGTTTAATTTGTTTAAAAATATATATTGTAAAGAATATTGTACAAGAAGATAAACAAGATTAGCTAACTCGAAAGAAAACAATAGATGATGATAGATTTTAGGGATATAAAGCCCTTTCGGTGAATATATTTCAAACGGTATTGATTTTATAATATTTGACAAGCAAACCCATGACCAAAAATTTAAGTAATATCAAAATTAAAACTTATTAATGCATCACTAATAACTTCTCTCTTTTTTATCCAGGGCATGTCTTCAGTCTTCTTTAACAAGGGAGAGAACTGCATCGCCGCTGGTCGACTGTTCGTGGAGGATAGGATCCATGACGAATTCGTGAGACGGGTGCTCAAGGATCTGCGTACCATGACCATCGGGGATCCGCTGAACCGCTCCACGGCCCATGGACCCCAGAACCACAGGGCGCACTTCGACAAGCTCCTGGACTTCTGCCAAAGGGGCGTGGCCGAGGGGGCGCAACTGGTGTACGGAGGATGTCGGGTGCCAGATCTCAAGGGTTACTTCTTCACACCCACGGTATTCACGAACGTCACCGACGACATGTACATTGCCCAAGAGGAGTCATTCGGACCCATCATGATAATCTCCAAGTTCAACGGCAGCGACGTGGACTCCCTGATGCAGCGGGCCAATCGAACGGAGTACGGCCTGGCCAGTGGGGTCTTCACCAAGGACATTGGAAAGGCCCTCAGCTTTGCCGATCGCATCGAAGCTGGAACTGTGTTCATTAACGTCTACAACAAGACGGATGTGGCCGCTCCCTTCGGAGGATTCAAGCAGAGCGGATATGGCAAGGATCTGGGTCAGGAGGCGCTCAACGAGTACCTCAAGACCAAGTGTGTGACTGTGGAATACTAAGAAAAACTTTTCAGTTAAGAAAAGAGAATGGAATCAAAGAAGGGCCAAGCCCAAGAATGATAAGACTTAATGTTTTGCCTAGCTCATAGTTATATGTTTGTACTGAACCCCTACCTATCTAATAAATAGAAAAATACAATACAAATTTATTTATTTCTCTGGTGAATTTTGAAGGCTGTGGAACCATAGCTTAAAAATAGTTTAAACCTTATAGAAAATAAAAAATACTTTTTCACAATGTGTTACTTAATTATTTTTATTATAAAAGTAGATATGTACTTAACAATATTTAAATAGAGGAAAGCCTACAAAAATATTTGAGTTTTGGTTTAAATATTTAAAAAAGATTTCGGAAATTACAAATATCTGAGTAAACAGAAATATTAGCTGGAAGCATCTTCAGACAAGTTAGTTAGTTAGTTGCCTTTAGGTACTTAATCACGTAAAGCTTCCTTATAAATATGTATTCCAATCTTAATTCATATCAAATATAAATTTATCACCTCTAACCGGTACTTACAAAAAGAAGATATTTTCTCAAGGTAATTTAATGATTAATTTGATACCCAGTGAAAATAAAGTCGCACCAAAGTCGGTGTCAGTCAGCTGAGTAGTGACGTAAGTGAAGAGAGAGAGAAAATATAATACGAGAATAAGGGCTCCCGCATAAATCAATCTTTAAACTCACTATACGAATAAACCCTTCCCCTCCTCTAATAAAATGAAGTTAAGCCAAGGCCTGTCGCGTGGTTGAAGTGAGTTTTGGCTGCGTTCACAATTTATATAACTTGACAAAACGACCGGCATCAGTTTCAAAAGGAACTTCAACCCAAACTCCGCGTTAAAGAGAAAATAATCAATAAGTATTATATTACCAGAACTAACGCAGAGTATCTCTCTTAGATTTCTCTTTACAAGAGTGCGCAAGACCCAAACGGATTCGCCGCATTTGAAAACGGTCGCTGGAATTGAAAGTTTGCCGCCTTCGACTTTGGCGGTCGCCTCTGGGACTATTGATAAGCTTCTGCGCCGATTGAACCGTATTCGTGTCGTTAGACTCGCGTTAAAACAGCGCATGAACTATCTGCGGGGAGATAGTTCTAGAACTTAGTAAGTTCTGGTAATATGAGCTGTGGCGTAAGCTAATTTTGGAGTCCCTTCTTGCATGTAAAATATACCCGTTTAATTGTACAGGATAGAATGCTACCAACCAGGGAAAATTAATCCGATCTGTGATCATACATTTTAAAAAACGTTTTAGGGAATTTTCCAACGAATTTGGTCAGCTTAGAAACATGATTTAGCAAAAAATTAAACATCATTAAAATTTATCTCAGAACTATTATGTTATTCTTAACATTTTCGTTTTGAATTGGTATTTTCTAATCACGAATGCATATTAGTAAACATGAAATATTCATTATATGTTGTTTAAAGATGTTGTCTCAATTTAAATATATTTTAAAGGTTTTAATAAAATGGTATTATACATTTGTAAGACAACTACAAATGTATAATACCATTTTATTAAAACCTTTAAAATATATTTATAGCATGTCTATTTAATAAGCTTAAAATTAGGAAAAACAATCCAAACAAAATTTGGTTGGAATCTGCGGCACCTAGACTCAAATAAATTGTTGATCAAAGGCAACAGTACGTATGAGTGATAATCTTTGAGCCCAATAACCTTTTCATATTTCTTGAATGATTAGGAGCTATTCAATTTCCATACCAATTTCTTAGACGCCTTCTTGATATTCGGTGGTGAACTTATACACTTGTGATTACTTCTTTATAATTTTTGGATATTTTTGATTAAAGAACACAAATTTAAGCTGTTGAACTCAATGCTCTTATTCAATTGATTGACCCTATTTATGTTCGTGATGTTGCAACATCTGTAAGCACCCCAGTTAGTTAGGCATTAGGCAGATAGCCTGCACGGATTGCAGGGTTTGGCAGCCACTGGATGGAACGAACTGCAAGGCACAATAGAAAAAGTAGCTGAAAGCTTGGCTGCACCACCCACTACCACCCCCTGCCCATCCTGCGTGGATGAGGTGGAGAAAGACGAGGGGGTGGCCACCCAGCAGGCTATCCGACCACCCAAGCTAGCTATTCCAGCTGAGCAGAAAGCTCCGAAAAGCTTAGGAGAGCTGGCGATTTTCCGCATGGGGGCGGTGGGCGCCACATACCGCTCAAGAGCGCCCCGAAATTGGCCGGACCCGAAGACGAAGACGAACCTAGACGAGCCCCAACGAACCAAGCCGAAACCCCATCAAAACCGAGAGCCCAGCTGCAAGCTGCGGCTACGATGGCACTATCATTGGCGTTTTAACTGTGGACGGTTGCTACTCGCATTCGCTGGCGGATTAACGGCACATAGATATACATATATGCATCTGCATATATACCATATTATCTGGAGCTATTATGTACAAGTCTGCGTAGAGGGGGAGCGTTTGAAGGCGAAAGAAAATCCATTCTGTATGTGTGTCATTGCAAATACCAGTCTTACGTATTCTCCAAACACCACAAATCTCGGTGGTTACATAAAAAAAAAAGAAAAGCCACAAGCATAAAATTAAATAAATAAAGTTATCGATGTGTTCGGTAGACAGTGATTGAAATAAACCAAGTACCCACCCGCAACGTATGCGAATCGAATCAAGTGCCCCCATATAATTATTGCTATAAATACACAGAAAGCTCGTTGTGCCAAGGAAAAAAAATTTTCATTGATTACGTCGACGTCTCGGGGCAATGAGGACACTGCGACACAGCAGGAAAGATATCCTTGTAAAACTTATATACATACTGAAATTCGATTTTTTCTTAGCTGGCTCGACTGCAACTATAACGAAGGACCCTAAAATAAAAGCGAATTCAAATCAAATTAGTAAAATGAAGTGTGCGTGTGTGTGAGTGAGTTAGTGAGTGAAATTGATAACTATTTAAAATGATATTTTAGTGAAAGTGAAATGGTATTTATAAGAATGACTAGAATGTAGTGTAAGAGGAAAGGTATTTAATTAAGATAGCTTTGGGTCAAGGACGTTTGGCTTGAATTGAAAAAACGCTAGTCCCATCGATTTCTAAGTATTGAAAACGAAGATCCGAATAGCCAGGAAAAATGCACTAAGCACCGCAAAGGGAACGAAATGATGCCTATTTGTGTATCCCCAGCTTTGTGTTTGTGCGTTGCCTACATTTGTGCGCTTTGCCCTTTTCTAGGCTAGGCACTCACATTCACACTCCCATCCACAGCCACATCCACATCCACATCCACATCCACAGTCACATTCAGCCAAACCAACCAACCCACCCACCATCACCATCCAAAGCCGTAGGAACAGAAATAGAAGCTATATAGCTATAGCTATACGGTGGGGCCGAGTCGAGTCGGGCGCGTTGCGCAATGAGCGCCGCGAAAAGACAGCGACGTCGGCAGCGGCGTCATCAGCTACAGAACAAAATGTAAGTCAAGCCAAGCGAATTTCTGAGTGTGAGCTCTACACTTCCATGAAAAGAAGAAAAGGGGGGCGGGACAAAAGTCCAAGTCCCTGCCATAAGCGTGCTGGCATCAACATCTTAAGTATATCTGACCTGGCGGTTTCGGGACATTGTCCATTGTGCGCCGTTGATTGCGAAAAAAAATGTGTTGCCTACCCTTGGGCGTCAGCCGAACAGGGTTGCCATTGCCATTGCGGTTGCTGCAAAAACTGCAAACCAATTCCCGGCGGTTTCTAGGATCGGATTTACGCTGAGCCCAGCGGGTACACACCATACCACACCACACTACCCACTCCACAAACCCCCCCCTTGAAACTGTCATTAAGCTGGCGCCCAGCTGTCAACTTTCATGGCAAGGACCCCTACCCCAAACCCTATCCCCATCCCAACCCCCAACCCCAAGCCCCAACCCCAAGTCCCAATCTCCACCCCCCGAAAAGGGAACAAATAACCTTCCAAGGAACACTTCCAGAATCGTTCTCTTCAACGCTTTCTGGCTCCCTTCGTTTTTGTGCGCATGCCCATAGCTGCTTGGTTTTGGCTTGCCGATGCTTTTTTCCACACTTGAGATTACATAACAGTTGGCAGAGCGTGTGGCTAAAATCGGCAGAGGTGACTTCCATTTGGTTTACGCTAGTGAGCTCATATTTGTCTAAAAAATAGTGTAAAAAAACTATTTAAAAATTTGGATAAACAGTCAAAACGTTTAACAAAGCTGAAAATATGGTTGTTTAGGAATAAAGTATCCCTGCGCCGAATCGCGGCCAAGAAGAAAAGCAATTTGGTAAATGGAAAAAAAGCTTGGTATGGCAAATGCCAAGTGTGTGAAAGGAAAATTTTACATAAGCAGTGAAAACAGCTATTGATTGGTTTACAAGCCCATTACTAGGAAAATACAATAGCAAAGAAGAAGATAATGCTAATCTTACATAAATGAAAATCAATATAAAAAAATTAACAGAAATAAACTTCAAGTCTTCTTCAGCAAACAATTATTTATAAAAATTTTAAACCAACTTTCTTTTTATATTTTTCAGTAACCATACAAATTTAGCGCAAAATTCTTAACAAAATACTGTTACAAACATTCAACAAAAAAAAAACCAAAAAAATGATGTACCAAAGCAGTTGATTAAGAAAAACTCACCCAAAATAATAAAACCAAAATTAACACCAAAAACATATATAAATAAAAATATATATATAATTCATTAATATTCAATAAGCGTTATAAACTTAAACTTAAACCCTAAGCTACAAAGAACTACACGTAACAAATAGTTTAACGAGAACTCGCTTGATAGACAAGACACCCCCAACAACCCGAGTGACAAGACGAATAAGTAATTCAAGTGAAATCAACAGCGCCAAGAAAACAAAAGCTTAAAAATGGCCGATAAAAAAATTGGTGAATACTATGCACCGCCGGTAAAAATGGGCAAGTGGGAGGGTTTCAAAAAATTCCTATGGAACAGTGAAACTAGCCAATGCCTTGGACGCACCGGTTCCAGTTGGGGTAAGTACATCAAACCAACTAAATCGCAAACTAATCATCAATCAAATGGCTAATTAAACAAAAGAACTTAGATGTTTGGTCTTATTTTTAAAAATATAAAATATGTTCTCTTTTTTTATAGTAATGCATTTTTTTTTGACTGCTTAAAGAAAGATATTTACATAATCATTTATTATAAAAAGCAATTTAAACCTGTTCTTCTGCACCCTTTGTAGGTAATAATGAAACTTATCGCTAGATATCAAAAAATTGGTTGCCCAAGATTAGTTCTTTCTGATAAAAACTAGACAATCGTTTTATCGTCAAAATATTTGATAAAGGTCATTACAGACTTTTACATTTAAGTATTTTAGACTCTTTTGTTGTGATGCAACTGTATACGCCCAAACGCGTTGGTACGTGGTGTACTTAGACCAAATATGAAAATCAATAAAGTGCCAATTGTCACATACACTGAAGGGTGTTCACTTTACTTGCTACCAACGACTACGTATTTAGCCACTTTTTCCATTTTGAGTACTTTATCGATTATATAATGGGAATCACCATGAATTAAAATGTATATTACTTATAGGTAGGGAAAACCATTTAATCAAGATTGCAAAAATTTTATTATGGCGCCGATTGACTTAGGTAACAAATAAGGAACATAGTTTATTGTTCTTTTTCGAATTAAGTAATATGAAAATCGATAAAGAGCAAATGACAAAATATGTGTGCTGATGCGTGCACAATTCACTTAAGTCACTTATCCCATTCTGAGTTCGTTATCGATTGCATAATAGTAACCCTTCAAAACGTATACATCTGAATATTACTTATCGGCTATATAAAACTTAATAATCATTGAATAAATTCGAATTTATTAATGAGTTACCATATAACTAAAATGTTTGCCCTCTTCTGCTTTGTAAAAAAGCTTAGACTAATATGAATGCCTTGTATTTTTAGTTTTTTTTTAAATTATTATCTATATTATTATTACTATATTTTTTTAAAGGGTTTGGTTATTTCTGATTGGTAAATTTCAGATAACTGTGCATTTCGAAAAGGCGGAACTGCCGCTTATAAAAGCTTATCAAAATATGAACAAATATTATAAGATTACCATATTATTATTTAATGTTATAAAAAGAGAATGGTAGTGCTCTAAAATGTTGTATTTTAATTGTATTTCCGATTTTATTGGTCACACAAACTTTATTGATCTAACATTTTAGTATATGCTAAATGGCCTATAACCCAGTTATTCTTTAATGACTAGCGATGTGAATGACACTTCGAGACATGCAATTCAGATTCGTTGAATAAAGTTCTCGAAAAAATCAATTCTAACCTCATTGCATCAATTTGTAGAGGGAGGTGCAAAAGCGTAAGGTCTCGTCTTTCCTCTGTGTGTAACCCACTTAAAACCGAATGTGGCTCTGCTTCTTCAATGAAACTAAGCCAATAAAGCCCTTTTCTCTTTTTTGTTAGGTAAACAATGACTGGATTGACCTTTTTTTAAAGGTATCAAAGGTATACCAAAGATTTGTTTCCTAACATACACACAATAGTAAATAAATCAAATCTATTGTCAAAACAAAATACTATTTATTGATGAATGTATACAAATCTCTTTATTTTCTAACGAAATCTCAGTCCAGTTTTCAATTGACACAATTAACATATCAGCAATTCAAAAAATATATATATCTATATATCTAGCACTCAATTATTGAAATCGACTTGCAACGCAGACGAGGCTATCAGTAAAACAATTAAATGGAAACAAAGCAATTTACACTGACACTTGAAAGTTAGCAAACCATCTGCTAAATAATACACCACAAGTTAAACGAAAAATTACTTATCTGCTAAAAACGTTGACCTTAAAATGGGTAACACCACAATTAGCAATCGAACCTTAAAAGATTTGCATAATATTAAACTTTGAAATTTAAAAGATTGCATCTTTTTTGTCAGACTTCATCAATGAACTTTATGCATACTTTGAGTTTCAAATATTAGTCTTAAAACCATGCATCTTTTTAGTTATACTTTAAAAATTAATAAACTTTTGATGCACTTAATTGAAAGGCAATTAAGCATAGTAAAGAATATATACATGAATGAGTGACAACGAAGGCTAAGCGTGAATTCAAAGCGGGGAAGTCTTTTATCAAGAGCACACAAAAGAGAGTATTTATATGATATATATGGTTATTTATATCGATAGATTACACTCGTGCCATTTTTATTATCGAATGTCGACATTTTATGGACTATCATAAAGTAGGAACTAAATTCTTAGGAAATTTTAATAACTTGTATTGTTATAATTTTGGTATTACGGCGGAAAGGACACGTTTTCAATCCAATATAGAATGTTTGAGATTAACTTTCCCGTCAGTATTTCTCTAAATCGGTTTTAATTATATATTATTTTGTTATTAAGTATGTTATCTTTGGTAGTAATAATATTGTTATTTTGGACTAAAAGTCCAATTGTAAACTGAAAGATACAAAATAAAAGTCGTTAACTTGCTCATTTTACAATGGTCTTAAAAATTGGGGATTACAACTTTACAAAAGCATAAAACCTAAAAAAGTTGTTTTTAGGTTAGGTTTTATGCGAAAAATTATTGTTTTTAATGAAAAGTGTTTAAAACCATCCATATGGTAGAGCCGATCTACCCAAACTATAAGAACTGGAGAATTGCGAATGAGAACGAAGACTCTAGTGATACACACAAAGTGGAAATTTATTCATTTCCTCGAAGTTCTGATAAACTTAAATCATTCTTTTTGGACCATTCTGTGAAATGTACAAAATAAACTTAAGGAACCCCATTTTTTCTCATCTCCTGCCTTCCTCTTACTTAACAATTCCAAACATGATGGTCCAAATAAAGAATATAAAAATAAAAAATGAAGAAGCAGTGAAAAAGCCGAATGTACAGGGCACAAAGAGAGAGAAAGAGAGCACCACGTAATGGGGGGTGTGGGTTCGGTGGGTTGGTGGGTGGGTGGGTGGGTGGAAGTAAGCCTACTCTTCGCTTGTTACAATTTTGCAGTCTAAAGTGCAGCTCGGTGGAAATGTCAAAGTTCAAGAAATGTACATATATAGAAATCAGAGGAAGGGGATGGGGGAGGTTTAGTGTTGGAAGCAGAGAGCGCCGATGAGAGCGCAAGCGGGCGGGAGAGCCAACCTGGCGTACACGTAACAGTCCCAATTCGCTCTAGATTGTCCTGGTCAGGTGTTTACACACACAAACAGAGGCCCACAAGTTAACCGTCAAATCAATAGGAGCAACAACTCTTCACCTGGTAACCGAAGGTTGCTCGTAGTAAAATTCACACCTATTTCTAAACTGCTAATAGGTATAAGTGATCCATCTTAATAAGTACAAGTAACAAAATAAGTCGGTGATTCTATTCTATTAGTCAGTTAGTCTGCCAAACAAGATATATCTAAGTTGATCTTAAAGTAGTACAAGAAGTAGTATCAAATAATTTCTTTATCTATAATAAACCTTAAGGAAACGGCATTACAATTGATTAATAAGATTAATAAAATTAAGATATATCTTTTATAAAAAATAAAGAAATAAATATATATCGACTTGATTATATTGACCGTCTGTCAGATGGTTGATCCTAAACATTCAGTTTATTTTTCTCATAGATAAAGAGGAAGTAAGGCTTAAAAAGTTTGTAGACTTTCAATTGAAATGTTTCGAAGCTTAACATTTTTTCCCACGATGCAACACATTTACACGACACATTTGTTAACCCCTACTTGCTGATAACAAACGACTCGCGTCAATTATCAAGATCATGATCGAATTCACTAATTTCGCACATCCCGTGTGAGCATTACAATGAGAATTTATGTTCATATTTACAAATCTCTTTATGTCAAAAGTTAAATGAAATGTGGTACTAAAAATATGAAAGAAAAAAATTGTTCTACATTGTTTGGATCTGCCACTAACCCAATTAATTGTCTTCAACTTGACAACCTCGTTTTTCTACACATGATTAAAATACTAATAATTATTGTAATACCTTGCTATTAAAATTAAACACAACTTAATTATATAAACTGTCCATTTCATCCCTTATGCTACATGAATCTGATATTTCATTTGTAATACCAATTGAGAGAATTAGCCATTTTAATTGATGTATCGATAAATAATAACACTCTTTTGAGCAATTATTGACTATTTTTCTTGTCCTGAATCTTTTTAGCGAAAATTCTTCTATTCTACATAATATTTTATGCGGCGTTAACTGGATTCTTTGCTGCCATTTTTACGGTATTTTACCAAACGTTGGACAATGAGAAGCCCAAATGGATGCTTGACAACGGTATTATTGGATCCAACCCAGGTTTGTAATAGAACCACTAACTACCTCCAATGGTTTAATTTTAAAATTTTCCAAAGTAACAATAAAACTTGGATTAATATAACACATTATCAAAAATTTTTATGTTAAAAGTGCGAAAAAAGTATCTTTAAAAATCAGGAAGAATATTTAAAAATAATTATATTTGTTAGAGCTTATTGTGGAAACTATTCTTTTTCGTTTTTTCTTTACATTAGGTCTTGGTTTCCGACCAATGCCCCCAGAGGCGAATGTTGAGAGCACATTAGTCTGGTACGAGGCATCCAAGAAGGATAATTATAATTACTGGGTTGAGGAGACTTCCCGTTTCCTGAAATGTAAGTAATCCTATTTGATCTACTTTTTATGAAACCTTAAAACTATACTTCTTAAATATTCTTTAAATATATTTTTTTAGTTTTAAGCAATTTGTTTATCTTAAAACAACATTATTGGTGTAATAGGTAATTAAAAAAAGGTTAATCAGCTGATTTTTAAAGAGATTACCAATTTGTTTAGATTTTTAGCAATCTCCAACCGAAGGATTTCTGCAATCCAATTTAAGCTTGAAAAATAATTCATTTTTGTTTTTACAAAAAAAATTGTTTAAATTTTAAACAAAAAGAAAGTCAAATTTGCTTCGACATTAGTAAATACTTATAATAAAACTACTCAGAATTTTTAAGAATTAACAAAACAGACGTTGTCCTTTCTGAGAGATTGATATTTAGGGATTGTCCCTATAAAAAAATAAATAATTAATTTTAGCATCGGAATCCGAAGCTATATCATTTATATTGATTTTAAAATGTAGTTTTTTTAATATTTTGATTTTTGAAATCCGACAATAATAAGATCACAGTAAGTTAAACTTGGTTCTAACAAAAGCAAATACGCAACCTTATTGCTAAACAGTAATAAATATTTATGCAGAAATGTAGGCTATATCATTCGCCAAAATCATCATTGGGCGCCGTTTTTTAACCGTGTTATGTATAATCCCTAGCTTACGAGGAGCTCGAGAAGACTAATCAAGTTAACTGCAGCTTCGAAAATCCCCCACAAGATGACAAAGTCTGCGGCATTGACGTCGCAAGCTTCGCCCCATGTACAGTTGAGAAGAGCTTCGGCTATCCTGTGGCCAGGCCATGTATATTCCTAAAGTTAAATAAGGTAAACGACCTCAAGCACTGGATAAATTATAAAATTTTCTTAACGTGAGGAAAACATTGCTATAGATTTACAATTGGGTACCAGAAATTTACAACGATTCAAAGACCTTGCCAGACCATATGCCCGATGAACTGAAACAGCACATCAAGGAAAAGCAAAGCCTGCGTCCCAATGAAGTGAGTTGGGAGAGAATATATTATTATAATACAACAAATTATAAATAATTATTTATTTATTCTTTCTATTTCTTCTTCAAGACAAATGTGGTCTGGGTCTCGTGCGAGGGTGAGAATCCTGCCGATGTTGAGAACATTAAAGCCCGTGACTACTACCCACGCATGGGATTCCCTCGTTACTACTTCCCGTTCAAAAATATTCATGGATACATACCGCCCATTGTCGCTGTTCAATTTACCGTTGAAAGTAAGTAAAATCTAAAAATATTTTCGGTACTTTTATTTTCGTAAAACGTTTCACTTTGACTGAAGTCGAAGAACTTAGTTCATTACATTTTCCCCTTAACATTCCGAAGTCCAACTAACATATAAGCCTCTACAAATTGGGTTATTAAACCAACTTGTATGTACTCCATTGTTTTTGTCTAAACGACACACAATAGCCTAAATTTTACGGTACAGTAAATATTAATAATAAAGTTTCTGAGGCAAAGTACAATAACAAATTTAGAACGAATGAGGAAGTGCGTCCTTCTAATTTTCTTTGTTTTACATTTTCTAAGCACTTCATTCGGTATATAATTGTTTTTATATATGGGTCACGAACAATTAAAATAGGCCTCAATGGGAAAACCTAATAAAAGAACATTGTCTAACTGGAAGCCGGAGAACCAAATCGGTTTATTAGGTCAAACAGGTCAAAAACTTTATTAACACTTTTATGACTGGAGATAATTGTCGATTTAATCACAATCCACTTAAACCAGTCTGACTGGTAGCATTAACATAATAATTAATTTATAGAAAATGTTTATGACATTAAATATTATTTATGTAATATGTAATTTGTGAACTTTACCTTTCAGCCGGCGTTTTGATCAACATTGAGTGTAAAGCTTGGGCCCGCAACATCAACCACGACCGTTCGGACAGAAGAGGATCCGTTCACTTCGAGTTGATGGTCGATTAAGAGATGCGTTAAGGAAAGTACATCGGTCATGAGGGATCGTCAGTATCAAGGAAACGGCCATCGAAGAATAAAAGAGAAATTGAATTAAAAGAACCGAAAAGAAATGAAAGAAGTATAGAAAAACCAGCAACAAAACCCACACACAAAACCGAAACAAGAAAAATGTAGCAGTGCATAAACAACTAGTTAATGCAATAAAAACATGCGAGATACAGCAGCAACCAAAGACAAAATTAAAAAATGAAGCTACAAGAAAATGAAAAACTTAAAGATTACAAAAAATCTAGCCCTATAAAGCAAAATAAAAAAAGCTAAACAAAATAAAAAACCTACCCAACGCTAATTAAAGAACACCCCCACACAGAATCACACAAAAAACCTTTATTTTTTAGGACAGTTTTATTTAGTTCATAATTTAGGCAGCAAATAAAAATTATCAGTAATAAACTTTTAAACAAAACCAAAAATAAATAATTTTCTTAAGAAATTCTTATCGGTTTGTTAGTGTCATTTTTGGAACAGGAACCACAAGAAACATATAAACGACAAACAGCGCAGCGAAGAAACCTTTAAAATGCAAAACATCAATTGTACTTAAATGATAACCGAATGACTTGAACATTTAAAAATTATTTATAAATAACAATTTTTGTGTATATATATATATGTATATTTTTTAATATATTTTAACAAAATATATATATATATATAAATACAAATTGTACAATTGGGGGACATATAAACAAATATATATATATGTTTATATATATATCTTTATACCCACACTTCTCTAGCCCCTCCTCGTCAGCACCCATAACAAAAAGCATTATATATTGCTTAGGATTCCGAAATATAATTTTGTTAAATTTGTTTTAAGTAAGCAGAACGCAGCATTTTTACGCATGAAAAAAGAAATGACATTACAAAGGCATAACACTCAATTGTTTGAATACTACATTTATAAAGAAAGAACAACTTAAATTGCAGATTCTTTAATAAAAAAGTAAGCAAGATCTGCAAATGACAAACTAAGGCGCGGCGATCTTAATAAAAAGGCATAATTGAAGAAAATCTGAAAAGCAAACCAAGACATATTTCAAATTAATACTCTTCACTTATTATTGAGAACCCCAAATCCAAGATCATTATTGGGTGAATCGCATGAAAGAATCTAATTTCAAGAAATATAAATGAAGCAAACAGAATAAATAGCTGAAATAAGAGTAATGAGGTTACTGGTTACAATAAAGATGAAGAACATATAAAATAAAAATATATTATGTATACAACACCACAAGAATAATATAAATAAATCCAAGTTGTTTTAACTACATAAAAAAGTCCGTTTCCATCTCATATAATTTACAGCGAATCCCATAATAAGAAATACCATAGTGCAGTCCCTCCCTCTTTTTCGAACAGAAAGTCCCATTTAATTAATTTGAACCATATTAATTTTTTTTGTTTACTCACAGACAAGCCGATGACCAGACTCGGAATATGATATAAATATAAATATAAATATTTGAGCCTCAACTATCTTAAAACAAAGCTGTCTATTTTCCCAAAAAAATACTCGAAAAAAAAGCTCGCAGCCGGCATAACAAAAGCTTAATAATTATCCCTTTTTCCATCCACTTTAACTAGTGTAATTTTTAAGAGTAATGTAAGGTGATGAGCCTATTAAAATGCTAAAAAGTTTTGCCAAAAAGCAAGAACAAAATGCAGAAAATAAATAACAAAATTGAATTTGAATGGAAAATTAAATAAACAAATAAATGTATTATGAGAGAATACATACTTTCATAAAATGAACTTTAACCGAAATATTAAAAGGACTCTGTTTGGACCAGAGATGGGAAAAACTAAAACCTTGTCCATTTTCATTACAAATTTGGTACACACACGCCTACATTTTTAAAAAGTTCTATCTGGCCTCAATAAGTGAATTTAGTTTCAACCATTTTAAGTTATCAAGGGAATACTTCTGAAGAAAATTCTTAAGAATTCAAAGGCACGCAGAATTCTGAGAAAATAAAATAAAATAATTGTTTTCTAAAATCTTTGCTAGTGCATGTTTTCCTAAGACTAAGCTTAACAAATTATAAAATGAAAGTAATTAGTTAAGTAGTATAATGAAATTACAGCAAAAATTGTCGTCATTGGACAAAACAAATACCTGTTGGGAGATCATTTGAAAGAACTTATTCGTTAATGTCCAGGTAACCGCCGGCAGAGTTAAAATTGAATTGAGCTAACCATCTAAACTTAAATGTTTATTTTTCATCTCAAGTTTTTCACGCACAAAATTAGACTTGAAGAAGACGTTTTATTTAGTTTTGTCCCGGCAAAGTGTGTTCCCCGTAAACCGCCGATAAATATTAATAGGTTATCTAGGGTAAAGAGATCTTGTAAACAAAACGAATAAATATTTTCCATAACAAAATATATAATAAACACATAAAAGAAGAAAACTGCCAAGTAAATGTTTGAACCCTATAGCTTACAAAAATTCAATTAAAAGTTAATTCTCTTCAGTCTCAGATTGGTCTCGCCTGTCAGCGGTTGCCATTTACTCCGAAAAAAATAAGATTACTTTAAAGACTTTCCATTCTTCACTAGCGGCAACTACTAGCACACAATTTAAATAAATTATATTTAACAAGCATATATATAAACTGCCATTTTTTATGTATGTAAAATAAAACGTAAAGAAATATAAAAAACCATTAAAATTGACATTTTTGTATGTAAACCGACAACCAAACCTTGACACAAACGCAAGGCAACAACAATTAATGTTCAAAAAATTTCAAAACGGTTTTTCAATAATTGTTTAAAGGACTTTACATAATCACATATTTATATGTCCAATAATCTTATTGAACTTCGCTACGAAAAATAGCAAATCAGGCCGCCGCCACCACTTCAGCAAAAAGAATTCCTTAACATGCAAGTTTTTTAAGATCTCCCACAGAAAAAGTGAGAAACACTGCGGCGTGTTTAAAAAAAAACCAAAAGATGCAAGGCAAAAAGACAAATATGAAAATGATTTAAAGAAAATTTGTTGACTTTTCTTTTATTTGCAATTGGTATAAATACTTACAAGATAAACGAAACATTATGGGAAAAATAGCGGCATTAGAAAAATAAAATGAACTAGAAAAATAAAAAGAAACTGTATTAAAATTAAGCTACATAGGTCTAAGCATATATATACATATAAATATATGCAAATGTTATATACATAAATGGTAAACAAAATGAAGAAACAATGGAAAATTACAATTAAGTATGCATACATTTATGGTTTTTGATTTACAACAAACACAATAGAATAAAATAAATAATTTAACAAAATCCCATACACGAAAAATTAGCAGAAGCTTAATTAATTTAGTTTACGAAGAAAACAAAAAAAAAGGAAAGCTCTAATTCATAGTAGTTACTAAATATGTATACTAAAACAACAATAACATGTTTTAGTTGAAAAGATCATAAATCTGAAAGGAAGTTATTCGATAAAGAAATTGTTTTTGTTGTCTATTTTAGAAAATCTGAACATTCAAATTGCTTTAATTAATGTTAAACAAATCCTCTATAAAATCACAGAAAAAAAAGTAAAAATGTGGGTAACAAGACGAAAAACAAACACTGCTTTTTGTATTATTTAAGTTTAACTATAAAAATATAAATATTAAAAGGTCATAAAATATGTAAGCTGTAATATTAAATGGAACTTACATCAAGAAGTAAATGAACATCAACGGAAAATGGAAGAAGGAGAACAACCAAAAGCTACATAAAACTTGAAGAAAAACCCTAAAAACAAAGTCATGTACGAGTAACGAAAAATGAAATGTTTGAAAAATTTTACTGAATTCAATAAAAATATTATGTTGATATGGAATTAAGTAATTCCAAATAAACAAAAAACAAACACAGATTGTGTTTTTATTTGTTGTGTATTTTTGGGTACGTTTCTTTTTTTTATTTATTTTCTACAACGATTATGAGTATTACGCAAGCGAATAATTAACTTTGGATTGACACTTGACTGAGAAGCATTACGTTATCAAGAACGAGTTGTGGTAATGCAAATTCGAATCGGAACGTGATAAGATAATTAGCTGTCCATCGCTGCAGGTGGAATCCATCAAACAATATGGAAAGCAGATGCAAACAGAATTCAGGAAATCAAGTTAGTAGCTAAATACGCCCAAAAAGATCGACGTCTCAGCCTTGCGTGTTGAAAAATATCGAAAAATTAGACATCTCGTTGTCGCCTATTAAAGAGGTATATAGTTATATAAAAATTAATGCTACATATGACTGGATATACATAACTATAATTAATTGCGCTGCTGGGTTCAAGTCACATCATAGCCAGAGCTCCGGCGACACGTGTATAAATTGCGGATCGCACGCTTGCTACTTTTCAAACGATCCCAAAATGTGTAGCGTTACGTTCGACGCGGACGTGGTTGCTCCACCCAAACACCTGGACGCCCCCTTCTTCGAGGAAGTTCTAGAGACGGCTCTACGAACCGCGCGAGTGAAATTGCTATCCATACATATTCGACTAGGCAGCAGCACGGGCGAAAACTACTGCAGTCAGATTTACCGAGCGAAAGTATCCTTTAAGCGTCCTGATCATCCGGAGCAGGAGATCGTGTTTATTGTGAAGAGCATTCCCCACCTAGATTCAGTGGAGTTTATTAATGATCTGCAAGTGTACCTGAAGGAGAAGATCACGTATTACGAAGTTCTGCCCCGGCTGGAGCTCATGATGCAGTGCAAACGGCGATTCGGGCCAAAGTGAGTGGTAACTTAGGATAATAAAAGGAATATTTAATGTGTACTTCTAAAAGTGTATCTAAAAATTGTACCAAAATTAAGAAATGCTTATAAAAAAGCTTACAAAGGCGTGACATTTTCATAAAGTAGACATGTATTTCTCCCACATTGAAGGATATTTTTTATATACATAAAGAATTTTAACGGTAAAAAAAAATTTTAAATCCTTTTATCTCAAACAGGAAGTCAGTTTTCTAAATTAACGGCAATTGATCTAAAATGTATAAAAATAGGTGCTTTAAAAATATTGGGATTTGTAAAAATGAAATAATGAATAATGAATAACTCAAAGAATAAATATTTTCTATTAATTTTCGTTAAGCTATGAAAATTGTAGTTCAATTTTAAATTATTTTTGTAGCAATTAATATTTTTATTAGTGAGGTAATGCCAAAACAGTGTTTCTAAAATGTATACAAATATTTAAAAGAGTATAGTAATATAGGGAACTACTCCTACTTAATTGATTCTTCCGATAAGAAACACATAACTATACTGATACATTTCTTATCCGCAGACTTTACCAGTGCATAAAACAACCTGAGAACACACTTGTCTTCGAAGATCTGGGCCAGCTGGGCTTTGTGATGGCCTCCCGAGAGGAAGGCTTGAACGAGGATCACTGCCAACTGGTCATGGAGCACTTGGCGGAGTTTCACGCCACTTCAATGGCCCTGGCGGTTCTGGTGAGTTGTTTTAAAGGGAGATAGTCTATCTATACTTAATCAAACAATTTTGGACAACACAGGATCCCCACATCTTCGATACCTATACCGATGGCATGCTATCGCCGCGAGGACTTGAAAAAGACAGTTTTCTGATGCAGTTCTTCTCGGGCAATGGCAAGGAGTTGCACAGACTGGTGAACTCGTGGCCTGGTTTTGAACGGATCGCCGGAAAGATCGGCAAGTACATGGAGAACCACCGGGCTAATTTGGTACGTAGTCAGGCGCCGTTGGAGAAGGAGATCAAGGTACTGAACCACGGTGACCTGTGGGTCAACAATATGCTGTTTAAGTACGACGCAGCAAAGCGTCCGCAGGACCTCATCCTCATCGACTTTCAGCTGAGCGTGTGGGGCAGTCCGGGCATTGACCTGAACTATTTCTTCTACACCAGCCTCTCCCTGGAGGTACTGCGTCATAGGCGACCCCATCTGCTGCGCTGCTACCACGATCGACTGGCCAAGACACTGCTCGATCTTGATTTGGGCGTCCCAGTACCCAGCTACGACCAGATCCTGGAGGAGGTTCACCGCCGCGAGGCCTACGGCTTCTTCGCCAGCTATGGCATCTTCCCCACTATCAGCCAGGATAAGACCCAGACCGCCGACAACAATCTGGAGAGCTTCAAGGACGCCGACTTCGCCAAGCAAAAGTTTCGTCAGATGTTCGAGTCACGCCGACTGGCGGAGACCCTCCGCTATTCGCTACCGCACTTTGAACGCGCCGGCGTCTTGGATTGAGTAATTACTCGTTTGCCACGTTCAACACGCATGCTATTTGCAATATAAGTACAATTATCTTCAATTAAACAACTGGCTATTATAAGGTTATTAAGCTCTTGTAAAATTCCATAGTTTAGGATTAAAGTTGTTCAAAACAAAATAATTAAAATCTGTTTGCCTTATGATTTTGATGTTCCGAAAATTTCTGTCTTCCAAATTTAATGCACATGGGCTAACTTTCGATATGCCTGGGTTCTTTATATTATGGGGGCAATTACACTTAGTAAGGTTAAAGCTTCTTCTTCTTCGAAGAAAACGCAAATACTATTTCTTTCGCTATGCCAAAATGATATGCAAAACTGTCACCTTTATTATTAAATATTTCAAACCGAAGTTGTGAACCTTTTTAAATTTTGTGTCACTCTCGATTTCTATATAACGGTAATTTTAAAAGTAAAAGTAATTCCACCAAGGTGGCAATACTGCACAACATTAACGAAGTTGCCATTATGTGAAATATCGATTAAGGTTCAGGGATGCCAGTTCGGCTAAACTATTTCAATTCTAACGTTATTTAACTTATTTTTTTCTTAAAGGTAATGAAAAACATAAAATGTGTATTTGAACGTGATTTACAACTTTTTTAATCATGTTAAATTTTGGAAGATAAGCAAATATTATTAATTTTTAAGTTGGTCGATATTATTCGTAATCACAACACCAAAATTTATGGATTTAGAAAAACTTGAAATTTTAAGAGGTCGGAGCTGTTTGGAACTCAGGTTTCCAAAGAATCAACAGCTTCAAAGTTTCTGACAATTGAGTTTCTATGGGACTGCTGGAAAACAGCTGACCTAAATTCAAAGGTTCCGCTTGTCAACTATTCATGGAACACCCTGTGCGCTGCTAACGTTATCGATAACAAATTGGCCGTGTTATTACGTTCGGTTGTTTGGATTTATCTATCTAGCAGCCTGGCCACACTATTCACCAGAGCTGAAGGAAAAAAGGGGAAAATAAAAACTAACTCGGACGAAGCAACAACAAGCAGAAGTTTCGCCAGCGGAGTGAACTGAGCAGATTGGATTGGAAAAACGCAGCACGACCTTAAACAGATCGGCATTCAATATGTTCGCCAGCAAATTGTTGCTATGCTCGGCCCTGCTGATGCTAAATGGCGCAGGTGAGTGATGGGAAAACTATGGAAACCCTTTATTTTCGCAAGCCAAAAAAAAAAAAAAACTGCGTCGCGCTGGAGGCCTTTGTTCAATGTGCTTATTCATCGCAAATTATTTATATTTGTCGTTTACTCGTCGCCCCACGCTTGCCGTCTCGCTCGCGCTCACGTAACCAGCTGGGGCCAGACCGATTGTAGTGTTTTATCTGCAAAAAAAAAGGTTTAAATAAAATAAAAAGGCAAGGGGAGTACGAGCGAAAAAGAGTTTCGGAGAGTCGCGAACAAAGGGAATGGAATGTAACTGCAGTTATTCAGTTTTATCCGCGTTTTTGAACCTTCCTTCGTACCCACATATGTACACATACCTATGGGTTCGGGTTCTAGTGGGTTCAAAATGGTGGCTCTTACCGTTGTTACGGCCCCCAGGTCCCTTCCCCACCCCTCTTTTGGCACCGACTAGTGCATACTGCATCCCGAGAATAGCTAGATAAAGCCATACATCCCATACATCCCGCCATCGCCATGCAGGCCCATTCTATTTATCATCGCTCTGCCTTCGCCTCCCTTCGTCAGCTATATAATTACACTTGATTCTCGGCAGCTTCTAAATTGTTATTTATTTGCCCAACTCGCTGGCCCATTGTTCTCCGCTTATCGCCCATGGGGGCGTCTTTTGTGGACGGTATTACCCCCTGGTACTGGCACTACTCCGCTTCTGGTTGATGTCATTTGCAGTCTCCGATTTCTAGTTCTTGCGGTCTGGGCATGGCTGCTATTTTTCCACTCCTAATCTCCATAGGCCGGGGTATTTGCATTTGATTTCACAACTACTTAGGTACGTCTATAATGTATGTAGATCCCGCATGTGGCACACATTAGTTTACATGTGCGATAGTCTTGCTGATACCAATAGAATCGGAAAGTTTTAGGAACACCAACAACATGTTGTGCAAAATAATTAAATTAAAGACCGCAAAACTTATCAGGGGGTTAGAATCCATCAACAAAAACTGTAGACCTAAGCCTGAAACTGAAAAGATGACAACACTATGATTCATTTAAGCGATTATATATATAATATTAACCATTTGGTTAACTACTAAGTCCATCCAGCCACTGCAATCACACATGCTTATCCATAAAAAATCAAATGACTTTCAAAACTTGACCTTCACGGGAAAATTGAAATAATAAAGTACATACAACGAACGAAAAAAGTGTGAACTATGTCCTATACTATCGGATTCCTCTGTTCCTTCTAAAAAACCAACACTTGCACTCTTCCTGCATGGCAGTGGAGAATAAATCTTATTACCACATGCGATTTATTTTCCCAGCATTTTTCCCTCTTCGCCGGAAAAGTGTATTACATGTCTAAGGCGCGACACGCCCCTTGTCTGCTGTCTTCTGTCTGCTTTCCTCAGTCTGTGCTGTGTGCTTGCTTAACTTGCATTTAAAGGTCATCTCTCTGGACTGCATTACCAAACGGCATTGAACTAGAACGGGGGGCCGTGGGTGGATCCGTGACCGCACATTGAATGCTGAGCTTAAAACAGATTCCATGTGAAAAATGAATAGGTATATAAAGTAAAACACTGCTTCAATTAGTGTATGACTCACTTATACCGATGGGGAAACAACAACACGTTGGACTTTGATTTGTTTTTGAAATACGAGTAGTAAAAAGAAAAGCAGAAAAGCTACATAGATAAAACTGAACTTTGTGGCTGGAAAAGTGCCTTCTTTTGTTAACTTTATCATCAATCGAGCAACGCAACCATGGTACGGAATGACATTCCATTCTCAACTTAACTCGTATATTCACTTTAATATTGTCAGCATATATACACATCTGCAACTGGTGACAACTTGTGCTGCTCACCGCACATATCATTCGATTCTATCCTTATCACTCTGTGAAAACGGAAATAAATTATTCATTCAGTGCAATATGACTCACACTCATGGTTACTGGTTAAGAGATTCGTTAAAATGAAACATAGGTTATGCAATGATAGCAGATCGTTACACATATTCCAGATTTAGTTCGGAAGATCTAAAATTATCGTTTCCATTAGAATAGACAGTTTTTAAAGCTGCCTCTAGTTTCAAAGGGTTTATTTGCAAAAAATCTAATTTATTAAACAGACATAAAATTTTAAAATTCGTAACCCTTTTTTTTCAGTGCTCTCCCAAACATTGATTGGTTTGCCGGGTTTCAAGACTCCTGAAACGACTTCGGAACACCCATCAACCAACAGCACAACCGCATCCACCTCAACAACAACGACTTCTACAACTACAGAGAAGCCAATCACCACCAGTTCAACATCGACGATCCCGCCGACCACCCCCACAACCTCCACTGAGCCACCAAAGACGACGACCACACCAGCACCAGCGCCAACCACGACCCATGCTCCTCAACCTTTTCCGGCGCCCTCCGTGGGCACTTGGAATGCCTCCTGCATTATGCTCCAAATGGCAGCCCAGCTTAACTTCACCTACGAGGATAAGAGTAAGGAAACATTTAGAATTTAAGCATATTTAACGTTACTTTAAGTCCAAACAGCGTTTTCAAAGAATGTTTTTCAAAGCTTGTAACCTAACTATAAAAAATGTTCTGTCTCCAAGACATTATTGTTGTCTTACATTCTTGCAGACAGAACTATGTGCAGAGAAACCTGACTAAAGAAAAATACTTATTTTTTCTTCAGATGGAAACCTTACCCACGGTCTTTACAACATCCCCAGCAACGCCACAGTTGAAGACAAAGAGTGCGACAGACCGACCATCCAGAATGTTCATCTGATTTGGGGACCCAATACTTCCAAGCAATCGCTGCTGATGTATTTCGACAAGAAGAACGACACCACTGTGCTCTCCTCCATTCAAATCCATCTGACCTTGCTTGCTGAGGACTTCCCCGATGCCAAGGGTATGTAGATTATACATTTTTGTATAAAAAGATAACTTAAGTAATCTTGATATTGCAGAAAATCAAACGCTTCAGCTAATTCATAGGAGCGATGGAGAGTTCAAGACTCCCGAAAAGATGTCATACCATTGCACACGAGTTCAGAAGTTGAATCTGACCGAGACCATCGATGCTAAGGAATTGATTGGATGGATCAGCGTCAGTCAAGTCCAGGTGGAGGCGTTCCGGGCCACCAACGCCACTGGATTCTCAACCGTGCACGACTGCGATAGCTCTGAGACGTCTGACGTAGTGCCCATTGCCGTTGGAATTGCCCTGGCTGCACTTATTCTGGTCGTTCTAATCTCTTATCTGTGTGCTAGGCGTCGCTCCACCTCCCGTGGCTACATGAGCTTCTAAGAGAAGGGCATCAGCTTATTTTGGGGCAGGTTAGGAATGGAATTGAAGGAGAACGGAAGGCAAATCGTTAGAGAGAAAATTAAGATTGATTTTGATAATTGGAAGCTGTCTGTGAATATGAGAAACGATCCATTTTGTTTTGTTCCTTTTGATTTGTAGAAGTTGAAGTGGTTTGTTTTGTCTAGGAACGAGAGAAAGAGGGAAATAGAAAATCAGCAAGCATAATGTTGGGTAAAGAATATCAAAAAGTACGATCTATAATGCTGTTAATGTGTCTGTAACTGTCAAAACTTTGTATTGTGAAATGAAATTATTTTTGATTTGTCGATTTGACCGAATTTTCTTGATAAGAACAGAACACTAAATTTTAAAATTGCAATAGAAGCACATATTTTACTCCATAAACCAATCACTTAAATTTTACTAGCGTGTCATTCAAATAAGGTGAAATCGAGCGAGGACAAGGTTATGATGGTGGTTACGTACTATACGCCATTTGACGATACCAAGGCGATAATTTTCAATCCAAGCTGTCGAAATTTTAAATTTTCAAATCTTATAATATCAGAACACAAAAATGTATGTATTACTGGCCTTGAGAGCGTAATAAAGATAAAAATATTCAAAACCAAACTAAATATGTTAGGTTTAAATGGATTAAAGACGGATTTTCAGATCGATTGAGGGATAGTTGAGAATTTCGATTATTGTCAGTCGAGATTCAGTGATGTGATTCGGAAGACATTTGAGGGAATCTTCGTAACCATATACAAAAGGTTTAAACAATCTTAATTTTGCTACCTTAAAAAAATCTTTCAATCGTGGATTAAACAGAGTTACTTGCTCGCTAATGGTTTATTAATTGTACAGACTTGTCCCTTGATATAACAATAAGTTAAAAGGATGTTTTTAAATGGGCAACAAGCTTTCAGCATTCATTTCCGCATCATCATCTGAATCGTCTCTGCTCTGCTGTGCTCTGCCAGTTCGAGGACGTTCTGCAGGAGGTCCCAAAGGATCGAACTGCTGAACTGTAAGCAAACCAAAGTTAGCTTACAGAAGATCTCTAATAGGGTGACACAACTTTACCTGAATACGTGGCTGGACTCTGCGTATAGGTCATGCCTTTGGATATGTCGCTGTTCTCCTGCAAGCGTTCCTCATTGGACTGCCTGATGGCTACAGGATAAGATAGAAAATATATGAGCTCAAATATATACTGAGTAATATATTATTCCTTTCAGAGTAATGTTCATCAACTTACTTCGCAGGCGGCTGCTATTCGAGGCCGCTGAGGAGAGGCGCTGTTGCTGGTATCGGTGCTCGTTCTGACGTTCCTGCTGCTGCTTTTGTAAGCGTGCATATTCCAGGCCGTACCGCTCGTGCAAATCTCCCAGACCCAGCGACTTGGTCACTTGCATCAGGGCCCGTACGCACGTGAGGTTGTCCGGAAAGCGAGCATGGATCTTCTGGAACATACCCAGATACTGCTTGGGCGGCAGATAGGAGTTACGAAAGCAGCTGGCAATACGTAGCATCAGATTGGGATCGTTAGGATCAGCCAAAACCGCCCGTTCGTAGTAATACAGCGCCTTTTCCGTGGCCTGCAGCTTGATGTAGTAGGAGCCAATGCTACTGGCGATATTGATGTCGCTCATGTTTATGCGATACGCTTCGTGGTAGTACTGATTGGCCTCCTGGTGGTCCTGAATCTGCTCATAGAGCGAACCTACCTTCTCGAACAGGCGCGAATCGATGTCCGAGGCAGAGATGCCGAGCACCTGGAGGTAGGCCTGCAATGCAGCCCCCGGCGATGCGTTTCCCTGGAACCCACCACCCAACCGGCGTTCCTGCAACTTGGCAAGCTGATAGAACACATGGCTGTGCTGCACTGAATGGGGCATCATTAGCTGGGCCTTCAGCAACTCGAAACGCTCCTCAGCCAGCTCGAAATCCTGCTGTGCCAATGCCACCAGGCCGAGATTGTAGTTGGCCTCAAAGTTCGTAGGCTGGAGTTGCAGTGCTCGCTCCAAACGATCGCGGGCTGAGGTGAAGTTCTGCTTCCGGAGGTCCACTATGCTGGCATTGATCAGAGCTAGGGCGTTGTTTTCCAGCGCTCCGATTTCCTGAAGCTGGTTAAGACACTGTGTGGCCATCTCCAGGTTGCCCAGCTGAAAGATAATTTTAATGATCTTGAGTCCTTATGAATAGAACTGATAAGTCGGTCTCTCTATTATGAATCATAAAGCATAAATCACACTTAAAGTTTTGATAATTATAACGCAATTAATAATAACTACTTGCCACTGTTCACCACAATCATTTACGGATGACTTTACTCTAGTAAATATATAGGTCCCAAATGTGAAATCCCTTGATAATAAGATGAGGGGCAGATTTTGTTTTTCCCATATGCACAACTTACACTTATGTAAATGAAACTTAGGTTGGTCAGAGCGCTGGCCGTCATAGATCCCTGACTTTTGCGATCGTACATTTGCAGCGTTTCAATGGCTTGATTTACGTCATTTTGTCGAAGATAAACTAGGGCCTTGTTCAGTTCCAGCTCGTTTGCCAGCCATGCCAGATTAGAGGTCTTGATGATCTCAATGCACCAATTGTATCCTAAAAATGGGTTATAGAGATTTAAATTTTAAAACAGAATCAAAAACATATCCTATGATAATGGTGTCCACAATTGCTCACCATCATTATAATTCTCTTCGATTAAGGGTGAGATCAGATCTACAATCATTGTGATGGATCGTTTTTCGGAATTTCGACGTTGACTGGTGTACACGGCTAGGTCGTCTTTCTTAAGAGCTTGGAGAACTGAACGTTGCTTTGCCTTGGCCGAAAACTTAACTGACTCCTGGACTTTTTCGTAGCTTCCGCCACCCTCTGCATCGATTACTGCCACATCCGCGCCTCCACTTTCTTGGTGGTCTGAGGACTTGTCCATATCGGGATCCCCAACTTGACTACCCTGATCGGTCTGCTGTTGCAGCTTGATAATATTGCTCTCACTCCCCAGATCGGTTTCCGTTTCTCCGGGCTGGACATCGCAAAGACTTCGAAAGGCCGTCTTAATCTTCTCCACGTCGCCCATGGCGTAATAGCAAAGCAGCAGGTGGATGCCACTCTTGATGTCCGCCCGCTCCGACATGATGAATTCAAAGCTGGAAGCCGCATCCGAATAGGAACCCATGCGGACAAAGAGGATTCCAATGTTCTCACGGATCTTCAGCCGCAACTGGCTTAAGTTCTTTGGCACCGAATCGAGGGCCATGCGGTACATTTTGACCGCCTTCTGGTATATACCCATATTGTAGTAAATATTACCCATATTGATCTTCAGCTGGTTAACATGCGGAAACATCTTGTTCTTGGTCATGATGCTGTAAGTGTTGAGGGCCTCGATGTGCAAATCATTGCGTTCGTATTGCTCCGCTAGATTGAAGAAAACCTGTAATCGACATTTTCAATTGGGATTTTAAGTGATCATCTTAGTCCCTCTCACCGCATAAGTCAAATCAAAGTTGTGGTATACATTCTCGCCCTGCTGGTCCCGAAATCGATGCAGGGTTCGGTCTAAGGAGAAGGCTTCCTTGGCCTTATTTAAGGACTCGGCCAATGCCGATTTTGCCTCAGAGTTCAGATCTCCGCTAGATCGAGCTGCAGTGCTTTGCCAGGCCAACACAATGGACGATTCCAAGAGCTTCACAATCTTGCCCTCCAGGTTCTTATATTTGATCTGAGGACTGTAATTATTAAGCAGTTACATTATGTGAAAATATAGTTTTTATCATAAGAGAGTTATAAGTTGTCAGAGAGTTTTTAAACCTTGTGGTTGCCGCCTGAGCTCACAATCTAAAAAACAATTCTGTAATCCTGAGTCAATGCTATATTCTGCAATATTAACTCCATAATTCTCCCTGATACTTAGTAACCCCGTGGCTGACAACAGATTCATTATGACCGTAAGGAACTTCTTAAAAGTTTTGTAGAATGGATAGCTACTTTTATCCGGGGAAAGGAAAAATATATCTTTATGTCATTCCACACCAAAATACCACGTAATACTTTGTACAATTCGTTCTATAACATAATAATAATATTATTATTATTTGATTTTTTGTTTAGGTCTTTTTTACTCCTTAGACATCTTATACAATTGGCTGTTAAACATAACCTTCTTAAGGATTAATACTTACCTAATCGTTCATAGTAAAATTTTGGTTTATACTTACTTCACTTCCTTGGCGGCATCCACAGCGTTTGCAGAGGAAAGAGTTTGCTGCTTGGCCTTCTCCAGGAAAAACTGGTCAAACCTTTGACCAGCAGACCCGCTATTGGCGGCATAGCCAACAGCCCGGACTGCTGTCGATGGTCTGGCCAGACCTGATTTATCACCTCCTCCTGTCCGACTACTAACCAGATTGCCCCTCTAAATTAGATTCATTATACTAAAGGAACAAAAATCAAATTTTAGGCTAGACTCACCGAAAATAGCTGCGATGTGGGCGGTCTGGGCCTGCCCGCAGCCGTTGGAGGAGGAGGAGGAACTGCCTCTGCATCCGCTCCAGCTTCTCCTAATCCTTGGTTCTCATTGGCACTGCTTTTTGAAGCCATTTTTATCAATCAGTTCCTATAAAGTTCTGTGTTCGCGGCATTAAAGTGAATATGTTTCTAAAAAATTGACAGTTCTAGGGGTTGGTCTTTGTTTTGGTCGCGTTTCCTTGGTGACCAAAACTCACGACTTCCATGAACACCTGTGGTAAAATACCAAAAGAACTACTAGTCATAAAACAAAGTAGGTTAGGTATTCTTTTAAGAACAATTTAGAAAAATAGTAAGTTTTATTAAGTTTAAGTAACCTTCAATATATAATAGACCTTCATCAAGCTTAATCGTTTCAAAAACTTACCAGAATATGCGAACGTGAATAAAGTAGAATGTTATATCACTGTGGACGGCAACGTAGTTACGAAGTGCACCGGGATAGTATTTCTTAAACTAAAATTAATGCATACCAAGGCTTTAAAAAAACAAATTGGTTTCGGATAAATGCCGTGAATTTTATTTTTAATAATCACTCTTTGCCCCAAAATTTGATATTAGGAATATTTAATATTAAACTTTCCTGCAGAGGAAAACAAATGTCAGAATCTCCTTTATATTTCCATCTATTAATTCTTTAAAGGTGATATACAAATAGGACAGAATTATGTTGATTACATTGTCAGATTAATTTACACGTATCATTGTTACCATTGAATAATGTAAAAAAGATATTGTTATTTCTTGATTTCTCACCCTTTAAAAATGGATAGCAAAGTTTTATAGGCTCAAAATGATACGATATTGTATAAGAACGAGAATTCTGATTCATTTTTTGTAGGTGTACCTCCTTACCGCGCCTAAAGGTGATACACAGATAGGGCGGAATTATGTTGATTACATTTGCCAGATTAGAGCAGACATAATCAATCTCAGCGATTGCCCCGCTGACTAAATGACTGACGGACTCATTGAGTGTCGCCCAAGGCGTGGAACCAAGCAATAGACACCTGGAAGTGGGCAACGTGAAAATCGCGCTGACACAAAGAGCGACGTTTGATTAAGAGAAACGCCTTTGGCAGTCACCAGGACACGACACCCCATCTATAGGTATGTGCCTCATCATCCTCATCCTCATTCGCTTTGTGCCGCTGCCAAATGCAATCAGATTACACTTCGTTTGGCGCTCGAGTCCCTTTTTTTCATTTTTTTCTTCTAATTCTGCTTCAGCTAAATTGTCAGTGATAACACAAGGCAAAGAAATGGAAGAGTCCAGACTATAAAGTCGAGTGGGTAAATATTATGAGGAGGTTCCCCACTAAATATCAAGTATACGACACGGTCACCCAGCGCATCTTCTCCCGAAGTGCCCACAGCTAGGTCGGGACTGAGAAGTGATTCATATCTAACGCACAACCATATTATAATTTGTTTCACCTCCGGCTGTATTTCATAGTTACACAGTAACATCGTAAAAATGTCGGATACAATGGTGAGGGGTTATCCCGCACATCTGCCCATATATGCTTATCACTATTTTCCTCTTTTTCGTCTGTAAGCATTAACTTGCGTAGTGCGTAAAGTTTCCTGAAGCTATGCATCTAAAGGATATGCTGAGTAGGACACGGTGTTTATGCTGAGCATGAAACTAAACATCTTGTGCTATTTTTGGGACACAGGAGCTGAAAACATATATTAGGGCATATTAACCATAATTTTTTGGATCCGAATATAAGATTTATAATTACAAAATAATAGTTTTGAAATAAAATATAAATATTTTTACCGGTAATCACGAAAGAGTTTAATTCGAAAAAAGCGGAACGGAATTCAAGGCAAAAGTTAAAAAATATTTTCAAAAGAGAAGAGCTGGAGGTTCCGATTCCAAAAGCCTTAAAAAGTTCGACCACGTTAGAAACTGAAATTGACATCTTCGCCCGACGAAATCTTAGAATTAAGATCGTTCGTTCGTAAAATTTAAAGTACTTTCTTGCTGAAAATATTTTTACCTTCCTAATCTAGGTGAAGGCAGTTGTCATTTCATGTGAGCGTGTCGCGCAGGCTAAGAGCGTGTCCAAAAGGCCAGAAGCCGAGCCGACCACCTACCAATAAGAGTTTGAGTTTCTGTGTAAAATTTACTTTAGAACAAATTAAAAGTTCAAGTTTTCTGCCTCGGCGAAGCCCACTGAGCGTGTGAAGTTTTACAACCGATGGCCGAAAGTTTTCCCTCCCTATATCGCATGTGAGTGTGGGCGGGATTGCACTCAATATTGTACTTTGCCTTGTACTTTATGCGCCACCGCACAGTCATTAAAGTTGGAATGGAATCGGGACGGTTCTGTGGTCATCAATCCCTCATGTTGGCCCAACTCCATCCCCCTGGGCTTCGAAAGTTTTCGATTGTTTGTCATTGTGCCCGAATTCTTCAGTCATTCTTTTCCACCAATCGGGGTCATGTGGTACTCCTGCGCTCAGTTGGTATTTGGCAATTACCAAGGGGGTACCCAGATGGTAAAGGGATAAAATTCCGTACAGCATGGATCCCCATTCATTTTAAAATTATCATCATTAAATAGTTTGTAGAAATAAAAAGAAATTATTATTAAATTATATAAGGGATATAATTTCGGACCCCCAATCATTAAAATTAAATTATGTATTAGAATTCATTCAGATGGCAGCTATATGATCATATGATCATAAATAATAATTAGGAATAACGAGAAACTAATGTGTTAATATACTGTTTTTTCTCTGAATGTAGCTGTAGTACACAACCTTGGGCGCCTAAATTTAAAATATAATGCAGATACTTTTTATAACTCCAAAGTCAAAATGGTTCGTGCTGTGCTGTGTACGCATCAAGCATTAAATAAATATGTAAATTCTGTAATGGTATCATAGAAAAGACTTTTTAGAGATGGTCCACAAAAGTGGAAAAGTTTTATGAGTTCGCAGCTTATCGGATAAGTAGCCAGTAACATCTTCATAAATGATAAATTGTCAAGTCCCCTTTTTTGTCTGTTTTACTTATAGAATATATAATAGAAAAAAAAAGAAAAAACAAATTTCTGTTTGAATGAAGCGAAGATGTCAAGCCATAAAAAAACAACAATACATGCTTTGCCAAACTCCACAGGAGCGGGCACACCCCAATTCACCGTAACTGTACAAGATTCACAGACTTTAAATAATCATATAGAAGTCAAGCGTTCAAGCTACATCCTTAAGATTACAGGATAAGCTATATTTTCATAGAAACACATATATCTTAGATTAAATCCACTTTCGTCGCTCGAAAGTGCCAATATGTTCGAATTGTTTCTATGAAATTTTCAAGCGCGAAATACCCATTGTAAGGTTATGACCCAGAAGGAAAAGTATACACTCATAAAAAAAGGGGAACAGTAAAAAAAAAATATCTGAATAGGAATTAGATATAAGTTGTGACGTTAGTCTTATTTACTTTAAATATTTTAAGTCATAAAAAAAAAATGTAATATTATGTAATTTTATAAAAATTATCTAATAAAAATATTAACATATTTAAAGTAAATAAAAACAGCAATGGATGAAAAACATAGCGACAAATATTTAAATTGAGTATGAAATCCCTGGACTTAATACTTTTTTCTTTCAGTGTAGAAAAACATCAATCGAATCAAGATGCTGGAGGTGGCGATGACTCTGAGGCTTCTACAAGTTCCGTTGTGGCCGATAAAATGATTTGCGTGCAAATTGGTTGGGGTGAAATTCGATTGAGTTGTGGAAATATTCAGCGCCCTTTTGTTAACCGGGCTAACGCGCTAAAGACCAAAACAAGAATGGATTCCGGAACGGCAAAAGAGCAGCAACAGTGGGAATAAGGATAGGGATAAAGATAAGGATAAGTATGAGGGAACCGACAGCAGCCAAGGCTTCCTAAGTTGGTAAAGAGCTAAAACCGATTTGGTTTGCGGGCGCGTAGTTGAAAACTTTGCCCCGAAAGAAGTTCGAGGAACCCGAAACTCCGAAAAGCTTTTGTGGTTATTGCATTTTTTCCAACTTCTTGTTTTTCTTTTTTTTTTCAACAATCATTGGTGCTGCCAAATATGCCGGAAATTTTTAATGATTTCCGTTTGCAGTAGTGGTCCGTTCCAAAACAAATCGGCGTCAGCAAAAGTCGCATCCCCGGGCATTCATTACATTTTCTTAGATCTCCCCATTGCCGAGTCCAAAAATGTCTGGATATTGAAGTCAGACTCGTGGACATAGCAATCGATATGTCATCATTAGTTCTATAGGTCCAGTCCTTCACCAAGTGCCTATGGAAATGGGATGGGAAGTCATCCGTGCCCTTTGATGGCGGCAAATGATGATGGGGTCTAGCAAACAAGGTCAATGGATATAGTTTCGAGGACTTGCTTTGAATTGCAAGATTATTGCATTGAAATTGAAAAAATGCGGGGCTTACATTTACTTTTGTAATATTATAAGGGTATTTTTGACAACATAAGTATAACCCAGAAACCCCCACCCCCAATTTGGGTCAATTTTATAGTGTATTATTTTATTATCTTATATATACTTCAAGCAAATAATAAACTTAAATTTCATCGCAGAGTTTAACTTAGTATTTAAATCACAAACCTAAAACGGATTTTCAAACTTTTAAAACGAATGAAGTATGCAAATTTGAAAGACCACCTCCGGTTGGCAAGACTGGAAGTTGACCCTTAAGTTTATAAATCCAATAAAAATCACATTAGCCCTGCGGTGGAAGTTCGTGTGCAAACAGAAAACTGGCACCCAAAATATGTTTCTTGGAAAGGAGAGGAGCCAGAGATAAAGGGAAAATTTAGCTAGGCCACTTGAGGCAATATCTGCGGAACTTAATTCCCCCGCCAAGAAATGCTAATGATCGCTTTTGACCAAGAGTTTCAACGGAAGTACTGGAATGGAGAAAAAATGCGGCACTAAAATGGCAGCGACCAGAAAATGCTTTTAAGTATTTGAAAATAAGGAAAGTACTCGATTTACAATATCAACAGCTTGGAGAGTTTTCCACTCACTTCCATTTTTTAACATCTTGGTTTTGAGCCGAATCGTTAAGGTGTTCCATACTAAATTGTTAAGTTGGTATATTTTCTTTATCCTAAATTTTAAAATTTCTTAATCTAGTTCATACTTATCTTTTTTATATAAATAATTTTTTATAGAGGCAGATGATTTGTATTGGTTGACCGTCTCCATAATCGATTTTATAAATAAAATAAAAATAATACATTTTACGATCTATTTGAGAACTTTATCAACATTTATCTTACATATCCTGACTGAAGTTATATAAAATAACATTAATTAAAACTATTGTAATACCCCTTTTACCAATCAGCTAAATATTACCCCTTGTAATGCAATTCGATTATGCGTGCATTTAAATTTATACATAAGCAGGCACGATGGAACATGGCCTCAAACTGGGGCACTTGTCTAGGCGTGAAAGGATGCCAGCTGCTCCTGCGAAGAGTGCCAAAGACCAATTATGCGCACATTTCATGCATAAGAAAATTCAATTCCACGTTCATTTGCACATGCAAATCAAATTTATTTGCGGCAAACACACTCTCCTCCATTTATTCAGCCGGGGACAGGGCCAAAGCCACCAAGTGGCAGGCGCCATCACTCTGCAAGTAGTTGGCTCTGTCCCTTTGAGAGACCTGCACTCAAAAATATCTCAAATTCGCGAACTTTGATAGCGATGTGGTTGATGGAATTTAAAAAAGAATGTGCAAGGTTTCTATTTTACTTTTCTGAGTGCGAATCCATCAATTTAAATGTGCCTTATACGCACTTTAAAGAAAGTAACATGGTTAAATTCTATCCCCATCTTAAAAATTTACGAGTTCCACAAAATACTTGTAAAACGAAAGGAGACGATTTTTGTGTACTTATCTGAATTTAATCAATTCAGTTTTCTTTAATTTATATATTCAAAATTAACAAAGATAATCTTTTGTTAAAGAAATTATAATGCAGTTGCACCACAAAGGTTGTTCAACTTCCCTTACAAACTTCATTACAATAAATCGCATTTTCTCCCAATATATATTTGTATGCTTCAAATGTTTTCGACATCCATCACTTTCCACTTAGGCTAAGAACCCTACATTAAACTCATATCATTGTGAACAAACAATGCCGCCCAACTCCAAAACATAAGTAATAAAAAACAAGGAAGAACGCTATAGTCGAGTACCTCGACTATCAGATACCCGTTACTCAGCTAAAGGGACCAAAGGAAAATGGAGATATGCAAGCAGCAAATGCGCCACCTACCGGCGGTAGACAGATTTAAGCGTTGTGGGCGTTAGAGTGGGCGTGGCAAAGTTTTTTTTAAATCAATCGATAGGTATTGACGAGACCAATACATTTCAGTTTAAATTTTTTATCTACCATGAAAATTGTGGGCGCCACAGACTTGGGCGGTTTGTGGGCGTTGGAGTGGGCGTGGCATATTCGCGTAATAAACTTGCGCTGCGCTCAAGCCTACGGAATCTAAATCTGAAATCTCGTTTCTCTATCTTTGATATTTTCCGAGATATCCGCGTTCATAATTACGATTTTTTGAAGTTTGTGGGCGGTTTGTGGGCGTTAAAGTGGGCGTGGCAAACTTTTTTTAGGTCAGTCGGTAGGTATTGATGAGAACAATACATTTCAGTTAAAATTTTTGTTCTAGCATCAAAACTGTAGGAGCCACAGTTTTGGGCGGTTTGTGGGCGTTAGAGTGGGCGTGGCACTCTTTTGAAACAAACTTGCGCTGCGCAGGAATCTCAGGAATCTGCATGCCTAATCCCAGTATTGTAACTCTTATAGTTTCCAAGATCTCAGCGTTCATACGGACAGACGGACAGACGGACAGACGGACAGACGGACAGACGGACAGACGGACAGACGGACATGGCTAGATCGACTCGGCTAGTGATCCTGATCAAGAATATATATACTTTATGGGGTCGGAAACGCTTCCTTCTGCCTGTTACATACTTTCCGACGAATCTAGTATACCCTTTTACTCTACGAGTAACGGGTATAATAAAACATTGAAGAGGAAGTATTTGCTGAAAGGGGGTGGTTCTTTTTTATATATAGCATGTAAAATAGTTCTACTTGGGGAAGGAGGCGCATTTCGATCCTGGAATGACCAGCTGACTCTCCGACACTGGACAAGCTGGACAAACAATCGAAGTGAAAGGCATGACATCAGAAAAGGGAGAAGAAATGCGGATAAGCAAAAAAATGAAGCTCGGCTGCTTTGATGATTCCGCTGCAGGCAAATGTGTATCGGATATGAGGAGTATGTACTGTACTGGAAGTACTAAGGGGTCAAACGTCAACGCAAAGTCAAAAAAAGCATGTCTGCGAAATAAGTGGAGCAGGAGATGACGAAAAGTATAAGCCGTATTCAACTAGTATTAAAATAACTATTCTTTCTTTGATACCAGAAAAAATGATTTAGTTTATTCAGGCCTGATTAAAATAAAGTGAAATTAATAACAATTTTTAAAACAGCATTTACCTAAAAAGTTATTAAGAAATTAAGGTAAACATGGTTAGTGGGGTCAATGCCAGTATATTAATGTGTAGATGGCGCTCGCTTCAATAATACTCGCGCGCACTGGCGCCATCTATGTACATTAAACAAAACAAAGAAGGTATTATAATAATAATTAAAATGTTCCATTATTAATGTATTATTATTTGGTGTAAAATAAAAGTCAATTTTAAGCAAGATAATTCTTGCCGTCAAAAGCTTAATAAGCCTCATGATGCTTAAATAAATTTAACTTTTATATCACACCCTAATATGGCTTAAAATTAGATTACTTTGGAAATAATCTAATTAACTGTTCGTCTTATTCTTAAAGCCAAATTGTGCTTGGTTTTTAAATCCACCATACTAACACAAAGTGTAATATACGAATACAGGTTATCCTTGGTCAAACAAAGACATTTAGTGCTCCTGTCAGCGCTTTTCCTCTTCACTCCAACTGCTGCTGCTGCCACAGTTGCTGTTTTATTTATTGTTTGCGCTTATTTGAGTCAATTACGACAAACGGAGATTGTTAATTGTTTTCCTGCTCCTGAGCCACCAGCGACTGCTCAAGTCCAGGACAAACAGTCCGCATCCTGGCCACAGGACCTGGTGCCTTTGGAGGGCTCCCCCACTCGGTGTGTTATTATTTATTCGCCCTGAGATGGCTCTTGTTTTCGCTGGACTATCTGTGCTGTCCCGTCGGTCTGGTCTAGTGTGTTCTGTTCCGCCGCATTTGGCATTTGCTCTCCAGTTGTTTACCCTTGTTTGCTTTTGGCCAATAAACGGGCCATCTCGGTGCCGTCTTTAGTAGTTCTCTTGGGTCGCGTTTAATGGCGCGTTTAACATTTCATTTGGTCCACATTGCTTCTTGTAGACAGATGTGGGCTATGAACTCCCCCCTTTTGCTGTTGACTTGTTGTCGAGTGTATTGCGTAAACTTTAATTGACTGTCAGATCATCGAGGTAAAGTTTTAATTAATTTTTAGCCCAGCCTTGGTAAAAGTGTACTCGTGTGACAGTGACAATGGCAAAAAGTGCTCTCTAAATACTTGAATATTTGGATAAGGATAAGTGGAGCATGGTACTTTAATGTCCTATTAATTGCTTAGAAACCATAAATCATTTAATTTCCTTAAAGTATACTAATTAGACAAGGCAGCTCATAGAGTAATTAAAAATATATATATTTATTCTTTTACCAAAATCAAAATATACAAAATGCACAATGTAATTTGCAAGTGGTATTTTTAAAAACTAGACCTTATAAAAACGAATAGAAAATTTGAAGATTTTATTCCCATTGCAATTTATTACCTTATTTGTCAAATAATAATAAATGTCAAGGATGTGCTCATCTTTTCTATTTAATTCATTTTTATTTCAGTTTATTGTTAGTGTATTTAATTGTCAAATGATGTTCTCAAAACGTAATGTTTGCTTAACATGTTTGAAATGGGAATAGGACAAAACTTAACGTGATTTGAAATTCGCTTTCATATTTAACATATGGAGAACAATTAAATCCAAGCACTATAAGTCAAGACGAGGGATAGATCTGGAACCTGTAAATTCATCAGTTAATTATCATTCAATTCTTTTAACACTAAGCTTACCTATTTTCCACTTAGCCAGGGAATTTAAATTTTTAGGAATCGGTTCTTGAGGAGCCTCTGTCGGTTTATGCAGACTCTTTTGCCAATCTGGCTTGTCTTCCGAGTTCGGATTAGTAATGGAACCTGTTAATAAAAGATTTAAGATAATTTCTCATAAAGGATAATGCCAAGTCTTACCTATTTTCAATTTATTCACGGTCCTGGTAATTTTATCAGTTTTCTTTGGCTTTGTGTCTACCTCAGATGCTTTTTGTTTTGGTTGCTCAGCCACCTGCGGCTGTACAGCCTGTTTTTGAGCGTTTTTCAAGGGGGATTTTTGACGATCCTTAGCATCTTTTAAACCCGCCTCATCGGAACTGTTGGCCTCCTTGGAGAGTTTCTTATATTGCCAACGTACACTCTGGTTGCTTTGCGGCTTGAAATCGATAGATCCCGTGGAATGATTTGTTTCCATACGCCTAGGTGGCGCACTTGAAGATCTCGGGCGCTTCGTCTCCACCATTGCGATATTGAGGCTCATCAAATTGGCCAGCTTTTGGGCCGTCTGCGGCTCCTTGGCCAATAGTTCTTCAGCAACACGATCATTTCGCTTCTTTATGTAGTGCGCCTTGAGGGTCTCATTGCTCCTGCTGAGCTGGGCAGCTGCCTTCTTCAACTCGAGGGTCCTATTGTGCTGAGGTTTTCGGCCACTTTCCACCAGCAGGCTCACCGGCGAGTTTTTCGACCACACCAAAGATTCAGTCACCTTTTTGGCTGTCTCGGTAGGGACTTCTTTCTCCGATGTCAAAGGGTGCTCAGCTACGTGAGCATTTCTTGATTGTCGACACATGAAAACAGCCACTACAAAAGAAAATAAATTCTTTTATTATAAGATAATTAATAATGCGATCCCTATAGTTTATCTCGGAATTTAATTCTACAAGCTCTTTTTCTCGACTTAAAACTCCTATTGGCAGTCCCCCATTAAGTTGGCCTAGGAAAAAGCTGGCGCAACACATGCAGTGTACATCAGCGGCCGGCGCACATATATCGATAATCTACTTCGTGCAAATTACTCACAATAAAAACTGAGAATCTGAGCCTCAACAAACTCTTTAAAAATAAAAGTTAACGAAAAAAACGCATATCTCTTGTTAGAGAAATCTTTGATTAGGGCCGTCTTCCATAAAACTACTTTATTTTTATTAAAACGTTGCAAATATCCCGAGTTTTAATAGTAATTCATTAACCAACGAGGCTCTCATTCAAGAAGGTGGTAACTGAAAATCATTTACTTACCATTGCGCCAGTGACTTAAATGTTTCGAAATATTTGCAGCACCATCAATTTTATGCAAAGCCATAATGTAACTTAAAATTTTTTACGTATAAATTTTTATGTTTTAAACCGGTCGAAGTGTCGTTCCGAATAAAAATAAGATTTAGCCGCTCATTTCTTTTGAAGCATATAATTACAATGTCAAAGGCAACTTGTTCCAAATTCTTCTGCCTTGTGAATAATACATAAAAAGTGTAACTCTGCTGAAAGGGTTCAATAATGGGTCCATTAATTAGTACCCTATTAACACCGACTATTGAGAGTCCCCAACCATTTTGGGTGGGCCGACAACTGAGCAAATCCTTGGGTCTGGTCCCTGCCATTCTTTAACCAACCTTGACTATCATCATCAGTACTGTCCCAGACGTGATTTCCTTGAGGGCCGTGTTGTTCGGAACTCGGAAAACTTTCTCACGCATCCGCTCGCCTTTTTTTTATAGGGAGCCCCCGAGGAATGTGGGTGGGGCTAGCAGTCTTTAAGTGCTGGACCATTCTTGCGGCTTTGATTTTGTTTACCTTGCTACATTTACCATTCAGCGTTCGTGTATCGCTCGTCGCCTAAGCGCATTAAAAGTTTTTTTTTTTACCCAACCTCACCATTCCTTACCTCACTTCCATCCTTGCTTTGTATTCCTTATTTTATGTGCACTTTATCGAAAGCACATCACGTTTTGCACCTGATTTGCTGACAATCCCTGGACATTCTAAACGGAACCCATCAATGCGGAGCTTAAATTCCCAACCTTTCACCCGAGCTGCATACGAAATGCTGGGAAAATAATTGAGATTAATTGTTTTGAGAAGTATTTTAGCTGAGGAAGTTCTCAACTTTGTAATCCTGAAGAAGCTTTAATTGATACGCGTGTGCACCGTTCATTTTATCACCCAGTTTGTCCTTCATAAAGCACTGACTTTTAGCACATGGTTAAATTACCACAATACCATTATTTCCGCAAAGTGCCGGATTACGAAAATGGTATACTTTCAAGTCCATTAAACAGCCATATTTGCTTTGCAACAGAGGGGACAACTCTATTGAACTGCACATGCACATTACAAATTTATAAACTGTTGAATTGGAAAAAAAAGAATGCGCCATTCGAATTTTTCTAGATATACAAAGACGAGGATATTCCAGTTCTCTGAAACGGTTAAGATTCAAAGCAAGTGTGCCGACTAAGTAAAATTGTCTGGTCTAAGTCAACATTTCAAATATAGTCAAAACTGAATATATATTAAATATATATTACATAAATATATATCATACATATTTATGCATTTATTTCCCTATCACTTACACTTAGTATACCAACAGGAAATGTTCTTTAATTTATAATCCTAAATCAAACCAAAGGCATAGTCTGCCCTATAAAATATTTTTGTAGGTCCCGTAGATCTCAGGAAAAAAGTTGGAATCAAACACATTTTTAAGTATATTACAGAAATGTTTTAATTAACAATAAGTTTGTATTTAGTGTTATTGAAACCCAATAAAATGTGAACAGATACTGCATACATACACATTAGTTATTTGTAAACTAGAAATAAATTGACATTTCGCTAAGCTGTATCGTATTTCACGTAGTGATGTGACCGCGAGATTATACCACTGGGAGAGACGGCCTATTTAACTTGAAGCTGCGATGAAAATTGGTTAATTGATATGACTTATTCGGGTATAACTAAAACATACTGTAGTTTGTAATAGCCTTGTATTATTAATATGCGATAAAGGCGATTTCCTAATTCCAACGTATGGGCAACCTGAGAAGAAAAGACTTAATTAATGGCAACTGATTAGCCAAAACAATACTTACCAGGATTTTGGGAGTATGAACAAGTCGTTAGTATTGGGTCTTATTTAAAGTTGTGCTGACAAATTGTGCAAACGGTGTACAAATCGGATGTAAATTGTTATTTTGTATCGTCAAGTCCGCGGAGTGCAAGCAAGCCATTTGGGTGTGTGTCGAAGATCCTTGAAAAAAGACGATTTAGAATGAACTTAAAAACAAACAAAAAATAGTATTTACATTTTTTCCATCATTGGAATTAGGATTTTCACAAAATTTGATGTTTTACATCTTACACAAAAATTTAACTTTGGAAAAATCCAAGACAAAACAAAACAGATGTTGTCTAAACGAAAGGTTCTCTTACAATGTGCATATATCGACCGAAACTCATAGATCAGCTAAATCAGCGCCTACTATGTACTCTAAATGAAAATATGTAGTTCGTGTCGAAAATATTTATCTCCAGAAAAAAGGAGGCCTTGGAATTTAAATCGAGCCAAATATTTTACGTTGCTGTCCCACCAACATATCCAGATTAGTTGAACATTGAAATTCGAACTCTTCGGACGGTAACGGGACGATATAATCAAAATTAAATTTATATTTTTCAGTGCCAAGCGAGTACCGTAAGATAGATTTTATTTTTGTCATAAAAACTAGAGAATAATCTACCTTTATATAGGACAAAGTAAATCAACATGTGCAGCTTCCCTTGCTATCCTTGTGCCGCCCTGTGTCCCTGCGGCGGAAGTGGACCGAGTGGATTCTACGATCCTTGTTTTGGACCCTACAACGGACCCTTCAACTCTTGGTGTGGGGCAAGTGGTCCAGGCTTTTGGGGAGGTAGATGCTGCTAATCGATCTGAGCTCTACTATCCTTAAATACTTGCTTGCACAGGAAATTTAAACCGTTAAAGGTAAACTACCCAAATCTTGTCGATCTTTACTTACAATGTATAATATAGAACAGATCCCTTGCAACTTGAAATGACAAAAAGGACAAAAATTTACGTCACGAAGAGAAGAATGTTTATCGAATAAATTGTTCAAAATATTTGTTGTTTAATTATTGAGGTCGGGTGTACCAAGTTATTGTATAACAATTGATTGAGGGAATTACCATTCCCTCCTAAGTGGGCGCTAAAAATTAGGCGTCGTGTTTGGTAGAAATATTTAATGGAGGGAACCTAGAACTTCAGGTCTTCAAAAGCTTTTTTTATAAACGTGTACATTTCAAAAAATGAAATTGGTTCCAAAAATGTATTCTAAATTTAAATTTTTTTAGATTTTACATGTCTTCAAGTCGTTTCATGTATAAAAAATTAGCAAATACTGTAATCGTTTTTGGAGGGAAAGCTAAAGTCAGAATTACACAACGGAAATCTCATCCAAGTCAGGGCCACCTATACGAAAATATATTTGCGTATGAAACCAATTTGCAGACCCTGAAGCTTTTTTTTTAATTTTGTTTGGTATACCTTAAATTGCTCATAGGCGAATCATATAGGCGAATAAGGTGGACCGCCCTATTCTGAATTAAAAACCAGGAATCGGAAATTTTTTTATCTTGGCGATTTTTGATTTTAAATGCAAAAAACACCGCTCTTTTTAATCTTGCCCAGTGTTGACTGGTCAAATAAAAATCGCCATTACACTAAAAGAATATTCTCCATATGTCTGATGTATTATTTTATTTACGAACATTTTATGTCCCAAAGCCTTGGGAACATAAATTGTTTAACTACAAATTTTAATTTTATGGTTTTCATCGGATAGAGTTGAAAAACCAATTGTTTGGGACTGTCGAACGAGATGGGAATTAAAATTCATGAAGTTTTCCTCATTTTTTTCTGCAAGCGATCACAAAAAGACCAGTTTGGAAGTTTCTTCACCAGTGGAATAATATTAGCAGCAACGTCCACCCCAGAATCCAGGTCCACTTGGGCCACACCAGGAATTAAAAGGCCCATTGTAAGGTCCGAAACAGGGGTCGTAGAATCCACTGGGTCCACAACCGCCGCAAGGACACAGAGCGGCGCAAGGATAGCAAGGATATCCGCAGCACATTTTTGTCTGGTCAAATCCTAAAAAGAATTTACAAAAAAGTTTAATACTTATCACAGGATTTTTTTTAAATTTTAACTCACGTTCTTCGTCTAACACAAAAATAGGAAATTTAAATCGAAATATATTTTCGACCTCAAACTTTCAACAGCCCAAACGAATCGAGTATCGGTGTATAACTGAATGTTATGTACTCATGCTGTTATATTGCTAAGGAATTTAATTCCAAAGCCCACTTATTTTGAAGGTAAAGATTCATATTAAACGTACATTTCATATCTCAAAGCTCCTGCTTAGTCCTTTCATACCTGTTACTATTATAAAGTCTGGTTCGCAGTGTGGTTCTGGTTGTCTTGCTTTCACGTTTTGTATAAAACTACATATTGCAAGTCATAACATTTTTGATTACCACATCATGATATAACATTGTATAAAAGGCATCTGCAAAAGACGAGATTTCTGCTGGTACTGCTCATGTCAGCAAACATACGATAGTAATATATGTTTTTTGACTTTGTAAAGGTTGTAACGAAGAAAGTAGGTATAGTAAATGAGAAACCACTTTTTAGTTTAATTATTCTTACTTATTCCCTCAGTTTCATTTCCTTTGATGAGTAAACATTTGGGTAAGTAAATAAATTGCCTTTAAAGTCTGTATAACTAAGTTTAAAACCGCTGGAGCCGACGGAGTTATTTGAAACTGTCGTAACTTAAAATGATGGAAAGATGGGCGGAAATTAATGTGGATGCATCCATTTACACTTCCAAAAGCTTCGTGCAGGAGACAGCTGAATAAATTAAAAGCTATTAGCCGCCATTTTCGGTGGTTTTTTGTTGACAATACGTATACGCCACATGTGACAGCGACAGCACCTCAGCACTTTCGTCAGACTCCATCCACCACTTGGCCTCCCCTTTGTTTTGCCAACAATTAAGTGCGAAATTGTGCAAATTAGATTTTGCGGGATCACACACTCTTTTAATTACAGCCAACGTAAACTTCTTGACAGAGCTCCATATGAATTAATTAGCAATTAAAAGTCTTTTGAGCCGGATGTCTGCCTGCCTCCAAAAAAGAAAGTGATGTACATATTTAGGTAAGTAAGAGCTGAGTAAAAGATATACAACCAGCATATTTCTAGGTTACATTGATGCGAGTAAGTAATGTGAGTAAAAGTAAAAGTCGGTTTCCTTAAAAAACAAGGTTTATATCTATAGATAATTGGGAGTCTTTAAAAGCCTTTCTAGTAAACTATGATATATGATGCTTAAAGTTTTTCCAAAAATAATATCCAAGTAACCAACATAATCTGCTGTTTTCCCTAGACCAAAATATTTATACTGTATCTATTTATTGAAGTGTTCCAAAGTGTGATGAATAAAAGAAAATTAAAGTAAAGTAAATAAAGTAAATTTTGATTATATAACACCAAAATCGACAACTTTATAAGATTAAAATTTTTATTGTTAGTACCGCTCAGTTAAGATTGATTTGCAGAAACAACAATGTGAATTTTGTGCTTGAGGAATGCCTAGCCCATTGTGCACTTGAAGAGGAGAATGATTGATTTCCCATAATGCCTGGCGAGAGCAAAGAAAGCGGCTTTGAGTTTTCTATTTGAGTTTTCTGTATGAGTTTTGATTCTCCTCCCCGTTGCCGTTGCCCAGTTTTTGTTTTTAAACTGGAGCTAAGTCAAGACGAGGGGAAATAACTAATTATCAATCAATCATATTGCCCCAAGATTCGCTGAGCTATGCATAAAACAAAAGGAAAAGTTATTCCAGTTATCCAGACAGGCAAGGACTTTTTCTCAGCTCAGGTTTTGGCTTTTTCACATTTTTTCTCCACGAATTTAATTTTCAGCTGTCAATTGGCATTTATTTTGGTTTATTGGTGATGACTTTAAAATTGTCAGAAAATACGAGAGCTATGCATATAAAAGGTCAGATGTGAAGGGCTTAAAAATGTGTAGGTCATACAACACACTAAAAAAAATTGAAACAGTATAAATGAATACGTGCATATTGAATTGAAAAATTTAAATAAAATACAAAAACATAATGTTTAATACAAGACATATTAAATTGGAATATTTAATTTGAAAACATGTAAGTCAAGGCAGTAAATATTAGTAATGTTTACTTTAAATATTTAAAGATATAAAAAACAATAATTTCATATTATATTCACATTTTATAATCTTAAACATTTAATCTTAAAATTAACTATAAATGTTTAGGTAAATATTTCATATTTCATTGGCCACAGTATTAAATAAAGAACCACAATGGATGAAAAACATAGCATATATATTCAAATTGAATATAAAATCCATAAATTTTCTCCGTTTTTTATCAGTGCATGAAAAAGTTTCAAATTGGACTAAAAAGTGGATCAAATTAATGGTAACTAGCCTTGGGTCGATTTTTCGCACTCATGTTTCATTATATTTTGTTATTATAGGTATTTAATATTATTATACCCGTTACTCGTAGAGTAAAAGGGTATACTAGATTCGTCGGAAAGTATGTAACAGGCAGAAGGAAGCGTTTCCGACCCCATAAAGTATATATATTCTTGATCAGGATCACTAGCCGAGTCGATCTAGCCATGTCCGTCTGTCCGTCTGTCCGCCCCCAAACTTCAAAAAATCGTAAATATGAACGTGGATATCTCGGAAACTATCAAAGATATAGAATCAGGATTTCAGATTTAGATTCCGAACCTTTGTACGCAGCGCAATTTTGATACGCGAGTATGCCACGCCCACTCTAACGCCCACAAACCGCCCAAGCCTGTGGCGCCCACAATTTTCATGCTAGATACAAAATTTTAACTGAACTGTATCGGTCTCGTCAATACCTATCGATTGACCAAAAAAAAATTTTCCACGCCCACCCTAACGCCCATAACGCTTAAATCTGTCTACCGCCGGTAGGTGGCGCATTTCAGTCTTGCTTTGCTGCTTGCTTATTTCCATTTCCCTTTGGTCCCTTTAGCTGAGTAACGGGTATCTGATAGTCGAGGCACTCGACTATAGCGTTCTTTCTTGTTTTATTTAGGTAAGTGTCTATAGCAAGTTCTCAATCTAAAGGTAGCGGCTGTATAAATTATTGTTTACGATACTTTTAGTTTTTATAACTTGATCCAAAGAGTGGATGATTATTATATGCTCAAATACCATGAAATGTATTGGAAATATAATAGTTTGTAATAAAATGTAACCGAATACGTATAACCCTTCGTTCGTTAAACCCCTGTCAAGAAAGGGGAGACTAATTTAATTTTTCAAACTAAATTTGGCACAGAAGAACCCACACGAAATCCGGGGAATGAACCCCGTCTAAGTCAACTAGTCGTTTTGGCCATTTTGTGGGGATACTATACACAGAGAACGTGTTTGGAATTTTACTCTTTTACTGCTTGTGCCTTTCTGATGATGAAATCAAAGCGAGCGAGTAAACGGATGAAATGAATCCCAGATAGGGATTCCAAGAGACGTGTGGTTATAGTAAATTGTTTTAAATTTTTATGGGGGAATGCATAAAGTTTATTGGTCATTAACTGCGGTTTGTAATTCGCAACACTCACGTGGAAAGTTTTAGAAAGTTACAACTTACTTGCTCACTTACTTACGCCTTCTTCGGTTGCCAACCAAGCGTTGGATTTTTCCAGCAGGAAAAACCCAGGATGGAGATCTGTGTAAGAGCCGTGCTTAAAGTTCGAGCAAAGTTTTAATTTAAATTGAAATGCGAGTGCAATTGAAGCGAATCGGTTGAAGCTGCCTGCCACCTTGATTGACGCAATGAATGATTGCCAGGAATCGAATCCTGCGGCTGTAGCCTTGGGCTGGAGGAGTTGAAAGAGGTGGGTTCTGCAGAGGACTCTGGAAACGGCAAGTTTTATGCCTAGGATTTATGTTCCTGACACTTTTGGTGCGGCACCTTCTGTCGATAAATCGCATCTGAAGTTGAGAATGCGACTAGGCGATTCGTTTCATTTGGCTAGTAATGCCAGTGATCGATTACATAACGTTTCCCATGCATTTCAAGTACGATTAAGTTACTCGGGAATACTTTCTCTATTTGCTTTTCATTTAAATTACTTAGTTTGGTCTCATGAAACAAACAATAGTAGTAATACATTAGACTAGGTCAATTTGCAAAGGGTCAACTAAGGTTGGTAATGAATTCTATAAGAAGTAATATCAAACAAATGACAAAATACCACGTTTGACCCCATAAAATGCAAATAAAATGTTTTTTTATTTTTTAAAAAACTATCAGACATATCTTAGCAGACACTCCCAAAGAAGACTGATATATCTGGCATTAATGGCATTCTCCTTAGGCAGTGGACTAAAGTAGAAACCAAACAGGCAGCAAGATCTCTGCACATCCGCATTACCAACATGAATGGCTGATCTTATTATAATGATAGCCGCTGGCCAAAGAGCTCGTAATAGCTAGTGACCCAGGCCGACCTTTGACTGAAAGATGCTTTTTGTTTAAGAGGCAGTATTCTGTTTATTGAAATTGCCAATAATGAATGGTTCGGCACAAACTGCAACCAACAATGCAATTGGTTATCTATTGGGCACTTGCTTATTAAATGCAAAGAAAATGTTATGGGTTATCAAGATTAATTTTAGTTTCAATGTAATAATTGATAACAAATTGCGTTTATTAAATATGAGGTATATTTTTTAAATCTTCGGACTTTAAAGTTACCCATAGTAAATACACATACATTTAAACTTCGTGAAGATGAATCACGCAGACCAATTGAAATTTAATGTTAGCCATGACAATAGGCACTAAAATTCTAAATTCTAAAATAATTCTCAAGTATTTTAAACAAGAATTCCATGTTATTTTAATTGTGGCATTAATAGATACGATTATAAGACTTTCGCTCTTTTACATAGTTATTCGAAGTACACTCGAATCATTTCTCAATAATAAACAATTTAAGCAATTTGCTTTTCATTACATATTACTCATTTTCCTTATTTTTTCTTAGTTTTTTTCCTCTCAATTATTGTTGCTTTTATTTTCCCCGTACTCCCACTAAGGCCATACATGCTTAACGTGGATTTAAAATGCGTGCTCATGCAATTTCTCACGCAAATCCTTTTATTGCACATTTGGCTTATGCCGGGGGTTTACGTACCAATTTCGAGCGCCTTCCCCTGGCCACGCCCCCTATCTGGATCCAATGTTGCTGCCCTTTTATTTGACCAGCCACCGCTCGAGGGCCAACTGTGCCGCCTACTTTATTGGTCACATAACAAAAGATTACAGCCTCAGCGACGGGGAATGACCCAAAAAAGGGGAACATCGGGGGCAGTTGGAAGGCCAAAAAAATCGTTTCGGACCGTAGATGTGTGGCGATAGGAATCTTTATGTCTACGTTGCTATAAAAATATGATGAGAATTTTATTTATATAATATTACAATTTTTGTTGTGATTTTTTCCCTTGGCTTTCCGCCTTGTTTGTCCTCAGTTGACTGTTGATTGTTGGTTTTATTGGTCAAGTGCGGGTGACAAAATATAAGCAATTTAATATTAAGCTTGGGATGACATTCCCTTTCAACGCAAAAAAACGATATTTGATCTTTAATTTGTAGTCCAGTGTTTTAAAAATTTTGTGCGTAAAATATTTTAACTATATCAAACAAGCGGAACAATTTAACTCATTTCAGAAGCGATTACTATACTTAATAGTTCAAATTAAATAAAATTAAAGTTGGCAAATCAATATCAGATATTTAGAAGATATGCAAAAAGATTGATGAATTTTTAAAGATTTTTTAGGATAACAAAAAATGGAAATTAAAGTTTTTCTCCATTCTTGCATATCAAACCATCTATGCAATGCTTGAAACTCAGCTTTTAAGCTCCAACTAACGAATTCTATATCCACAAGAGGTGCTCCAGTATATTTGAAGGCACTGGGGAAAAGTTTAAAGATGAAAACAAGAACAATAAAGATTGGGATGGTCGACAACAGGGTTCATGAAATTTTAAAAGAGCCTGGGAAAAGACTTGCTGAGGAATCTGCCGTATGTGAAGTCGAGCAGCGAAAGAGCTCTTCAAATATTCAAAAGTCATTCCATTACTTAACTGACTTGAAAATGCTTGCAAACTGAGTGAAACAAGAGAAAAGCATTGGCTTCTCGACTTTATTTTATTATTTGGCCCTATCTGCCTGCTGAGTTGGGTGTAAAAATGCCATGACATTTCCTTTGTAGAACATTTGTAGTTGTTGTCGATGCAGCGATTTCAATATATGTTTAGGTTCTTGGCCCGCTTTTGCATTTTGGCAGCCTGACAGTCTGGGGCATTCAATTCGCACTGACAGTTCGGATGGGATAGCGCTATCCCATCGCCAAAGCAGCAGACATATCAAGGGGCGCCAGTTGGACTGCTCTCAGAATGGGGGCCAAGAGATATTTTATCCCAAAAGGCTGATGAGATGCGCTTTACAGCCGCCAAGGGGAACTCAAAAACTTCCTTTGGGTTCTCTTTACTCACACATTTTTCAGTATTATTGACCCTTCCGTTGAACTTTAAACTATTTAAATCAATAGGAAAACTTTCTAGCTTCAGAACAATTACCAAGACCCCCTTGGGTCTAGAAACTAAAGGCATTAAAGTCAAGACACCTGTTATCAGCAGGGTTGGGAAAGGTACTTCATTTTTTTACCTATAGGCAAGGATACAGGTGTTGTGCAAAAATAAAAAGGTAAAGGTACATTATTTCTACAGTACCTTTTATGAATTATTTTTAGCCATGTCAATGATTCAATAAAGAGTGTTGTGTTTTGTGCATTTACAAATTACTAAAATTTGTATATGGCCTAATTACAATAGCTCCTAATTCTGGGTTAGGTAACCTGTGCTAACCAATTTTACAGTAGGATTTGACTACTTATTACAATATTTCTTAGTAACAGGTACTACTAAATTGTAACTCGATAAAAGTATCTGGGTATGTAACAACACTGGCTATCAGGTCCTTTAGCACTTTGTTAACACTCTCAAAATATGGTTATTGACAGCTTGTCGGATTTTCCAACAAACAACAACTTCAAATCGATTACACGAAAGTGAGGTAATTGATGTCAAAATGTCAATTAGCCGAAAATTAGCTTAAAGCCCAGGTCGGCAGCTTAAGAAATGGCTCTTCAGGAGCTGAGGGCAATATCTTAAACTTGGTCTGCAAAATCGATAGCCTAAAGTGTTTAATTGGCTTTGTGTGACCCACACACATAGAAATAGATTTACGATCGAAAAATATTCAAATGAAATTTGCATAAGCCAACCGCCTACATCTTTGTTCCCAAGCCTTGAAAATGAAAAACGACAGGGATAACAGACTAGATTGCAGCTCGTTGAATCGAAAAAAAAGGACAAAAAGTGAGCAACTACGGTGGAAAAGTTGGAGCACTAATAGAAGGCATGGCAAAAAGACGAGGGTTTCTTCTGCGATTTTCTTAGAACGGTCTTTCAATTTCATTTCGCTGAATTCATTAGATGTAATTACAAAATCACAAAGAAAAGCGCATCTCGCGATGAATCAACGCTTTGTCCAACCTCCCATTGCATTCATTCGGCCAGGAAACGGCTATTGAGATCTGAATATTTAATTGATTAGGAAATGAGTTGAGGCCGGATTGCAGCTGCCGGGCCAAGATTTCTTGAGTACGTCTTTTGTGGCTGAGGAGGGCTCGCGGTATTTGCAAATGCATCTGCAATATGAATGGTAATTAGCCGTTGATTTCGAGGAACTGTTTCCAAAGGTGCATATCTTAAAGCCACATTTAAACGAAACTTATCGAATAAATCCAAGCTAAAACTGGACATAAACTTAAATTAAAAATTTGTTTTGTGAAATATTATTTATCGAACGGAATTAGCAGAACACATTACACACTTTTAGGTTGCCTACAATTTTTTATTCATCTTCTTTTCGGTGAAAAAGTAAATAAGTGTTGAGGGATTTGACATCCAAATGGTTTTTATAAATACTCTTAGTTTTATAAAATACCTATTGGTTGACCTTTGGTATTGAAGTGACTGGCTTCATTTTTTTGCACTTAGTTTTTTAATTTTATTTTTTTATTTACTCCAGCTTTTAGTCACTAATATTTTACTTTTGGAAAAATGTATAATACAAATATTATCTTAAAATTAACAATTTTAGCCTTACTTATTAATCTACAAGACAACTTTTTTACCTTTTTCAAACAATTTTCTATAGAGAAGCATTAAGTTGTTTATAATGATTCCCCTGTTTTATATATATACAGTTGGCTTAAAATGCTGTAAGCAATAAGGCCAAATGTGTTTTTGCTCCATACAAAATACACCCATAAAAACAGCGACCAAATTGTACTGTCAACTCGCGCCATGAACTATTCATAAGCCAAGTGTTGACTTTTGGTTCTCCGAGGTCTGGGGCCTTGCAGATACAGATTGCCTCTGGCCCTGGTTACACCCATTAATATCGTGCATTAGTCAAGCCCTCATTTGTATGGGGAACTGCCTTTCAGGCCTGGAAACCTCCCAGCACGCAAGAGCTAATCTTTTTCCTCGGGACGGCGAACGCAATATGGGCGGCTAAGGTTTTCCATGCCTCATTGGAGAAGTCGATGCTCACATACATATTTATGATCACTCAATTACTGGGGGCGGTGCGAGGGGAACTTCCATTTCGGTGGGCTGGTATTATTTATTCCAGTTTGTTTTCTCTGCCATTTTCCTATTCTCTTTCCCAATCCCACTTTGTGTTCTTTTTTTTTTTGGCATAGAACTGCCCGTGCCGGGCATTAATGTTAATAATTTACTTGGGAAAAGTGCGGCAATGTACTCGTAAATAGTTAAAAATTATATTTGATTACGCAGGCCTTTAGTAGTAAACCTCAAACACACTTACTATTTTGTCTACGAAATAGGGATTGATTTTCTTGACTCCACAAATGTTTGCACTAGAATTGAGATAAATTGTTTAGTAGGTAATTTGAGTAAGTGTTGAGCAAGTGTGAGATTGTAAGCTTTATAAGATAGTGGATTCTGTGTGTAAAAGACTGGGAATTGTATTAAGTTACAAATCATCGTAAGTAGGTATATAAAGAAACCTAAAAAATTATATTATAAAGCTTTTGTTATTTTACAAATAAACATTTGTTTATTATAATTTATATAGAGCGCAAGGAAATTATTTATACCACACTGATAAAAAAAACGTAGTAAATCCAAATATTTCATATTCAACCCAAATATTTTTCGCTTTGATTTTCATCCATTGCGGTTTTTATTAAATTTAAATATGCGCATATTAACCTTTTTTTCCATATTAAATTTAAATATTTTCGGAATAGATTTTAATATTTTAAATATTTAAGTTAAATATAAGCCATATTTAATTTAAATACAATGCATATTTATATATAATACAATGAATATTTGATTTTAAATTTTAAAAATTTGAATTAAATAGTACACGTATTTAATATAAACTGAAACCATATTAAATTTGAACATTTTAATAGTTAAATGAATAACCGAAATGTTAAAATTCAATATAAGTCATATTAAGATTCAATACTAGACATATTTATTCAAAATATGCCAATTGTAATATTAAATATGATAAGTATTCAAATATTTTTGGTACACTAAAAAAAATTAGTACACAAATTTTATTTTTGATTTTTCGATTTTATTTAAATGTTTATTTTTCATAACGGCTTGCTGGAAGGTACAAATAATACACTTACATTTATTTTACAGAGATCTGTATACAACATATTTTTTAGCATTTACATCATACATGTGCATTGGATGGCTTGAAAACTCTTCAATGTTCTTAAGAACTAATACATTTTTAATTTTTCCGCATTCATATGCCTGCAAATGGTTATTACAGGCTACATACACAGTTGTCAATTCATAAACGAAAAAAAGTACTTTAAACAGTTTTAGAGTATTACCAACCTTAATAGCTAAACAATAATTTGTTTTGTAGGTTATCTGTGAAATAAATAGTAAGATAAAAATTAAAACTATAGATATCCCTTTAAAGAGATTAAACAAATTTTAAATTACCAATAGTCTCTGCTTTGGTAAAAGATTTGAACCTGAAAAAAAACAACAAAAGAGCACAAAAAAAATAAATAAAAAGCCAAAATCTGAATGTAGTCTGACTAAAATTATAAATTACCAATTCCAACGCCCGGCATGCTTTCAAAAACTCAGCTCAGATGGGTTTTGTTCCATTTTTCTAAGACAAGATTCCAGTCTGAGATCTGCCTCATTAATTACGTTTTTCAGCCAAGTTTCGTCAAAATCGAGCAGTTTCCACTTTTTGTTTGGATCGCAACAGGAACCTCGAAGATGTAATCAAGTTTAATACGCTTCGTTCTGGAATTAGTATATTTGCAAGGAATGAAATAGAAAAAAGTTATTATTTATTATAAAACCTACTTTGCCTTATTCTTACTTTTAAAAATTTATTTATTTCTACGTTTTTTTACTTACCCATGACTTTGCCAGGAACGGTAAACGCACGCTGTGTGTGGGTAGATGTGTTACAGCAAATGTACATGTGTGTGTTCGCTAAGGCAAGCTCAACTTTGTTGGCGACCAAGCAACGGTAAACGCACGCTGTGGTATATGTATGTATGTGTGTGTAGCTGCACTTGAATGTACATATGTACATAGTATGTACTACATACGTTTCTGAGAACCGAAAAATTTAAGCCACTTTACAATTATTACAAACTTCACTTTAGTTAGATTTCTTTTTATCCACTGCGTGCATATGTATGTATATATATGCGTGTGAACGCGCGCGCTATTTTGTTGGATTCTACGAAAACGAAGTACGGGTGAAATAATTTGATAATTTAAATTTAACTTTGTATGTATTTTTTTATGTTTAGGCTATTTATTTAGGCTATCACTTAAACAAACCTCCTACACGTCCTACTTCTTTGGCTGCAATTATGAAATGGCAAGCGTCGTGCTGTGTTGAAGAAGCGGAATCAATTGTACATACATACATATGTACATATGTATGGCCGAATACAGTTCAAAGAAAAAGACAAGCCGCGATATATGTATGTATGTCCTTTCTGTCTTTAAATGTAGCTGCCCACATACACACTTATTTATTTAAATAAACTTCACATCGATTTTTTGATAGCGCGATCAATTGTCCTTTTTGGCTTTGATAGTTGCTGCCCACACATTGAATATTATGTTTTTATGCCGACTTCGCTTTAATGAAGACCCGACACGTCCAACTTCTTCGACTGCAACTTTTCAATGGCACGCGTCGTGAAGTGGTAAAGAAGAAGAGTCATAGATCAAAGCAAACGCGAAATAATGAATGCGTGTAGCATAGAACAAAAGAAAACCGCCAAAAATTATCTTAGCGCCCGCGTTTGTTTTTTGCCCATTTACATTCTTATTTACATATGATTGCCAATTTACTTTAATGTATATCAATTTGTTTTTAAAAATGTGCATATAATGTTTGGTCTGAACAGTTTATGAAATAGATCTTTTTGTAAAAGAAGTCAGCTTAAAATTAAAATATTTCTTTTAAATATTTCCGTACTTAAAAACGGACAGGGCAGAAACTTATATTTAAATATGAAACATATTTAAAAGTTATTATACAAATAAGATACATTTTAATTAATAAATTTGTATGTAAATATAAAAGATATTTTCTTGAGGTGTTTTTATTTGATATAAACACTGAAAAACCCTTTCAAATTTACACTTTCAATATTATTAATACAAACATTTTTATTTTAAATATTAAAAACTCTAAAATAAAATAATTTGAATACTTAAAATTAATATGAAACATTGTTAATTTAAATACGGATTTTTTAAATTCTGAAAATATTAAGGATAAATATAATATTTTTTTAAATAAATATACCCAAATTTAAATTAAATATGCTCTTCTTTGATTTAAATATTTTTATATTAAACTAGGCAATTTAATATGTTTCGTATTTAATATAATGTTTTTTGTATTAAATTTAAATATGAAATTTGAAATTTTGGATTCAATAGGCGCATATTTAAATTTACTATTCCATTTTTTTATCAGTGCAGTTTAGACATTTTCTAAAATAACATAACATTACTCATTTGTATTCTAATTTTGAGACAATTACAAATTGTCTCCAACTACTTTGACATTTTTTCTAATTATATTGGGCCTTAAGCTAGAAGGAGGTAGCGTTATATTAATTGATTGTTTAAATCCAATAAAGAATAAATTTAAAACTAAAAGTGACACCTTCTGAGGCTTTGACCTTACAAATTAAAATTTATTTGTTTTATTTTTAATTTCCTCACATGTCTACAGCTTACAGGTAAGGCAAAGAATTACCATTTTACATGGGCTTTTTCGTCTAGAGATGGTTCTTAATGCAGTTTTCTTGTTAGCTGCCTGCATATGAAGTGTGGCTAAATGGTTTCCAAAGCAGTAAGATGCAATTCAGACTGGAGTGGATTCCAAAAATCATCGAGAACGCAGGGCAATTAGTCAAATTTCATTGGCTCGAGCGGCTTTTGTTTTATTTGTAATCTATTAAATATGCGCAACGAAAAGAAAACAATCCTCGAGACTATTTATTCTTATATCGTTGAAGTCAAGCCGAACCGGTTCTCCAGGCATTTAAACCCCACAGCTGACCTTTGTGGTGTGGCCCACTCGTGCGTATCTAAATCTTAATTCTTTGGTTCCCAACACCTGCTTTAATCGACCACCCTTGGTTTTCCCTGGAAAAGGACTCATTCCAGAGCTCTAATTTGTTTACAGGTGTGAAGAGCAGTTTTCATTTTTTGGTTTGTTGATTTTTGCTTTTGTTCGATTCAGCTTGAAATTTTTAATTGGTCATGGCCTTTGGTCAGCATTGTTTAATTGGGTCTATTATAACAAAAAAGGATTTCAATACATTCTGGCTAGTCATCATGAGAGTTTCTTAGCTATTAAGATGGTTTGCACTGACTTGTAATTAACAAAAAAAGGGTTTTTATTCAGTATTGGATATAATTTGGAACATTATATTTACATTTGATATATTTTAGGGGGCATTTTATTAGCTTATATTTTGTTTAGTTATTGTATCTGTTATGAACTCAGAGCTCTGAGAACTGTGTGTATTACATTTTTAATCCTATCTTAACGTGGTATTAACTTTAAGGTCCAATCAATCGCCGCACATTTGTTAAATTGATATTTTTGCAGTTGCTGCTCTATTAACTGCTTCACATCCGGAACCATATGAACGATTATATGTTTTCATTGGGGCAACAACTTTGGCAGCTATAGCGAACAGTTAACCGTTGGTGGGCAGTAGTGAATGGTATCGGGCGGGCAGAATGCATTCGATCGAAAAGTTTTCATTATGTTTCGGAGAACTTACATGTCTACGGATGCCTCCGGATCCTGAGCCCGGTGCCATGGAACACGGGCTATCAACGCTCCAGTTCATTTGTTTGCCGACTGTACGGATGTATGTCCATATCCATATCCACGACTATACTGACCCCGCCTGACTGGATGCATCCGAGTGTGGGCGTGGCATTCAGTCAACTATTTAGCACTTGCACAGTAGGCAAATTGTCGTACGCACAGACCCATGAAATTGAATTGTGAAGGCTGGGGCTGGGGAAGAGAAGGATAGTAGTGCCAGGCGGGGATTATAAAAATTGCAATGGAATTTAACACATTAACTTATTTAAAGAACTCGCATATAACATTTATAAATCGCTATTGAAGAAAGCTTTAACAAAAACATCTCGTAAGTCGTGACAACCGCATTTCTAATCCAAAACTTTCCATTTAAAGCCCTATCTATCATGTTCCCTTGAAGTATTTGGTACGTTCAAGATGTATATTTTTCCAATACGATTAAAATAAAAAAAAAGAATTTTCAATAACATTTGACATTTTATTGCAGCTTTATAAAGTGTCTAAGGTAAACATTTGGCTGCTAGTTAAAAAATTTTACTTAAAATGAATACAAAATGTAGGTCAATATTTATAAAGTCTTACCCTTACAACTAAACTCCAAACTAAAATACGTTTTCTAGGTTTAAAACTTATTTTTTGGTTGTGTGTCTAAAAATATAAACTAATGTAGGTCAATATCTTTAAGCTCTAAATTAACATTCCTTACATAGGTTTAAGGTCATGAGCCCTTTAACTTTCAATGAGACACTCGTAGACTGCGAATAAAATACAACTTTCCCAGACCTAATAACCGTGTCGGTGTTAATAGGCTTAACATCAAAAAATATAATGAATGAATGCTAAAAATAAGAAGAATTGATTTTTATGTGATCACAATAAAAAATGTTGACAAATTCAAATTTTTATCGCTCACTCACGACCACCAACATAGCAACTGGTTTCTTTTTTGGAAAATCTTAAGCGCATTAAAAAGCTAAATATCTTTTCCGGCCCCAAACAAAGCTTATTTGTCAGGCAAAAGATGGTATGAGGTTCTTAAATGGTTCCACTCAAACTAGAAATCCGGCTCAAACCGATACCGATTTCCCCTTCAAACCAAGTTAGGAACATGTATCCAGCAACATTCAGGGGAAAATTAGATTTTCACCACAGCCTGAAACATTTTTGACTTTTCACTCAAGTCTGAGCTGCAACTTTGAGCCAATGTTGCCGTCAAACAAGTTCGTCTAAAAAATCAAATAATAATTTTAAGTGACTAAGTAGCTCAAGCTAATACCTCCTTCTATATCATGCAGATATTCAGGTAAGCTTATGAGATATATATCAAAGAATTCGTTATATTTGATAAATGATATCCCTCACACACCGGTATATATTTTTCTAAAATGTTTTCAATTTGTGCACATTAAAACATGTTGGTTCTAGGTTTTTGTCTTATGTTTATTTGTTCGCTTGGCAAACTTCTAATAAAAACAAACTTTTTTGGCCTTAAGTGCAGAAGTACTTCAGTTAACAATCTGGTCAATAAATAATTTTGAAACTATCCTGAATATTTTTGTGTTAAAAATGTTTTGAATTATTGCAGTTTAAAACATTTTAGGTCAGGGTCTTTGTCTATGTAAAACAAACTTTTTGTATAACTCAAATGCTTAACCTTAAATATAAAAGTATTTCAGTTTACAATCAGTCAATAAATAATTTTGAAACTTTTCTGAATGTTGATTTAACATATTTTGCTATTTAATGATTTTTTTCAACGAATTAACAATCAAATCGAATCAAACTTAACCTCTTGAATTAATAAAATGTATTCATCACTCATTCCATCATATCACATTCAACAGTCAAGCTCATTAATTAAAGAGAATTCCTATACTGATTTGAAAATTTCCTCGGCCTGCGGTCAAAAATCTTTGTACAACAAATCAACAACTGGCTTCTGGTGACTGATTAGTTCTCAACAGATATCGAAGGACATGTGGTGGCGCAACCGAAGAACATTTCTCACTTTGTATTCCCAAGTGTCCCCGTGCTCCATGTTTGTGTCCTGTCAGGAGCAGTTTTAGGCTGGGCAAAGGCATACCCGCAGACAACAGCTATGGATTGAGTTGGTCCATCGGGGCGTTTATTGCATTTGCATTATATAAGCCCAAGTTAGTTTCGAATAGATTCAAGAGTAATGCACAAGACCCGGTCAAGCACAGAACAAATAACACTATTTTACAAAATTTATTTACCAATATATTGCAGTTGCACTCTCTGATTACGATAATGGTAAACTATTTTTGAATTTAGGAATCAGTTTTCCAGAACTAGAAATTATAAGATCCGTTACGCACTTTTAAACCAAATATATCCAAAATGTTCATAGATGGCGCTAGGTGCTATTCTACATACGTTCTACATATTTATTTACATATGTCGTAAATGACCATAATAAAATATTCTTAAACAGGCTAAAAAATGCTTTTATATCAGGGAGTCCCACCGCACTAAGCAACCAAACTTTTCTCTCTATGTTCCTTTTTCGTGGTAATTTTGTAAACTAGTGTAATTAGATGCCGGGAGGAGGAGTGACCGAGAAAGGACTGCAGGCTTGTCAAGCGTTAAATGCTCCTTCTGGTCACTCCTGCTGCTGCATTAATTAAAGATGCGTGGCATTATCGGTTGGCTGCCTCCAATCCTACAATTGTCAGAGTCCGGTTCATTGTGTTTTGAATTAATGTCAAAGTGTTCTAGTAATTGGGTACCGATACCCAGTATCCCTCATAGCCTTTTTGGCAATGATTGCATTCGCTCCCGGTTAAAAACTTATTTAACAACACACAAAGAAAGTTTTCAAAGCATTTTTTTATTTTTTTACGTTATCCTAAATTTAGGTTTTGCGACAAAATATTAATTTCTTTCAAATATATGTTTTTCATAGATCGCCTAAAAAGTTTAACCATCAGATATATCAAATAATATATGAAATCATCACATTTTCAGCAACTCAAAAACTTAAACAGAAGATCTAAACACTTTTAAATTTTTATAAATTTTAAAAATTAACAATCACAAAAAATATTTGTTAAAAATACAGTTTTTTCATAAAAATGTTCGTTCCTTTAATCAAGAAGTAGATTTTAAGAAGCAAACATTTACTCAAAATTGTACCCAATCATGTAAGCTTATGTCGCTTCAAGTAATAAAAATAAATACCATATGTATTAGGAATTGCTTATGCTAATTACTAATTTAGAAACTGTAAGTAATAGATAAATTGAGATCCTTTAATTTATCATTGGTGCTAACCTAATGGAACAATAGGAACTTTTAGCTACAAATAAAACTCATATATCCGTTTCTAATATTTATTTATTTATTTATTAAAAGTATACGCAAAAATATTTTAAAATCTAAAAACATACAATTAACTTCTAATAAGGAATATGGGATAGTTAGGTAGGTACATAAAATACACATGATTGTTGCTGGCCGAGTCTCGGTACTCGCCTGAATTCCTCGATGGATCAAATGAAAGATAATTTCGATACAAAATTTAACTAAGCTTTTAGTGTATAGAAGTAACGTAGTGTGGCGACTCCGTGAGTAGAATGCAAAATAATACTTATATACGAAAGTAATTTTTGAAGCTTTAAATCAAAGAAATTCGAATAAGTAATAAATTCGAAATTTATACAAGATTGTGTTTCTGTATAGAGCTTAGAATGCATTAGATCGTATAATGAGCCTGCGTAGAATATAGGGATGTGCTGGGTCCTGTGCCTGTAATACTTTCGATCCGATCTGTTGGGAAAGAACTTTCGCAACAGGAGCAAGAATCGAAGTTGTGTAAAATTGTTGTCGGCGTCTAATCTGTCTTCTGTCTCACGCAATAATCACAGCAGTATTTAGTGTTATGACTTTTCTTTCAGCGATTCTCAATTCTAAATAGCTAATTTTTCTATACAAAAATAAGTTAGTCTTTCTGAATGGTTCGATATCTTTCCCTTTTCCGTTGTGAAATATTGAAGTAGTGTGATATAACCTTGTTGGGGGCCAACTAGATAAAATAGCAGTACAAACTCATTTCTAGACGAGGACAATGGCGGGCGGGGAGATGGAGAGCAGGGTCTTTAATGTATAAGGCCACTTAAGTACGGTTCTGATTCGATTTAAGTGAAGATTTTTTGTTGATATTTTTGACCCTTGACTGACATTTGCCCTCATTTAGCCAGATAGGCTGCCTTCATCTTTTGGTATTCCAGAATTCGAGCGATTCCATACTCCTGAAAAAAGAATAATATAAATAATTTGCTGACAAGGGTTGGTCAAACAATCGATGACACTATCGATACTATCGATGGTTATAAAATTTAGGAAACATCGATTGCGTGGATAGTATCGCTCTTTTTTTAGTTTTCTTTTTTTGTAAGCTCGGGTTTATTTTCTGATTTCCGATAGTATCGATAATATCGATGATGCCTACTATCGATGTTTTCCCAATTATAGTGTTTACAGCTCATTGAACCGTAAAACTCACCCAGTAACCAAACTCAATTGCCGATGTGACATTGATGACGGACCACAGGCTCCAGAACAGATGGGACAGCATTGTGAAAAACTGGATCTCGGCATCCACCTTGTCCAACTCCTGCCCAGTGGGATTGTAGTTCTCGTCATCGTGGTACTTCTTCAGATAGTTGACGATGAAGTCGCGCCGCTGCTGGACAGTCGCACAGTTGCTGGTGTTGTGGTAGAAGTAGGGGAACTGCGGATTGGTATAGTCGAAGGTCCACTCGATGAAGTGGTTGGCCAGATCGTAGCCCCGATAGTTGTACGCACAGTACTCAAAGTCAATGATAATGAGATCCGGCTCATTGTCGGTTGTGAAGCTGGCATCCAGCGCCGAGTCATTCGTGGTATCCAATTCTGGGCAAGGCGACGGCGATATGCTGTGCGATTTGCTATATGTAATAGAGAGTTTATGAATATGGTTAGTATTTCGCGAACGTCGCTCCAAACTAATGTCAAGAATAACCTGTATTTTGTTTTGCTTTGGCCAACAAGTTGCATTTGCATTTTGACCAGCACATACACATTTTTAAACTCAAATCACGACCGCAGCAAATTGGGGCCATCTAGAATTGTAGGTAGTTTTATATAGGGGTCTGGCGAGCAGAGACTTACGGCTAATGGGCCAATGGGCAAGTAGTTACTGGTTAGCAGGCCACAACAAAACAACGGGTTAGCAGTTTACTAGTCTCTCGAATGCTCGAGATGTACTCACTTTGTCTCCGGCTCCGAGATGTTGCTGTTGCCATCAAGACTATCGCCCAGAGTTTCGTCGAAATTGGATCTGCAAAGTACATAAAAGAGGTATTTGTTTATAACCATAAAGGCAAATAAATAATTTCTCATTTCTTGTTTAGTCTATCAATTAACTGGCGTGCGATAATTGATTTGTTATAAAACAATATAATATGTTTGTGTCTAAGAATCTCTAGATTTTCGTAAATATTTTGAAATACAACAATTGAGATAATAGATTGGGATGTTTCTATGGTATTACTCCACTTCAAGGGGTGATGTTAAAAACACAGCTCATTAAAAACAAAGAATTAAGATTGGGGGAATCTTGATGTTTATAACTTGGGCGATTAACATATTAGAGATAAAAAAGGAACAATTATTTGGAATGGGATTATGGGATCAATAGGGTTTCAACCCACCTCAAGCTACTAATGGACTCCCGCGGCGTGCGTTCGCTTTGACCAGCTGGAGGCTGACGGAGCAGTATGTTGCCCTCCTGAAGATCGTTGTGGCAGAACACAACTGGATATTCGCCCTCATCGATGACGGATTTCATCCAGGCGATCTCCTGTACATAGTCAAAGGTGCGCATCAATTCCATTTGCTTCTGCAGCACTGATGACTTGGGCTTCGATTGCACATTGCCCTTTACAATGCTCTCGAAGCCGGAAACCCACCGCTGCATACAGTTCCATATCCAATCCGGCTCCTTTGACATGGGTATGTTGAGGCTATGGATCTCGCCCATTTTCTCAGCAACTTTCATCAATATTCTCTGCTCTGCCAATTCCGCTGTGGTCAATGCCCGTGCCTAATTGGAATAGGAAAATTAATCAAACATTAAACATGGGTTTTTTGCGAAAGAGGTTAAAATGTAGAATATTTACTATTGTACTTATTTTTTCAAATAGTTAAAATAGTTACAATTTTGAATCTACATAAGCTAAATACATAATATCATTTATCAGGCTGCTATAGAAATCTCTCATTCCAATAAGATCAGATTTCCGTAACCCCTGTGTAGATGATTACTTAAACTTAAACTTCTTATATGTTTGATCTCTGCAATACTAAGTGTATTAAAATGTGAGAAGAAAACAACACCCTTAATAAAAACTATTTCAAAAAATAATAAGATATCTTTCCCCTCAATCGATTACGTGTAATATCATGCATCTTTTAATATCATACAATAGTTAGAGGTAGATGGATTTCACATTTAATCCAATGTGAAATCAATTTAAAAATGTTTTTATAAAATCATAATTAGATCTAAGCCAATCTATTTTAGGTTTTGCAAAAAGAAATTTTAACCACTGTGGGATTACTGAAAATTGGTTTTAAAAATAAACGACTTCAATAATACCAAAGCTAACTTAAGTTTAGATAACCAGTCTACGGTTATATATCACCGACATACCGGGGGGACTGCTATAATGTCCACATAACAACTTGATTATGTCAAGGATTATAGTTATAAATAGACCCCTAGCCTTTTGTTACATCCACGACTTACCGGAATATATTGCTCGATGCGTCCGCCGGGAAAGATACCGTGCAGCTTGGGTCCGAAGTTCCGCTCGCTGAGCAGGGCGAACACCACCGACTCGGTGATCATGCTCTCCAGCGCGTGATCGCCGTGGGTCTGACCGTAGATGCGCAGCAGAACCTGTGGATTGGGGATAGGGTTATAGCATGGTAGCCTGGTATTTCAGAGGGCGACCTACCTCACGAGGTTCCTGTTTGGGAGCGTGCAATCGCTTCAGCGAGCTCGCGTCGCGGCTATCGCTATCGAACCGCTGACGCTTGTGGGCCTGTTTGGCGCTAGTGGCTGCGTCGTCATCGTCGTCGTCGTCGTCGTTGTTAGCCAACTCGGTGGCCACCGATGTCACGCCCACCACCTCGGCTGCCTTGGCCGCCTCCTCATCGTCGCGTGTGAAAACGGGGCTACTGTGGGCCAATGAGGCGGTGCCTATGACGTCTTTGCCGACACTGCCATTTAGCTGCTGCTGTTGCTGTTCTTGTTCTTCCTCCAGCTCATCGAAGTCATCCAAGTCGGGGAGGCTTACGTAATACAAGAAGTTTGACAGACCCCCACTGCAAGAAAGTAGTCAATATCAATTTGTGGAAATGCTAGTCTATATAATCTGGTTAAACACATATTTATAATAACCAAAATCCATGTTTTAAAGAATATTGACCTAAGAATTTTTTCATAAAATAATATAATATGGTTCCGGGTGTATATAATCACAAGATTAAGGTCGCTTGCCAATTCCGTGAGCACGAAAATCTAAAATTCAGATTGATTTAACAAATTTTTCAACAAATGAAGTAGATTTTCTTTGTATTTAAAAACGAAAAAAAACACAAAACATTACAAAATAGTATTTTTAGTGATACAACTTTTATTTAAACTAACTCATTTAAATAAAAGTTGTATCACTAAAAATACTATTTTGTAATGTTTTGTGTTTTTTTTCGTTTTGATGGATTGGAAAGATAACTATTAGTGGTGTCATAGAAATATCTTTTCGCCAATTTCCCAACAAAAAATTAAATTTCGGTGTCACAGAAACCGGTTCATAGGCTTTGAAAAAAATGTTACCAAAATCGGGTTTACTCCGAAACTCTATAGATTCTGTGACACCGACGGTTTTGGTTTATTGGTTTCCAAACCATTAAAAGTGTTTGTGACTCTTCCGTATATATTAATTTTTTCAAAATGATAACATTTTTGATGTTTAGTCAAGAACATCAAATATTTAAAATCATTAATTCTTAAGTGATACATAAAAAAAATATATGTAAACTACTGATGCATCCGGAGGCTACATTACTCTTTCAAACCAAATTTAAAAGGACTTTGGATTGAATTTGTAAGAACAAAAATTTTCTGTAGCACCCCAAGCACATCACTTGAATAAATATGATCTTTAAGAACTACAATATGGTTAAACCATGTAAATTCTATATGGACTAGTTACCTTATGCGCTTCACCACCAAATTTTCAGGAGTTGCCACTTTCCAACGTCCGGTTAAATAGTCCCGGCAAATGCGTGCGGCCGCATGGCGAATTTCCTCAAGGGTGGCCTGTGGAAAACAGAGTAGAGAGGGTGGTGGGTGGTGAGGGTTTTATAACAATAATACCAAAGAGAAAGCGGCAGGAAAGAGAATCCCGAAGAGAGAGAGAAAATCGACAAAACAATTGGCCCTGGCGAAATACTAAAAATAACAAAAACAGTGCAGGTACGAAAATGCAAATGCAATTAGGGCGCAGACAGGCAAAAGTAAAACATATTGATTAAATTTATAGTAATTGGTTATAGAACCCAAGGAGATTACACCAATCGATAGTTTTAAAGTGAGATTCGAAATCATCAAATCAGACTTCTGATTCTGATCTGATAAAGAAACTAATTAGCATAAAATACTCAAAAAGTGTCTTACATTCCGTTTAAAATGTTGCCCTATATTATCATAGTTGCACCGTTTACTCAAACAACAGTTTTGATCTATAATATCATCCTGCTGCTGGCGACGTTTCAGTGCTCTGTTATTCGTACAATTTCTCAGTCTCATGCTACGCGTAGTGAATCCAAATATTCAACTAATATATAATATATGAATCGTATTATATAAATGTGGAAAACAAGTAGCGAAGGCACACAGGAAGTCTTTCGTATAGTATCGGATCCGAGCGATAAGTAGTTTCCAGCTGGGCGTACAAAAACAAACTGACTCATCGTTGCAAGACCAAGACCCAGACTACCAGTACCAGGGGTAGCCGAAATAGAAATACTCTCCGTAAATCCGTACCTCTCTCAATCTCTCTCTCTCTATTTCGGCGGCTGTAGTGGTTTCTGCTCCACCACCATATGAACTAGGGGCGCCACCCCCAGGGTAACCATATGTTAACCTGATAGACGTCTAGGTAGAAATCGAAAAAAAAGAGTTTCCTTGCTGAGATTTTCAACAGATGTTCTCGATGATTCTTTGTGGTGTGAGGACAGGTAAAAATAGTGGTTAACGTGCTGATTTGAAGGCTATAATTGCCTGTAATTCTTTCCCAACACCGTGTCAATGGCACTCGATAGATTAGATTATTTTTAACCACACGCTCTTTTTGTAATCTATGTTATATATAAAATCGTGACGTGTGGCTCTGACATGTTCAAGTATATTAATTACCACTACTTTATCCGATCAAAATTGACATCCAATCGTCCGATGAACCACATGTTGTCTATCCTTAGTTTAGTGATCCTTGTATTAATCAACTTAATTCAAAAGTAATTTATTATAATATTTAAACTATAATTCACATCTTTTCAGAAAAACAATTTCCAGAATAAGCCGGATTATCTTTATATTTGTTCCAGCTTTGACGGATGTTGCGGCCTATCACTTAATCCATGGAATTTTCCACGCAACCATCGTGAAACGCATGAAAATCTTCCATCCAACATTTACAAGAAAACGCACATCACACACACACTTATCATGTCCGGTCAGTATTGATAGTCAGTTGTCGCTTTGTATTCCTCGCTCGGAAAAGTGAAAACAAATATGTTAACAATAAATAAGCGATATGGCTCAGTGTGAACTAAAGTATTGAAATGACAGTCGAAATTACTATAATTAGGTAGTTATAGGTAAAACTAATGCTGGGTAAAACATTTGCGCAACAATATGGCTAAAGGTATAAACGATAATTGGCAAATGGAAAGTCGCCAACCTCAACGAGCAGAGCACATGCAATTGTAAAAAAAAAATGGCACAATTATTTCATTGGCCTATTCCGGAGCCTTATCACCGGCATAAAAAGTTGCGTACTTATCAGCAATCAATTATATAAAGATTGCGAAATTCTAAGAACTCTAATAAATTGTGCGTGAAGTATGTAATTTGAAGATTTATAGATCCCCCACGTGTACTAATCAGAACCTTATCAACTAATTGTTAATTATACCATAAATATATTGAAAGTTAGGGTAATATAACCCTAATATATCCTTTGACAGCTTCTTTGACACAATTATTTAAAACTATTCGAGATAAAGATAAAGTATGTAGGTGTAAAACCTAAAAAAACGTATGGAAATGTAGGGAAGAAAGCGGGCCTTAGAGTAATCGCCACTGGCACCAGTGGGTCATTTTTAATCTATAAGCATAATCGCCAAAAATCAAATTCTAGCCGATAAGATTTGACAAACTAGCTCGGTACTAAACGACCTTTGGACCTAAAACGTCACTTAAGATTATGCTCGAAAAAATAATAATTCACTCATACACCATTTAATGAAATGAACGTTTTTATGTATACAATAAACTTACAAGTAAACCAACATATTTGAATCTGATGCCAACAATTACAAATTTATTTAAAGGATAAAACGTGAATTCAGATTTTGATTTATGGGCACTTGTTATTCGTCTGAGTCTTATCTATTTCCATAAAGATAACGCCTTAATCGGTTGATAATGTTAATTATTAATAATGAGCAAGTAAACCCACCTAATGAGTATTTAATGGTATTCCGAATTTAAGGCTTATTTTTGAGAAACGTGCAAGTTGCTAATGAAATAGTAATGTAATATAAAATGCAAATGCAACAAAATACATATTCAATATATCGATTTACTGATTAACACCAGGGATGTGTGCTAATGGCTTAATTAGTTCAATATATTTACAGTCTATATAAACTTTGGGAATAACCGACAACCGATAAAAAAACCCAGATATAATCAAAATAAGGGCTTATATACAGATGACTCAATAAAAGGCGGAAAGTATAATCTATCTAACTGCAATTGAGATTTTAACTGCGCAATGACTGGCAAAACACGTGATCCAAACTGGCGACTGACTATCTAACCGCAACAATGTTGTCAAATTAATATGATCGTATAATCTATCTATACTGTCCCAAACTCACTTTTGATCACCGGGTGAGCGCCGCACGCAATTCAAAAACGAAATAAACCAAATGACTATACCCCAAGTTACTGATAAGTGGGAATATGGGAGGACGGCAACGGCAATGAACGCAGAAGTGATCCACGAGTGGCGATAAGAAATCTTTCTGTGCGAAGTGCGATTCAGCCAGGAATCGCAAAAACTGTAAATGGAATGCGAGACAATTCTAAGATAAGATGGGTTCTTTTATCGAGCTATAGAGTAATTACTTCGAGACAATATACTTCCCATATAGACGTTGATTTAGTGATAACAAGTCAATGAACCATAGAAGGACACATTTTATTACATCAAGTCTCGATTAAAAACACTGGTGTTTATTAGTCTAGATGGGAATTTAAAAAAAAAAATGTGAAGAATTGATATTACGATGGTATGGGCTGGAGTCCCATCACCTTTAATTAAATTTTCTACCCACATACTTTCATTGTACAGAATATGAATTTTTTAATATTCAGATACCATATAGAAGAGAAGATGTAAAATCAACAAACGGATCAGGATATCAAGTATTTATGTGTATTATGTCATATTATTTCCGAACCAATGGATTTTTTTGCCTGAAAACCTTTTCCTTGGAAATACAGTCAGTAACAAGTGAAACCTTCCCAGTAAACAGCTACGATCTGAATACGCAAAAGCTTGCGGTCATTGCACGAAACGTGTGGGAAAAACATTGGCAAAACCTGACACATTCGCAAAGCGCTTGGGAGAAAATGTTTAAGCGTGGCCTGCGACTTTTGGAGTCACGGTTTTCTTACCTTTTGCAGGTTTGTGGACATCGTCCTCCGCTCTTTGAAATATTTATGCTGGTTTGGTTAGTTATTCCAATTCCGGAACGCAGGCACTGGCACTCACAAACACCAACAATATGGGGCAATAATACGGCACGAGGTTAAAAAGCACTTGAACGGACTGCTGTTGAACGTTGTTTCGACGTCACTTGGTATTAAATATAGTTGCAACAACAATGGCAATATTGTATTATATTAAGTACATGCGCGGATTCAGTTTCTCAGGCACTTTTAACGGTTTCAATGCGTCTACTCGCGAGAACGCTTCAGTTTCGACTAACACTCGCCGCCTTCGATCGGGGGGCCAAGTAGAAAAGCTTTTTTACTGGGAGCAGAGAGACGGCGACTCTCCCTCTACTCTTTTCGCGATTCTTCTGCTATCTTATCAGTTATGACTCGACTTTCGCAAAACGTACATACGTGGTGAAGTCCCGAAAAATACTGACATACTTTCGGCTTGCTTCTGAAATTGAAATTTAAAATTTTGAACCCTATATCGAAACGAACTGTCAAAATAAATATGAAAAGAACTCGAGTTAATAACAATTTTAAACTACGCCTTAAGGGCGAAAAAACCTGTTTTTGTTTGTATTTAATTCATTACGTTATGTTTATACCCTTGCAGAAGGTATAATGATTTCAGTCACAAGTTTGCAAAGCAGTGAAATATAAGTTCCGACACCATTAAGTATATATATTCATGATCAGCATCACTAGACGAATCGATCTAGCCTTGTCCGTATGCCCGTTTCTACGCAAACTAGTCCCTTAGTTTTAAAGCTACCGGGATGAAACCATTTCAAAAGTCTTATTTCTATTGAAGGTCGGAACGAGCCGTGTCGGACAGGATATAGTTGTCCCATATAGATCCCATAGGAATGATCAAAAAAATAAACTTTTTTTTAATGTAAAAATAATATAGCTTCGGTGTTTTTGGACTTTTAAATGTTACTCTTGGGACCATTTTTATAATATTTCAGAATTATGAATAAAATTTAAAACAAAACAGACGACTTTATTATACAGCCACCATAGGAACAATTGGATAATTTATGTCAAAATAATACCTAGACCATTATATTTCGTTTTCGGGAAAACGTATTACACTGTACACGGTAGTAAATTGAAATATAACATTATCTTAAAATTTTTGTAATTGTATTTAGTTTTCTAAAGATCGCAATGCTTTGTACATACAATGCTCCCACGGGATCAGTTTCGAAAAATCGAAAAGGTATAGAAACTTCGGCGTGCCGAAGCTAGTTTCCATTCTTGTTTTGGTTTACATTTGTTTGTCTATTTATCATTTTCTAGGCCATAGACTTTTAATTGCGTTTCAAAATTATGTTTACTAAAGCTTTTTTAGTCTTATCCAAAAAGAATTCGTGACGAGCCGCACGAACGCCCAGTCTGAAATAATATTTTGCTTTAACACTACTACAAATATTCTGTTTTTCCACTTTACTTAAAAATATTTAATAGTTTCCGTTAATTTTAAGATTAATTGAAAATTGCAATTTTATACTGGTTATGAATTTTTGAGCTGGCCAAGTAAAACTGTGTTTTTCGTTTAAATATTACCGCTCAATATGAAAAAATCAAAAATGGCAACTCTTTAACATGGCATTGCCAAGCCGACGCAGACTCCAGAGTTGCCACAGTAATAACGCCTTGGAAGTGCCTTGCCAGACCATCACAAAAAGTTCAATAAACACCTACGGTCAAAATAATAGTAACGGGTGCTTGAAAAGATAATTTCATAAACAAAACAAAAATAAAAGATAATCATATAAATCCTTTAAAAATTAGGTTTTATTTTAACCAAATCAGCAATGAAACTAATATCAAAGAAGCATCGTCAAGAAATCAAATACAGTTGTACAATATAAAAGGTATTCTTAGGATAACGGCTTTTCAAATTTGTCTTTCGCTATACAACAGAAAAAAAAAATTAATTTTTGTGATCTTACGAATTTACATACATACATCTGTATGCATGTACTTAAATACAGCCGTCGTACAAATAGCATGATAAAGTTTTGAAACCATGATTCATCCAACATGTGTATATTTAAAGAGCTTTTTTGCAACCAAATTTACTAGAAAATGAATGATTCACGCTCCAGATCATTCATACATATGTACATATATAATCTGGTAGAACCAAAAAGAGCTTTTTCTAGAAGATTCCAGGTGAAATAAGGTTCCCACCACGATTCACTCTACTCCTTTTCACCCACTGAAGTACAGTTGTGTCCATAGTCCTCATGACCGAATTCATAACCTTAAACCAAAAATCAAACAAGTTACGTAGCATTTTGTTTTTGTAAGTTTTTCTTCCATTTATTTTTGTATGTTCTCGAATTTTCTTTTTGCTGAATGCCTGTTTTCTTGGCCATTACTAATCTTGGGCCCTTTAACTGATTCATGTTGGTGGCTGCTTGTGGAAATCGGCTTACTAACTTACAAATTAGTAAGGTTGGCTTAAGTACACGCCCCAGACAAACAATTTCGAGCGCAAAGACAATGGAAAGTAACGGAACGGAAAATTGCGAGTAAAACAGTTACAAATCTTGATTATACGTAAAACAAGGTTATGGTTGCAAAGACATTTAAATTTCTATGCCTTCGCCCCGTCTATTCAAGAACTATACTGCTTTTTTTGATTGCTATATAAAAATGTAATTTCTTATTCCGTTTTTTTGTGGTTTTTATTGTTTCTATATGGTATGATTTGTATCGTCTCTTTTCGCCAGTTGGCAGAAACTTCAACTTTTCTGGGGGTGTTGTTGTTGTTGGCAGCTTGTTGTTACATTTGCTGTTTTTGTAGTTTTGCTTGTTTCATATATATATAAATATTCATACACAATATAGGATAAGGTTGTAAAATTAAAATTCTTTAAGTGACAAAAAAAGTTCTTTTGCCTTCAAATTTCTTATTGTTGCTTTTCTTATTTAGAGATTTTGTTTGCAATTTTTTTCATTCGCTTCGTATTTATTACAATTATTAAATTTGACGCTTTTTGTTTACAACTTTTAATCTTAAAACATAGAGGGTCTCGCATCTTAATTTCGCTTACTCTGTTTTTTTTCTCTTAATCTTTCGCTTTATATATATAATTTGCTTTAAAGTTAAGTTTTTAAGTAAGGTTTTTTAAATGATAATGGATTTTTGTTGTTTCTCGTTTGTTGTTGTTGTTGTTTGCTTGGTTGGTAGTTGGTTTTTGTTAGTAGAGACAGAGAGAATCGATCGGTACGCTATAAGACTACGCTCCCATTTGCAGGATTGTTATTGGAGAATTGCGCCCGCCCACCCACGCGCAGCCACCCACGCATCATCACCCGCTCACACGTGCGAACGTTGGTTGAGTGGGTGGGTGGTGGATTGGTGCGTGTTGCTGGCGGTAGAACCGTAATTTGTGTGTTTTGCGTTTGTTTGTTTTTTGTGTTAGTAAGTATTTTATAAGTAGATTACTGAGTGTGCTGCTCCGCGGGCGATTCCCTTAGGCGGCCACTTCGCTAGCCTCGGCCCCGTTCTGCACCTCATCCTTTGTGCTGGCCTCGTCCAGCTTCGCCTTCTTCTCCGGCGTGGCAACGGCCTCATCGGCCTTGGCGGCAGCCTCGTCCACCTTCCGCTTCACGGCCTCGACGGCGGGAGCATCTACAGAGAGTAGTAACAGTTAGCACCTGAGCTCAGGAATCGGTGAAGCATATTACACACCTGTAGAGTCACCGTTGGCGGCCTCTTCGGCGCCGTTCTCAACAGCAGCTGGAGCTGCTTCGCTGCTCTCCTTCTTGGCCTCCTCGCCGTCGGCGGCAGACTCTTCCTTCTTGTCCTCGTCCTTCTTCTCCTCCTTCTCATCCTCGGCGGCGGGAGCAGCGGCCTCGGCGGTCGCCTTCTCACCATCGACGGCATCGGCGGCTGCCGCGCTGTCGGCGGCCGGTGCTCCGTTCTCCTTGGCGGCGCTCTCCTCCTCGGCGGCACCGTTCTCTGTGGTGGTTGGCTTCTCAGCTGCTGCCTCCTCGGCGGCAACGGCGTCCTTCTTCACAGCATCGACTTCCTCAGCTGCGACCTTCTCGACGACGGGGGTCTCGCTGTGGATAAAAGGTAAAAACGTGGATGAGTATATGTATTTTCTTGTGGAAAATGTATTGTTTATTGAAATAATGTGTTGTCTTCATTTTACTAATCCTATATTTGTTCTTACTTGTGGCAGTGATTAAGTAAAACAATGGAATTTAATTTTCAATAGAGGGAACCTATTCTTGCGTGACTAATTCCAGAACCCTGTTTGGTTGTCTGATGGTATCATCATTTTATTAATACACAAACACTAATTGGTAATATGAAATCATTATATTGAAACAAAATGTTGCTAGGAACAGTAATGAACAATTTTTATATAAAAATTTATAAAAAAAAAAATAGTTTTTAAAGTATTTAGAAAGACACATTTCAAAATATTGAGAGTTTTGAAGTTTTTCAAAGAAATAGTCTAGTGTTTTTAAAGTTCTAAGTAGAACCTATGCTATTTTCAAAATCTAAATGTTTCAAATCCAAGTAGAATAATACATTTTTCAGCCATTTAGTAATTTTCTTGGTCGTTTTACACCGCACTCACACAAGGGCATTTCAAACATTTGTGAAATTGGAAAATTTTCCATTCTAGCGCCGGTAACGTTTTTTTTCCCCCGTTTCCTTATTTCCTTCCTCTTGCCACTCTTTCCCATTATCCCTCTCTTTCCAACAACAACAACGGCAGCACAAAGCATCATTGTAACATCTGCCTGCGTCGGCGTCGCTGCCGTAAAATGATAAATGGGAGCAACAACTCGTGCAAACTGCGACGCAAAAAGAAACCAGAAAAGGTGAGCGGCATTTGGCAGCGTGCTCTTTTCCATATAAATGGCATGCCTTACAATGTGTGCGAGTGTGTAGAAACAACCGAAAAGTGGGAAGCTAAAAGAGATGCTTGCAGACTTGCAAAAAAGTAAAAAGCGCGACTTGTTTGAAATAAAACGGTCGAACGAGAGGGGAAATAAAAACTGGTTTTTATGCGCCTCTCTAGTGGTCTCGCTCGCACGCACCTACGAGCGGTTTAAGTGTGCGCGCGTCACGTAGCCAAATGGGACAGAGAGAGAGGGAGTTAAGCAGTGCAAGCGAGAGGCAGAGTTGTAAAGTGTGCAACGCAAAGCGACAAAAATAACGGTCAAAAGACACCCACTATGCTATCCTTTTCCTCTCCCCACAATCCATGCCAAAGAAACCCGGCACAACCTAAGACAACAGACAAAAGATTTAACGGGTTTTTTTTCCTGTCATTCCTTTCCCACCCCCAAAAATGTGAGGCGCAAAAGAAAACCTGAAAAGAATGCGGTTCATGAGCCGGCGAGCAGCTTGCGATTATTTTTGGCAATGACAAAATACCTGGAAGCGAGAACAAGAATTCGTCGACAGTTAATGCCAAGCTTTGTGAGCTTTAAGCGAGCAGAGGAGTGTGAAAGACAAGCGACGAAAATTAATGGGTTGGCGGGGGGAAAAAAGAAGCAAATGCTAAAGCAAAAGCAAACAGAGCCAGAAAAAAGACAGCTGAAATTAAACAGCACAAGAAAAAGAGCGGCAACTTGAATGCGCACACAAGCAACCAAACATACATACATTTTTGCGCACTTCGCTTGGCGCACGCACACACTCACACAATCCACTACTCCGCCGCCACCACCACCGCACATACACACACACTCAAGCCAATTCTCGTTGTCGTTGGTTTGCCGGCCGGAGAGTGAGCGAGAAGGCACCATGACGCCGCGCCAAATTCAACGGCGTCGTTTTTTGCGCGCACACCTACAATCCACTGGCGAGAGCGAGACAACAGCATTGTTGCCGCCAAGCGGTTTTGCGTATATAGACACACAGAATTCAAAAGAAAATTTTTCCAAACCGTTGCGGCGAACATCGAAAAAGATGTACACTCGCGAAATTCGCTGCCAATCCATTCCATTTCCATTCCAATTGTTTAAACAAAATGCACAAGCACACACAAAACGACAAATAAAGTACTCACTTCTTTTGCTCAGCCACATCAGCCATTTTGAATTACTGTTGGTGTTTTACTTTTCAAAAGCGAAGCGCGAAAACACGTTTAAATTGCTGGTTATTTGGTATGTGCGCCAAAAACACGATTCGAAGATCAACACGTCGTTTGGGTTTTCAGCAAACTGGGCAAATTTTATAAATTTGTGCAAACTGCCGCTTCCTCTTTCAGTAGCTTTGCTAGGAAAGTCGCTGGGTTGCTGGAGATTTAGCCGTAAAAGTGAGAACGTCCACACAGTCACGAAGAAAAACGCCGAATGAGAGAGCGAAGAGCGTCGGGCCGGCTTTTAAAGCGGCGCGCTCTAGTGTTGGTAGGCGTCGGTCCTCTGCCGTCGATAGTTCTGCCTGCGGCTTAGCAGTTTCCCCGGAAAACTGGTTTTTGAGCGTAGAAGAGGGGGATTTTCTTTATTGTTATTCAGGGGGCCTTTAGCTATTTGTGATTTCTTTTAAATTTCACAATAGAATTTCCCCCGCTGTGTTGGCGCTTTATTTGTAAAAAGCTATCGGACAAACCTTGAGATGAGCTTTGCGAGCTTGCGGCGTTGAGTTCAACGTTAGTCAACACCAAAAGAGAGCGGTCTTAGCTTCGAGAGAGAGCTAGAGGTGAAACTTGATCTTGAGTCACAGTTATTGTTAAAAATTAAGTCATGTGACTAAAAATACTATACAAAATATTAACCTTAAAATGGGAACACCTTTACCAAATGCTTTTTAATTTGTATGCTTATTTCATTGATGATATAGAAAAAGGGTGAACAATATTTTTATTTCAAGGTTCACCTCTAAAAAAGGGTTGTCAGCTTTCAAGTTTGGTTGAATATTTTAGTTGAATTTTCTAAAACATTCATCTCTTATCTTTTCAATTTACCTAGGAGTTCAGGGTCGTTTCCAGGTACAGATTAGGCAGTCTCACGTGCCATTATATCCGCTCCGGGATTATGTTACTTAAGAAAAGAAGAGGATAAAGGACAGATGCTGCAGGATCAAGATGCCCAGCTGTACTTTCGGTTTAAAATATACATTTTAAAATGTAAAACCACTGGTATTTTGAGCTATTAGGCTTGGTATAAATAAATTAATTGATTTCATACAATATTACGCAGTCAACTATCAATCAAAATCGTTCGTATCACAGGAGGATACTACCAATTTCCAGCCCGCCCAAAACCTTTTCCAGGTAGCCAGGTAAATCCGACGGCCTTGCCCGAGTTTTAGATCGGTTTAATACGAAAATGAAATGGATTGCACTGTCAGGCAGCTGCTGGGAAATTTCGTTTTCTCGCTGTGAATTTGGTGCACATGTCTCCTTTATTTTGGGCTCTCTGCAAGGAGAAGCAGCTGTCCCTTAACATTGAACATTTTGTGCACCACTTACACTACACTACCGGACAAGAAAATAGGAGTGAGATTATCAGACACGTTTCTGTTTTCACTTTCGAATGTTTTACTAGAATTCAATTTGTACAAATGTGTATACTTAGACGATTTAAAAGTATTTTTCTTTAAACTAAGTATTGCTTAAGTAATTATATTTCCATAAGTTTCATTTGGTATAACAACTTTGACCAAAAATATGAAAAATATTTCGAGTATTAGAATCAGAGGTGTGTTTTGGGGAAAACCGGTTATTTATAATATATATTCTTTTCTATTCTCTGATACATATCCTAGGTAATATTAAAACGTTTCCTATATGAAGCTTTAGTCTGGGTGTTTTAGTTTTTCGATTTATAAACTCAAAACGCAAATGCGACCATTGTATTACCAATAATAATACAATTTGAATTGGTTCATGAAGTTTTAATATTTATAATCAAAATAATTTTATTTAAAAGGTGTTTTAAACATTTATTTAAGGCTTATAATGGGCATTTTTGTAAAACAAAAAAAACGTATGTATAACGGCTATGGTCCCTGGTACTTTAAGCAACATTTTACTAAATTCAGCAAAAATGTGAGGAGAATTTTGGTTGCATCCGTGGCACTTTCTCCATTTATTAATTATTATAATTGATGTACATTCTTCATATGTACATACATACGTACATGTCATATGCCTAAGTGTGGCACCCAATATACATATGTACATCACCCCCATCTTAAGGAAACAAAACGTCTTCCGCTTTACTGTGCATTTCCTTTGCATCTGCACTCGACACAGACACGGGGACACTCGCACACACACACACGCTCTCGCAGCCCAGCAGCTGCACCTTTTTCAATGCCATTCAAGGCCAGCTGCAGCCTGGCGCTCTTCCTCTTCCACCGCCGTTCGATTACCGTTCGGCGAGAGGCATTATTAACGCTGCTGTCTAATTAACTTTATGCGCTTGCGGTAATATTCGGGCTATTTGGCAGGGGCCTGTTATCAAGTTGGCCAGCTGTACCGTTATCAGTGGCATGCCCCCGCTCGCGGACATGCGCTCACTCATGAACTTTCAGCCGCAAAAGCTCGCTCTCGCCCTCGCGCTTTCTCTCTCTCTCGCTCTCTGGCTCCAATTCTGAGCCGGGAGAAGGCGAACCGAACTAACGGAAGTCCTTGCTGCTGGGGCTTGTTGACTGTCGAAAATTTTCACTCGACAATCAGTCAAGTTTATCGGGCGCCTTAGTTTAGTCGAAGGAAATCGCGCGGCGCCAAGCGTGGAAAATCGCCAGGCAGCAGCAGAAATACAACTCCAGCAGGAAAAACTGAACACAACGAAGAAAAAACGGGAATAATCAGCTTTGGGGCAAAGTATGTTTGAAACCGTTAAATGGTGCGAAAGCAGTGAAAGAGGAAGTGGAGGTGGAAAAAGACAAACTGTACATGCTATATAACGGTTATCGCAGCCTCCCGAAAATCGAGGACGAAAGAGAGGGCTTTACGGGCCGTGGGTGTCAGTTATTTGGATTAAAATTAAAATCGAAAACTCGTTTGCAATGCAATAAGAAACGTGTGGTGTACACACACCCGCGCTCAGCTATACAAACAAAATCAGAACGCATTAAAACGAACCTTGAGCAAATCAGCCTTACCCACACAAGCACAAACAAACACATGTACGCGCATACCTAGACGTAAAAAGGATTTTCCGTAAGGAAAAAGAAAGGAGCTGTGTTACACAGTCCGTCTCAGTTGAATATATTCGGCAATAATAGGAAAGGGGGGAGGGGAAGGAAACGGTAGTCGAAATGAAGAGGAAGCGAGAGAGCGAGCCCGCGAGAGAGAGAGCGGAGAGACTCCCCACATTGCCGTTACGTTACAGTGGTCTGTGCGGGTGTCGAATGCGGTAGAAAAATGCATTATTTATTCATATCTAGGCCAGGATAAGGACAAGGACGAGAGGGCCGCCCCCCTGCATGAATTTTGACAAGTCAATTTCAATTTGCGGCTAAAATAGAAAACTCAATTTTCCCCAATTAACGCTCTACGGAAATTGCCTTCCTGCATTCGGGCGACGGAAGAGGAGCAAATTGCAAGCAGGATATTGAGTGTTTTTTGGGGAGGAGGGAGTGAATTGTGGGTCTAGTGACTGACATAATTTCCATAATTATTTCGAATATTTTTACAAAGGAATGCCATCAAGATATTACCTTATATGACAACCTCAATTAGGTTCATTTAAATATAGTATAAAGAGTTCCAGTGTTTCTCTAACAATTTGTATGCTTTGTAGTCAACTAATCAAAATTGCTAGGTTATCGGTAAGCGTGGCCCCAGGGAAAGTGTCTAAAATTTGTCATATATTTTCAGCATGTGTCAGGAGATAAGAATGTGGCATTTTTCAAACTACTCTTATCTTAATTTATTTGTGACCAGCGAATAAAATCTGAGATTCCACCTTATCGGTTAGAAATATTTTTAGAGATTAGCGGAGGCGTTAAAAAATATAATTGGAATGCACTGTGGAATGTAGACCACTGTGCGGGGCACCCACACAGACAGATACACACACAGGGACACACTCACCGCTCTCGCACAAGGACGCTTCCGCCTTGCCTCTCGCTCCCACGCGCGGTGTAAAGGGGGCAGGGCGGAAGGAGGCGCCACCAAGCAGCGCTAAGTCTCAAATTTACCGTTAACGCGAGTTTGTATTTTCACTTGCCCCAGCTTCTTGCTGCTTGTGTTTGAGTTTGTGCTTCGCATTGCTTTTATTTACCCAAGCGTCGTCTCCCAGTTTCCAGGACCTCCCTACCAACATCATAAATAAATAAGCCATTGAAATGGTTTCGCTTCATTCATAAACCAGAGAGCCCGTAGAGGGTCGCCGATCAACGAATAATTAAACGGAATCACAAGGACCCCAAGGAGCAGGTGACATCGGAGCACCAGAGCATCTGAGCATCGTAGCAGCATGCCGGAGGAGAAGGAGACCAATTTGGAGAACGGCCAGGCGACTGCGACGGCCGCCTCGACGCCCAGCAAATCGAAGCCGCAGCGCCAGAAGACACCAAACCGTCGGCGGCAGAACGACAGCGATGTGGCCGGCGGCGTGGGCATCACCGGCGGCGGAGTCGTCATCCTGCCACAGCAGGTGCTCAACGAACTATACCATAACTACTCCATCAAACAGCGCCGCAGCGGCCTCAAGTGGTTCCTCTTCGCGGCCGTGCTGTTCAACATCTGGACGATAGTAGTACCCTGGGATCAGGCGGTGCCCACAAGAGGTGAGTTGCGGAAGCGAAGTGCGCAGAAAAAACATATACATTCCTAAAAGATATTTAAAAATATTTAATTTTTAAAAAGGAATTTTGTATTCATAAATTTTCTAAATAATAATTCCTTTTTACAATCGTACTTATAGTATGGTCAAAACAAGTTATCTAAACTATTTTAGGGTTCCACTAAAATCTCTCGAAGGCCATCTTTCCATATTCCCTATTATTAAACTTTAACAATAAAAATTATGGTTGTAATAGAGTTTGGAAGAATTGCTATTATAAATTAAGATACTATGTAAGTTGATGTTTTTTTAAACAGCTTACTTAACGTATTTTTTTTTAATTATATAATATTTTCTATTTTAACTGACTAAAATAGTCACTACAAGAATAATTTCATAATTATAAAGAGTTTAACAAACTTTAGGTGTAATAATGCTAAAGCTTATTTATGAAATTGAAACTTTGCATTGGCATTTTAAAAAACGTATTTTCTTGGAGTGTGCCAAGTTTATTTCTCATTGAAAATAATTTTAAATATATTTTAGTGGTCAACTGCTGTATGCTTGTGGCGTACTTGGCTTTAACAGCTCTTCTGCACATTGGTCGACGTTCTGAACAACCGGCACTGAAGGCCTTCCACCAAATACTCCTGACGATTGTTCCAAGGGCTCTTTGGCTCCTAAGCATTCTTCACTTTTCCGCCTACGTTATGCTGCAGCCTAGCTTTTCTCCAAGGTAAGTAATCTATGGGTATACCCATTTTTAGACTGATAAGACAGCCCTGAACAACTTCGACTGACTTCATTTATAAAAATCTTAATTAACGAGACTAAGACTACATCTTAAGTCTTATTCTGCGTCTGATCTACCAATAGATCTTTTAATATCCTAGCCGATCTTTCCTTATATATTGTCTATATATACATGTAATAAAAATCCTATAAATGTTATTTTTACACATCTTCCTATCTTCCTCTATTATTTTTAGGGACGTTCTTGGCTGGGCCATCTTGCTAAACTTCCTGGTCTATGTGACGCTGCCGTTGCCATTGATTTTCCTTGGGCTGTCGATTGGATGCATCACGTATTTTATTTGTCTCAGCCTGCCAGTGGGCTACTCTCGCGACGACTCGCTGCTCTCGAATCAGTTGGCGGCCAATGCGGTTCTTATAGCCACAGCCGCGCTGATAGGGCTCTTGTACTACTTCATGGGCGAGGCCAAGCAGAAACGAGCATTCCTCGAGGCCAAGAAGAGCCTGGAGGTGAAAATGGTCATCGAGGAGCAGTCGGCCGAGCAGGTGAGCACTTATTTTATGGGTTACACTGGGTTGGAAATATATGTAATAATCATTATCACCATTAGGAACGGCTGCTGTTGTCCGTGCTGCCCAAGCATGTGGCTATAAAGATGCGAGAAGATTTGGGATCGTCTAGTTCGGAGGCTTTCAAAAAGATCTATATGAGTCGGCACGAAAATGTGAGGTAGGTCTTCATACTTTTGATAAGTATCTTTATAGCATTTTCGATGGTATAACAAATTTTAAAAAAGGTTTATAGGAATTCCTATAGGAAATTAAGACCAAAATCATTTTGAAAATGGAACGAAATCAACTAATTTAACTTGTTTAATTCCCAGCAGTTCGTTCTTGAGTTACGTCATTCAGCTAAAATAAAGACCAATTGCGCTTATACGGTTTTTAAGAACGAATGTTCTCAATTCAAGTACAATGTAATTGGTTTTTTCTCTCTGTGTAGGATACATTTTGGTTATAATGAGGTATATCCTTTCGGTATATGCTTCAATTAGTAACTTTACTTGTTTAAGTCTATGTAGGATTATAATTGGTATATATTGTCAACAATTTTAATGATTTTCCTTAAAAACTTACCAAAAAGGGGATAATAGTTATGAACGTAAATTCCCCACATTAAAAATCTAAAAGTGCTAAGAATCTAAGGACCTCAAGGTTTCTAGTTTTAACAGTATTTCATTCGAGGTTTTCCAGTCGGAAAGAATTCCAATTCGCAGAGGGACCTCATTACTATTCTACTTCCTTCCCCTAATTTAATGCTGCATATTTATAGGTGTTAATATTTAAATAAAACTAAATTGCATTGCCACTTGTTTAACTATTTGATTCCGGAATCTCTCCCACTTTTGCTTTGTACTAAACAAGCATACTATATGCGGATATCGTTGGGTTTACCGCCATCTCCTCGACGTATAGCGCCCAAGATTTGGTTAAAATGCTTAACGAGCTCTTCGCACGCTTCGATAGGCTTGCCGAGGTAATATTTTCTTGTGTTTTCTTCTTTTTAACAATTTCCATTGTTTTTTTTCTGCGATGTTTTTTCGTTGGTATTATTCCAGCTGTTCATTCACCTGTCCGTCCCTTTGGGGGAGGTCCAAACCCGTAGAATTTTCTTTTAATGATGATTATGATGTTCAAGATACGCCATCTAGAACAGAGGGACTCTTTTCATTTCCTCTTCTCGTGGTTGCTCTTGGCTTTAATTTAAATTTTTCTTTTCATTTCTGTTTTTCAGCTTATATTTTCCATTCCGCTGTCTCTTTATTATTTTTGCATTCTTTTGGGATTTCATGATGAGGGCGGGAATGACCAACAAAAGTTATGTCCAGTCAGGCGTATATAATGTTTCGAGTTGATTTTTTCTTTCGAGCGAGCTTTTTTTCTTTTGCGGTTCTGTTGAGTGCGGTAGGTTTCCCGGTTTATTTTTGGGTTCAGTTAATTTGACTGCGATTTTGCCTGGGCTTGGCTTGGGCTAAATGGGATGGGTCCCCGATGTGTGGGTCTGTTTATCCTTTCGCTGACTTTGGGGAGTATTGCGTTTTCAGTTCATTTGTTTGCTTTTGTGGGCAGGGTTTGTGGGTGTCTTATGTTGGTCAACATATTTCAATCATATAGAGTGATTAAAGCCTTTTATTAAAGGGTATACTTATTATTATACCCGTTACTCGTAGAGTAAAAGGGTATACTAGATTCGTCGGAAAGTATGTAACAGGCAGAAGGAAGCGTTTCCGACCCCATAAAGTATATATATTCTTGATCAGGATCACTAGCCGAGTCGATCTAGCCATGTCCGTCTGTCCGTCTGTCCGTCTGTCCGGATGAACGCTGAGATCTCGGAAACTATGAGAGCTAGGCTATTGAGATTTGGCGAGCAGATTCCTGAGCTTCTTACGCAGCGCAAGTTTGTTTTAGTAGAGTGCCACGCCCACTCTAACGCCCACAAACCGCCCAAAACTGTGGCTCCTACAGTTTTGATGTTAGATAGAAAATTTTAACTGAAATGTATTAGTCTTGTCCATACCTATCGATTGACCCAAAAAAAATTTTTCTACGCCCACTCTAACGCCCACAAACCTCCTAAGAAAAAAAGCTATGACGTCAGAGCCAGACAGTGCGAAATGTTTTTACGCGTGTATGTGTGTGTATGTTAATAGTTGCCGGCCGAACTTAGCGGCAAAGAGAAAAGCACTGCCGGCGCTCAGAGAGAGCAAAGTGCGCGGCTAACTTATTCTATTGAACAATGAAATTGTCACGCCTACCCTAACGCACACAACGCTTAAATCTGTCTTCCGCCGGTAGGTGGCGCATTTAAATCTCGCTTTGCTGCTTGCATATCTCCATTTCCCTTTGGTCGCTTAAGCTGAGTAACGGGTATCTGATAGTCGAGGTACTCGACTATAGCGTTCTTCCTTGTTTTTTAATGTAAACCGTTTTATAAGTTTAATTTTAACTGCGCTCCTTGCTTGACTTGAACTAAATCACATTTGTCTCGCCCCTAGAAATATCAACAATTGCGCATTAAGATTCTTGGCGATTGCTATTATTGCATTAGCGGTGCCCCCGATGAGCGACCGGATCACGCCGTCATGTGCGTGCACATGGGACTCTCCATGGTGAAGGCCATCAAGTGAGTAGCGGGCTGGAGACAGCCAAGTAGCTCCCTGGGGAAAGTGGGGAAAACTGGTTGACAGGCGAAGGGCGTGGGGGCGATGCCAAATCAACGTTTGTTCAATTAATAATAATTGCACTTAACCACGCTCGCTCCTTGGAGAAAGGCTTTCCCCAAGCATACTTTCCGGCGTTACTAGCAAACCCACCAACCAACCAACCATCCATCCATTCACTCACTCACCTGGGCATGTTGCGTGTTTGCAGGTATGTGCAGCAGAAGGCCAACTCACCTGTTGATATGCGTGTGGGCATTCACACGGGAGCCGTGCTCGCCGGCATTCTTGGCCAGCGGCAGTGGCAGTTTGACGTTTACTCCAAGGACGTAGAGCTGGCTAACAAAATGGAATCGAGCGGGAAGGCTGGGTGAGTTACTTGGCTTTAACTGCTGGCACGTCACCCACACTTCTGTTGCATAATTGATAACCGACCATCGTGACTTGTGGCAAATGTGGTTATTATGATTTGACTTTGTCACTTTGCCATGCAAATTTATGGGTCTGTTTTGCCAACTCCGTCACTCCCTTATTATGGCTGTTGCTTACTCATGTAAATTGCATTCGCTCTAATCTGTCCAGACGCGTTCACATTTCGGACAAAACGCTGGCGTTCCTTAATGGCGAATTCGAGGTGGAGCCCGCCTTTGGGGAGAAGCGGGAGGAGCTGTTGCGCATCGCTGGTCTGAAGACGTTCTTCATCACCAAGGTGGTTAAGCCGGTAAGTGGAGGGCCTTAACTAGATACTTATATTTAAAAAAGTTATGTTTCTGTGGTACGCCAAAGTCATGAATAAATATAATAAGATTTCCAGATAACCATTTAAAAAATAATTTAAATCAATGTTTTGTTGCATTACCTGTATATTTTTTAATATTTAAAAAAATGCAATCCATTTCCCCAGTTTGCATCGCCGTGTGCCAGGAAAATCAATGAAATCCAAGGCGAAAACTCTCACCAGAGTCCCAATGGATCGACCAACGATGTCGGGGTAGGTGAAGATGACAACGATGACAACACCTTGGACGACGAGGAGCTCCTGGCACAGAATTCCGTGTCCAATGGACACCAAACAGAGGTGGCTGAAGATGAAGAAGAGCAGGTGAAATTAGAGAACTTTAAGCAACGATTGAAAGATGAACTGGTTACCCGCGATGGACATGAGTAAGTAAAAAAGATTTTAAGTTCCACCTTTAAATGTACAAATGGAATACTTTTTTAAGTAAACAGAATTAAAGAGCAATAACACCTGAAAGAAGCAATATAATAATATTAAAATTCCTTTAAAATTATTCATTTCTGATATCAAATGTTCTGACAAAATAAGATATTTAAAATGATTACGAAATCAAACGACTATATCCATTGGCTTTCCAAAGTAAACAAAAGTTTACGTGTTTCAAGAGCTACAAAAAGGTATACACGAATAAATATATATTCCTAATAATTATTGGACTATAATCATGTTTTAGGCAATAAGGTATCTTTAAGTTATGCATTAGTTGGCCTATAATAATAAAATCACCTTATCTCTTTTAGGAACCTAACCAAGGACACTAACATATTCCTGCGCTTCAAGAACCCGCAGTTGGAGCAATCGTATGCCGTATATAGAGAGCCGTACAGTTCCCTTCCGCTCCTCGCCGCTCTGCTGGTGCAGTGCATCGATGTGCTGTACTCCTACTTGGTTCTGCCACGATCCACACTCCACTTCATCAACATAGCTGCGCCGCTGGTGCCAATCGCCATGCTGGTTGTGATCAGCATCGCCGAGAGCTTCAGCGGCATGCTGCCCAAGTTCTTCGTGGATGTGAGCAAGCGATTCAATGACATTACCTTCGTCCGTGAGCTGGCCGCCATAATTATTGCACTCA